>NC_092711.1:54201001-55401001 GCF_047496885.1 Scyliorhinus torazame
GACTGACTGACTGACTGGATGGGTGGATGGATGGATGGTTGGATGGATGGATCCCATCAACCATTCCCAAGACTGACTGACTGGCTGACTGGATGGATGGATGGATGGATGGAGGGATGGAGGGTTGGAGGGATGGAGGGATCGAGGGAGGGAGGGAGGGAGGGGGGAATGGTGGGATGGAGGGATGGAGGGATGGATGGATGGATGGATGGATGGATGGATCCCATCAACTATTCCCAGGACTGACTGACTGGGTGAATGGATGGATGGATGGATGGATGTATCACATCAACCATTCCCAGGACTGACTGACTGGATGAATTAAGGGACGGATGGATGGATGGATGGATGGACCCCATCAACCATTCCCAGGACTGACTGACTGGATGAATGGATGGATGGATGGATGGATGGATGGATGGATCCCATCAACAATTGCCAGGACTGACTGACTGGATGAATGGATGGATGGATGGATGGATGGATGGATGGATGGATCCCATCAACCATTCCCAGGACTGACTGACTGGATGAATGGATGGATGGATGGATGGATGGATGGATCCCATCAACCATTCCCAGGACTGACTGACTGACTGGATGGATGGATGGATGGATGGATCCCATCAACCATTCCCAGGACTGACTGACTGACTGGATGGATGGATGGATGGATGTATCCCATCAACCATTCCCACGACTGACTGACTGACTGACTGACTGACTGGATGGATGGATGGATGGATGGATGGAGGGATGGAGGGTTGGAGGGATGGAGGGATGGAGGGAGGGAGGGAGGGATGGAGGGATGGAGGGATGAATGGATGGATGGATGGGTGGATGGATGGATGGATGGATCCCATCAACTATTCCCAGGACTGACTTACTGGGTGAATGGAAGGATGGATGGATGGATCCCATCAACCATTCCCAGGACTGGATGACTGGATGAATGGAAGGATGGATGGATGGATGGCTGTTCCCCCGCCGCCAGAGGCCGCTGTCCCCCCCCGCCAGAGGCCGCTCTCCCCCCGCCGCCAGAGGCCGCTGCCCCCCCCCCCCGCCAGAGGACGCTGCCCCCCCCGCCAGAGGCCGCTCTCCCCCCCGCCGCCAGAGGCCGCTGCCCCCCCCCCCCCGCCAGAGGCCGCTGTCCCCCCCGCCGCCAGAGGCTGCTGTCCCCCCGCCGCCAGAGGCCGCTGTCCCCCCGCCGCCAGAGGCCGCTGTCCCCCCCCCCCCCGCCAGAGGCTGCTGACCCTATCCCTGCCACCAGAGGCCGCTGTCCCCCCCCGCCAGAGGCCGCTGTCCCCCCCCCGCCAGAGGCCGCTGCCCCCCCCCCCGCCATAGGCCGCTGTCCCCCCTGCCACCAGAGGCCGCTGTCCCCCCCGCCAGAGGCCGCTGCCCCCCCCCCCCCCGCCAGAGGACGCTGTCCCCCCGGCGCCAGAGGAATCTGCCCCCCCCCGCCAGAGGCCGCTGTCCCCCCGGCGCCAGAGGCCGCTGTCCCCCCACCAACCGCCAGAGGCCGCTGTCCCCCTCCCTGCCGCGAGGCCGCTGTCCCCCTCCCTGCCGCCAGTGGCCGCTGCCCCCCCCCCGCCGCCAGAGGCCGCTGTCCCCCCGCCGCCAGAGGCCGCTGACCCCCCGCCCACCGCCAGAGGCCGCTGACCCCCCCCGCCAGAGGCCGCTGACCTCCCCCGCCAGAGGCCGCTGTCCCCCGGGCGCCAGAGGCCGCTGTCCCCCCCCCCACCGCCAGACGCCGCTGTCCCCCTCCCTGCCGCCAGAGGACGCTGTACCCCCCCCGCCAGAGGCCGCTCTCCCCCCGCCGCCAGAGGCCGCTGCCCCCCCGCCAGAGGACGCTGCCCCCCCCGCCAGAGGCCGCTGTCCCCCCCGCCGCCAGAGGCCGCTGTCCCCCCCCCCCCCGCCAGAGGCCGCTGCCCCCCCCCCACCCGCCATAGGCCGCTGTCCCCCCTGCCACCAGAGGCCGCTGTCCCCCCCGCCAGAGGCCGCTGCCCCCCCCGCCAGAGGACGCTGTCCCCCCGGCGCCAGAGGACGCTGCCCCCCCCCGCCAGAGGCCGCTGTCCCCCCGGCGCCAGAGGCCGCTGTCCCCCCACCAACCGCCAGAGGCCGCTGTCCCCCTCCCTGCCGCGAGGCCGCTGTCCCCCCCGCCAGTGGCCGCTGTCCCCGCCCCCGCCGCCAGAGGCCGCTGTCCCCCCCCCGCCGCCAGAGGCCGCTGTCCCCCCGCCGCCAGAGGCCGCTGACCCCCCGCCCACCGCCAGAGGCCGCTGTCCCCCTCCCTGCCGCGAGGCCGCTGTCCCCCTCCCTGCCGCCAGTGGCCGCTGTCCCCCCCCGCCGCCAGAGGCCGCTGTCCCCCCCCCGCCGCCAGAGGCCGCTGTCCCCCCCCGCCCACCGCCAGAGGCCGCTGTCCCCCCCCCCCGCCGCCAGAGGCCGCTGTCCCCCCCCCGCCGCCAGAGGCCGCTGTCCCCCCGCCGCCAGAGGCCGCTGACCCCCCGCCCACCGCCAGAGGCCGCTGACCCCCCCCCGCCAGAGGCCGCTGACCTCCCCCGCCAGAGGCCGCTGTCCCCCGGGCGCCAGAGGCCGCTGCCCCCCCCCGCACCGCCAGACGCCGCTGTCCCCCTCCCTGCCGCCAGAGGACGCTGTACCCCCTCGCCGCCAGAGGCCGCTCTCACCCCGCCGACCGAGGCCGCTGCCCCCCCCCCCGGCCAGAGGCCGCAGTCCCCCCCCGCCAGAGGCCGCTGTCCCCCCCCGCCAGATGCCGCTGTCCCCCCCCCGCCGCCAGAGGCCGCTGTCCCCCCCCGCCAGAGGCCGCTGTCCCCCCCCCCGCCAGAGGCCGCTCTCACCCCGCCGACCGAGGCCGCTGCCCCCCCCCCGGCCAGAGGCCGCTGTCCCCCCCCGCCAGAGGCCGCTGTCCCCCCCCGCCAGAGGCCGGTGTCCCCCCCCCGCCGCCAGAGGCCGCTGTCGCCCCCCGCCAGAGGCCGCTGTCCCCCCACCCGCCAGAGGCCGCTCTCACCCCGCCAGAGGCCGCTGTCCCCCCCGCCGCCAGAGGCCGCTGTCCCCCCCCCCCGCCAGAGGCCGCTGTCCCACCCCCTCGCCAGAGGCCGCTCTCACCCCGCCAGAGGCCGCTGTCCCCCCCGCCGCCAGAGGCCGCTGCCCCCCCCGCCAGAGGCCGCTGTCCCCCCCCGCCAGAGGCCGCTGCCCCCCCCCCGCCAGAGGCCGCAGTCCCCCCCATCGCCAGAGGCTGCTGTCCCCCCGCCGCCAGAGGCCGCTGCCCCCCCCGCCAGAGGCCGCTGCCCCCCCCGCCAGAGGCCGCTGCCCCCTCCCCCCACCGCCAGAGGCCGCTGTCCCCCCCCCGCCAGAGGCCGCTGTCCCCCTCCGCCAGTGGACGCTGTCCCCCCTCCCGCCAGAGGCCGCTGTCCCCCTCCGCCAGAGGCCGCTGCCCCCCCCCGCCAGAGGCCGCTGCCTCCCTCCCCCCACCGCCAGAGGCCGCTGTCCCCCCACCCGCCAGAGACCGCTGTCCCCCCCGCCCGCCAGAGGCCGCTGTCCCACCCCGGCCAGAGGCCGCTGTCCCCCTCCGCCAGAGGCCGCTGTCCCCCCCCCGCCAGAGGCCGCTGTCCCCCTCCCTGCCGCCAGAGGCCGCTGTCCCCCTCCCCCGCCAGAGCCCGCTGTCTCCCCCCCGCCAGAGGCCGCTGTCCCACCGCCGCCAGAGGCCGCTGTCCCCCACCCGCCAGAGGCCGCTGTCCCCCGAGCGCCAGAGGCCGCTTACCCCCCCGCCAGAGGCCGCTGTCCCCCGAGCGCCAGAGGCCGCTGTCCCCCCTGCCGCCAGAGGCCGCTGTCCCCCTCCGCCAGAGGCCGCTGTCCCCCTCCGCCAGAGGCCGCTGACCCTCCCCCTGCCGCCAGAGGCCGCTGTCCCCCCCCCGCCAGAGGCCGCTGTCCCCCTCCGCCAGAGGCCGCTGTCCCCCTCCGCCAGAGGCCACTGTCCCCCTCCGCCAGAGGCCGCTGCCCCCCCCCACCGCCAGAGGCCGCTGTCCCCCTCCCTGCCGCCAGAGGCCGCTGTCCCCCGAGCGCCAGAGGCCGCTGACCCTCCCCCCGCCGCCAGAGGCCGCTGTCCCCCTCCCTGCCGCCAGAGGCCGCTGTCCCCCCCCCCCCCCGCCGCCAGTGGCCGCTGTCCCCCCCACCGCCAGACGCCGCTGTCCCCCGAGCGCCAGAGGCCGCTGTCCCCCCTGCCGCCAGAGGCCGCTGTCCCCCCGCCGCCAGAGGCCGCTGCCCCCCCCCCCCCGCCAGAGGCCGCTGACCCCCCCCCACCGCCAGAGGCTGCTGTCCCCCCCCCCGCCGCCAGAGGCCGCTGTCCCCCCCCCCGCCAGCCAGAGGCCGCTGTCCCCCCCCCCCCCCGCCAAAGGCCGCTGTCCCCCCGCCGCCAGAGGCCGCTGACCCTCCAAGGAAAGGGGAATGGGTGTTTGAGAACCGAGAGTGAAGCCGGAGTCAGGAGGCGGAGGCGAGCTTGTCGTATGAGGAACGGTTGAGGACTCTGGGTCTTATGGCAGTAATAATGCTTCAGACAATGGAGGCTTCACACAGAGCTGTCCGTGCGCATGTGCGGGAGAGTCACTATCCCAGCAGGCAGTGCGCGGGCCACCCACTGACTGACATCGTCTCCTCTGGCAACACAAGGTGGCTGAGGGAAACTCCCCTGGCAACACAAGATGGCCGCCGGGAGTCTCCCCTGGCAACACAAGATGGCTGCCGGAAGACACACCTGCCAACACAAGATGGCCACCGAGAGTCTCCCCTGGCAACACAAGATGGCTGCCGGGCGTCCCCCTGGCAACAGAATATGGCTGCCGGGTGTCTCCCCTGGCAACAGAAGATGGCTGCCGGGAGACTCCCCTGCCAACACAAGAGGGGGCAACAGAAAGCTACTAAAAAAGCTATAAAGAAGAATAAGATAGATTATGAGAGTAAACTTGCTCAGAATATAGAAACAGATAGCAAAAGTTTCTACAAATACATAAAACAAAAAAGAGTGGCGAAGGTAAATATTGGTCCTTTAGAGGATGAGAAGGGAGATTTAATAATGGGAGATGAGGAAATGGCTGAGGAACTGAACAGGTTTTTTGGGTCGGTCTTCACAGTGGAAGACACAAATAACATGCCAGTGACTGATGGAAAGGAGGCTATGACAGGTGAGGACCTTGAGAGGATTGTTATCACTAAGGAAGTAGTGATGAGCAAGCTAATGGGGCTAAAGGTAGACAAGTCTCCTGGCCCTGATGGAATGCATCCCAGAGTGCTGAAAGAGATGGCTAGGGAAATTGAAAATGCACGAGTGATAATTTACCAAAATTCTCTAGACTCTGGGGTGGTCCCGGCGGATTGGAAATTAGCAAACGTGACACCACTGTTTAAAAAAGGAGGTAGGCAGAAAGCGGGTAATTATAGGCCAGTGAGCTTAACTTCGGTAGTAGGGAAGATGCTGGAATCTATCATCAAGGAAGAAATAGCGAGGCATCTGGATGGAAATTGTCCCATTGGGCAGACGCAGCATGGGTTCATAAAGGGCAGGTCGTGCCTAACTAATTTAGTGGAATTTTTTGAGGATATGACCAGTGCGGTAGATAACGGGGAGCCAATGGATGTGGTATCTCTGGATTTCCAGAAAGCCTTTGACAAGGTGCCACACAAAAGGTTGTTGCATAAGATAAAGATGCATGGCATTAAGGGGAAAGTAGTAGCATGGATAGAGGATTGGTTAATTAATAGAAAGCAAAGAGTGGGGATTCATGGGTGTTTCTCTGGTTGGCAATCAGTAGCTAGTGGTGTCCCTCAGGGATCAGTGTTGGGCCCACAGCTGTTCACAATTTACATAGATGATTTCTAGTTGGGGACCAAGGGCAATGTGTCCAAGTTTGCAGACGACACTAAGATAAGTGGTAAAGCAAAAAGTGCAGAGGATACTGGAAGTCTGCAGAGGGATTTGGACAGGCTAAGTGAATGGGCTAGGGTCTGACAGATGGAATACAATGTTGACAAATGTGAGGCTACCCAATTTGGTAGGAATAACAGCAAAACGGATTATTATTTAGATGATAAATATTAAAACATGCTGCTGTGCAGAGAGACCTGGGTGTGCTAGTGCATGAGTCGCAAAAGGTTGGTTGACAGGTGCAACAGGTGATTAAGAAGGCAAATAGAATTTTGTCCTTCATTGCTAGAGGGATGGAGTTTAAGACTAGGGAGGTTATGCTGCAATTGTATAAGGTGTTAGTGAGGCCACATCTGGAGTATTGTGTTCAGTTTTCGTCTCCTTAATTGAGAAAGGACGTACTGGCACTGGAGGGTGTGCAGAGGAGATTCACTCGGTTAATCCCAGGGTTGGATTACGAGGAGAGGTTGAGTAGACTGGGACTGTACTCGTTGGAATTTAGAAGGATGAGGGGGGACCTTATAGAAAAATATAAGATTATGAAGGGAATAGATAGGTTAGATGCGGGCAGGTTGTTTCCACTGGCGGGTGAAAGCAGAACTAGTGGGGCATAGCCTCAAAATAAGGGGAAGTAGATAGAGGACAGAGTTTAGGAGGAACTTCTTCACCCAAAGGGTTGCGAATCTATGGAATTCCTTGCCCAGTGAAGCAGTAGAGGCTCATTCATTAAATGTTTTTTAAGATAAAGATAGATAGTTTTTTGAAGAATAAAGGGATTCAGGTTTATGGTGTTCGGGCCGGAAAGTGGAGCTGAGTCCACAAAAGATCAGCCATGATCTCATTGAAGGGTGGAGCAGGCTTGAGGGGCCAGATGGCCTCCTCCTGCGCCTAGTTCTTATGTTCTTATATTCTTATGGCAATACAAGATGGTTGACGCCAGCACGCAGGGCATGCTGGGATGGGTGTGGCACAGTCGCAGTGGCGGCATCTGCTGCCCATTGGCCCCATTAGGTCGTCGGGATTGTTGTGTCCCAATAGACACCGCAGCACTGCCCCTCCGCCCACCCCGGATATCACCCACTCCCCGATATCACACCCGCCCCGATATCACTCCACCACGGATATCGCCCCCTCCCCGGACATCACCACTCCCCGTTATCACTCCCACACCAATATCACTCCCACCCCGATATCACCCCCTCCCCGATATCACCCCCTCCCCGATATCACCCCCACCCCGATATCACCCCCTCCCCGATATCACCCCCTCCCCGATATCACCCCCTCACCGATATCACCCACTCACCGATATCAGCCCATCCAGGATATCACCCCCCCCCCCAGATATCACTCCCTCCCCGATATCACCCTCTCACCGATATCAGCCCGTACCAGATATCACCCCCTCCCAGATATCACCCCCTCCCGGATATCACCCACTCCCCGATATCACCCCCTCCCCGATATCACCCCCTCCCAGATATCACCCCCTCCCCGATATCACCCCCTCACCGATATCAGCGCATCCCAGATATCACTCCCTCCCCGATATTACACCCTCCCCGATATCAGCCCGTCCCAGATATCACCCCCCTCCCCGATATCATCCCCTCCCCGATATCACCCCCTCGCCGAAATCACCCCCTCCCCGATATCACCCCCACCCCGATATCACCCCCTCCACGATATCACCCACTCCCCTATATCACCCCCTCCACGATATCACCCCCTCTCCGATATCAGCCCGTCCCAGATATCACCCCCTCCCCGATATCACCCACTCCCCGATTTCACCCCCTCCCCGATATCACCCCCTCCCCGATATCACTCCCTCCCCAATGTCACCCCTTCCCCGATATCAGCCCGTCCCAGATATCACCCCCTCCCAGATATCGCCCCCTCCCCGATATCAGCCCGTCCCAGATATCACACCCTCCCCGATATCACCCATTCCCCGATATCACCCCCTCCCCGATATCACCCCCTCCCCGATATCAGCCCGTCCCAGATATCACCCCCTCCCAGGTATCACCCCCTCCCCGATATCAGCCCGTCCCAGATATCACACCCTCCCCGATATCACCCATTCCCCGATATCACCCCCTCCCCGATATCACCCCCTCCCCGATATCAGCCCGTCCCAGATATCACACCCTCCCCGATATCACCCATTCCCCGATATCACCCCCTCCCCGATATCACCCCCTCACCGATATCAGCCCGTCCCAGATATCACCCCCTCCCAGATATCACCCCCTCCCCGATATCAGCCCGTCCCAGATATCACACCCTCCCCGATATCACCCATTCCCCGATATCACCCCCTCCCCGATGTCACCCCCTCCCCGATATCACCCCCTCCCCGATGTCACTCCCTCCCCGATGTCACCCCCTCTCCGATATCAGCCCGTCCCAGATATCACCCCCTCCCAGATATCACCCCCTCCCCGATATCAGCCCGTCCAAGATATCACACCCTCCCCGATATCACCCATTCCCCGATATCACCCCCTCCCCGATATCACCCCCTCACCGATATCAGCCCGTCCCAGATATCACCCCCTCCCAGATATCACCCCCTCCCCGATATCAGCCCGTCCCAGATATCACACCCTCCCCGATATCACCCATTCCCCGATATCACCCCCTCCCCGATATCACCCCCTCCCCGATATCACCCCCTCCCCGATATCACCCCATCCCCGATATCACCCCCACCCCGATATCACCCCCTCCCCGACATCAGCCCGTCCCAGATATCACTCCCTCCCAGATATCACTCCCTCCCCGATATCACCCCGTCCCAGATATCACCCCCTCCCAGATATCACTCCCTCCCCGATATCACCCCCTCCCAGATATAACCCCCTCCCCGATATCACCCCATCCCCGATATAACCCCCTCCCCGATATCACCCCCTGCCAGATATCACACTCTTCCCGATATCACCCCCGCCACGATATCACCCCCACCCCGATATCACCCCCTCCCCGATATCACCCCCTCCCCGATATCACCCCCTACCCGATATCACTCCCCCACCGATATCACCCCCTCCCCGATATCACCCACTCCCCGATATCACCCCTCCTCCCGATATCACCCCTCCTCCCGATATCACCCCCTCCCCGATATCACCCCTCTCCCCAATACCACTCCCTCCCGATATCACTCCATCCTCAATATCACCCCCCACCCCGATATCAACCCAACCCCGATATCATCCCCTCCCCTTTATCACCCCCTCCCTGATATCACCCCCACCCCGATATCACCCCCTCCCCGATATCACCCCCTCCCCGATGTCATCCCCTCCCCGATATCACCACCACCCCGATATCACCCCCACACCGATATCACCCCCTCCCCGATATCACCCCCTCCCCGATATCACCCCCTACCCGATATCACTCCCCCACCGATATCACCCCATTCCCGATATCACCCACTCCCCGATATCACACCCTCCCCGATATCACCCCCTCCTCCCGATATCACCCCCTCCCCGACATCTCCCCTCTCCCCAATACCACTCCCTCCCGATATCACTTCATCCTCAATATCACCCCCCACCCCGATATCAACCCAACCCCGATATCATCCCCTCCCCGATATCACCCCCTCCCCGATATCACCCCCACCCCGATATCACCCCCTCCCCGATATCACCCCCTCCCCAATATCACCCCCTCCCCAATATCACCCCCTCCCCAATATCACCCCCACCCTGATATCACCCCCTCCCCGATATCACCCCCTCCCCGATATCACCCCCTTCCTCGATTATCCCCCTCCCCGATATCACCCCCTCCCCGATATCACCCCCTCCCCTGTACTACTCCCTCCCCGATATCACCCCCTCCTCAATATCACCCGCTCCCCGATATCTCCCCCTTCCGACATCACCCCCTCCACGATACATCCCCAGGGTTACTGGGTTACGGGGATGGGGCAGAGGTGGGAGCTTAGATGAGACGCTCTTGTAAGGGCTCGTGCAGACTTGATGGGCCGAATAGCCTCCTTGTGCACTGTTGATGCTATGATTCTACTCTGTGGTCCCACCCTCGATATTAACCACCGGAAATGCCCAACAACCCCCTGATGCGCCCAGCCAGGTATCATCCCGCCCGATGACACCCCACCCCCATCCTAAACAGCCCAACAGGGGCTGGTTTAGCACAGTGGGCTAAATAGCTGGCTTGCAATGCAGAACGATGCCAGCAGCGCGGGATGAATTCTCGTGCCGGCCTCCACAACAAGCGCCGGACTATGGCGACTATTGGCTTTTCGCAGTTACATCAGTGAAATATACTTGTGACAAGGGATTATTAATTTTATTATAGCACCCCCCCCCCCGGATATGAATCCAGTCTTGAATTCATGCCCCGGCAAACATTACCGCAGAACAGATATCAGCACCCAATGCATATCACCGAAGCCCCCCCCCCGATATCACCCGATCCCAGATATCACCCAACCCCAGATGTCACCCAACCCCAGAGATCACCCAGCCCCAGAGATCACCCAACCCCAGATATCAACCAACCCCAGATATCACCCAGCCCCAGATATCACCCAGCCCCAGATATCACTCAACCCCAGAGATCACACAACCCCCGATATCACCAAACCCCAAAGATCACTCAACCCCAGATATCACCCAACCACCGAGATCACCCAACCCCAGAGATCACCCAACCCCAGAGATCACCCAACCCGGGATAGCACCCAACCGCAGATATCACCCAACCCCCGATATCACCCAACTACAGATATCACCCAACCCCAAATATCACCCAACCCCCGGTATCACCCAACCTCAGATATCACCCAACCCCAGAGATCACCCAACCCCAGAGATCACCCAACCCCAGAGATCACCCAACCCCAGATATCACCCAACCACAGATATCACCCAACTCCAGATATCACCCAACACCAGATGTCACCCAATCCCAGATATCATCCAGCCCCAGATATCACCCACCCCAGATATCAACCAACCCCAGATATCACAGAACGCCTGAGATCACCCAATCCCAGATATCACCTAACCCCAGGTCTCACCCAACCCCAGATATCGCTCAACGCCAGAGATGACCCAACCCCAGATATCACTCAACCTCAGATATCACCCAACCCAAGATATCACCCAACCCAAGAGATCACTCAACCTCAGATATCACCCAACCCCAGAGATCACCCAACCCCAGAGATCACCCAACCCCAGAGATCACCCAACCCCGGATAGCACCCAACCCCAGATACCACCCAACCCCCGATATCACCCTACTACACATATCACCCAACTCCAAATATCACCCAACCCCCGATACCACCCAACCGCAGAAATCACCCAACCCCAGAGATCACCCAACCCCAGAGATCACCCAACGCCAGATATTACAAAACCCCAGAATCACCCAACTCCAGATATCACCCATCCCCAGAGATCACCAAGCCCCAGAGATCACCCAACCCCAGATATCACCCAACTCCAGATATCACCCAGCCCCAGATATCACCCAACCCCAGATATCACCCAACCCATGATACCACCCAACCCCAGAGATCACCCAACCCCAGTTATCACCCAGCCCCAGATATCGCCCAAGCCCAGGTATCACCCAACCCCAGAGATCACCCAACCCCCAGAGATCACCCAACGCCCCCCCATATCACCCAGCCCCAGATATCACCCAACCCCAGACATCACCCAACCCCAGATATCACCCAACCCCAGATATCACCCAACTCCAGATATCACCCAACCCCATAGATCATCCAACCCCCCCATATCACCCAGCCCCAGATATCACCCAACCCCAGACATCACCCAACCCCAGATATCACCCAACTCCAGATACCACCCAACCCCAGATATCACCCAACCCCAGAGATCACCCAACCCCCCCATATCACCCAGCCCCAGCTATCACCCAACCCCAGACATCACCCAACCCCAGATATCACCCAACCCCAGATATCACCCAACCCCAGACATCACCCAACACCAGATATCACCCAACCGCAGATATCACCCAAACCCAGAGATCACCCAACGCCAGAGATCACCCAACGCCAGATATCACCGAATGGCAGAGATCGCCCAAGCCCAGATATCACCCAACCCCAGAGAGGGGTGAGTGGGCTGCGGGATTTGGAGACAACATCAGTCACTGCAGCAGGTCCCTTTTCAAATGTCCTTTCGTTGCGATTGTCCTGAGGGCCAATATATTTTATACTGCTTGGATTCCGCATAAAAGTGAAGAGCTAATTCTTCATCAGTCCAAGAGTTAGAGTAACTAACTTTTAATCATTACACCCAATAATCAAAGTGAATATGGAAGAACTATTTGTTAAAATGGCTCAGATATTTTAATGAATGTCCCAACATTAAATGTCTTTAAACTGGTGAAGTTCTGACGGGTCTACTGATTTTTACTTGAATTATTTAATTATTTTCTGTGGAAGATTAACCACCTGTTAACATCGTTCATCCCAATAATCAGAGTGAACTTGAATTGATTGTTTGGTCCAATAAACAATTATCTCATTCATTCATTGCGAGGTTTAATTAAATCAGCGAACAGCTCATTATGTCAATGTCCAACAAGCATTACACAACTAATTATTATTTGTGCAACATTGATAGAAAATAACAAATTAGTTTTCAGTCCATTAAACACAGCAAATAACTAAAAACATTTCATTGCATCTTTCACTGTGATTGTGAAAGGATTTTTCATTGCAATAATCACAGGCGGTTTCTAATTACTGTTCAGACCATAATCAAATGAAGATTGTTAATCAGTGGAATAGAATCTGTAATTCCTGACCACACAACAATAATAGCATCAATAAAAAATGCATTTGTTCAGCTCACAATCCCAATCAATGGGATTCTCCCTGGGCAGGATCCTCCCCTTCGCCGGCAGCGCCCCCATGTCCGCGGGTTTCCCCACGCCGTGGGGTGGTCACAACGGGAAACCTCATTGACCGGCTGCGGTAACGGAGAATCCCGTTGTGCCGGTGGGTGCGCCGCGCCGGATAACGGGGCTGGCGGGACGGAGAACCGGGTGCAGGAAATTAAACCGATGATCATTTTCCAAGAGAATTATCATGGCAAGAAACTGATTAATCCATTGATCACTAACGGTATGAATAAATCTTTTAACTTCCCACAATAATATGTTTTGGGAAATATTTTCCATGTCTATGATACCAGCAATTACGTCTCAGGATTGAATTTCATTAATCATAGTTGTGCCATGACTGAATCGTGTGAGAATTCTCTCTGCCTGTTTCTACCAAAGAAAACTGAGCAATTCGGGCAGCACGGGAGCATAGTGGTGCCACTATGACGTCACAGCGCCAGGGTCCCAGGTTCGATTCCCGCGTGGGTCACTGTCTGTGCGGAGTCTGCAGGTTCTCCCCGTGTCTGCGCGGGTTTCCTCCGGGTGCTCTGATTGTCTCCCACAGATGTGCAGGTTAGGTGGATTGGACACGTTAAATTGCTCTTAGGTTGGATGGGGTTGCTGGGTTATGGGGATAGGGTGGAGGTGTGGGCTTGGGTAGGGTGCTCTTTCCAAGAGCCGGTGCAGACTTGATGGGCCGAATGGCCTCCTTCTGCACTGTGAATTCTATGATCTCTGAAATCCAATGATGGAAGGCAGGATGACATATATTACACCATCATGTTTGCACAACATTGATAGAAAGCATCACATTCGTTTTCAGTCCATTGAACACAGTAAATAATGAAAAACATTTAATTGCAACTTTGAAAGTGATTATTGAAGGATTGATTATTCCATTAATCAGAGGCGTAAATTAATATTGTTCAGACAATAATCATAATAAGATTGTTCTTTCAAATAGAGTCAGTAATTCCTGACCTTCCTATAATAACACAATAAACTGAACATGCACATTTCTGCTCACAATTAACTAAACTGATTATCTTTCTATCGAATCATCATGCCAGGAACATAATTATTTTCCGTCCAATGATTAGCGAATATGTCTAGAAACCTTTATGCTTTTCACAATAATATGCATTTAGAAATGTCTATGAGTACCAGAAATTATCTTTCAGGTTTTAATTCCATTAGTTACCAGACATATCGCTGCTATGTGGTGGAATACATTGTGATCTCTCTGCATGTTTCTACTGAAGACGTCCCAGCAATTTAAAAAATGGAATCCGGGAAGTAATGGGCTGAGAAACAATTATATATTGTGTCACATATTTATTTAAATTATTGAGGTTATCTGACTGCTGGAACTGGATAACTACAAACTCCCGCTGGTGTTGTTGGGGAGACTGGTCCTTTTGGTTCCCTTCTGTATCCTCTAGTGTTTCTCCTCGGGAAAATACTGACTGTTTCACAATAAGAGAGTGATCAACCATTGTTTCCATTCATTATTTCTCAATTAGAGTCTGTTCCCCAGGTTTAATGGACTGATCGATGCCGAGGTCTAATGCGATGGTTAAGATTGGAGCTGGCGGATTGGAGGAGAATCAAACCCTGCCATGGCCTTGGTGATTTATTTCTCAGTATTACACAGCAGATCCATAGCCGTGATACCGATACTCTCCCAATTCTTCAGGATTCCTGATTTGAAGGCCGGCATGATAGCACAGTGGTTAGCACACTGGCTTCACAGCTCCGGGGGTCCCAGGTTCGATTCCCGGCTTGTGTCACTGTCTGTGTGGAGTCTGCACGTTCCCCCCGTGTCTGCGTGGGTTTCCTCCGGGTGATCCGGTTTCCTTCCACAAGTCCCGAAAGACCTGTTGTGAGGTGAGTTGGACATTCTAAAATCTCCCTCTGTGTATCCGAACAGGTGCCGGAGTGTGGCGACTAGGGGATTTTCACAGTAACTTCATTGTAGTGTTAATGTGGGACTACTTGTGACAATACATATTTTTATTATTAATAAAGATTATTATTATCATATTAATAGTTGAACACATGATGCCTTCTCTTCCGCTGTCTGGCCCGGAAGGTATGGGATTATCTCCTCCAGTCTCTCAGTCCCATTACCTCGTGTTCGTTGTTCAAGACAAACACTTGTAACATAGACTATTGATTGCGATTTTGGTCTCCGGACTCAGCAATACCTGATACAAATAGTTAGAACAAGGAACAAGGCACAAATAAAAGTACAACATAGATAAGAGAGGAGGGGGAGTGGCGTTTTTGATTAGGGAGAACATCACGGCAGTACTTAGAGGGGATATATCCGAGGGTTCGCCCACTGAGTCTATATGGGTGGAACTGAAAAATAAGAAGGGAGAGATCACCTTGATAGGACTGTACTACAGGCCCCCAAATAGTCAGCGGGAAATTGAGGAGCAAATATGTAAGGAGATTACAGATAGCTGCAAGAAAAATAGGGTGGTAATAGTAGGGGACTTTAACTTTCCCAACATTGACTGGGACAGCCAGAGCATTAGGAGCTTGGATGGAGGGAAATTTGTTGAGTGTATTCAGGAGGAATTTCTCATTCAGTATGTGGATGGCCCGACTAGAGAGGGGGCAAAACTTGACCTCGTCTTGGGAAATAAGGAAGGGCAAGTGACAGAAGTGTTAGTGAGGGATCACTTTGGGACAAGTGACCATAGCTCCATTAGTTTTAAGATAGCTATGGAGAATGATAGGTCTGGCCCAAGAGTTAAAATTCTTAATTGGGGCAAGGCCAATTTTGATGGTATCAGACAGGAACTTGCAGAGGTAGATTGTGGGAGACTGTTGGCAGGCAAAGGGACGGCTGGTAAACGGGAGGCTTGTAAAAATGTGTTAACCAGGGTTCAGGGTAAGCACATTCCCTTTAGAGTGAAGGGCAAGGCTGGTAGAAGTAGGGAACCCTGGATGACTCGAGATATTGAGACTCTGGTCAAAAAGAAGAAGGAGGCATATGACGTACATAAGCAACTGGGATCAAGTGGATCCCTTGAAGAGTATAGAGATTGTCGAAATAGAGTTAAGAGGGAAATCAGGAGGGCAAAAAGGGGACATGAAATTGCTTTGGCAAATAATGCAAAGGAGAATCCAAAGAGCTTCTACAGACACATAAAGGGAAAAAGAGTAACTAGGGACAGAGCAGGGCCTCTTAAGGATCAACAAGGACATCTATGTGCAGAACCACAAGAGTTGGGTGAGATCCTGAATGAATATTTCTCATCGGTATTCACGGTGGAGAAAGGCATGGATGTTAGGAAACTAAGGGAAATAAATAGTGATGTCTTGAGAAGTGTGCATATTACAGAGGAGGAGGTGCTGGAAGTCTTAAAGCGCATCAAGTTAGATAAATCCCCGGGACCTGATGGAATGTAACCCAGGATGTTGTGGGAGGCGAGGGAGGAAATTGCGAGTCCCCTAACAGAGATATTTGACTCATCAGCAGCCACAGGTGAGGTGCCTGAAGATTGGAGAGTAGCGAAAGTTGTGCCCTTGTTTAAGAAGGGCAGCAGGGAAAAGCCTTGGAACTACAGACCGGTGAGCCTAACGTCTGTAGTAGGTAAGTTGCTAGAAGGTCTTCTGAGAGACAGGATCTACAAGCATTTAGAGAGGCAATGACTGATTCGGGGCAGTCAGCATGGCTTTGTGCGTGGAAAATCATGTCTCACAAATTTGATTGAGTTTTTTGAGGCGGTGACCAAGAAGGTAGATGAGGGCATGCAGTAGACGTTGTCTACATGGACTTTAGCAAAGCCTTTGACAAGGTATCATTGTAAATTCAATGATAATCTATGATTAATCTAGGACAAAGGTTCGGCACAACATCGTGGGCCGAAGGGCCTGTTCTGTGCTGTATTTTCTATGTTCTATGTTCTATGTACCACATGGTAAGTTGTTGCAGAATGTGAAAGTTCACGGGATCCAGGGTGAGGTTGCCAATTGGATTCAAAATTGGCTGGGCGACAGAAGACAGAGGGTGGTTGTAGAGGGTTGTTTTTCAAACTGGAGGCCTGTGACCAATGGTGTGCCTCACGGATCGGTGCTGGGTCCACTGTTATTTGTGATTTATATTAATGATTTGGATGAGAATTTAGGAGGCATGGTTAGTAAGTTTGCAGATGACACCAAGATTGGTGGCACAGTGGATAGTGAAGAAGGTTATCTAGGGTTGCAACGGGATCTTGATCAATTAGGCCAGTGGGCCGACGAATGGCAGATGGAGTTTAATTTAGATAAATGTGAGGTGATGCATTTTGGCAGATCGAATCAGGCCAGGACCTACACAGTTAATGGTATGGCGTTGGGGAGAGTTATAGAACAAAGAGATCTAGGAGTACAGGTTCATAGCTCCTTGAAGGTGGAGTCGCAGGTGGACAGGGTGGTGAAGAAGGCATTCGGCATGCTTGGTTTCATTGGTCAGAACATTGAATACAGGAGTTGGGACGTCTTGTTGAAGTTGTACAAGACATTGGTACGGCCACACTTGGAATACTGTGTGCAGTTCTGGTCACCCTATTATAGAAAGGATATTATTAAACTAGAAAGAGTGCAGAAAAGATTTACGAGGATGTTACCGGGACTTGATGGTTTGAGTTATAAGGAGAGGCTGGATAGACTGGGACTTTTTTCCCTGGAGCGTAGGAGGCTTAGGGGTGATCTTATAGAGGTCTATAAAATAATGAGGGGCATAGATAAGGTAGATAGTCAACATCTTTTCCCAAAGGTAGGGGAGTCTAAAACTAGAGGGCATAGGTTTAAGGTGAGCGGGGAGAGATTCAGAAGGGCAATTTCTTCACTCAGAGGGTAGTGTGTCTGGAATGTGCTGCCAGAGGTAGTAGTAGAGGCGGGTACAATTGTGTCTTTTAAAAAGCATTTAGATAGTTACATGGGTAAGATGGGTATAGAGGGTTATGGGCCAAATGCGGGCAACTGGGACTAGCTTAATGGTAAAAACTGGGCGGCATGGACTGGTTGGGCCGAAGGGCCTGTTTCCATGCTGTAAACTTCTATGATTCTATGATTCTATATTGGCCCTTCGGCCCTCAAGCCTGTGCTGAACTTGCTGCCCATCTGACCTATAATCTTCTGCGCTTCCTGTGGTCCGTATCCCTGTATTCCCATTCTGTTCATGTGTTACTCATGTAATTCAGGTTCTATACAACTGCAGTAACTAATTCATTAAATGGGCAGAGGAGTAATTAAATCTGAGAGCAGGGATTAGAATTTAACATTTATTTACAGTAAAAATCCAGCGCAGGACCATATAGTTAATTGTAACTTAATCTGATAATAATTTAAGTGATTATTTAAATGAATTAACTAGTGCATAAATGTCACTCAGAGGGTGCAGTGCTCTAACTGTGAGATGTGGGAGAACCGTGACGCTTCCAGTGTTCCAGTCAACTGCGTCTGCAGCAGGTGTAGCCAATGGCAGCTCCACACAGACCGCGTGGTTCGGTTCGAGCAGCAATTGGATGCACTGAGGAGCATACAGGTGGCGGAAAGCATCATAGGTAGACGTTCTGGAGGCGTGGTCACACCTAAGGTGCAGGCAGATAGTTCGGTGGATGACTGCTGGAACGGGCAGGCAGTCAGCGCTGGAATCCCCTGTGGCTGTCCCCCTCTCTAATAGGTATACTGTGTCGGATACAGTTGGGGGATAGCATCTCAGGGGAAAACAACAGCAGCCAGAACAGTGGCACCACAGCTGGCTCTGTTACTCAGCAGGGGAGGGTAAAGTGCAGGAAAGCGATAGTTACAGGGACTCTATAGAAAGGGGCACAGATCGGCGCTTCTGTGGACAGGAAAGAGACTCCAGGTTGGTATGTTGTCTGCCTGGTGCCAGGGTCAAGGTTGTCTCTGAACGAACACAGGACGTCCTGAAGGGGGAGAGTGAACAGCCAGAGGTCTTAGTTCACATCGGTACTAACGACATCGGCAGGAAGAGCGATGAGGCCCTGCAGAAGGAGTTCAGGAAGTTAGACAGTAAGCTAAAAAGCAGGACCTCTCGGGTTGGAATCTCAGGATTACTCCCTGTGCCACGTGAGAGTGAGGCTAGAAACAAGAGGATAGTACAGCTAAACTCGTGGCTAAACTGGTGGTGTAGGAGGGAGGGTTTCAGATTTCTGGGCCATTGGGCGATATTCCGGGAAATGTGGGACCTGGACAAGAAGGGCGGGCAGCTTCTAAACTGGAGGGACATCACTATCCTCGCTGGGAGGCTTGTTAGTGTCACCCGGGAGAATTGAAACTAATATGAAAGGGAGTGGGAACCAGAGCGGTAGCTCAGCAGGTGTAATAACTGAATGGGAAATGGAGAACACAAATACCTGAACAACATCACCCTCAGGCAGAGCAAAAAAGGTGCCGAGGGTGAGAAGGGAGGTGCTCAATGCAGCATTGAGGGTGGTGGACCTAAATGTGCGCAGTGTACGGAGCAAGGTGAATTTGCATGTTGCGCACATTGAAATTGGCTGGTACGATGTTGTTGGAATCACAGAGACGTGGCTGCAAGGTGATCAGGGCTGGGATCAAAATGTGCGTGTTCTATCGAAAGGACAGGCAGATGGGTAAAGGAGGCGGGGCTCCATTGTGAGGAAGGAATGAAGTTAAATCGATAGCAAGGAGCGATATAGGATCAGAAGGCAGAGATTCCCTATGGACAGAGTTGAGGAATCGAATCGATAAATCTGATCGGACTTATTTGCAGGACTCGGAGCAGTAATCAAGAGGTGGAGCAAAAAATAAATCAGGAGATAGAAAAGGCATGTAAAAAAGGAAATATTACAATAATCATGGGGGACTTCAACATGCAGGAAAATCAGGTTGATCGTGGATCCCAAGAAATGGAATTTGTGGAATGAGATGTTTTTTTGGAGCAGTCTGTGACAGAGCCGACTGGGGAACAGGCAATTCTGGATTTGGTGATGTGTAATAGAACATAGAACATAGAACATAGAACAATACAGCGCAGTACAGGCCCTTCGGCCCACGATGTTGCACCGAAACAAAAGCCATCTAACCTACACTATGCCATTATCATCCATATGTTTATCCAATAAACTTTTAAATGCCCTCAATGTTGGCGAGTTCACTACTGTAGCAGGTAGGGCATTCCACGGCCTCACTACTCTTTGCGTAAAGAACCTACCTCTGACCTCTGTCCTATATCTATTACCCCTCAGTTTAAAGTTATGTCCCCTCGTGCCAGCCATATCCATCTGCGGGAGAAGGCTCTCACTGTCCACCCTATCCAACCCCCTGATCATTTTGTATGCCTCTATTAAGTCTCCTCTTAACCTTCTTCTCTCCAACGAAAACAACCTCAAGTCCGTCAGCCTTTCCTCATAAGATTTTCCCTCCATACCAGGCAACATCCTGGTAAATCTCCTCTGCACCCGCTCCAAAGCCTCCACGTCCTTCCTATAATGCGGTGACCAGAACTGTACGCAATACTCCAAATGCGGCCGGACCAGAGTTCTGTACAGCTGCAACATGACCTCCCGACTCCGGAACTCAATCCCTCTACCAATAAAGGCCAACACCCCATAGGCCTTCTTCACAACCCTATCAACCTGGGTGGCAACTTTCAGGGATCTATGTACATGGACACCTAGATCCCTCTGCTCAGCCACACTTTCAAGAACTTTACCATTAGCCAAATATTCCGCATTCCTGTTATTCCTTCCAAAGTGAATCACCTCACACTTCTCTACATTAAACTCCATTTGCCACCTCTCAGCCCAGCTCTGCAGCTTATCTATATCCCTCTGTAACCTGCTACATCCTTCCACACTATCGACAACACCACCGACTTTAGTATCATCTGCAAATTTACTCACCCACCCTTCTGTGCCTTCCTCTAGGTCATTGATAAAAATGACAAACAGCAACGGCCCCAGAACAGATCCTTGTGGTACTCCACTTGTGACTGTACTCCATTCTGAACATTTCCCATCAACCACCACCCTCTGTCTTCTTTCAGCTAGCCAATTTCTGATCCACATCTCTAAATCACCCTTAATCCCCAGCCTCCGTATTTTTTGCAATAGCCTACCGTGGGGAACCTTATCAAACGTAATGAAGCAGACTTGATTAGGGAACTTAAGGTGAAGGAACCCGAAGGGAGCAGTGACCACAATATGATAGAATTTACCCTGCAGTTTGAGAGGGAGAAGCTGGAGTCAGATGTAACAGTATTACAATTAAATAGGGGTAACTACAAAGGCATGGGAGGAGCTGGCCAGAGTTGATTGGAAAAGGAGACGAGCAGGGAGGACAGTGGGACAGCAATGGCAGCAGTTTTCGGGGGTTATTCGGGAGGAACAACAGAATTTCATCCCAAGGAGGAGGAAACATGCCAAGGGGAGGACAAGGAGTCCATGGCTCACGAGGGAAGTCAAGGAGAGCAGTAAATCAAAATAAAAAACATACAATGTGGCGCGGAATAGTGGGATGCCAGAAAATCGGGAAGCCTTTAATAGCGAGCAGAGGAAAACTGAAACAGCAATAAAGGAGGAGGTGAAATTTGAGGCCAAGCTAGCTAGTAATATAAAAGAAGACAGGAAGATGTTCTTTTCAATATATTAAAGGTAAGAGAGAGACAAAAAAAGACATTGGACCACTGGAAAATGTGACTGGAGAAGTAACAATAGGTAACAAAGAAATGGCAGACGAACTGTATATTTACTTTGCATCAGTCTTCACGGTGGAAGACACCAGTGGGATGCCAGAGCTCCAGGAGAGCCAGGGGGCAGAGGGGAGGGCCGTGGCCATCACTAAGGAGAAGGTTCTGGGAAACTGAAAGGTCTGAAGGTGGATGAATGACCTGGACGGATGGACTACATCCCAGGGTTCTAAAAGAGATAGCTGAGGAGATTGTGGAGGGAGTGGTGGTGATCTTTCAGGAATCACTGGAGGCAGGAAGGGTCCCAGAGGACTGGAAAGTGGCGAATGTAGCACCGCTGTTTAAGAAGGGAGGGAGGCAGAAGACGGGAAATTATCGGCCGGTTAGCCTGACTTCGGTCATTGGTGAGATTTTAGATCCATTATTAAAGATGAGATTGCGGAGTACTTGGAAGTGCAGGATAAAATAGGACTGAGTCAGCTCGGCTTCGTCAAGGGGAGGTCATGTCTGACAAATCTGTTAGAGTTCTTTGAGGAAGTGACAAGGAAGTTAGACAAGGGAGAACCAGCGGTAAGATTTATTTAGATTTCCAGGAGGCATTTGATATGGTGCCGCACAGGAGGCGGTTAAATTGGTTAAGAGCCCATGGTGTTCAGGGTGAGATCCTGGGATGCAAAAAGAATTGGCAGAGAGCGGCATAAAGGGGTATTTTTCAGGATGGCAGCCGGTGTCTAGTGGTGCGCCTCAGGGGTCTGTGCTGGGACCACAACTTTCCACAATATACATTAATGATCTGGAAGAAGGAACCGAAGGCACTGTTGCTGAGTTTGCAGATGATACAAAGATTTGGACAGGTGGTATTGAGGAAGCGGTGGGGTTTGGGGGTGGGGGGGGGGGGGGGGCGGCTGCAGAAGGACTTTGAGACTCGGAGATTCTGCAAAGACGTGGCAGATGGAATACAATGTGGAAAAGTGTGAGGTTATGCACTTTAGAAGGAGGAATTGACTATTCTCTAAATGGGGAAATGCTTCGGAAATCAGGAGCACAAAGGGACTTGGGAGGCCTTGTTCACGATTCTCTTACGGTTAACGGGCAGGTTCAGTCGGCAGTTAGGAAGGCAATTGCAATATTAGCATTCATGTCGAGAGGGCGAGAGTACAAGAGCAGGGATGTATTTCTGAGGCTGTATAAGTCTCTGGTCAGGCCCCATTTGGAGTATTGTGAGCAGTTCTGGGCCCCGTATCTAAGGAAGGATGTGCTGGCCTTGGAAAGGGTCCAGAGGAGGTTCACAAGAACGATCCCTGGAATGAAGAGCTTGTCGTATGAAGAACGGTTGAGGACTCTGGGCCTGTGCTCGTTGGAGTTTAGAAGGATGAGGGGGGGATCTTACTGAAACTTCCAGGATACTGCGAGGCCTGGCTAGAATGGATGTGGAGAGGATGTTTCCACTTGTATGAAAAACTGGAACCAGAGGACACCATCTCAGACTAAAGGCACGATCCTTTAAAACAGAGATGTGGAGGAATTTATTCAGCCCGAGGGTGGTGAATCGGTGGGACTCTGCCACAGAAGGCTGTGGAGGCCAAATCACTGAGTGTCTTTAAGACAGAGATAGATAGGTTCTTGGTTAATGGGGAGATCAGGGGTTATGGGGAGAAGGTGAGAAGGTAGGAGAATGAGGGTGAGAAACATATCAGCCATGATTGACTGGCGGAGCAGGCTCGCTGGGCCTAGTGACCAAGTTCAGCTCCTGTGTCTTCTGGTCTTACGGCCGTAAATGTCCAACTCGGTTTGAAATATGGCTTTGGGTGTCAGCCTCCATTATTCTTACAGAAAATGATCTTTGAGGTAATGAAAGGATATGAGGAACAAGCGGGAAATGACATTGAGGCAGAAGCTGAGCAGTGATTAAATTGAATGGTGGAGGAGGTGTGAGGGACCGTGTAGTCTCCCCATGTTGTCATTTGTTATCAGCTCCGGCTCTGCAATACTCGCTGATGAATGTAGCTGCACAATCATATATTTCAGTTACATCTTTCCCACAGATATTTATATTGTTCATGGAAATAGTTCATTTACATCCAGATTATCCAAAACTAATATCATCTTAAATGTGTGGAACGAATCTCACATCATAGAACAATACAGCGCAGTACAGGCCCTTCGACCCACGATGTTGCACCATCTTTTATTCCCAATAACCCAGCCCCAGCCAATCCAATCATCCCGAAGGGAAAACTGCTTCTAAACGATTCACACAACCAGTGGTTCTGATCTGGTCTGCACGGCCTGGGACACTGGTGCCGGCAGATACAACAGTGGTTTCACAGGGAATGGTAGGAGTGACAGAAATCAAATGTACGTCTCCAGGGAAAGGGCGGTGCAGTCGGATTGAATCATCTGCTCATCTACAGAGCCGCTGAGGTCAACGGAATGAAATGAAATGGAATGAAATGAAATGAAAATCGCTTATTGTCACAAGTTGGCTTCAAATGAAGTTACTGTGAAAAGCCCCTAGTCGCCACATTCCGGCGCCTGTTCGGGGAGGCTGGTACGGGAATTGAACCGTGCTGCTGGCCTGCCTTGGTCTGCTTTAAAAGCCAGCGATTTATCCCAGTGTGCTAAACCAGCCCCAGGAATGAATGTCCTCCTTCGGGTCTTCACGCGTTTTAAAGGCTTTGGATGTGGTCTGGCTGTGAGATGATGGGACCAACACCTGCAGGTTCCCTCCAAGTTCCCCAGCACCGCGAGTATTCTCACTGTAATCCTTTCTATTCACTGTGTCCATGTGTGAACCCAGCGTCCGCTTTAGCTCACTGCTTACTTCACAGCATCAACTTCATTGTAAGTTCCAATCTGTCTGACCCTGGGCGCTGCCTGTGCTTTAATATTGAAAACATCTGTGTTACTCCCAATAAAAGCAGACGCACATTTAATAATTAGAGGGAGGTCTATCTTTTTTCAGGTTGCTTTGCAATTATTGTTAAAAGCGGCTGTGCCACGTGTTTGCTTTCTGGCCTCTGACTGGGGAAAGACAAGTTCTATTCCAGCTCTGCACAATAACTGACCTATCACACTCTGTCAGTTATTCACAACTTAAATGGTGCAATACTGCATGGAGGACATTTACTTCATCCAGGATCTGATTTTATAATTTAGGAACAAGTTTTTTTCCTCAGCAAATGTATTAATCCGGATTGTGTTTCCCCCTGATCCCCAGTTCCACATATCTTTACGATAGTGACATTTAAGGGGCATCTTGACAAAGACATGTAGAGGTTGGGAATAGAGGGATACGGCCCCCGGAAGTGTAGAAGATTGTAGTTTAGTCGGGCAGCATGGTCGGCACGGGCTTGGAGGGCCGAAGGGCCTGTTCCTGTGCTGTACATTTCTTTGTTCTTTGTTCTTTGTATCTCCAAGAGCACTCCCTCACACTCTATCTCTCCCTTGCACTCTCTCCCTCCCTCACCCTCGCTCTCTCACACTATCCCTCTCTCACACTCTCTCCCTCGCTCACACTCTCTCCCTCTCAACAATCCCTCCCACTCTCACACTCTCTCCCTCTCCCACACTGTCACCCACTCTCACACTCTCTCCCTCTCCCACACTGTCTCCCTCTCTCACACTGTCTCCCTCTCTCACACTCTCTCCCTCTCTCACACTGTCTCCCTCTCTCACGCTCTCTCCCTCTCCCACACTGTCACCCACTCTCACACTCTCTCCCTCTCTCATACTGTAACCCACTCTCACACTCTCTCCCTCTCCCACACTGTCTCCCTCTCTCACACTGTCTCCCTCTCTCACACTCTCTCCCTCTCTCACACTGTCTCCCTCTCTCACACTCTCTCCCTCTCCCACACTGTCACCGACTCTCACACTCTCTCCCTCGCTTACACTCTCTCCCTCTCAACAATCACTCCCTCTCTCACACTCTCTCCCTCTCCCACACTGTCTCCCACTCTCACACTCCCTCCCTCGCTCACACTCTCTCCCTCTCCCACACTGACTCCCTCTCTCACTCTCTCTCTCTCACACACTCCCTTCCTCTCTCACAGTGTCTCCCTCTCTCCCTCTCTCACACTCTATCCCTCTCCCACACTGTCACCCACTTTCACACTGTCTCCCTCTCCCACACTGCCTCCCACTCTTACACCCTCTCCCTCTCCCACAGTCACCCACTCTCACACTCTCTCCCTCTGCCACACTGCCTCACTCTCTCACACTCTCTCCCTCTCCCACACTGTCACCGACTCTCACACTCTCTCCCTCGCTTACACTCTCTCCCTCTCAACAATCACTCCCTCTCTCACACTCTCTCCCTCTCCCACACTGTCTCCCACTCTCACACTCCCTCCCTCGCTCACACTCTCTCCCTCTCCCACACTGACTCCCTCTCTCACTCTCTCTCTCTCACACACTCCCTTCCTCTCTCACAGTGTCTCCCTCTCTCCCTCTCTCACACTCTATCCCTCTCCCACACTGTCACCCACTCTCACACTGTCCCCCTCTCCCACACTGCCTCCCACTCTCACACTCTCTCCCTCTCCCACAGTCACCCACTCTCACACTCTCTCCCTCTGCCACACTGCCTCCCACTCACACACTCACTCCCTCTCCCACACTGCCTCCCCCTCTCACACTCTCTCCCTCTCCAACACTGCCTCCCACTCTCACACTCTCTCCCTCTCCCATACTGCCTCCCACTCTCACACTCTCTCCCTCTCCCACACTGTCACCCACTCTCACACTGTCTCCCTCTCCCACACTGTCACCCACTCTCACACTCTCTCCCTCTCTCACACTCTCTCCCTCTCCCACACTGTCACCCACTCTCACACTCTCTCCCTCTCCCACACTGTCACCCACTCTCACACTCTCTGCCTCTCCCACACTGCCTCCCACTCTCACACTCTCTCCCTCTCCCACACTGTCACCCACTCTCACACTCTCTCCCTCTCCCACACTGCTTCCCACTCTCACACTCTCTCCCTCTCCCACACTGTCACCCACTCTCACACTCTCTCCCTCTCCAACACTGGCACCCACTCTCACACTCTCTCCCTCTCCCACACTGCCTCCCATTCTCACACTCTCTCCCTCTCCCAAAGTCACCCACTCTCACACTCTCTCCCTCTTCCACACTGCCTCCCACTCTCACACTCTCTCCCTCTCCCACACTGCCTCCCACTCTCACACTCTCTCCCTCTCCCACACTGCCTCCCACTCTCTCCCTCTCACACACTGTCTCCCTCTATCACTCTCTCTCTCACACACTCCCTTCCTCTCTCACAGTGTCTCCCTCTCTCCTTCTCTCACACTCTATCCCTCTCCCACACTGTCACCCACTCTCACACTGTCTCCCTCTCCCACACTGCCTCCCACTCTCACACTCTCTCCCTCTCCCACAGTCACCCACTCTCACACTCTCTCCCTCTCCCACACTGCCTCCCACTCACACACTCTCTCCCTCTCCCACACTGCCGCCCACTCTCACACTCTCTCCCTCTCCCACAGTGCCTCCCACTCTCACACTCTCTCCCTCTCCCACACTCTCTCCCTCTCCCACACTGTCACCCACTCTCACACTCTCTCCCTCTCCCACACTGTCACCCACTCTCACACTGTCTCCCTCTCTCACACTCTCTCTCTCTCCCAGACTTTCTCCCTCTCTCACACTCTCTCCCTCGCTCACACTCTCTCCCTCTCAACAATCCCTCCAACTCTCACAATCTCTCCGTCTCTCACACTGTATCCCTCTCTGACACTCACTCCCTCTCCCACACTGTCTCCCTCTCTCACACTCTGTCCCCCTCTCACACTCTCTCCCTCTCCCACACTACCTCCCACTCTCACACTCTCTCCCTCTCTCACACTCTCTCCCTCTCTCACACTCTCTCCCTCTCTCACACTGTCTCCCTCTCTCAACTCTCTCCCTCTCCCACACTGTCACCCACTCTCACACTCTCTCCCTCGCTCACACTCTCTCCCTCTCAACAATCCCTCCCTCTCTCACACTCTCTCCCTCTCCCACACTGTCTCCCACTCTCACACTCTCTCCCTCGCTCACACTCTCTCCCTCTCCCACACTGTCTCCCTCTCTCTCACTCTCTCTCACACACTCCCTTCCTCTCTCACAGTGTCTCCCTCTCTCCCTCTCTCACACTCTCTCCCTCTCCCACACTACCTCCCACTCTCACACTCTCTCCCTCTCTCACACTCTCTCCCGCTCTAACACTGTCTCCCTCTCTCAACTCTCTCCCTCTCCCACACTGTCACCCGCTCTCACACTGTCACCCACTTTCACACTCTCTCCCTCTCCCACACTGCCTCCCACTCTCACACTCTCTCCCTCTCCCACACTGCCTTCCACTCTCACACTCTCTCCCTCTCCCACACTGCCTCCCACTCTCACACTCTCTCCCTCTCCCACACTGCCTCCCACTCTCACACTCCACTCTCTCCCTCTCCCACACTGTCACCCACTCTCACACTCTCTCCCTCTCCCACACAGTCACCCACTCTCACACTCTCTCCCTCTCTCACAATCTCTCCCTCTCCCACACTGTCACCCACTCTCACACTCTCTCCCTCTCCCACACTGTCACCCACTCTGACACTGTCTCCCTCTCACATTCTCTCTCTCTCCCAGACAGTCTCCCTCTCTCACACTCTCTCCCTCGCTCACACTCTCTCCCTCTCAACAATCCCTCCCACTCTCACAATCTCTCCCTCTCTCACACTGTATCCCTCTCTGACACTCACTCCCTCTCCCACACTGTCTCCCTCTCTCACACTCTGTCCCCCTCTCACACTCTCTCCCTCTCCCACACTACCTCCCACTCTCACACTCTCTCCCTCTCTCACACTCTCTCCCTCTCTCACACTCTCTCCCTCTCTCACACTGTCTCCCTCTCTCAACTCTCTCCCTCTCCCACACTGTCACCCACTCTCACACTCTCTCCCTCGCTCACACTCTCTCCCTCTCAACAATCCCTCCCTCTCTCACACTCTCTCCCTCTCCCACACTGTCTCCCACTCTCACACTCTCTCCCTCGCTCACACTCTCTCCCTCTCCCACACTGTCTCCCTCTCTCTCACTCTCTCTCACACACTCCCTTCCTCTCTCACAGTGTCTCCCTCTCTCCCTCTCTCACACTCTCTCCCTCTCCCACACTACCTCCCACTCTCACACTCTCTCCCTCTCTCACACTCTCTCCCTCTCTAACACTGTCTCCCTCTCTCAACTCTCTCCCTCTCCCACACTGTCACCCGCTCTCACACTGTCACCCACTCAAACACTCTCTCCCTCTCCCACACTGCCTCCCACTCTCACACTCTCTCCCTCTCCCACACTGCCTTCCACTCTCACACTCTCTCCCTCTCCCACACTGTCTCCCACTCTCACACTCTCTCCCTCTCCCACACTGCCTCCCACTCTCACACTCTCTCCCTCTCCCACACTGTCACCCACTCTCACACTCTCTCCCTCTCCCACACTGTCACCCACTCTCACACGCTCTCCCTCTCTCACAATCTCTCCCTCTCCCACACTGTCACCCACTCTCACACTCTCTCCCTCGCTTACACTCTCTCCCTCTCAACAATCACTCCCTCTCTCACACTCTCTCCCTCTCCCACACTGTCTCCCACACTCACACTCCCTCCCTCGCTCACACTCTCTCCCTCTCCCACACTGACTCCCTCTCTCACTCTCTCTCTCTCACACACTCCCTTCCTCTCTCACAGTGTCTCCCTCTCTCCCTCTCTCACACTCAATCCCTCTCCCACACTGTCACCCACTCTCACACTGTCTCCCTCTCCCACACTGCCTCCCACTCTCACACTCTCTCCCTCTCCCACAGTCACCCACTCTCACACTCTCTCCCTCTGCCACACTGCCTCCCACTCCCACACTCACTCCCTCTCCCACACTGCCTCCCCCTCTCACACTCTCTCCCTCTCCCACACTGCCTCCCACTCTCACACTCTGTCCCTCTCCCATACTGCCTCCCACTCTCACACTCTCTCCCTCTCCCACACTGTCACCCACTCTCACACTGTCTCCCTCTCCCACACTGTCACCCACTCTCACACTCTCTCCCTCTCTCACACTCTCTCCCTCTCCCACACTGTCACCCACTCTCACACTCTCTACCTCTCCCACACTGTCACCCACTCTCACACTCTCTGCCTCTCCCACACTGCCTCCCACTCTCACACTCTCTCCCTCTCCCACACTGTCACCCACTCTCACACTCTCTCCCTCTCCCACACTGCTTCCCACTCTCACACTCTCTCCCTCTCCCACACTGTCACCCACTCTCACACTCTCTCCCACTCCAACACTGCCTCCCACTCTCACACTCTCTCCCTCTCCAACACTGGCACCCACTCTCACACTCTCTCCCTCTCCCACACTGCCTCCCATTCTCACACTCTCTCCCTCTCCCAAAGTCACCCACTCTCACACTCTCTCCCTCTTCCACACTGCCTCCCACTCTCACACTCTCTCCCTCTCCCACACTGCCTCCCACTCTCACACTCTCTCCCTCTCCCACACTGCCTCCCACTCTCTCCCTCTCACACACTGTCTCCCTCTATCACTCTCTCTCTCACACACTCCCTTCCTCTCTCACAGTGTCTCCCTCTCTCCTTCTCTCACACTCTATCCCTCTCCCACACTGTCACCCACTCTCACACTGTCTCCCTCTCCCACACTGCCTCCCACTCTCACACTCTCTCCCTCTCCCACAGTCACCCACTCTCACACTCTCTCCCTCTCCCACACTGCCTCCCACTCACACACTCTCTCCCTCTCCCACACTGCCGCCCACTCTCACACTCTCTCCCTCTCCCACAGTGCCTCCCACTCTCACACTCTCTCCCTCTCCCACACTCTCTCCCTCTCCCACACTGTCACCCACTCTCACACTCTCTCCCTCTCCCACACTGTCACCCACTCTCACACTGTCTCCCTCTCTCACACTCTCTCTCTCTCCCAGACTTTCTCCCTCTCTCACACTCTCTCCCTCGCTCACACTCTCTCCCTCTCAACAATCCCTCCAACTCTCACAATCTCTCCGTCTCTCACACTGTATCCCTCTCTGACACTCACTCCCTCTCCCACACTGTCTCCCTCTCTCACACTCTGTCCCCCTCTCACACTCTCTCCCTCTCCCACACTACCTCCCACTCTCACACTCTCTCCCTCTCTCACACTCTCTCCCTCTCTCACACTCTCTCCCTCTCTCACACTGTCTCCCTCTCTCAACTCTCTCCCTCTCCCACACTGTCACCCACTCTCACACTCTCTCCCTCGCTCACACTCTCTCCCTCTCAACAATCCCTCCCTCTCTCACACTCTCTCCCTCTCCCACACTGTCTCCCACTCTCACACTCTCTCCCTCGCTCACACTCTCTCCCTCTCCCACACTGTCTCCCTCTCTCTCACTCTCTCTCACACACTCCCTTCCTCTCTCACAGTGTCTCCCTCTCTCCCTCTCTCACACTCTCTCCCTCTCCCACACTACCTCCCACTCTCACACTCTCTCCCTCTCTCACACTCTCTCCCGCTCTAACACTGTCTCCCTCTCTCAACTCTCTCCCTCTCCCACACTGTCACCCGCTCTCACACTGTCACCCACTTTCACACTCTCTCCCTCTCCCACACTGCCTCCCACTCTCACACTCTCTCCCTCTCCCACACTGCCTTCCACTCTCACACTCTCTCCCTCTCCCACACTGCCTCCCACTCTCACACTCTCTCCCTCTCCCACACTGCCTCCCACTCTCACACTCCACTCTCTCCCTCTCCCACACTGTCACCCACTCTCACACTCTCTCCCTCTCCCACACAGTCACCCACTCTCACACTCTCTCCCTCTCTCACAATCTCTCCCTCTCCCACACTGTCACCCACTCTCACACTCTCTCCCTCTCCCACACTGTCACCCACTCTGACACTGTCTCCCTCTCACATTCTCTCTCTCTCCCAGACAGTCTCCCTCTCTCACACTCTCTCCCTCGCTCACACTCTCTCCCTCTCAACAATCCCTCCCACTCTCACAATCTCTCCCTCTCTCACACTGTATCCCTCTCTGACACTCACTCCCTCTCCCACACTGTCTCCCTCTCTCACACTCTGTCCCCCTCTCACACTCTCTCCCTCTCCCACACTACCTCCCACTCTCACACTCTCTCCCTCTCTCACACTCTCTCCCTCTCTCACACTCTCTCCCTCTCTCACACTGTCTCCCTCTCTCAACTCTCTCCCTCTCCCACACTGTCACCCACTCTCACACTCTCTCCCTCGCTCACACTCTCTCCCTCTCAACAATCCCTCCCTCTCTCACACTCTCTCCCTCTCCCACACTGTCTCCCACTCTCACACTCTCTCCCTCGCTCACACTCTCTCCCTCTCCCACACTGTCTCCCTCTCTCTCACTCTCTCTCACACACTCCCTTCCTCTCTCACAGTGTCTCCCTCTCTCCCTCTCTCACACTCTCTCCCTCTCCCACACTACCTCCCACTCTCACACTCTCTCCCTCTCTCACACTCTCTCCCTCTCTAACACTGTCTCCCTCTCTCAACTCTCTCCCTCTCCCACACTGTCACCCGCTCTCACACTGTCACCCACTCAAACACTCTCTCCCTCTCCCACACTGCCTCCCACTCTCACACTCTCTCCCTCTCCCACACTGCCTTCCACTCTCACACTCTCTCCCTCTCCCACACTGTCTCCCACTCTCACACTCTCTCCCTCTCCCACACTGCCTCCCACTCTCACACTCTCTCCCTCTCCCACACTGTCACCCACTCTCACACTCTCTCCCTCTCCCACACTGTCACCCACTCTCACACGCTCTCCCTCTCTCACAATCTCTCCCTCTCCCACACTGTCACCCACTCTCACACTCTCTCCCTCGCTTACACTCTCTCCCTCTCAACAATCACTCCCTCTCTCACACTCTCTCCCTCTCCCACACTGTCTCCCACACTCACACTCCCTCCCTCGCTCACACTCTCTCCCTCTCCCACACTGACTCCCTCTCTCACTCTCTCTCTCTCACACACTCCCTTCCTCTCTCACAGTGTCTCCCTCTCTCCCTCTCTCACACTCAATCCCTCTCCCACACTGTCACCCACTCTCACACTGTCTCCCTCTCCCACACTGCCTCCCACTCTCACACTCTCTCCCTCTCCCACAGTCACCCACTCTCACACTCTCTCCCTCTGCCACACTGCCTCCCACTCCCACACTCACTCCCTCTCCCACACTGCCTCCCCCTCTCACACTCTCTCCCTCTCCCACACTGCCTCCCACTCTCACACTCTGTCCCTCTCCCATACTGCCTCCCACTCTCACACTCTCTCCCTCTCCCACACTGTCACCCACTCTCACACTGTCTCCCTCTCCCACACTGTCACCCACTCTCACACTCTCTCCCTCTCTCACACTCTCTCCCTCTCCCACACTGTCACCCACTCTCACACTCTCTACCTCTCCCACACTGTCACCCACTCTCACACTCTCTGCCTCTCCCACACTGCCTCCCACTCTCACACTCTCTCCCTCTCCCACACTGTCACCCACTCTCACACTCTCTCCCTCTCCCACACTGCTTCCCACTCTCACACTCTCTCCCTCTCCCACACTGTCACCCACTCTCACACTCTCTCCCACTCCAACACTGCCTCCCACTCTCACACTCTCTCCCTCTCCCACACTGCCTCCCATTCTCACACTCTCTCCCTCTCCCAAAGTCACCCACTCTCACACTCTCTCCCTCTTCCACACTGCCTCCCACTCTCACACTCTCTCCCTCTCCCACACTGCCTCCCACTCTCACACTCTCTCCCTCTCCCACACTGCCTCCCACTCTCTCCCTCTCACACACTGTCTCCCTCTATCACTCTCTCTCTCACACACTCCCTTCCTCTCTCACAGTGTCTCCCTCTCTCCTTCTCTCACACTCTATCCCTCTCCCACACTGTCACCCACTCTCACACTGTTTCCCTCTCCCACACTGCCTCCCACTCTCACACTCTCTCCCTCTCCCACAGTCACCCACTCTCACACTCTCTCCCTCTCCCACACTGCCTCCCACTCACACACTCTCTCCCTCTCCCACACTGCCTCCCACTCTCACACTCTCTCCCTCTCCCACACTGCCTCCCACTCTCACACTCTCTCCCTCTCCCACACTCTCTCCCTCTCCCACACTGTCACCCAGTCTCACACTCTCTCCCTCTCCCACACTGTCACCCACTCTCACACTGTCTCCCTCTCTCACACTCTCTCTCTCTCCCAGACTGTCTCCCTCTCTCACACTCTCTCCCTCGCTCACACTCTCTCCCTCTCAACAATCCCTCCCACTCTCACAATCTCTCCGTCTCTCACACTGTATCCCTCTCTGACACTCACTCCCTCTCCCACACTGTCTCCCTCTCTCACACTCTGTCCCCCTCTCACACTCTCTCCCTCTCCCACACTACCTCCCACTCTCACACTCTCTCCCTCTCTCACACTCTCTCCCTCTCTCACACTCTCTCCCTCTCTCACACTGTCTCCCTCTCTCAACTCTCTCCCTCTCCCACACTGTCACCCACTCTCACACTCTCTGCCTCGCTCACACTCTCTCCCTCTCAACAATCCCTCCCTCTCTCACACTCTCTCACTCTCCCACACGGTCTCCCACTCTCACACTCTCTCCCTCGCTCACACTCTCTCCCTCTCCCACACTGTCTCCCTCTCTCTCACTCTCTCTCACACACTCCCTTCCTCTCTCACAGTGTCTCCCTCTCTCCCTCTCTCACACTCTCTCCCTCTCCCACACTACCTCCCACTCTCACACTCTCTCCCTCTCTCACACTCTCTCCCTCTCTAACACTGTCTCCCTCTCTCAACTATCTCCCTCTCCCACATTGTCACCCGCTCTCACACTGTCACCCACTTTCACACTCTCTCCCTCTCCCACACTGCCTCCCACTCTCACACTCTCTCCCTCTCCCACACTGCCTTCCACTCTCACACTCTCTCCCTCTCCCACATTGCCTCCCACTCTCACACTCTCTCCCTCTCCCACACTGCCTCCCACTCTCACACTCCACTCTCTCCCTCTCCCACACTGTCACCCACTCTCACACTCTCTCCCTCTCCCACACTGTCACCCACTCTCACACTCTCTCCCTCTCTCACAATCTCTCCCTCTCCCACACTGTCACCCGCTCTCACACTGTCACCCACTTTCACACTCTCTCCCTCTCCCACACTGCCTCCCACTCTCACACTCTCTCCCTCTCCCACACTGCCTTCCACTCTCACACTCTCTCCCTCTCCCACACTGCCTCCCACTCTCACACTCTCTCCCTCTCCCACACTGCCTCCCACTCTCACACTCTCTCCCTCTCCCACACTGTCACCCACTCTCACACTCTCTCCCTCTCCCACACTGTCACCCACTCTCACACTCTCTCCCTCTCTCACAATCTCTCCCTCTCCCACACTGTCACCCACTCTCACACTCTCTCCCTCTCCCACACTGTCACCCACTCTGACACTGTCTCCCTCTCTCACATTCTCTCTCTCTCCCAGACAGTCTCCCTCTCTCACACTCTCTCCCTCGCTCACACTCTCTCCCTCTCAACAATCCCTCCCACTCTCACACTCTCTCCCTCTCTCACACTCTCTCCCTCTCTAGCACTGTCTCCCTCTCTCAACTCTCTCCCTCTCCCACACTGTCACCCGCTCTCACACTGTCACCCACTCTCACACTCTCTCCCTCTCCCACACTGCCTCCCACTCTCACACTCTCTCCCTCTCCCACACTGCCTTCCACTCTCACACTCTCTCCCTCTCCCACACTGCCTCCCACTCTCACACTCTCTCCCTCTCCCACACTGCCTCCCACTCTCACACTCTCTCCCTCTCCCACACTGTCACCCACTCTCACACTCTCTCCCTCTCCCACACTGTCACCCACTCTCACACTCTCTCCATCTCTCACAATCTCTCCCTCTCCCACACTGTCACCCACTCTCACACTCTCTCCCTCTCCCACACTGTCACCCACTCTGACACTGTCTTCCCTCTCTCACATTCTCTCTCTCTCCCAGACAGTCTCCCTCTCTCACCCTCTCTCCCTCGCTCACACTCTCTCCCTCTCAACAATCCCTCCCACTCTCACACTCTCTCCCTCTCTCACACTGTCTCCCTCTCTGACACTCTCTACCTCTCCCACACTGTCTCCCTCTCTTACACTCGGTCCCCCTCTCACACTCTCTCCCTCTCCCACACTACCTCCCACTCTCACACTCTCTCCCTCTCTCACACTCTCTCCCTCTCCCACACTGTCTCCCTATCTCACACTCTCTCCCTCTCTCACACTCTCTCCCTCTCTCACACTCTCTCCCTCTCCCACACTGTCACCCACTCTCACACTCTCTCCCTCTCCCACACTGCTTCCCACTCTCACACTCTCTCCCTCTCCCACACTGTCACCCACTCTCATACTCTCTCCCTCTCCAACACTGCCTCCCACTCTCACACTCTCTCCCTCTCCCACACTGCCTCCCATTCTCACACTCTCTCCCTCTCCCCAAGTCACCCACTCTCACCCTCTCCCACACTGCCTCCCACTCTCACACTCTCTCCCTCTCCCACACTGCCTCCCACTCTCACACTCTCTCCCTCTCCCACACTGCCTCCCACTCTCACACTCTCTCCCTCTCACACACTGTCTCCCTCTCTCACTCTCTCTCTCTCACACTCTCTCCCTCTCTCACACTCTGTCCCTCTCTCACACTGTCTCCCTCTCTGACACTCTCTCCCTCTATCACATTCTGTCCCCCTCTCACACTCCCTCCCTCTCTCACAGTGCCTCACTCTCTCACACTCGCTCACTCTCTCACCCTCCCTCTCTCACCCTCCCTCTCTCACACTTTCTCCCTCTCTCACACTCTCTCCCGTTTCGCATTCTCTCTTTTGTACTCTCTCCCTCTCTAGCACTCTCACCCTCTCTCACACTCTCCCCCTCACAATCTCTCCCTCTGACACATTCTCTACCTCAGTCACCCTCCCTCTCTCCCATTGTCTCCCACTTTGTCTCCCTCTCAGACTCTCTCCCTCTCTCACACTCTCTCCCTGTCTAACACAATCTACCTGTCTCACTCACTCTCCCTTCCTCACACTCTCTCCCTCTCTCACCCTCCATCTCTCACAATCCCGCCATCTATCACACTCCCTCTCTCAAATTTCTGCCTCTCACATGCTTTCTTCTTCATTGATACACACTCCCACTCTCCCACTCTCTCTAGCAGATTTCCCTTGTCTCACACTTACCCCTCTCTCACATTCTGTCCCTCTCTCTCACTCTCCCCCCTCTCTCTCTCTGCATCATGCATCCCTCCCTCCCTCTCTCACATCTCCGTTAGACACTTTCACACTCTGTCACTCTCTCTCTCCATCCCTATATCTCTCTCCCTCCATGCCTCCCTCCCTCTCACAAAACTCCCTCAATGACACTTTCTCTCACACTCTTTCTCTCTCTCACACTTTGTCCCTCTCTCACACTTTCTCTCACTCTCTATCCCTCTCTCACAATTTCTCTAACACTCTTTCCCTCTCTCACACTTTCTCTCACTCTCTATCCCTCTCTCACACTTTCTCTCACACACTTTCCCTCTCTCACACTTTCTCTCACTCTCTTTCCCTCTCTCACAGTTTTTCTCACTCTCTTTCCCTCTCTCACAATTTCTCTCACTCTCTTTCTCTCTCTCACAATTTCTCTCACAATCTTTCCCTCTCTCACACTTTCCCTCTCTCACACTTTTTCTCACTCTCATTCCCTCTCTCACAATTTCTCTCACTCTCTTTCCCTCTCTCACAATTTCTCTCACACTCTTTCTCTCTCTCACACGTTCTCTCACATTCTTTCCCTCTCTCACACTTTCCCTCTCTCATACTTTTTCTCACTCTCTTTCCCTCTCTCACAATGTCTCTGACTCTATTTCACTCTCTCACACTTTGTCGTAAACTCTTTCCCTCTCTCACACTTTCTCTCATACTCTTTCCCTCTCTCACACTTTCCGTCTCTCACACTTTCTCTCACACTTTCCCTCTCTCACACTTTCTCTGACTCTCTTTCCCTCTCTCACACTTTCTCTCACACTCGTTCCCTCTCTCACACTTTCTCTCACACTCTTTCCCTCTTTCACACTTTCTCTGACTCTCTTTCCCTCTCTCACATTTTCTCTCACACTCTTTCCCTCTCTCACACGTTCTCTCACACTCTTTCCCTCTATCACACTTTCTCTCACTCTGTTTCACTCTCTCACAATTTCCCTCACAATCTTTCCCTCTCCCGCTCCCTCAGTCACTCAGTTACTCTCTCCTGTACTTATGGCTAAGATTATGTGAGTATTTAATACACCATCCTTCTCACCCAAACTGCCTCCGTCAGCCACTCACCCTCTCCACTATCTGCTTCCCTTTCTCTCAGACAATCCACCTCCTTCTCCCGTTTTATCCTTTATTTCTCCACCCTCTTTCTCTCCCAATATCTCTCCTCACACCCTCTTTCTCTCTCACCCTGTCTTCTATCAGCACATCTCACACACCAGTTCTCTCTTCCTCCACATCTCACCCCACCTCTCTCCCAGTTGAAGTGTGTGTATCAGATGGAGGCCGGTGTCAGTTAGAGACGGGGTACTAGTTTTCACTGCTGACTATGTACTAATGCTGCTCTCTGAGGTGATGAGTTTGTCTCTGCTGCAGCCTCTGAGTTTTCTGAGGTTCCAATGATTCTAAATAGTTTCTTAGTTTGAGGGGCTGAATCAGATTTAGATATGGGATCACATACTTTGCACGTTAAATAGTTCCAGATTTTGGAGACATTGAAATGTTCTACTTATTCTCAAACAGAAACTACTGAAATAAAATAAAGGAATGGTCACAGTTACAGAGACAGCTACACCCCAGTGTGCAGTGGACCCACCCAGAGAAACACACTGACAATTGGAACAGAATCACTGAATGGTCACAGTTACAGAGACAGCTACACCCCAGTGTGCAGTGGAACCACCCAGAGAAACACACTGACAATTGGAACTGAATCATTGAATGGTCACAGTTTTAGAGACAGCTACGCCCCAGAGTGCAGTGGACCCACCCAGAGAAACACACTGACAATTGGAACTGAATCACTGAGTGGTCACAGTTACAGAGGCAGCTACACCCTAGAGTGCAGTGTAACCACCCAGAGAAACACACTGACAATTGGAACGGAATCACTGAATGGTCACCGTCACAGAGACAACTACACTCCAGAGTGCAGTGGAACCACCCAGAGAAAAACACTGACAATTGGAACTGAATCACTGAATGGTCACCGTCACAGAGACAACTACACCCCAGAGTGCAGTGGAACCACCCAGAGAAACACACTGAAAATTGGAACTGAATCACTGAATGGTCACAGTTACAGAGGCAGCTACATCCCAGAGAGCAATGGAACCACCCAGATAAAAACACACTGAAAATTGGAACTGAATCACTGAATGGTTACAGTGGAGTGAGGGATATCTCTGAAACAATGTGAGATGTAGAGATGGGACTGATGGTTTCTGAGTGGACAGCATCCTTTCTGTTAATGTTAGTTGAACAATGTGATCAACACCGTCCGGTGTTTGCAAAGAGGTCACTCACTCAGAAAAATAATATTTGCTTTCACTGAACACAATATCGTAATCTGTTTGTTCACGTCTTGAAAAATAAGTTAAACGATGTCACAACCTCAATTTCCCTTGTGTGGTTCCACAGGGTATTAATTAAAAGCTTGGAGAATATATAACCTCAGAGTTTTAGACAGAGAGATTGCCAATCGCAGGAAGGGACACATCACTTCACACTGAAAATGCATCGTCCAATTGATATGGTTGAGAAAGTATTCTACCCAATCCTGGCTATTGTTGGTGTTCCTGGTAAGTGACTGTCACCATTGAATTGGTGTAAATCTGTGTGTGAGCGGCTCTCTGATTTTAAACTGCGACTGAAAATACCTGATCCTGATCTCGTGCTCACTGTGAAATAGACACCTGGTCAACGATATAATTGTCAAATGTATTCAAGCCTGTCAATGGTTTGAATCCCTTTCATCAACTCACAATAAACCTCTGTTTGTAACTCACTGGATCTCTGACCGGGGAAGTTATTATATTGAGTGGAATTTTGTATAATGTTAGATTGGATGACAGCAAAGGCAATCTCTCTGAAGGGAGGGTTAGGAGGAGAAAGAATTAAATCACACTGAGTGTGGGTATCTGTCAGTGTAGAATTGTACTGACTGTGGGTCACTATCAGAGTGGAATATCTGACAGCGGTGAACAAGGGTTACTGGAAGTATCTGTCAGTGTGGAATTGTACTGACTGTGGGTCACTATCAGAGTGCAATATCTGACAGCGGTGAACAAGGATTACTGGAAGTATCTGTCAGTGTAGAATTGTACTGACTGTGGGTCACTATCAGAGTGGAATATCTGACAGCGGTGAACAAGGATTACTGGAAGTATCTGTCAGTGTAGAATTGTACTGACTGTGGGTCACTATCAGAGTGGAATATCTGACAGCGGTGAACAAGGATTACTGGAAGTATCTGTCAGTGTAGAATTGTACTGACTGTGGGTCACTATCAGAGTGGAATATCTGACAGCGGTGAACAAGGATTACTGGAAGTATCTGTCAGTGTAGAATTGTACTGAATGTGGGTCACTATCCAGAGTGGAATATCTGACAGCGGTGAACAAGGATTACTGGAAGTGTCTGTCAGTGTGGAATTGTACTGACTGTGGGTCACTATCAGAGTGGAATATCTGACGGCGGTGAACAAGGATTACTGGAAGTGTCTGTCAGTGTGGAATTGTACTGACTGTGGGTCACTATCAGAGTGGAATATCTGACAGCGGTGAACAAGGATTACTGGAAGCGTCTGTCAGTGTAGAATTGTACTGACTGTGGGTCTCTCACCAGAGTGGAATATCTGACAGCGGTGAACAAGGATTACTGGAAGTATCTGTCAGTGTGGAATTGTACTGAGTGTGGGTCTCTCACCAGAGTGGAATATCTGACAGCGGTGAACAAGGTTTACTGGAAATGTCTGTCAGTGTAGAATTGTACTGAGTGTGGGTCTCTCACCAGAGTGGAATATCTGACAGCGGTGAACAAGGATTACTGGAAGTGTCTGTCAGTGTAGAATTGTACTGACTGTGGGTCTCTCACCAGAGTGGAATATCTGATTCAATTATCTATCTATTACTGGGACTATCTGTCCGTGTGGAATTGTATTGTGTGTGGGTCAGTAACTGGACTGAAATTAGTTGGTTCTATTTTGAAATGATGTATTTTATTGGTGAGGGGTCGCTCCATTCTGTGGAGTTCTCTCTGTGTGTTTTAACTTTGGAATAGGTTGAAAACAGGAAGAGTTTGGCTGTGTTTTGAAGATGTTTGATATTTATTGTATGAAGTGCAATGTTTCTATCTCTGTTTTCTATTGATCTACTCTAACAGGAACAGATATCACCCACAGTCTAAGATTTCACAAAACCCACAGCAGTGCAGCATTCCAATAGGCTTTGTGATATTTTCTCATTCCTATTCATCCTGAAATGAACTCACAAGTTTGATCAATTTTTATGGGTGTTTTTAAACTGTCTTTCTGCTTCACACGATTTGTGAATCTATTCACCTGAAGCCAGAAACCCCTCCAGTCCATTCACACACTTGTTTTCCAAGGAGTGATTGGGGGACTTATTGTTCTGAACAAAATGCAGCAGCGGACACTGATCTGTCGGGACATTAATGTCCCATCGAAATACCCACTTTGCAAATTCATAATGAATAATGACGTGTGCCTGTAATTAGTTGTATTCTGCCTCCGTATTCACTATCACTCCCAATTTGTTTCCGTCTGTAAATTGTGTAATTATCATTCTGCTTCCCGATCCCATACTGTTGATGGGAATGGTGAAGGAGAGTGATCCCAGTGCTGATCCTTGTGGAACACCACTTCCCACCTTCCACCAATCAGCCTAAATCCCTTTAACTCCTCTCCCTGTTTTCTGTGTGTGTCGCCAGCATGTGTCCATCCTGCTGCTGTGTCCCCTAACTCCACTGGCTCTGAGATTACCCATCAGTCTGTTACGTCGAATCTTACTGACGGCCTTTAGAAAATCAAATTGTTTAACATCTATCATACCACTCAGATCTATTATTTCTGGTAGTTATTGAAATAATTGGATGAAATGTGTCAGGAAGAATGCTGACTTTGGAATATGTGCCGGCTATTTAGTGTACTCTGGGTTGCTGGATTTCTTTTAACTCAGACTTCTAATTCAATGCTTCCAACTGTTGACATTGTGACTGGAAGATTTGATTATATTCTCTTCTAAGTTCAAGAATAACAGAGACCGACTTCTGCTTCTCAATTCTTTGGTAATTATTCTGATGTTGATCAGTGAATAGATAATATTGTCTCTGCTGTTTCTGTCTATTTTATGAATATTTGTTGTGAAATCCATCCGCCTCCAGTAATCTCCCTCTACCTGGACCCACCCTCTGGCCTCCTATCAGCTCTTGATCTTTTCATTGAGATCTGTCAGTGCGACATCGACCGTCTCAATTTCCCTGTGCCTCTCACCAACTCTATCCTGACTCACTCTAAACTTGCCCCAATCCGCTATCGAATATCCAACCCTGGCCTGGTGATCTAAGCTGCTCACAAGGGTGGTGCCATTATTGTCTGGTGTCCTGACCTCTTCCTCACAGAGGCTGACCGTCCGCTCTCAGGCCCATCCTGGTACCTCCCCCTGGACCAGCAGCACACCACCAAACATCATGATGTTGTTTCCAGGTCTTTCACTGACCTCGTTGACTCTGGATATCTTCTGTCCTCAGCCTTGGACATCATAGTCCCACAATCCCACACATCCTGCATCAACCTCCCGCTTCTACCTCCTTCCCAAAATCCACAAACAGGAAAGTCTAAGTGCACCGATTATTTCGGTCTGTTCCAGCCCAACCAAGATCATTTATTCCGATCTTGATTCCATCCACTTTTCCCTGTTCTGCCCTTCCCAAAGACAGTGGTGTCACAGTGACACACTGGTTTGCACTGCTGCCTCACAGCACCAGGGTCTCCGGATCATTTCCCACCTTGGGTGACTGTCTGTGTGGAGACTGCACTTTTTCTCCCTGTCTGTGTGGGTTTCCTCCGGGTCTCCGGTTACCTCCCATAGCCCAAAGATGTGCAGGTTAGGTGGATTGGCCATGCTAAATTACTCCGTAGTGTCCAAAAAGATGTGTAGGTTAGATTCAGGGGTTAATGAGATAGGCGGGGGAGTGAGCTTGGTTGAGGTACTCTTTCAGAGGTTTGGTACAGACTTAATGGGCCGAATGGCCTCCTTCTGCACTGTGGGGATTTTATGTTTCCTGATTCCTCTGGTGTCGTAAACAACGTCCATTTCCCTGGCCCTAACCGCCTAATCTTCACAATGGACGTCCAATCCTCCGTTCCCCAACACGAGGGCTGTGTTCAGATCCTCATTCCCTGCTTCCTGTAAAGACTGCATCTCATTCTCCCACTTTCTCCGCCTCCATCGCCTCTGTTCTGATGCTGGCGTCTTAGAAAATAGCCCCCCTGGCATGTCTGTCTTTTCCTTAACCGGGCCGTCCCCACCACCTTCCTTTGTTAACAGGGCTCTCAATCGTGTTCAATTCACTTCTCACACCTCTGTCCTCACACAGCCCCCTCCCTCCCGGAAACATGATAGGGTTCCCCTCCTCACTTTCCACACCATCAGCCTTCTCATTGAAAGGAAAATCCTCGATTTCTGCCAACTCCAGCATGATGTCACCACCAAACATCTTCACCTCTCTCCAACCACCCCCCTCAATTTCTGCATTCCTCAGGTACCGCTCCCTCCCCCTTGTCCACTTCCCCCTCACACCCCACACCCCTTTCCCTTCCCCCAGCACCTTCCCCTGCAATCACAGACGGTGCAACAACTGTCCCTTTACCTCCTCCCGTCTCCCGGTTCTCAGCAGCAAACTCTCCTTTCTGGGGAAGCAGCGTTTCACTTCTGTGCCTTCAGTTTGTTCTCCTGTATTCGCTGCTGCCAATACCGTCTCCTCTACATTGGGGAAACTAAACGCAGACTGGGAGACTGCTTTGTGGAACACCTTCACTCAGCCCACAGCATGGCCCCAGCCTTCCTATTGTGGCCATGTTAACTCAGCACCTTGCTCTCAGGCCCACATGTCTGACCTTGGCCTGCTGCCAGAATGCAGTGAAGCCCAACGCGAGCTGGAGGAGCAACATCTCATCATCCAATTAGGATGTTGCATCCCGCAGGACGTAACTTTAATTTCAACTACTTTATTCTGGGAACTTTCTCCTCCATCTTAACGCTCTTGTTTTGGAATTTACCTACTTTTTTGACGAATGCAATGAGTCCGAATCTGGAGAGAGTCTATTCCGGCCAAGTGAACCCTGGGGAATGTCCAATGCCGGAGCGGGAATATTCCTGAGAAAAGCTTGGCAGGGAGTGTTTTCAAACAGGGAGAAGATGGATTCCTGCGAACAGTGATGTTGGGATGTTCCAGACATGGCAATGGGGGATTCCTGGGAGCGGGTGCTGTACGAATGACTAAACCTGGGAGGGGTGATCCCACGGGATGTTCTGGAGACTGGACAGACTCTATTCTGGACAGGCTGGGCTGCACGGTAGCACAGTGGTTGGCACAGTTGATTCACAGCTCCAGGGTCCCAGGTTCGATTCCCGGCTTGGGTGAATGTCTGTGCAGAGTCTGCACATCCTCCCCGTATCTGCGTGGGTTTCCTCCGGGTGCTCCGGTTTCCTCCCACAGTCCAAAGATGTGCGGGTTAGGTGGATCGGCCAAGATAAATTGTGTTTAGTTTCCAGACAATTTTGATGGGGTCACTGGGTTATGGGGATGGGGTGGGCTGAACTGGTTTTCTCTTTCCAAGGGCCGTTGCAGACTCGATGGGCCGAATGGCTTCCTTTTGCACTGTACATTCTATGTTTCTATTCCTCCCATGGTTCTGAAGTGGGAAGGTCCCGCGTTTGTTTTATTTTTCCCATTGATCGTGGAGTATTCAAATAAACCAGGAGTGGGGTCCAACCCCATCAGAAATCCAGTCCAGGGAACGGTCCAATCCGGGGTGTGGTCCAATAATTGAGCTGGGATGACAATCTCGGGTATGTTTGTATCCGGTTTGGGAAATCTGGCCGGCCTGAGTGAATCCTGTAAATCAGACTAAATGAGAAATGTAACCTCTCCCAAAGGTCTCTGAATTATAAACATTTTCCTACCACTGCCATCAAACTGACAGGGCTGCAATTCACACTTTCCCCCCATTCCCCACCTTTAACACTGGAGTTCCATTTCCTACTCCCCTCTCTGCAATGTTAATTTCTGTGCCCACTCCTCTCCCAGCACCCCCACCCACCCACTGTCCATTATATTGATGCTGCAATTGTGTCCTGGTTCAGACAGGGAGATTCATTACCCAGTAATTTCCCGCGTCTCTCCTTTCTCTCTCTGACAGTTAATATACTGGGAATTGTGATTCTGTGTCGGGGGAAGTGTGGCCTCTCTACCTGCACCACTCGCTACCTGGTGGCCATGGCAACGGCGGATCTGCTGTTTATTATCACTCGTCCCATACTGACCATGATCCGTGGTTATTATTTCCCCTGGAGTTTCCTGGACCTCACCCCTGTGTGTAGTGTTAACTCTGTCCTGCAGGCTGCAGCCACGGACTGTTCTGTCTGGTTCACCCTCACTTTCTCCTTTGATCGATTTGTGGCCATTCGCTGCCAGAAACTGAAAAGTAAATATTGCACCGGGAAAACTGCGGCTGTGGTTCTGTCCACAAGCGGCCTCCTGCTCTGTGTGAAAAACATCCCCCTGTACTTTACATTGGAACCTGGGGAGATAATCGACAATGTCCAGTGGGGCTGCGTCACAAAGAGCAGCGTCGTCACTGACCCGGGATGGGGTGGGTATCTCTGGTTTGATGAGGTTGTAACCCCATTGGTGCCGTTCTTCTCAATCCTGTTGACCAACGCTCTGACAGTCAGACACATTTTACTCAGCAGTCGGGTCCGGAAGGCACTGAGGGCCCAGAGTCAGGGAGACAATCGCAGCGACCCAGAGATGGAGAGCAGAAGGAAGTCAATGATTTTACTCTTCAGCATCTCCGGAACGTTCATCCTCCTCTGGACCGTGTCTGTTATTAAATTTTTCTATATCGATGTGAGAGGATTATATTACCTCACCCGTCCTCAATATACTTTACAAATAGTCGGATATATGCTGATGGATTTAAATTGCTGCACAAACACATTTATTTATGTGGTGACTCAGTCCAGGTTCAGGGAGCAGATCAAGGTCGTGGTGAAATATCCGGTTACATCAATTATTAAATTAATGAGAAAATAAAACGGACTGAAAACCTCTCAGCCAATCAGGTGCTCCAGCCGCTGACTGACAGCCTCTCAACCAATCAGGAGCTCCAGCCGCTGACTGACAGCCTCTCAGCCAATCAGGAGCTCCAACCGCTGACTGGCAGTCTCTCAGCCAATCAGGAGCCCCAACCGCTGACTAACAGCCTCTCAGCCAATCAGGAGCCCCAACCGCTGACTAACAGTCTCTCAGCCAATCAAGTGCTCCAACCGCTGACTCACAGACGCCCAGCCAATCAGTAGCTCCTGGCGCTGACTGACAGCCTCTCATCCAATCAGCAACTCCAGCCGCTGACTGACAGCCTCTCAGCCAATCAGGAGCCCCAACCGCTGACTAACAGCCTCTCAGCCAATCAGGAGCTCCAGCCGCTACTAACAGCCTCTCAGCCAATCAGGAGCTCCAGCCGCTGACTGAAACCATCTCAGCCAATCAGGAGCCCCAACCGCTGAATAACAGCCTCTCAGCCAATCAGGAGCTCCAGCCGCTACTAACAGCCTCTCAGCCAATCAGGAGCTCCAGCCGCTGACTGAAACCATCTCAGCCAATCAGGAGCTCCAGCCGCTAACTGACAGTCACTCAGCCAATCAGGGGCTCCAACCGCTGACTGATAGTCTCTCAGCCAATCAGAAGCTCCAACCGCTGACTGATAGTCTCTCAGCCAATCAGTAGTCCCTGGCGCTGACTGACAGCCTCTCATCCAATCAGCAGCTCCAGCCGCTGACTGACAGCCTCTCAGCCAATCAGGAGCCCCAACCGCTGACTAACAGCCTCTCAGCCAATCAGGACCTCCAGCCGTTACTAACAGCCTCTCAGCCAATCAGGAGATCCAGCCGCTGACTGAAACCATCTCAGCCAATCAGGAGCTCCCGCCGTTGACCGACAGTCTCTCAGCCAATCAGAAGCTCCAACCGCTGACTGATAGTCTCTCAGCCAATCAGGAGCTCCAGCCGCTGTCTGACAGTCTCTCAGCCAATCAGGAGCTCCAGCCGCTGACTGACAGCCTCTCAGCCAATCAGGAGCCCCAACCGCTGACTAACAGCCTCTCAGCCAATCAGGAGCTCCAGCCGCTACCAACAGCCTCTCAGCCAATCAGGAGCTCCAGCCGCTGACTGAAACCACCTCAGCCAATCAGGAGCTCCAGCCGCTGACTGACAGTCTCTCAGCCAATCAGGAGCTCCAACTGCTGACTGACAGTCTCTCAGCCAATCAGGAGCCCCAGCCGCTGACTGACAGCCTCTCAGCCAATCAGGAGAACCAGACGCTACTAACAGCCTCTCAGCCAACCAGGAGCTCCAGCCGCTGACTGACAGTCTCTCAGCCAATCAGGAGCTCCAGCCGCTGACTGACAGTCTCTCAGCCAATCAGGAGCTCCAGCCGCTGACTGAAAGACTCTCAGCCAATCAGGAGCTCCAGCCGCTGACCGACGGCCTCTCAGCTAATCAGCAGTTCTAGTCTCTGACTGGCAGTCTCTCAGCCAATCAGTAGCTCCTGGCGCTGACTGACAGCCTCTCATCCAATCAGCAGCTCCAGCCGCTGACTGACAGCCTATGAGCCACTCAGGAGCTGGGTCTGGGGCGTGGGGAGCACTGGCAGTGCTGGTTGTGTGGGGGAGCACTGACAGTGCTGGCTGTGTGGTGGGAGCACTGACAGTGCTGGCTGTGTGGTGGGAGCACTTACAGTGCTGGCTGTGTGGTGGGAGCACTGACAGTGCTGGCTGTGTGGGGGAGCACTGACAGTGCTGGCTGTGTGGGGAGCACTGACAGTGCTGGCTGTGTGGTGGGAGCACTGACAGTGCTGGCTGTGTGGGGGAGCACTGACAGTGCTGGCTGTGTGGGGGGAGCACCGACAGTGCTGGCTGTGTAGGGGAGCACTGACAGTGCTGACTGTGTGGTGGGAGCACTGACAGTGCTGGCTGTGTGGTGGGAGCACTGACAGAGCTGGCTGTGTGGGGGGGCACTGACAGTGCTGGCTGTGTGGGGGAGCACTGACAGTGCTGGCTGTGTGGTGGGAGCACTGACAGTGCTGGCGGTGTGGGGGAGCACTGACAGTGCTGGCTGTGTGGTGGGAGCACTGACAGCGCTGGCTGTGTGGTGGGAGCACTGACAGTGCTTGCTGTGTGGTGGGAGCACTGACAGTGCTGGCTGTGTGGGGAGAACTGACAGTGCTGGCTGTGTGGGGAGCACTGACAGTGCTGGCTGTGTGGTGGGAGCATTGACAGTGCTGGCTGTGTGGTGGGAGCACTGCCAGTGCTGGCTGTGTGGTGGGAGCACTGACAGCGCTGGCTGTGTGGTGGGAGCACTGACAGTGCTAGCTGTGTGGTGGAAGCACTGACATTGCTGGCTGTGAGGTTGGAGCACTGACAGTGCTGGCTGTGTGGGGAGCACTGACAGTGCTGGCTGTGTGGTGGGAGCACTGACAGTGCTGGCTGTGTGGTGGGAGCACTGACAGTGCTGGCTGTGTGGGGAGCACTGACAGTGCTGGCTGTCTGGGGGGAGCACTGACAGTGCTGGCTGTTTGGGGGGAGCACTGACAGTGCTGGCTGTGTGGAGGGAGCACTGACAGTGCTGGCTGTGTGGTGGGAGCACTGGCAGTGCTGGCTGTGTGGGGGGAGCACTAACAGTGCTGGTTGTGTGGGGGGAGCACTGACATTGCTGGCTGTGTGGTGGGAGCACTGACAGTGCTGGCTGTGTGGGGGGAGCACTGACAGAGCTGGCTGTGTGTTGGGATCACTGACAGTGCTGGCTGTGTGGTGGGAGCACTGACAGTGCTGGCTGTGTGTTGGGATCACTGACAGTGCTGGCTGTGTGGTGGGAGCACTGACACTGCTGGCTGTGTGGGGGAGCACTGACAGTGCTGGCTGTGTGAGGGGAGCACTGACAGTGCTAGCTGTGTGGTGGGGGCACTGACGGTGCTGGCTGTGTGGTGGGAGCACTGCCATTGCTGGCTGTGTGCGGGGAGAACTGACAGTGCTTGCTGAGTCAAGGGGAGCAATGGCAGTGTTGGCTGTGGGGAGCACTGACAGTGCTGGCTGTGTGGTGGGGGCACTGTCAGTGCTGGCTGTGTGGGGTGCACTGACAGTGCTGTCTGTGTGGGGGAGCACTGACAGTGCTGGCTGTGTGGGGGGAGCACTGACAGTGCTGGCTGTGTGGGGGAGCACTGACAGTGCTGGCTGTGTGGGGGGAGCACAGACAGTTCTGGCTGTGGGGGAGCACTGGCAGTGCTAGCTGAGTCAAGGGGAGCACTGGCAGTGTTGGCTGTGGGGAGCACTGACAGTGCTGGCTGTGTGGTGGGGGCACTGACAGTTCTGGCTGTGTGGGGTGCACTGACAGTGCTGGCTGTGTGGGAGGAGCACTGACAGTGTTGGCTCTGTGGTGGGAGCACTGACAGTGCTGGCTGAGTGGTGGGAGCACTGACAGTGCTTGCTGAGTCAAGGGGAGCAATGGCAGTGTTGGCTGTGGGGAGCACTGACAGTGCTGGCTGTGTGGTGGGGGCACTGTCAGTGCTGGCTGTGTGGGGTGCACTGACAGTGCTGTCTGTGTGGGGGGAGCACTGACAGTGCTGGCTGCGTGGGGGAAGCACTGACAGTGATGGCTGTGTGGGGGAGCACTGACAGTGCTTCCTGTGTGGGGGAGCACTGACAGTGCTGGCTGTGTGGGGGGAGCACTGACAGTGCTAGCTGTGTGGGGGGTGCACTGACAGTGCTGGCTGTGTGGTGGGAGCACTGATTGTGCTCGCTGTGTGGGGGAGCACTGACACTGCTTGCTGTGTGGGGGGGCACTGACAGTGCTGGCTGTGTGGTGCTAGCACTGACAGTGCTGGCAGTGTTGGGGGAGCACTGACATTGCTGGTTGTGTGAGGGGAGCACTGGCAGGGCTGGCTGTGTGGGGGAGCCCTGACAGTGCTGGCGGTGTGAATGGAGCACTGACAGTGCTGGCTGTGTGGTGGGAGCACTGACAGGGCTGGCTGTGTGGGGGTGCACTGACAGTGCTGGCTCTGTGGGGGAGCACTGGCCGTGCTGGCTGTGTGGGGGAGCACTGACAGTGCTGAATGCGTGGGTGGAGCACTGACAGTGCTGGCTGTGTGGGGGAGCACTGACAGTGCTGGCTGTGTGGGGGGAGCACAGACAGTTCTGGATGTGGGGGAGCACTGGCAGTGCTAGCTGAGTCAAGGGGAGCACTGGCAGTGTTGGCTGTGGGGAGCACTGACAGTGCTGGCTGTGTGGTGGGGGCACTGACAGGGCTGGCTGTGTGGTGGGAGCACTGACAGTGCTGGCTGTGTGGGAGGAGCACTGACAGTGTTGGCTCTGTGGTGGGAGCACTGACAGTGCTGGCTGTGTGGTGGGAACACTGACAGTGCTGGCTGTGTGGGGGAGCACTGACAGTGCTGGCTGTGTGGTGGGAGCACTGACAGTGCTGGCGGTGTGGGGGAGCACTGACAGTGCTGGCTGTGTGGTGGGAGCACTGACAGCGCTGGCTGTGTGGTGGGAGCACTGACAGTGCTTGCTGTGTGGTGGGAGCACTGACAGTGCTGGCTGTGTGGGGAGAACTGACAGTGCTGGCTGTGTGGGGAGCACTGACAGTGCTGGCTGTGTGGTGGGAGCATTGACAGTGCTGGCTGTGTGGTGGGAGCACTGCCAGTGCTGGCTGTGTGGTGGGAGCACTGACAGCGCTGGCTGTGTGGTGGGAGCACTGACAGTGCTAGCTGTGTGGTGGAAGCACTGACATTGCTGGCTGTGAGGTTGGAGCACTGACAGTGCTGGCTGTGTGGGGAGCACTGACAGTGCTGGCTGTGTGGTGGGAGCACTGACAGTGCTGGCTGTGTGGTGGGAGCACTGACAGTGCTGGCTGTGTGGGGAGCACTGACAGTGCTGGCTGTCTGGGGGGAGCACTGACAGTGCTGGCTGTTTGGGGGGAGCACTGACAGTGCTGGCTGTGTGGAGGGAGCACTGACAGTGCTGGCTGTGTGGTGGGAGCACTGGCAGTGCTGGCTGTGTGGGGGGAGCACTAACAGTGCTGGTTGTGTGGGGGGAGCACTGACATTGCTGGCTGTGTGGTGGGAGCACTGACAGTGCTGGCTGTGTGGGGGGAGCACTGACAGAGCTGGCTGTGTGTTGGGATCACTGACAGTGCTGGCTGTGTGGTGGGAGCACTGACAGTGCTGGCTGTGTGTTGGGATCACTGACAGTGCTGGCTGTGTGGTGGGAGCACTGACACTGCTGGCTGTGTGGGGGAGCACTGACAGTGCTGGCTGTGTGAGGGGAGCACTGACAGTGCTAGCTGTGTGGTGGGGGCACTGACGGTGCTGGCTGTGTGGTGGGAGCACTGCCATTGCTGGCTGTGTGCGGGGAGAACTGACAGTGCTTGCTGAGTCAAGGGGAGCAATGGCAGTGTTGGCTGTGGGGAGCACTGACAGTGCTGGCTGTGTGGTGGGGGCACTGTCAGTGCTGGCTGTGTGGGGTGCACTGACAGTGCTGTCTGTGTGGGGGGAGCACTGACAGTGCTGGCTGTGTGGGGGGAGCACTGACAGTGCTGGCTGTGTGGGGGAGCACTGACAGTGCTGGCTGTGTGGGGGGAGCACAGACAGTTCTGGCTGTGGGGGAGCACTGGCAGTGCTAGCTGAGTCAAGGGGAGCACTGGCAGTGTTGGCTGTGGGGAGCACTGACAGTGCTGGCTGTGTGGTGGGGGCACTGACAGTTCTGGCTGTGTGGGGTGCACTGACAGTGCTGGCTGTGTGGGAGGAGCACTGACAGTGTTGGCTCTGTGGTGGGAGCACTGACAGTGCTGGCTGAGTGGTGGGAGCACTGACAGTGCTTGCTGAGTCAAGGGGAGCAATGGCAGTGTTGGCTGTGGGGATCACTGACAGTGCTGGCTGTGTGGTGGGAGCACTGACAGTGCTGGCTGTGTGTTGGGATCACTGACAGTGCTGGCTGTGTGGTGGGAGCACTGACACTGCTGGCTGTGTGGGGGAGCACTGACAGTGCTGGCTGTGTGAGGGGAGCACTGACAGTGCTAGCTGTGTGGTGGGGGCACTGACGGTGCTGGCTGTGTGGTGGGAGCACTGCCATTGCTGGCTGTGTGCGGGGAGAACTGACAGTCCTTGCTGAGTAAAGGGGAGCAATGGCAGTGTTGGCTGTGGGGAGCACTGACAGTGCTGGCTGTGTGGTGGGGGCACTGTCAGTGCTGGCTGTGTGGGGTGCACTGACAGTGCTGTCTGTGTGGGGGAGCACTGACAGTGCTGGCTGCGTGGGGGAAGCACTGACAGTGATGGCTGTGTGGGGGAGCACTGACAGTGCTTCCTGTGTGGGGGAGCACTGACAGTGCTGGCTGTGTGGGGGAGCACTGACAGTGCTGGCTGTGTGTGGGGAGCACTGACAGTGCTGGCTGTGTGGGGGGTGCACTGACAGTGCTGGCTGTGTGGTGGGAGCACTGATTGTGCTCGCTGTGTGGGGGAGCACTGACACTGCTTGCTGTGTGGGGGGGCACTGACAGTGCTGGCTGTGTGGTGCTAGCACTGACAGTGCTGGCAGTGTTGGGGGAGCACTGACATTGCTGGTTGTGTGAGGGGAGCACTGGCAGGGCTGGCTGTGTGGGGGAGCCCTGACAGTGCTGGCGGTGTGGATGGAGCACTGACAGTGCTGGCTGTGTGGTGGGAGCACTGACAGGGCTGGCTGTGTGGGGGTGCACTGACAGTGCTGGCTCTGTGGGGGAGCACTGGCCGTGCTGGCTGTGTGGGGGAGCACTGACAGTGCTGAATGCGTGGGTGGAGCACTGACAGTGCTGGCTGTGTGGGGGAGCACTGACAGTGCTGGCTGTGTGGGGGGAGCACAGACAGTTCTGGATGTGGGGGAGCACTGGCAGTGCTAGCTGAGTCAAGGGGAGCACTGGCAGTGTTGGCTGTGGGGAGCACTGACAGTGCTGGCTGTGTGGTGGGGGCACTGACAGTGCTGGCTGTGTGGGGTGCACTGACAGTGCTGGCTGTGTGGGAGGAGCACTGACAGTGTTGGCTCTGTGGTGGGAGCACTGACAGTGCTGGCTGTGTGGTGGGAACACTGACAGTGCTGGCTGCGTGGGGGGAGCACTGACAGTGATGGCTGTGTGGGGGGGTGCACTGACAGTGCTGCCTGTGTGGGGGAGCACTGACAGTGCTGGCTGTGTGGGGGAGCACTGACAGTGCTGGCTGTGTGGGGGTTGCGCTGACAGTGCTGGCTGTGCGGGGGAGCACTGACATTTCTGGCTGTGTGGGGGAGCACTGACAGTGCTGGCTGTGTGGGTGGAGCACTCACAGTGCTGGCTGTGTGGGGGGGCGGGGGCACAGAAACTGCTGGCTGTGTGTGAGAGCACTGACAGTGCTCGCTGTGTGGTGCAAGCACTGACAGTGCTGGCAGTGCGGGGGGAGCACTGACAGTGCTGGCAGTGCGGGGGGAGCACTGGCAGTGCCGGCTGTGTGGTGGGAACACTGACAGTGCTGGCTGTGTGGGGGAGCACTGACAGTGCTGGCTGTGTGGGGAGCACTGACAGTGCTGGCTGTGTGGATGGAGCACTGCCAGTGCTGGCTGTGTGGTGGGAGCACTGACAGAGCTGGCTGTGTGGGGAGGACTGACAGTGCTGCCTCTGTGGGGAGCACTGACAGTGGTGGTGGTGTGGTGGGAGCACTGACAGTGCTGGCTATGTGGGGGAGCACTGACAGTGCTGGCTGGTTTTGCGGATCACTGACAGTGCTGGCTGTGTGGGGAGCACTGACAGTGCTGGCTGTGTGGTGGGAGCACTGGCAGGGCTGGCTGTGTGGTGGGACCGCTGGCAGCGCTGGCTGTATGGTTGGAGCACTGACAGTGCTGGTTGTGTGGTGGGAGCACTGACAGTGCTGGCTGTGTGGTGGGAGCACTGACAGTGCTGGCTGTGTGGTGGGAGCACTGACAGGGCTGGCTGTGTGGTGGGAGCACTGACAGTGCTGGCTGTGTGGTGGGAGCACTGACAGTGTTGGCTGTATGGTGGGAGCACTGACAGTGCTGGCTGTGTGTTGGGAGCACTGACAGTGCTGGCTGTGTGGTGGGAGCACTGACAGTGCTGCCTGTGAGGGGAAGCACTGACAATGCTAGCTGTGTGGTGGGAGCACTGACAGTGCTGGCTGTGTGGTGGGAGCACTGACAGTGCTGGCTGTGTCGTGGGAGCACTGACAGTGCTGGCTGTATGGTGGGAGCACTGACAGTGCTGGCTGTGTGGGGGAGCACTGACAGTGCTGGCTGTCTGGGGGAGCACGGACAGTGCTGGCTGTGTGGGTGGAGCACTGACAGTGATGGCTGTGTGGGGGCGCACTGACAGTGCTGCCTGTGTGGGGGAGCACTGACAGTGCTGGCTGTGTGGGGGAGCACTGACAGTGCTAGCTGTGTGGGGGGTGCACTGACAGTGCTGGCTGTGTGGTGGGAGCACTGACTGTGCTCGCTGTGTGGGGGAGCACTGACACTGCTTGCTGTGTGGGGGGGCACTGACAGTGCTGGCTGTGTGGTGCTAGCTCTAACAGTGCTGGCAGTGCGGGTGGAGCACTAACAGTGCTGGCTGTGTGAGGGGAGCACTGGCAGGGCTGGCTGTGTGGGGGGAGCCCTGACAGTGCTGGCGGTGTGGATGGAGCACTGACAGTGCTGGCTGTGTGGTGGGAGCACTGACAGGGCTGGCTGTGTGGGGGTGCACTGACAGTGCTGGCTCTGTGAGGGAGCACTGACAGTGGTGGCTGTGGGGATTACAGGCATTCTGACTGTGGGGGGAGCACTGGCCGTGCTGGCTGTGTGGGGGAGCACTGACAGTGCTGAATGTGTGGGTGGAGCACTGACAGTGCTGGCTGTGTGGGGGAGCACTGACAGTCCTGTCTGTGTGGGGGGAGCACAGACAGTTCTGGCTGTGGGGGAGCACTGGCAGTGCTAGCTGAGTCAAGGGGAGCACTGGCAGTGTTGGCTGTGGGGAGCACTGACAGTGCTGGCTGTGTGGTGGGGGCACTGACAGTGCTGGCTGTGTGGGGTGCACTGACAGTGCTGGCTGTGTGGGTGGAGCACTGACAGTGCTGGCTGTGTGGGGGAGCACTGACAGTCCTGTCTGTGTGGGGGGAGCACAGACAGTTCTGGCTGTGGGGGAGCACTGGCAGTGCTAGCTGAGTCAAGGGGAGCACTGGCAGTGTTGGCTGTGGGGAGCACTGACAGTGCTTGCTGTGTGGTGGGAGCACTGACAGTGCTGGCTGTGTGGGGGAGGACTGACAGTGCTGCCTCTGTGGGGAGCACTGACAGTGGTGGTGGTGTGGTGGGAGCACTGACAGTGCTGGCTGTGTGGGGGAGCACTGACAGTGCTTGCTGTGTGGTGGGAGCACTGACAGTGCTGGCTGTGTGGGGGAGGACTGACAGTGCTGCCTCTGTGGGGAGCACTGACAGTGGTGGTGGTGTGGTGGGAGCACTGACAGTGCTGGCTATGTGGGGGGAGCACTGACAGTGCCGGCTGGTTTTGCGGATCACTGACAGTGCTGGCTGTGTGGGGAGCACTGACAGTGCTGGCTGTGTGGTGGGAGCACTGGCAGGGCTGGCTATGTGGTGGGACCGCTGGCAGTCCTGGCTGTATGGTGGGAGCACTGACAGTGCTGGTTGTGTGGTTGGAGCACTGACAGCGCTGGCTGTGTGCTGGGAGCACTAACAGTGCTGGCTGTGTGGTGGGAGCACTGACAGTGCTGGCTGTGTGGTGGGAGCACTGACAGTGCTGGCTGTGTGGTGGGAGCACTGACAGTGTTGGCTGTATGGTGGGAGCACTGACAGTGCTGGCTGTGTGTTGGGAGCACTGACAGTGCTGGCTGTGTGGTGGGAGCACTGTCAGTGCTGCCTGCGAGGGGAAGCACTGACAATGCTGGCTGTGTGGTGGGAGCACTGACAGTGCTGGCTGTGTGGTGGGAGCACTGACAGTGCTGGCTGTGTCGTGGGAGCACTGACAGTGCTGGCTGTGTGGTGGGAGCACTGACAGTGCTGGCTGTGTGGTGGGACCGCTGGCAGTCCTGGCTGTATGGTGGGAGCACTGACAGTGCTGGTTGTGTGGTGGGAGCACTGACAGCGCTGGCTGTGTGGTGGGAGCACTAACAGTGCTGGCTGTGTGGTGGGAGCACTGACAGTGCTGGCTGTGTGGTGGGAGCACTGACAGTGCTGGCTGTGTGGTGGGAGCACTGACAGTGTTGGCTGTATGGTGGGAGCACTGACAGTGCTGGCTGTGTGTTGGGAGCACTGACAGTGCTGGCTGTGTGGTGGGAGCACTGTCAGTGCTGCCTGCGAGGGGAAGCACTGACAATGCTGGCTGTGTGGTGGGAGCACTGACAGTGCTGGCTGTGTGGTGGGAGCACTGACAGTGCTGGCTGTGTCGTGGGAGCACTGACAGTGCTGGCTGTGTGGTGGGAGCACTGACAGTGCTGGCTGTGTGGGGGGAGCACTGACAGTGCTGGCTGTGTGGGGGAGCACGGACAGTGCTGGCTGTGTGGGTGGAGCACTGACAGTGCTGGCTGTGTGGTGGGATCACTGACAGTGCTGGCTCTTTGTGGAGAGCACTGACAGTGCTGGCTGTATGGTGGGAGCACTGACAGTGTTGGCTGTGTGGGGGAGCACTGACAGTGCTGGCTGTGTGGGGAGCACTGACAGTGCTGGCTGTGTGGATGGAGCACTGCCAGTGCTGGCTGTGTGGTGGGAGCACTGACAGAGCTGGCTGTGTGGGGGAGGACTGACAGTGCTGCCTCTGTGGGGAGCACTGACAGTGGTGGTGGTGTGGTGGGAGCACTGACAGTGCTGGCTATGTGGGGGAGCACTGACAGTGCTGGCTGGTTTTGCGGATCACTGACAGTGCTGGCTGTGTGGGGAGCACTGACAGTGCTGGCTGTGTGGTGGGAGCACTGGCAGGGCTGGCTGTGTGGTGGGACCGCTGGCAGCGCTGGCTGTATGGTTGGAGCACTGACAGTGCTGGTTGTGTGGTGGGAGCACTGACAGTGCTGGCTGTGTGGTGGGAGCACCGACAGTGCTGGCTGTGTGGTGGGAGCACTGACAGGGCTGGCTGTGTGGTGGGAGCACTGACAGTGCTGGCTGTGTGGTGGGAGCACTGACAGTGTTGGCTGTATGGTGGGAGCACTGACAGTGCTGGCTGTGTGTTGGGAGCACTGACAGTGCTGGCTGTGTGGTGGGAGCACTGACAGTGCTGCCTGTGAGGGGAAGCACTGACAATGCTAGCTGTGTGGTGGGAGCACTGACAGTGCTGGCTGTGTGGTGGGAGCACTGACAGTGCTGGCTGTGTCGTGGGAGCACTGACAGTGCTGGCTGTATGGTGGGAGCACTGACAGTGCTGGCTGTGTGGGGGAGCACTGACAGTGCTGGCTGTGTGGGGGAGCACGGACAGTGCTGGCTGTGTGGGTGGAGCACTGACAGTGATGGCTGTGTGGGGGAGCACTGACAGTGCTGCCTGTGTGGGGGAGCACTGACAGTGCTGGCTGTGTGGGGGAGCACTGACAGTGCTAGCTGTGTGGGGGGTGCACTGACAGTGCTGGCTGTGTGGTGGGAGCACTGACTGTGCTCGCTGTGTGGGGGAGCACTGACACTGCTTGCTGTGTGGGGGGCACTGACAGTGCTGGCTGTGTGGTGCTAGCTCTAACAGTGCTGGCAGTGCGGGTGGAGCACTAACAGTGCTGGCTGTGTGAGGGGAGCACTGGCAGGGCTGGCTGTGTGGGGGGAGCCCTGACAGTGCTGGCGGTGTGGATGGAGCACTGACAGTGCTGGCTGTGTGGTGGGAGCACTGACAGGGCTGGCTGTGTGGGGGTGCACTGACAGTGCTGGCTCTGTGGGGGAGCACTGACAGTGGTGGCTGTGGGGATTACAGGCATTCTGACTGTGGGGGGAGCACTGGCCGTGCTGGCTGTGTGGGGAGCACTGACAGTGCTGAATGTGTGGGTGGAGCACTGACAGTGCTGGCTGTGTGGGGGAGCACTGACAGTCCTGTCTGTGTGGGGGGAGCACAGACAGTTCTGGCTGTGGGGGAGCACTGGCAGTGCTAGCTGAGTCAAGGGGAGCACTGGCAGTGTTGGCTGTGGGGAGCACTAACAGTGCTGGCTGTGTGGTGGGGGCACTGACAGTGCTGGCTGTGTGGGGTGCACTGACAGTGCTGGCTGCGTGGGAGGAGCACTGACAGTGTTGGCTGTGTGGTGGGAGCACTGACAGTGCTGGCTGTGTGGTGGGAACACTGACAGTGCTGGCTGTGTGGTGGGAGCACTGACAGTGCTGGCTGTGTGGGGGAGGACTGACAGTGCTGCCTCTGTGGGGAGCACTGACAGTGGTGGTGGTGTGGTGGGAGCACTGACAGTGCTGGCTATGTGGGGGGAGCACTGACAGTGCCGGCTGGTTTTGCGGATCACTGACAGTGCTGGCTGTGTGGGGAGCACTGACAGTGCTGGCTGTGTGGTGGGAGCACTGGCAGGGCTGGCTATGTGGTGGGACCGCTGGCAGTCCTGGCTGTATGGTGGGAGCACTGACAGTGCTGGTTGTGTGGTGGGAGCACTGACAGCGCTGGCTGTGTGGTGGGAGCACTAACAGTGCTGGCTGTGTGGTGGGAGCACTGGCAGTGCTGGCTGTGTGGTGGGAGCACTGACAGTGCTGGCTGTGTGGTGGGAGCACTGACAGTGTTGGCTGTATGGTGGGAGCACTGACAGTGCTGGCTGTGTGTTGGGAGCACTGACAGTGCTGGCTGTGTGGTGGGAGCACTGTCAGTGCTGCCTGCGAGGGGAAGCACTGACAATGCTGGCTGTGTGGTGGGAGCACTGACAGTGCTGGCTGTGTGGTGGGAGCACTGACAGTGCTGGCTGTGTCGTGGGAGCACTGACAGTGCTGGCTGTGTGGTGGGAGCACTGACAGTGCTGGCTGTGTGGGGGGAGCACTGACAGTGCTGGCTGTGTGGGGGAGCACGGACAGTGCTGGCTGTGTGGGTGGAGCACTGACAGTGCTGGCTGTGTGTTGGGATCACTGACAGTGCTGGCTCTTTGTGGAGAGCACTGACAGTGCTGGCTGTATGGTGGGAGCACTGACAGTGTTGGCTGTGTGGGGGAGCACTGACAGTGCTGGCTGTGTGGGGGAGCTTTTTTTCAAAAAGAAAAAAGAACAAAGAAATGTACAGCACAGGAACAGGCCCTTCGGCCCTCCAAGCCCGTGCCGACCATGCTGCCCGACTAAACTACAATCTTCTACACTTCCTGGGTCCGTATCCTTCTATTCCCATCCTATCCATATATTTGTCAAGATGCCCCTTAAATGTCCCTATCGTCCCTGCTTCCACTACCTCCTCCGGTAGCGAGTTCCAGGCACCCACTACCCTCTGCGTAAAAAACGTGCCTCGTACACCTACTCCTTATAACTCAAACCATCAATTCCCGACAACATCCTAGTTACTCCTTTCTGCACTCTTTCCAGTTTAATAATATCCTTCCTATAATAGGGTGACCAGAACTGCACACAGTATTCCAAGTGTGGCCGTACCAGTGTCTTGTACAACTTCAACAAGACGTCCCAACTCCTGTATTCAATGTTCTGACCAATGAAACCAAGCATGCCGAATGCCTTCTTCACCACCCTGTCCACCTGCGACTCCACCTTCAAGGAGCTATGAACCTGTACTCCTAGATCTCTTTGTTCTATAACTCTCCCCAACGCCATACCATTAACTGAGTAGGTCCTGGCCTGATTCGATCTGCCAAAATGCATCACCTTACATTTATCTAAATTAAACTCCATCTGCCATTCGTCGGCCCACTGGCCTAATTGATCAAGATCCCGTTGCAATCCTAGATAACCTTCTTCACTATCCACTGTGCCACCAATCTTGGTGTCATCTGCAAACTTACTAACCATGCCTCCTAAATTCTCATCCAAATCATTAATATAAATCACAAATAACAGTGGACCCAGCACCGATCCCTGAAGCACACCACTGGTCACAGGCCTCCAGTTTGAAAAACAACCCTCTACAACCACCCTCTGCCTTCTGTCGTCCAGACAATTTTGAATCCAATTGGCAACCTCACCCTGGATCCCGTGAGCTTTAACCTTCTGCAACAACCTACCATGCGGTACCTTGTCAAAGGCTTTGCTAAAGTCCATGTAGACAACGTCTACTGCACTGCCCTCATCTACCTTCTAGGTCACCCCCTCAAAAAACTCAATCAAATTTGTGAGACATGATTTTCCACGCACAAAGCTATGCTGACTGCCCCGAATCAGTCCTTGCCTCTCTAAATACTGGTAGATCCTGTCTCTCAGAATACCTTCAAGCAACTTACCTACTGCAGACGTTAGGCTCACCGGTCTGTAGTTCCCAGGCTTTTCCCTGCTGCCCTTCTTAAACAAGGGCACAACATTCGCCACTCTCCAATCTTCAGGCACCTCACCTGTGGCTGCCGATGATTCAAATATCTCTGTTAGGGGACCCGCAATTTCCTCCCTAGCCTCCCACAACACCCTGGGATACATTTCATCAGGTCCCGGGGATGTATCTACCTTGATGCGCTTTAAGACTTCCAGCACCTCCTCCTCTGTAATATGCACACTTCTCAAGACATTACTATTTATTTCCCCTAGTTTCCTAACATCCATGCCTTTCTCCACCGTGAATACCGATGAGAAATAATCATTCAGGATCTCACCCAACTCTTGTGGCTCTGCACATAGATGCCCTTGTTGATCCTTAAGAGGCCCTACTCTGTCCCTAGTTACTCTTTTCCCTTTTATGTATTTGTATTTGTAGAATCTCTTTGGATTCTCCCTTGCATTATTTGCCAAAGCAATTTCATGTCCCCTTTTTGCCCTCCTGATTTCCCTCTTAACTCTATTTCGACAATCTCTATACTCTTCAAGGGATCCACTTGATCCCAGTTGCTTATGTACGTCATATGCCTCCTTCTTCTTTTTGACCAGAGTCTCAATATCTCGAGTCATCCAGGGTTCCCTACTTCTACCAGCCTTACCCTTCACTCTAAAGGGAATGTGCTTACCCTGCACCCTGGTTAACACATTTTTAAAAGCCTCCCAATCTACCTCTGCAAGTTCCTGTCTGATACCATCAAAATTGGCCTTGCCCCAATTAAGAATTTTATCTCTTGGGCCAGACCTATCATTCTCCATAGCTATCTTAAAACTAATGGAGTTATGGTCACTTGTCCCAAAGTGATCCCTCACGAACACTTCTGTCACTTGCCCTTCCTTATTTCCCAAGGCGAGGTCAAGTTTTCCCCCTCTCTAGTCGGTCCATCCACATACTGAATGAGAAATTCCTCCTGAATACACTCAACAAATTTCCCTCCATCCAAGCCCCTAATGCTCTGGCTGTCCCAGTCAATGTTGGGAAAGTTAAAGTCCCCTACTACTACCACCCTATTATTCTTGCAGCTATCTGTAATCTCCTTACATATTTGCTCCTCAATTTCCCGCTGACTATTTGGGGGCCTGTAGTACAGTCCTACCAAGGTGATCTCTCCCTTCTTATTTTTCAGTTCCACCCATATAGACTCAGTGGGCGAACCCTCGGATATATCCCCTCTAAGTACTGCCGTGATGTTCTCCCTAATCAAAAACGCCACTCCCCCTCCTCTCTTACCTCCTGTTCTATCCTTTCTATAGCGTCTGTACCCTGGAACATTGAGCTGCCAGTCCTGCCACTCCCTTAGCCATGTTTCAGTCATAGCTATAATATCCCAGTCCCATGCGCCCGTCCATGCCCTGAGTTCATCCGCTTTACCCATCAGGCCCCTTGCATTGAAATAAATGCAGTTTAATGTAGACCATCCTTGCTCTCTGCCCTGCTTTCTCAGGTCATGCTTTACACACTCTCCCTTCCTGCCTTTTGTTTCCGTCCCCACTGACTTCCTACATCGGTTCCCATCCCCCTGCCACATTAGTTTAAACCCTCCCCAACTGCACTGGCAAACACACCCCCGAGAACATTGGTTCCGGTCCCACCCAGATGCAGACCGTCCGATTTGTACAGGTCCCACCTGCCCCAGAACCGGTCCCAATGTCCCAGGAATTTGAAACCCTCCCTCTTGCACCATCTCTCAAGCCACGTATTCATCCTAGATACCCTGTCATTCCTACTCTGACTATCACGTGGCACTGGTAGCAATCCTGAGATTATTACCTTTGAGGTCCTACTTTTTAGTTTAACTCCTAACTCCCTAAATTCAGCTTGTAGGACCTCATCCCGTTTTTTACCTATATCGTTGGTGCCTATATGCACCACGACAGCTGGCTGTTCACCCTCCCCCCCCCCCCCCCCCAGAATGTCCTGCAGCCGCTCCGAGACAACCATGACCCTTGCACCAGGGAGGCAACATACAATCCTGGATTCTCGTTTGCGTCCACAGAAACGCCTGTCTATTCCCCTTACAATTGAATCCCCTATCACTATAGCTCTGCCACTCTTTTTCCCGCCCTTCTGTGCAGCAGAGCCAGCCACGGTGCCATGAACCTGGCTGCTGCTGCCTTCCCCTGGTGAGCCATCTCCCCCAACAGTTTCCAAAACGGTAAATCTGTTTTGGAGGGAGATGGCCGCACGGGATCCCTGCACTGCCTTCCTACTCTTCCTCTGTCTGTTGGTCACCCATTCCCTATCTGCCTCAGTAATTTTAATCTGCGGTGTGACCAACTCACTGAATGTGCTATCCACAACTTCCTCAGCATCGCGGATGCTCCAAAGTGAGTCCATCCGCAGCTCCAGAGCCGTCAAGCGGTCTAACAGGAGCTGCAGTTGGACACACTTCTTGCAGATGAAGGAGTCAGGGACACCAGAAGGGTCCCTGACTTGCCACATCTCACAAGAGGAGCATGACACAGGTCTGAGCTCTCCTGCCATGACTTAAACCTGAAGTTAAGTTTGAACTACACTACACAGCTAAGAGAAAGTCAAAGAGAGAGAAATCACTTACCAGTCACAAGCCAATCACTTACCTGCTGGCTGTGATGTAATTGCTCCCGAGACTCCCTCACAGGTCTGCTTCTCTGTACCTCCTTAAGATGAGCACCAAATTCCCTGAACTAGTTAATTAATTTAATTAATTAATTGGATTTTTTCTTTTTTTTTGGGGGGGTGGGGTGGGGGGGGGGGGGGGGGGGGGAAACTTAACCCCAACACCGAACTCCAAAAAAAACACAGCCCTCACTCACCTCTTACCCGAACTCAGCCTTACCCAAACTCAGGTACACTCTGTTTGCCTCCAGCACTGTTTCTAAAGGCACTTCAGCCACACCCTTTGTATCCTTCCTGATTTACAGTCAGCCAATAGGCCTGCTCCCAAAACTGATCTCCCGAAACTAACAGCTGACCTGCAAGGTAAGGAAGTTGTTAAGCAGTACTTACCTCACCCAGGCCGCGACCTTTTAAACTGTCCCCTCTGCCTCGCAGCTCCCGCGCTTTTTCAAACTCCCGCGCTGTTTCCAAGGTCCCGGCTCTCTCTCTCCCGAACTAACAGCTGACCTGCAAGGTAAGGAAGTTGTTAAGCAGTACTTACCTCACCCACGCCGGCACGATCCTTTAAAACAGAGATGTGGAGGAATTTATTCAGCCAGACGGTACTGAATCTGTGGAACTCTCTGTCACAGAAGGCTGTGGAGGCCAAATCACTGAGTGTCTTTAAGACAGAGACAGATAGGTTCTTGGTTAATAAGGAGATCAGGGGTTATGGGGAGAAGGTGAGAAGGTAGGAGAATGAGGATGAGAAACATATCAGCCATGATTGACTGGTGGAGCAGGCTCGCTGGGCCGAGTGACCAAGTTCAGCTCCTGTGTCTTCTGGTCTTACGGCCGTAAATGTCCAACTCGGTTTGAAATATGGCTTTGGGTGTCAGCCTCCATTATTCTTACAGAAAATGAGGTAATGAAAGGACCTGAGGAACAAGCGGGAAATGACATTGAGGCAGAAGCTGAGCAGTGATTAAATTGAATGGTGGAGGAGGTGTGAGTGACCGTGTGGCCTCCCCATGTTGCCATTTGTTATCAGTTCCGGCTCTGCATTACTCCTGATGAATGTAGCTGCATGATCATATATTTCAGTTACATCTTTCCCACAGATATTTATATTGTTCATGGAAACAGTTCATTTACATCCAGATTATCCAAAACTTTATCATCTTAAATGTGTGGAACGAATCTCACATCATCCAATCATCCCGAAGGGAAAACTGCTTCTAAACGATTCACACAGCGAGTGGTTCTGATCTGGTCTGCACGGCCTGGGACACTGGTGCCGGCAGATACAACAGTGGTTTCACAGGGAATGGTAGGAGTGACAGAAATCAAATGTACGTCTCCAGGGAAAGGGCGGTGCAGTCGGATTGAATCATCTGCTCATCTGTAGAGCCGCTGAGGTCAAACGGAATGAAATGAAACGGAATGAAATGAAATGAAAATCGCTTATTGTCACAAGTAGTCTTCAAATGAAGTTACTGTGAAAAGCCCCTAGTCGCCACATTCCGGCGCCTGTTCGGAGAGGCTGGTACACGAATTGAACCGTGCTGCTGGCCTGCCTTGGTCTGCTTTAAAAGCCAGCGATTTATCCCAGTGTGCTAAACCAGCCCCAGGAATGAATGTCCTCCTTTGGGACTTCACGCATTTTAAAGGCTTTGGATGTGGTCTGGCTGTGAGATGATGGGACCAACACCTGCAGGTTCACTCCAAGTTCCCCCGCGCCGCGAGTATTCTCACTGTAATCCTTTCTATTGACTGTGTCCATGTGTGAACCCAGCGCCCCCTTTAGCTCACTGCTTACTTCACAGCATCAACTTCATTGTAAGTTCCAATCTGTCTGACCCTGGGCGCTGCCTGTGCTTTAATATTGAAAACATCTGTGTTGCTCCCAATAAAAGCAGACGCACATTTAATCATTAGAGGGAGGTCCATCTTTTTTCAGGTTGCTTTACAATTATTTTTAAAAGCGGCTGTGCCACGTGTTTGCTTTCTGGTCTCTGACTGGGGAAAGACAAGTTCTATTCCAGCTCTGCACAATAACTGACCTATCACACTCTGTCAGTTATTCACAACTTAAATGGTGCAATACTGCATGAAGGACATTTGCTTCAACCAGGATCTGATTTTATAATTTAGGAACAAGTTTGTTCCCTCAGCAAATGTATTAATCCGGATTGTGTTTCCCCCTGATACCCAGTTCCACATATCTTTACGATAGTGACATTTAAGGGGCATCTTGACAAATACATGAATAGGATGGGAATAGAGGGATACGTACCCCGGAAGTGTAGAAGATTGTAGTCTAGTCGGGCAACATGGTCGGCACGGGCTTGGAGGGCCGAAGGGCCTGTTCCTGTGCTGTACATTTCTTTGTTCTTTGTTCTTTGTATCTCCAAGAGCACTCCCTCACACTCCAGCTCTCCCTTGCACTCTCTCCCTCCCTCGCCCTCACTCTCTCACACTATCCCTCTCTCACACTCTCTCCCTCGCTCACACTCTCTCCCTCTCAACAATCCCTCCCACTCTCACACTCTCTCCCTCTCCCACACTGTCACCCACTCTCACACTCTCTCCCTCTCCCACACTGTCTCCCTCTCTCACACTGTCGCCCTCTCTCACACTCTCTCCCTCTCTCACACTGTCTCCCTCTCTCACACTCTCAACTCTCCCACACTGTCATCCACTCTCACACTCTCTCCCTCGCTCACACTCTCTCCCTCTCAACAATCCCTCCCTCTCTCACACTCTCTCCCTCTCCCACACTGTCTCCCACTCTCACACTCTCTCCCTCTCTAACACTCTCTCCCTCTCAACAATCCCTCCCACTCTCACACTCTCTCCCTCTCCCACACTGTCACCCACTCTCAGTCTCTCCCTCTCCCACACTCCCTCCCTCGCTCACACTCTCTCCCTCTCTCACACTCTCTCCCTCTCAACAATCCCTCCCTCTCTCACACTCTCTCCCTCTCCCACACTGTCTCCCTCTCTCACTCTCCCTCTCTCTCTCTCTCACACACTCCCTTCCTCTCTCACAGTGTCTCACTCTCTCCCTCTCTCACACTCTCTCCCACTCCCACACTGTCACCCACTCTCACACTGTCTTCCTCTCCCACACTGTCACCCACTCTCACACTCTCTCCCTTTCCCACACTGCCTCCCACTCTCACACTCTCTCCCTCTCCCACGCTGCCTCCCACTCTCACACTCTCTCCCTCTCCCACACTGCCTCCCACTCTCACACTCTCTCCCGCTCCCACACTGCCTCCCACTCTCACACTCTCTCCCTCTCTCACAATCTCTCTCTCTCCCAGACTGTCTCCCTCCCTCACACTCTCTCCCTCTCTCACAGTGTCTCCGTCTCTGACACTCTCTCCCTCTCCCACACAGTCTCCCTCTCTCACACTCTGTCCCTCTCTCACACTCTCTCCCTCTCCCACACTGTCACCCACTCTCACACTCTCTCCCTCTCTCACACTCTCTCCCTCTCCCACACTGTCACCCTCTGTCACACTCTCTCCCTCTCCCACACTGTCACCCACTCTCACACTCTCTCCCTCTCCCACACTGTCACCCACTCTCACACTGTCTCCCTCTCTGACACTCTCTCCCTCTCCCACACTGTCTCCCTCTCTCACACTCTGTCCCCCTTTCACACTCTCTCCCTCCCCCACACTACCTCCCACTCTCACAGTCTCTCCCTCTCTCACACTCTCTCCCTCTCCCACACTGTCTCCCTCTCTCACACTGTCTCCCTCTCTGACACTCTCTCCCTCTCCCACACTGTCTCCCTCTCTCACACTCTGTCCCCCTCTCACAATCTCTCCCTCTCCCACACTACCTACCACTCTCACAGTCTCTCCCTCTCTCACACTCTCTCCCTCTCCCACACTGTCTCCCTCTCTCACACTGTCTCCCTCGCTCACACTCTCTCCCTCTCAACAATCCCTCACACTCTCTCCCTCTCCCACACTGCCTCCCACTCTCAAACTCTCTCCCTCTCTCACACTCTCTCCCTCTCCCACACTGTCTCCCTCTCTCACACTCTCTCCCTCGCTCACACTCTCTCCCTCTCTCCCACTCTCTCCCTCTTCCACACTGTCTCCCTCTCTCACACTCTCTCCCTCTCCCACACTGTCTCCCTATCTCACACTCTCTCCCTCTCTCACACCGTCTCCCTCTCTGACACTCTCTCCCTCTATCACATTCTGTCCCCCTCTCACACTCCCTCCCTCTCTCACAGTGCCTCACTCTCTCACTCTCTCACCCTCCCTCTCTCACCCTCCCTCTCTCATACTTTCTCCCTCTCTCACACTCTCTCCCCCTCTCCCCTTTCGCATTCTCTCTTTTGTACTCCCTCCCTCTCTAGCACTCTCACCCTCTCTCACACTCCCCCCCCTCACTTTCTCTCCCTCTGACACATTCTCTACCTCAGTCACCCTCCCTATCTCCCACTGTCTCCCACTTTGTCTCCCTCTCAGACTCTCTGCCTCTCTCACACTCTCTCCCTGTCTAACACAACCTACCTGTCTCGCTCACTCTCCCTTCCTCACACTCTCTCCCTCTCTCACCCGCCATCTCTCACAATCCCTCCATCTCTCACACTCCCTCTCTCAAATTCCTGCCTCTCACATACTTTCTTCTTCATTGATACTCACTCCCACTCTCCCACTCTCTCTAGCAGATTTCCCTTGTCTCACACTTACCTCTCTCTCACATTCTGTCCTCTCTCTCACTCTCCCCCTCCCTCTCTCTCTCTCTGCATCATGCCTCCCTCCCTCCCTCTCTCACATCTCCGTTAGACACTTTCACACTCTGTCCCTCTCTCTCTCCATCCCTATATCTCTCTCCCTCCATGCCTCCCTCCCTCTCACAAAACTCCCTCAATTACACTTTCTCTCACACTCTTTCTCTCTCTCACACTTTGTCCCTCTCTCAATTTCTCTCACTCTCTATCCCTCTCTCACAATTTCTCTTACACTCTTTCCCTCTCTCACAATTTCTCTCACACTCTTTTCCTCTCTCACAATTTCTCTCACTCTCTTTCCCTCTCTCACAATTTCTCTCACTCTCTTTCTCTCTCACATAATTTCTCTCACAATCTTTCCCTCTCTCACTCTTTCCCTCTCTCACACATTTTCTCACTCATTCCCTCTCTCACAATTTCTCTCACACTCTTTCTCTCTCTCACACGTTCTCTTCCATTCTTCCCCTCTCTCACACTTTCCCTCTCTCACACTTTTTCTCACTCTCTTTCCCTCTCTCACAATTTCTCTGGCTCTCTTTCACTCGCTCACACTTTGTCTTAAACTCTTTCCCTCTCTCACACTTTCTCTCATACTCTTTCCCTCTCTCACATTTTCCGTTTCTCACACTTTCTCTCACACTTTCCCTCTCTCACACTTTCTCTGACTCTCGTTCCCTCTCTCACACTTTCTCTCACACTCTTTCCCTCTCTCACACTTTCTCTCACACTCTTTCCCTCTATCACACTTTCTCTCACTCTCTTTCCCTCTCTCACACTTTCTCTCACACTCTTTCCCTCTCTCACACTTTCTCTCACACTCTTTCCCTCTATCACACTTTCTCTCACTCTCTTTCCCTCTCTCACACTTTTTCTCACACTCTTTCCCTCTCTCACACTTTCGCTCATACTCTTTCCCTCTATCACACTTTCTCTCACACTCTTTCCCTCTCTCACACTTTCTCTCACATTCTTTCCCTCTATCACACTTTCTCTCACTCTCTTTCCCTCTCTCACACTTTCCCTCACAATCGTTCCCTCTCCCGCTCCCTCAGTCACTCAGTCGCTCTCTCCTGTACTTATGTCTAAGATTATGTGAGTATTTAATACACCATCCTTCTCACCCAATCTGCCTCCCTCAGCCACTCACCCTCTCCACTCTCTGCTTCCCTTTCTCTCAGACAATCCACCTCCTTCTCCCGTTTTATCCTTTATTTCTCCACCCTCTTTCTCTCCCAATATCTCTCCTCACACCCTCTTTCTCTCTCACCCTGTCTTCTATCAGCACATCTAACACACCAGTTCTCTCTTCCTCCACATCTCACCCCGCCTCTCTCCCAGTTGAAGTGTGTGTATCAGATGGAGGCCGGTGTCAGTTAGAGACGGGGTACGAGTTTTCACTGCTGACTATGTATTAATGCTGCTCTCTGAGGTGATGAGTTTGTTGCTGCCGCAGCCTCTGAGTTTTCTGAGGTTCCAATGATTCTAAATATTTTCTTAGTTTGAGGGGCTGAATCAGATTTAGATTTGGGATCACATACTTTGCACTTTAAATAGTTCCAGATTTTGGAGACATTGAAATGTTCTACTTATGCTCAAACAGAAACTACTGAAAAAAAATAAAGGAATGGTCACAGTTACAGAGGCAGCTACATCCCAGAGTGCAGTGGAACCACCCAGAGAAATACACTGACAATTGGAACTGAATCACTGAATGGTCACAGTTACAGAGACAACTACACCCCAGAGCGCAGTGGAACCACCCAGAGAAACACACTGACAATTGGAACTGAATCGCTGAATGGTCAGAGTTACAGAGGCAGCTACACCCCAGAGTGCAGTGGAACCATCCAGAGAAACACACTGAGAATTGGAACCGAATCACTGAATGGTCACAGTTACAGAGACAGCTACACCCCAGAGTGCAGTGGACCCACCCAGAGAAACACACTGACAATTGGAACTGAATCACTGAATGGTCACAGTTACAGAGACAACTACACCCCAGAGTGCAGTGGAACCACCCAGAGAAACACACTGACAATTGGAACTGAATCTCTGAATGGTCACAGTTACAGAGACAGCTACACCCCAGTGTGCAGTGGAACCACCCAGAGAAACACACTGACAATTGGAACTGAATCACTGAATGGTCAGAGTTACAGAGGCAGCTACACCCCAGAGTGCAGTGGAACCATCCAGAGAAACACACTGACAATTGGAACCGAATCACTGAATGGTCACAGTTACAGAGACAGCTACACCCCAGAGTGCAGTGGACCCATCCAGAGAAACACACTGACAATTGGAACTGAATCACTGAATGGTCACAGTTACAGAGGCAGCTACACCCCAGAGTGCAGTGGACCCACCCAGAGAAACACACTGACAATTGGAACTGAATCTCTGAATGGTCACAGTTATAGAGGCAGCTACACCCTAGAGTGCAGTGGAACCACCCAGAGAAACACACTGTTAATTGGAACTGAATCACTGAATGGTCACAGTTACAGAGGCAGCTACACCCCAGAGTTCAGTGGACCCACCCAGAGAAACACACTGACAATTGGAACTGAATCACTGAATGGGCAGAGTTACAGGGGCAGCTACAGCCCAGAGTGCAGTGGACCCACCCAGAGAAACACACTGACAATTGGAACTGAATCACTGAATGGTCACAGTTACAGAGACAGCTACACCCCAGAGTGCAGTGGACCCACCCAGAGAAACACACTGACAATTGGAACTGAATCACTGAATGGGCAGAGTTACAGGGGCAGCTACAGCCCAGAGTGCAGTGGACCCACCCAGAGAAACACACTGACAATTGGAACTGAATCACTGAATGGTCACAGTTACAGAGACAGCTACACCCCAGAGTTCAGTGGACCCACCCAGAGAAACACACTGACAATTGGAACTGAATCACTGAATGGGCAGAGTTACAAGGGCAGCTACAGCCCAGAGTGCAGTGGACCCACCCAGAGAAACACACTGACAATTGGAACTGAATCACTGAATGGTCACAGTTACAGAGACAGCTACACCCCAGAGTGCAGTGGACCCACCCAGAGAAACACACTGACAATTGGAGCTGAACACTGAATGGTCACAGTGGAGTGAAGGTTATCACTGAAACAATCTGAGATGTAGAGATGGGACTGATGGTGTCTGAGTGGACAGCATACTTTCTGTTAATGTTAGTTGAACAATGTGATCAACACAGTGCAGTGTTTGCAAAGAGGTCACTCACTCACAAAAATAATATTTTCTTTCACTGAACACAATATCGTAATCTGTTTGTTCACGTCTTGAAAAATAAGTTAAACGATGTCACAACCTCAATTTCCCTGAGGCGGTTCCACAGGGTATTAATTAAAAGCTTGGAGAATATATAACCTCAGAGTTTTAGACAGAGAGATTGTCAATCGCAGGAAGGGACACATCACTTCACACTGAAAATGCATGATCCAACTGAAATGGTTGCGAAAGTATTCTACCCAATCCTGGCTATTGTTGGTGTTCCTGGTAAGTGACCATCACCATTGAATTGGTGTAAATCTGTGTGTGAGCCGCTCTCTGATTTTAAACTGCGACTGAAAATACCTGATCCTGATCTCGTGCTCACTGTTATGTCGACACCTGGTCAACGATATCATTGTCAAATGTCTTTAAGCATGTCAATGGTTTGAATCCCTTTCATCAACTCACAATAAACCACTGTTTGTAAATCACTGGATCTCTGACCGGGGAAGTTATTATATTGAGTGGAATTTTGTATAATGTTAGATTGGATCACAGTAAAGGCAATCTCTCTGAACGGAGGTTTAGGAGGAGAAAGAATTAAATCACACTGAGTGTGGGCACTGTCAGTGTAGAATTGTACTGACTGTGGGTCAGTACAGATATTCAGAGTGGAATATCTGGCAGCGGTGAACAAGGGTTACTGGAAGTGTCTGTCAGTGTTAAATTGTACTGAGTGTGGATCACTAACCAGAGTGGAATATCTGACAGCGGTGAACAAGGATTACTGGAAGTATCTGTCAGTGTAGAATTGTACTGACTGTGGGTTCCACACCAGAGTGGAATATCTGACAGCGGTGAACAAGGATTACTGGAAGTATCTGTCAGTGTGGAATTGTACTGAGTGTGGGTCTCTCACCAGAGTGGAATATCTGACAGCAGTGAAGAAGGATTACTGGAAATGTCTGTCAGTGTAGAATTGTACTGACTGTGGGTCTCTCTCCAGAGTGGGATATCTGATCCAATTATCTCTCTATTACTGGGACTATCTGTCCGTGTGGAATTGTATTGTGTGTGGGTCAGTAACTGGACTGAAATTAGTTGGTTCTATTTTGAAATGATGTATTTTATTGGTGAGGGGTCGCTCCATTCTGTGCAGTTCTCTCTGTGTGTTTTAACTTTGGAATAGGTTGAAAACAGGAAGAGTTTGGATGTGTTTTGAAGATGTTTGATATTTATTGTATGAAGTGAAATGTCTCTATCTCTGTTTTCTATTGATCTACTCTAACAGGAACAGATATCACCCACACTCTAATGTTTCATAAAACCCACAACAGTGCAGTATTCCACTAGGTTTTGTGATATTTTCTCATTCCTATTCATCCTGAAATGAACTCACATGTTTGATCAATTTTTATGGGTGTTTTTAAACTGTCTTTCTGCTTCACACGATTTGTGAATCTATTCACCTGAAGCCAGAAACCCCTCCAGTCCATTCACACACTTGTTTTCCAAGGAGCGATTGGGGGACTTATTGTTCTGAACAAAATGCAGCAGCGGACACTGATCTGTCGGGACATTAATGTCCCATCGAAATACCCACTTTGAAAATTCATAATTAATGATGGTGTGTGCCTGTAATTCGTTGTATTCTGCCTCTGTATTCACTATCACTCCCAATTTGATTTTGTCTGTAAATTATGTAATTATCATTCTGCTTCCCGATCCCATATTGTTGATGGGAATGGTGAAGGAGAGTGATCCCAGTGCTGATCCTTGTGGAACACCACTTCCCACCTTCCACCAATCAGCCTAAATCCCTTTAACTCCTCTCCCTGTTTTCTGTGTGTGTCGCCAGCATGTGTCCATCCTGCTGCTGTGTCCCCTAACTCCACTGGCTCTGAGATTACCCATCAGTCTGTTACGTCGGATCTTACTGACGGCCTTTAGAAAATCAAATTGTTTAACATCTATCAGACTACTCAGATCTATTATTTCTGGTAGTTATTGAAATAATTGGATGAAATGTGTCAGGAATAATGTTAACTTTGGAATATGTGCCGACTATTTAGTGTACTCTGTGTTACTGGATTTCTTTTAACTCAGACTTCTAATTCAATGCTTCCAACTGTTGACATTGTGACTGGAAGATTTGATTATATTCTGTTCTAAGTTCAAGAATAACAGAGACCGACTTCTGCTTTTCAATTCTTTGGTAATTATTCTGATGGTGATCAGTGAATAGATAATATTGTCTCTGCTGTTTCTCACTGTCTATTTTATGAATATTTGTTGTGAAATCCATCCGCCTCCAGTAATCTCCCTCTACCTGGACCCACCCTCTGGCCTCCTATCAGCTCTTGATCTTTTCATTGAGATCTGTCAGTGCGACATCGACCGTCTCAATTTCTCTGTGCCTCTCACCAACTCTATCCTGACTCACTCTAAACTTGCTCCAATCCTCTCTCTGATATCCAACCCTGGCCTAGTGATCTAAGTGCTCACAAGGGCGGTGCCATTATTGTCTGGTGTACTGACCTCTTCCTCACAGAGGCTGACCGTCCCCTCTCAGGCACAGCCTGGTACCTCCCCCTGGACCAGCAGCACACCACCAAACATCATGATATTGTTTCCAGGGCTTTCACTGACCTCCTTGACTCTGGATATCTTCAGTCCACAGTCTCAGACATCATAGTCCCACAATCCCACACATCCTGCATCAACCTCCCGCTTCTACCTCCTTCCCAAAATCCACAAACAGGAAAGTCCCAGTGCACCCATTATTTCGGCCTGTTCCAGCCCCACCAAGATCATTTCTTCCCATCTTGATTCCATCCACTTTACCCTGTTCTGCCCCTTCCCAAAGACATTGGTGTAACAGTGACACAGTGGTTTGCTCTGCTGCCTCACAGCAGCAGGGTCCCCGGATCAATTCCCACCTTGGGTGACTGTCTGTGTGGAGACTGGACTTTTTCTCCCTGTCTGTGTGGGTTTCCTCCGGGTCTCCGGTTACCTCCCACAGTCCAGGTTAGGTGGATTGACCACGCTAAATTACTCCGGTGTCCAAAAAGAGGTGTAGGTTAGATTAAGGGGTTAATGAGATAAGCAGGGGAGTGAGCTTGGTTGAGGCACTCATTCAGAGGTTTGGTACAGACTTAATGGGCCGAATGGCCTCCTTCTGCACTGTGGGAATTCTATGATTCCTGATTCCTCTGGCGTCGTAAACAAGGTCCATTTCCCTGGCCCTAACCGCCTAATCTTCACAATGGACGTCCAATCCCTCTGCACCTCCGTTCCACAACACGAGGCTTGGGTTCAGATCCTCATACCCTGCTTCCTGTAAAGACTGCATCTCATTCTCCCACTTTCTCCGTCTCCATCGCCTCTGTTCTGATGCTGGCGTCTTCGAAAATAGCCCCCCTGGCATGTCTGCCTTTTCCTTAACCTGGCTGGCCCCACCAACTTCCTTTGTTAACAGGCCTCGCAATCGTGTTCAATTCACTTCTCACAGCTCTGTCCTCACACATCCCCCTCCCTCCCGGAAACATGATAGGGTTCCTCTCCTCACTTTCCACACCATCAGCCTCCCCATTGAAAGGAAAATCCTCCTCCATTTCTGCCAACTCCAGCATGATGTCACCACCAAACACATCTTCACCTCTCTCCAACCACTCCCCACAATTTCTGTATTCCTCAGGTACCGCTCCCTCCCCCTTGTCCACTTCCCCCTCACACCCACACCCCATTCCCTTCCCCCCAGCAACTTCCCCTGCAATTAGAGACGGTGCAGCAACTGTCCCTTTACCTCCTCCCGTCTCCCGGTTCTCAGCAGCAAACTCGCCTTTCTGGGGAAGCAGCGTTTCACTTCTGTGCCTTCAGTTTGTTCTCCTGTATTCGCTGCTGCCAATACCGTCTCCTCTACATTGGGGAGACTAAACGCAGACTGGGAGACTGCTTTGTGGAACACCTTCACTCAGCCCACAGCATGGCCCCAGCCTTCCTATTGTGGCCATGTTAACTCAGCACCTTGCTCTCAGGCCCACATGTCTGTCCTTGGCCTGCTGCCAGAATGCAGGGAAGCCCAACGCAAGCTGGAGGAGCAACATCTCATCGTCCAATTCGGATGTTGCATCCCGCAGGACGTAACTTTAATTTCAACTACTTTATTCTGGGAACTTTCTCCTCCATCTTAACGCTCTTGTTTTGGAATGTTCCTACTTTTTTGTCGAATGAAATGAGTCCGAATCTGGAGAGAGTCTATTCCGGCTAAGTGAACCCTGGGGAATGTCCAATGCCGGAGCGGGAATACTCCTGAGAAAAGCTTGGCAGGGATTCTTTCCAAACAGTGAGAGGATGGATTCCTGGGAAGAGTGATGTTGGGATGTTCCAGACATGGCAATGGGGGATTCCTGGGAGCGGGTGCTGTACGAATGACGAAACCTGGGAGGGGTGATCCCACGGGATGTTCTGGAGACTGGACAGACTCTATTCTGGACAGGCTGGGCTGCACGGTAGCACAGTGGTTGGCACAGTTGATTCACAGCTCCAGGGTCCCAGGTTTGATTCCTGGCTTGGGTCACTGTCTATGTGGAGTCTGCACTTTACCAACCGTGTCTGCGTGGGTTTCCACCGGGTTCTCCGGTTTCCTCCCACAGTAAAAAGATGTGCGGGTTAGGTGGATTGGCCAAGATAAATTGTGTTTAGTTTCCAGACAATTTTGATGGGGTCACTGGGTTATGGGGGTGGGGTGGGCTGAACTGGTTTTCTCTTTCCAAGGGCCGGTGCAGACTCGATGGGCCGAATGGCCTCCTTTTGCACTGTACATTCTATATTTCTATTCCTCCCATGGTTATGAAGTGGGAAGGTCCCGCGTTTGTTTTATTTTTCCCATTGCTCGTGGAGTATTCTAATAAACCAGGAGTGGGGTCCAACCCCATCAGAAATCCAATCCAGGGAACGGTCCAATCCGGGGTGTGGTCCAATAATTGAGCTGGGATGACAATCTCGGGTATGTTTGTATCCGGTTTGGGAAACCTGGCCGGCCTGAGTGAATCCTGTAAATCAGACTAAATGAGAAATGTAACCTCTCCCAAAGGTCTCTGAATTATAAACATTTTCCTACCACTGCCATCAAACTGACAGGGCTGCAATTCACACTTTCCCCTCATTCCCCACCTTTAACACTGGAGTTACATTTCCTACTCCCCTCTCTGCAATGTTAATCTCTGTGCCCACTCCTTTCCCAGCACTCCCACCCACCCACTGTCCATTATATTGATGCTGCAATTGTGCCCTGGTTCAGACAGGGAGATTCATTACCCAGTAATTTCCCGCGCCTCTCCTTTCTCGCTCTTACAGTTAATATACTGGGAATTGTGATTCTGTGTCGGGGGAAGTGTGGCCTCTCTACCTGCACCACTCGCTACCTGGTGGCCATGGCAACGGCGGATCTGCTGTTTATTATCACTAACCCCATACTGAACAGGATCAATGTTTATTATTTCCCCTGGAAGTTCCTGGATCTCACCCCTGTGTGTCGTGTTAACTCTGTCCTGCTCTGTGCAGCCAGGGACTGTTCTGTCTGGTTCACCCTCACTTTCTCCTTTGATCGATTTGTCGCCATTCGCTGCCAGAAACTGAAAAGTAAATATTGCACCGGGAAAACTGCGGCTGTGGTTCTGTCCACAAGCGGCCTCCTGCTCTGTGTGAAAAACATCCCCCTGTACTTTACATTGGAACCTGGGGAGATAATCGACAATGTCCAGTGGGACTGCTTCACAAAGAGCAGCGTTTTCACTGACCCGGGATGGGGTGGGTATCGCTGGTTTGATCAGGTTGTAACCCCATTGGTGCCGTTCTTCTCAATCCTGTTGACCAACGCTCTGACAGTCAGACACATTTTACACAGCAGTCGGGTGCGGAAGGCACTGAGGGCCCAGAGTCAGGGAGACAATCGCAGCGACCCAGAGATGGAGAGCAGAAGGAAGTCAATGATTTTACTCTTCAGCATCTCCGGAACGTTCATCCTCCTCTGGACCGTGTCTGTTATTAAATTTTTCTATATCGATGTGAGAGGATTATATTACCTCACCCGTCCTCAATATACTTTACAATTAGTCGGATATATGCTGATGGATTTAAATTGCTGCACAAACACATTTATTTATGTGGTGACTCAGTCCAGGTTCAGGGAGCAGATCAAGGTCGCGGTGAAATATCCGGTTACATCAATTATTAAATTAATGAGAAAATAAAACTGACTGAAAACCCCTCAGCCAATCAGGAGCTCCAGCCGCTGACTGACAGTCTCTCAGCCAATCAGGAGCTCCAGCCGCTAACTGACAGTCTCTCAGCCAATCAGGAGCTCCAACCGCTGACTGACAGTCTCTCAGCCATTCAGGAGATCCAGCCGCTGACTGACAGTCTCTCAGCCAATCAGGAGCTCCAGCCGCTGACTGACAGTCTCTCAGCCAATCAGGAGCCCCAACCGCTGACTGACAGCCTCTCAGCCAATCAGGAGCTCCAGCCGCTGACTGACAGCCTCAGCCAATCAGGAGCTCCAGCCGCTGACTGATAGCCTCTCTGCCAATCAGGAGCTCCAGCCGCTGACTGACAGTCTCTCAGCCAATCAGCAGCTCCAGCCGCTGACTGACAGTCTTTCAGCCAATCAGGAGCTCCAGCCGCTGACCGACAGCCTCTCAGACAATCAGGAGCTCCAGCCGCTGACTGACAGTCTCTCAGCCAATCAGGAGCTCCAGCCGCTGACTGACAGTCTCTCAGCCAATCAGCAGCTCCAGCCGCTGACTGTCAGTCTCTCAGCCAATCAGGAGCACCAGCCGCTGACCGACAGCCTCTCAGACAATCAGGATCTCCAGCCGCTGACTGACAGTCTCTCAGCCAATCAGGAGCTCCAGCCGCTGACTGACAGTCAGCCAATCAGGAGCTCCAGCCGCTGACCGACAGCCTCTCAGCCAATCAGTAGCTCCTGGCGCTGACTGACAGACTCTCATCCAATCAGCAGCTCCAGCCGCTGACTGACAGCCTATGAGCCAAACAGGAGCTGGGTCTGGTGCGTGGGGAGCACTGACAGTGCTGGCTGTGAGGGGGGAGCACTGACAGTGCTGGCTGTGTGGTGGGAGCACTGACTGTGCTGGCTGTGTGGTGGGAGCACTGACAGTGCTGGCTGTGTGGAGGGAGCACTGACAGTGCTGGCTGTGTGGTGGGAGCACTGACAGTGCTGGCTGTGGGGGGAGCACTGACAGTGCTGGCTGTGTGTGGGGAGCCCTGACAGTGCTGGCTGTGTGGGGGGAGCTCTGACAGTGCTGGCTCTGTGATGGGAGCACTGAAAGTGCTGGCTGTGTGTGGGGAGCCCTGACAGTGCTGGCTGTGTGGGGGGAGCTCTGACAGTGCTGGCTCTGTGGTGGTAGCACTGACAGTGCTGGCTGTGAGGGGGAGCACTGACAGTGCTGGCTGTGTGGGGGAGCACTGACAGTGCTGGCTGTGTGGGGGGAGCACTGACAGTGCTGGCTGTGTGGGGGGAGCACTGACAGTGCTGGCTGTGTGGGGGGAGAACTAACAGTGTTGGCTGTGGCGTGGGAGCTCTGACAGTGCTGGCTGTGTGGGGGGAGCACTGACAGTGCTGGATGTGCGGGGGGAGCACTGACAGTGCTGGCTGTGTGGGGGAGCACTGACAGAGCTGGCTGTGTGGGGGAGCACTGACAGTGCTGGCTGTGTGATGGGAGCACTGACAGTGCTGGCAGTGTGGGGGGAGCACTGACAGTGCTGGGTGTGTGGGGGAGCACTGACAGTGCTGGCTGTGTGGTGGGAGCACTGACAGTGCTGACTGTGTGGGGGAGCACTGAGAGTGCAGGCTGCGTGGGGGAGCACTGACAGTGCTGGCTATGTGATGGGAGCACTGACAGTGCTGGCTGTGTGGTGGGAGCACTGGCAGTGCTGGCTGTGTGGTGGGACCACTGACAGTGCTGGCTGTGGGGGGAGCACTGACAGTGCTGGCTGTGTGTGGGGAGCCCTGACAGTGCTGGCTGTGTGGGGGGAGCTCTGACAGTGCTGGCTCTGTGGTGGGAGCACTGACAGTGCTGGCTGTGTGTGGGGAGCCCTGACAGTGCTGGCTGTGTGGGGGGAGCTCTGACAGTGCTGGCTCTGTGGTGGGAGCACTGACAGTGCTGGCTGTGTGGGGGAGCACTGACAGTGCTGGCTGTGTGGGGGGAGCACTGACAGTGCTGGCTGTGTGGGGGGAGCACTGACAGTGCTGGCTGTGCGGGGGAGCACTGACAGTGCTGGCTGTGTGGGGGAGAACTAACAGTGCTGGCTGTGGCGTGGGAGCTCTGACAGTGCTGGCTATGTGGGGGGAGCACTGACAGTGATGGCTGTGTGGGGGGAGCACTGACAGTGCTGGTTGTGTGGGGGAGTACTGACAGTGCTGGCTGTGTGGGGGGAGCACTGACAGTGCTGGCTGTGTGGTGGGAGCACTGACAGTGCTGGCTGTGTGGGGGGAGCACTGACAGTGCTGGCTGTGTGGGGGGAGCACTGACAATGCTGGCTGTGTGGTGGGAGCACTGACAGTGCTGACTGTGTGGGGGAGCACTGACAGTGCTGGCTGTGTGGGGGAGCACTGACAGTGCTGGCTGTGTGGGGGAGCACTGACAGTGCTGGCTGTGTGGGGGAGCACTGACAGTGCAGGCTGTGTGGGGAGCACTGACAGTGCTGGCTGTGTGGGAGGGCACTGACAGTGCTAGCTGTGTGGGGGAGCACTGACAGTGCTGGCTGTGTGGTGGGAGCACTGACAGTGCTGGCTGTGTGGGGGGCACTGACAGTGCTAGTTGTGTGGGGGAGCACTGACAGTGCTGGCTGTGTGGGGGAGCACTGATAGTGCTGGCTGTGTGGGGGAGCACTGACAGTGCTGGCTGTGTGGTGGGAGCACTGACAGTGCTGGCTGTGTGGGGGGCACTGACAGTGCTAGCTGTGTGGGGAGCACTGACAGTGCTGGCTGTGTGGGGGAGCACTGACAGTGCTGGCTGCGTGGGGGCAGCACTGACAGTGCTGGCTGTGTGGTGGGAGCACTGACAGTGCTGGCAGTGTGGGGAGAGCACTGACAGTGCTGGCTGTGTGGGGGGAGCACTTACAGTGCTGGCTGTGTGGGGGAGCACTGACAGTGCTGGCTGTGTGGTGGGAGCACTGACAGTGCTGACTGTGTGGGGGAGCACTGAGAGTGCAGGCTGCGTGGGGGAGCACTGACAGTGCTGGCTATGTGATGGGAGCACTGACAGTGCTGGCTGTGTGGTGGGAGCACTGGCAGTGCTGGCTGTGTGGTGGGACCACTGACAGTGCTGGCTGTGGGGGGAGCACTGACAGTGCTGGCTGTGTGTGGGGAGCCCTGACAGTGCTGGCTGTGTGGGGGGAGCTCTGACAGTGCTGGCTCTGTGGTGGGAGCACTGACAGTGCTGGCTGTGTGTGGGGAGCCCTGACAGTGCTGGCTGTGTGGGGGGAGCTCTGACAGTGCTGGCTCTGTGGTGGGAGCACTGACAGTGCTGGCTGTGTGGGGGAGCACTGACAGTGCTGGCTGTGTGGGGGGAGCACTGACAGTGCTGGCTGTGTGGGGGGAGCACTGACAGTGCTGGCTGTGCGGGGGAGCACTGACAGTGCTGGCTGTGTGGGGGAGAACTAACAGTGCTGGCTGTGGCGTGGGAGCTCTGACAGTGCTGGCTATGTGGGGGGAGCACTGACAGTGATGGCTGTGTGGGGGGAGCACTGACAGTGCTGGTTGTGTGGGGGAGTACTGACAGTGCTGGCTGTGTGGGGGGAGCACTGACAGTGCTGGCTGTGTGGTGGGAGCACTGACAGTGCTGGCTGTGTGGGGGGAGCACTGACAGTGCTGGCTGTGTGGGGGGAGCACTGACAATGCTGGCTGTGTGGTGGGAGCACTGACAGTGCTGACTGTGTGGGGGAGCACTGACAGTGCTGGCTGTGTGGGGGAGCACTGACAGTGCTGGCTGTGTGGGGGAGCACTGACAGTGCTGGCTGTGTGGGGGAGCACTGACAGTGCAGGCTGTGTGGGGAGCACTGACAGTGCTGGCTGTGTGGGAGGGCACTGACAGTGCTAGCTGTGTGGGGGAGCACTGACAGTGCTGGCTGTGTGGTGGGAGCACTGACAGTGCTGGCTGTGTGGGGGGCACTGACAGTGCTAGTTGTGTGGGGGAGCACTGACAGTGCTGGCTGTGTGGGGGAGCACTGATAGTGCTGGCTGTGTGGGGGAGCACTGACAGTGCTGGCTGTGTGGTGGGAGCACTGACAGTGCTGGCTGTGTGGGGGGCACTGACAGTGCTAGCTGTGTGGGGAGCACTGACAGTGCTGGCTGTGTGGGGGAGCACTGACAGTGCTGGCTGCGTGGGGGCAGCACTGACAGTGCTGGCTGTGTGGTGGGAGCACTGACAGTGCTGGCAGTGTGGGGAGAGCACTGACAGTGCTGGCTGTGTGGGGGGAGCACTTACAGTGCTGGCTGTGTGGGGGCAGCACTGACAGTGCTGGCTGTGTGGTGGGAGCACTGACAGTGCTGGCTGTGTGGGGGAGCACTGATAGTGCTGGCTGTGTGGGTGAGCACTGACAGTGCTGGCTGTGTGGTGGGAGCACTGACAGTGCTGGCTGTGTGGTGGGAGCACTGACACTGCTAGCTGTGTGGTGGGAGCACTGACAGTGCTGGCTGTGTGGGGAGCACTGACAGTGCTGGCTGTGTGGGGGAGCACTGACAGTGCTGGCTGTGTGGGGGAGCACTGACAGTGCTGTCTGTGTGGGGGGAGCACTGACAGTGCTGGCTGTGTGGGGAGCACTGACAGTGCTGGCTGTGTGCGGAGCACTGACAGTGCTGGCTGTGTGGGGGGAGCACTGGCTGTGCTGGCTGTGTGGGGAGAGCACTGACAGTGCTGGCTGTGTGGTGGGAGCACTGACAGTGCTGGCTGTGTGGGGAGCACTTACAGTGCTGGCTGTGTGGGGGAGCACTGGAAGTGCTGGCTGTGTGGGGGTAGCACTGACAGTGCTGGCTGTGTGGGGGAGCACTGACAGTGCTGGCTGTGTGTTGGGAGCACTGACAGTGCTGGCTGTGTGGTGGAGCACTGACAGTTCTGGCTGTGTGGGGGGAGCACTGACAGTGCTGGCTGTGTGGTGGGAGCACTGACAGTGCTGGCTGTGTGGTGGGAGCACTGACAGTGCTGGATGTGTGTGGGGAGCACTGACAGTGCTGGCTGTGTGGGGGAGCACTGACAGTGCTGGCTGTGTGGGGGAGCACTGACAGTGCTGGCTGTGTGTGGGGTGCACTGACAGTGCTGGCTGTGTGTTGGGAGCACTGACAGTGCTGGCTGTGTGTGGGAGCACAGACAGTGCTGGCTGTGTGGTGGGAGCACAGACAGTGCTGGCTGTGTGGAGGGAGCACTGACAGTGCTGGCTGTGTGGGGGGAGCACTGACAGTGCTGGCTGTGTGGGGGGAGAACTGACAGTGCTGGGTGTGTGGTGGGACCACTGACAGTGCTGGCTTTGTGGTGGGAGCACTGGCAGTGCTGGCTGTGTGGTGGGAGCACTGACAGTGCTGGCTGTGTGGGGGGAGCACTTACAGTGCTGGCTGTGTGGGGGCAGCAGTGACAGTGCTGGCTGTATGGTGGGAGCACTGACAGTGCTGGCTGTGTGGGGGGAGCACTGACAGTGCTGGCTGTGTGGGGGGAGCACTGACAATGCTGGCTGTGTGGTGCGAGCACTGACAGTGCTGACTGTGGGGGAGCACTGACAGTGCTGGCTGTGTGGGGGAGCACTGACAGTGCTGGCTGTGTGGGGGAGCACTGACAGTGCTGGCTGTGTGGGGGAGCACTGACAGTGCAGGCTGTGTGGGGAGCACTGACAGTGCTGGCTGTGTGGGAGGGCACTGACAGTGCTAGCTGTGTGGGGGAGCACTGACAGTGCTGGCTGTGTGGTGGGAGCACTGACAGTGCTGGCTGTGTGGGGGGCACTGACAGTGCTAGTTGTGTGGGGGAGCACTGACAGTGCTGGCTGTGTGGGGGAGCACTGACAGTGCTGGCTGTGTGGGGGCAACACTGACAGTGCTGGCTGTGTGGTGGGAGCACTGACAGTGCTGGCAGTGTGGGGAGAGCACTGACAGTGCTGGCTATGTGATGGGAGCACTGACAGTGCTGGCTGTGTGGTGGGAGCACTGACAGTGCTGGCTGTGTGGTGGGACCACTGACAGTGCTGGTTGTGTGGGGGAGTACTGACAGTGCTGGCTGTGTGGGGGGAGCACTGACAGTGCTGGCTGTGTGGTGGGAGCACTGACAGTGCTGGCTGTGTGAGGGGAGCACTGACAGTGCTGGCTGTGTGGGGGGAGCACTGACAATGCTGGCTGTGTGGTGGGAGCACTGACAGTGCTGACTGTGTGGGGGAGCACTGACAGTGCTGGCTGTGTGGGGGAGCACTGACAGTGCTGGCTGTGTGGGGGAGCACTGACAGTGCTGGCTGTGTGGGGGAGCACTGACAGTGCAGGCTGTGTGGGGAGCACTGACAGTGCTGGCTGTGTGGGAGGGCACTGACAGTGCTAGCTGTGTGGGGGAGCACTGACAGTGCTGGCTGTGTGGTGGGAGCACTGACAGTGCTGGCTGTGTGGGGGGCACTGACAGTGCTAGTTGTGTGGGGGAGCACTGACAGTGCTGGCTGTGTGGGGGAGCACTGACAGTGCTGGCTGTGTGGGGGCAGCACTGACAGTGCTGGCTGTGTGGTGGGAGCACTGACAGTGCTGGCAGTGTGGGGAGAGCACTGACAGTGCTGGCTGTGTGGGGGGAGCACTTACAGTGCTGGCTGTGTGGGGGCAGCACTGACAGTGCTGACTGTGTGGTGGGAGCACTGACAGTGCTGGCTGTGTGGGGGAGCACTGATAGTGCTGGCTGTGTGGGGGAGCACTGACAGTGCTGGCTGTGTGGTGGGAGCACTGACAGTGCTGGCTGTGTGGGGGGCACTGACAGTGCTAGCTGTGTGGGGAGCACTGACAGTGCTGGCTGTGTGGGGGAGCACTGACAGTGCTGGCTGTGTGGGGGCAGCACTGAGAGTGCTGGCTGTGTGGTGGGAGCACTGACAGTGCTGGCAGTGTGGGGAGAGCACTGACAGTGCTGGCTGTGTGGGGGGAGCACTTACAGTGCTGGCTGTGTGGGGGCAGCACTGACAGTGCTGGCTGTGTGGTGGGAGCACTGACAGTGCTGGCTGTGTGGGGGAGCACTGATAGTGCTGGCTGTGTGGGTGAGCACTGACAGTGCTGGCTGTGTGGTGGGAGCACTGACAGTGCTGGCTGTGTGGTGGGAGCACTGACAGTGCTGGCTGTGTGGTGGGAGCACTGACAGTGCTGGCTGTGTGGTGGGAGCACTGACAGTGCTAGCTGTGTGGTGGGAGCACTGACAGTGCTAGCTGTGTGGTGGGAGCACTGACAGTGCTGGCTCTGTGGGGAGCACTGACAGTGCTGGCTGTGTGGGGGAGCACTGACAGTGCTGGCTGTGTGGGGGAGCACTGACAGTGCTGTCTGTGTGGGGGAGCACTGACAGTGCTGGCTGTGTGGGGAGCACTGACAGTGCTGGCTGTGTGCGGAGCACTGACAGTGCTGGCTGTGTGGGGGGAGCACTGGCTGTGCTGGCTGTGTGGGGAGAGCACTGACAGTGCTGGCTGTGTGGTGGGAGCACTGACAGTGCTGGCTGTGTGGGGAGCACTTACAGTGCTGGCTGTGTGGGGGAGCACTGGAAGTGCTGGCTGTGTGGGGGTAGCACTGACAGTGCTGGCTGTGTGGGGGGAGCACTGACAGTGCTGGCTGTGTGTTGGGAGCACTGACAGTGCTGGCTGTGTGGTGGAGCACTGACAGTTCTGGCTGTGTGGGGGTAGCACTGACAGTGCTGGCTGTGTGGTGGGAGCACTGACAGTGCTGGCTGTGTGGTGGGAGCACTGACAGTGCTGGATGTGTGTGGGGAGCACTGACAGTGCTGGCTGTGTGGGGGAGCACAGACAGTGCTGGCTGTGGGGGAGCACTGACAGTGCTGGCTGTGTGGTGGGAGCACTGATAGTGCTGGCTGTGTGGTGGGAGCACTGACAGTGCTGGCTGTGTGGGGGAGCACTGATAGTGCTGGCTGTGTGGGTGAGCACTGACAGTGCTGGCTGTGTGGTGGGAGCACTGACAGTGCTGGCTGTGTGGTGGGAGCACTGACAGTGCTAGCTGTGTGGTGGGAGCACTGACAGTGCTGGCTGTGTGGGGAGCACTGACAGTGCTGGCTGTGTGGGGGAGCACTGACAGTGCTGGCTGTGTGGGGGAGCACTGACAGTGCTGTCTGTGTGGGGGGAGCACTGACAGTGCTGGCTGTGTGGGGAGCACTGACAGTGCTGGCTGTGTGCGGAGCACTGACAGTGCTGGCTGTGTGGGGGGAGCACTGGCTGTGCTGGCTGTGTGGGGAGATCACTGACAGTGCTGGCTGTGTGGTGGGAGCACTGACAGTGCTGGCTGTGTGGGGAGCACTTACAGTGCTGGCTGTGTGGGGGAGCACTGGAAGTGCTGGCTGTGTGGGGGTAGCACTGACAGTGCTGGCTGTGTGGGGGGAGCACTGACAGTGCTGGCTGTGTGTTGGGAGCACTGACAGTGCTGGCTGTGTGGTGGAGCACTGACAGTTCTGGCTGTGTGGGGGGAGCACTGACAGTGCTGGCTGTGTGGTGGGAGCACTGACAGTGCTGGCTGTGTGGTGGGAGCACTGACAGTGCTGGATGTGTGTGGGGAGCACTGACAGTGCTGGCTGTGTGGTGGAGCACAGACAGTGCTGGCTGTGGGGGAGCACTGACAGTGCTGGCTGTGTGGTGGGAGCACTGATAGTGCTGGTTGTGTGGTGGGAGCACAGACAGTGCTGGCTGTGTGGGGAGCACTGACAGTGGTGGCTGTGTGGTGGGAGCACTGACAGTGCTGGCTGTGTGGGGGAGCAATGACAGTGCTGGCTGTGTGGTGGGAGCACTGACAGTGCTGGCTGTGTGGGGGTAGCACTGGCAGTGCTGGCTGTGTGGGGGGAGCACTGACAGTGCTGGCTGTGTGGGGGGAGCACTGACAGTGCTGGCTGTGTGTGGGGTGCACTGACAGTGCTGGCTGTGTGTTGGGAGCACTGACAGTGCTGGCTGTGTGTGGGAGCACAGACAGTGCTGGCTGTGTGGTGGGAGCACAGACAGTGCTGGCTGTGTGGAGGAAGCACTGACAGTGCTGGCTGTGTGGGGGGAGCACTGACAGTGCTGGCTGTGTGGGGGGAGAACTGACAGTGCTGGCTGTGTGGGGGGAGCACTGACAGTGCTGGCTGTGTGGGGGGAGCACTGACAATGCTGGCTGTGTGGTGCGAGCACTGACAGTGCTGACTGTGTGGGGGAGCACTGACAGTGCTGGCTGTGTGGGGGAGCACTGACAGTGCTGGCTGTGTGGGGAGCACTGACAGTGCTGGCTGTGTGGGGGAGCACTGACAGTGCAGGCTGTGTGGGGAGCACTGACAGTGCTGGCTGTGTGGGTGGGCACTGACAGTGCTAGCTGTGTGGGGGAGCACTGACAGTGCTGGCTGTGTGGTGGGAGCACTGACAGTGCTGGCTGTGTGGGGGGCACTGACAGTGCTAGTTGTGTGGGGGAGCACTGACAGTGCTGGCTGTGTGGGGGAGCACTGACAGTGCTGGCTGTGTGGGGGCAACACTGACAGTGCTGGCTGTGTGGTGGGAGCACTGACAGTGCTGGCAGTGTGGGGAGAGCACTGACAGTGCTGGCTATGTGATGGGAGCACTGACAGTGCTGGCTGTGTGGTGGGAGCACTGACAGTGCTGGCTGTGTGGTGGGACCACTGACAGTGCTGGCTGTGGGGGGAGCACTGACAGTGCTGGCTGTGTGTGGGGAGCCCTGACAGTGCTGGCTGTGTGGGGGGAGCTCTGACAGTGCTGGCTCTGTGGTGGGAGCACTGACAGTGCTGGCTGTGTGTGGGGAGCCCTGACAGTGCTGGCTGTGTGGGGGGAGCTCTGACAGTGCTGGCTCTGTGGTGGGAGCACTGACAGTGCTGGCTGTGTGGGGGAGCACTGACAGTGCTGGCTGTGTGGGGGGAGCACTGACAGTGCTGGCTGTGTGGGGGGAGCACTGACAGTGCTGGCTGTGTGGGGGAGCACTGACAGTGCTGGCCGTGTGGGGGAGAACTAACAGTGCTGGCTGTGGCGTGGGAGCTCTGACAGTGCTGGCTGTGTGGGGGGAGCACTGACAGTGATGGCTGTGTGGGGGGAGCACTGACAGTGCTGGTTGTGTGGGGGAGTACTGACAGTGCTGGCTGTGTGGGGGAGCACTGACAGTGCTGGCTGTGTGGTGGGAGCACTGACAGTGCTGGCTGTGTGGGGGGAGCACTGACAGTGCTGGCTGTGTGGGGGGAGCACTGACAATGCTGGCTGTGTGGTGGGAGCACTGACAGTGCTGACTGTGTGGGGGAGCACTGACAGTGCTGGCTGTGTGGGGGAGCACTGACAGTGCTGGCTGTGTGGGGGAGCACTGACAGTGCTGGCTGTGTGGGGGAGCACTGACAGTGCAGGCTGTGTGGGGAGCACTGACAGTGCTGGCTGTGTGGGAGGGCACTGACAGTGCTAGCTGTGTGGGGGAGCACTGACAGTGCTGGCTGTGTGGTGGGAGCACTAACAGTGCTGGCTGTGTGGGGGGCACTGACAGTGCTAGTTGTGTGGGGGAGCACTGACAGTGCTGGCTGTGTGGGGGAGCACTGACAGTGCTGGCTCTGTGGGGGCAGCACTGACAGTGCTGGCTGTGTGGTGGGAGCACTGACAGTGCTGGCTGTGTGGGGGCAGCACTGACAGTGCTGACTGTGTGGTGGGAGCACTGACAGTGCTGGCTGTGTGGGGAGCACTGATAGTGCTGGCTGTGTGGGGGAGCACTGACAGTGCTGGCTGTGTGGTGGGAACACTGACAGTGCTGGCTGTGTGGGGGGCACTGACAGTGCTAGCTGTGTGGGGAGCACTGACAGTGCTGGCTGTGTGGGGGAGCACTGACAGTGCTGGCTGTGTGGGGGCAGCACTGACAGTGCTGGCTGTGTGGTGGTAGCACTGACTGTGCTGGCAGTGTGGGGAGAGCACTGACAGTGCTGGCTGTGTGGGGGGAGCACTGACAGTGCTGGCTGTGTGGGGGCAGCACTGACAGTGCTGGCTGTGTGGTGGGAGCACTGACAGTGCTGGCTGTGTGGGGGAGCACTGATAGTGCTGGCTGTGTGGGTGAGCACTGACAGTGCTGGCTGTGTGGTGGGAGCACTGACAGTGCTGGCTGTGTGGTGGGAGCACTGACAGTGCTAGCTGTGTGGTGGGAGCACTGACAGTGCTGGCTGTGTGGGGAGCACTGACAGTGCTGGCTGTGTGGGGGAGCACTGACAGTGCTGGCTGTGTGGGGGAGCACTGACAGTGCTGTCTGTGTGGGGGGAGCACTGACAGTGCTGGCAGTGTGGGGAGCACTGACAGTGCTGGCTGTGTGGGGGAGCACTGACTGTGCTGGCTGTGTGGGGAGAGCACTGCCAGTGCTGGCTGTGTGGTGGGAGCACTGACAGTGCTGGCTGTGTGGGGAGCACTGACAGTGCTGGCTGTGTGGGGAGCACTGGAAGTGCTGGCTGTGTGGGGGTAGCACTGACAGTGCTGGCTGTGTGGGGGGAGCACTGACAGTGCTGGCTGTGTGTTGGGAGCACTGACAGTGCTGGCTGTGTGGTGGAGCACTGACAGTTCTGGCTGTGTGGGGGGAGCACTGACAGTGCTGGCTGTGTGGTGGGAGCACTGACAGTGCTGGCTGTGTGGTGGGAGCACTGACAGTGCTGGCTGTGTGTGGGGAAAAATGACAGTGCTGGCTGTGTGGGGGAGCACAGACAGTGCTGGCTGTGGGGGGAGCACTGACAGTGCTGGCTGTGTGGTGGGAGCACTGATAGTGCTGGTTGTGTGGTGGGAGCACAGACAGTGCTGGCTGTGTGGGGAGCACTGACAGTGCTGGCTGTGTGGTGGGAGCACTGACAGTGCTGGCTGTGTGGGGGAGCAATGACAGTGCTGGCTGTGTGGTGGGAGCACTGACAGTGCTGGCTGTGTGGGGGGAGCACTGAGAGTGCTGGCTGTGTGGGGGGGAGCACTGACAGTGCTGGCTGTGTGGGGGGAGCACTGACAGTGCTGGCTGTGTGTGGGGTGCACTGACAGTGCTGGCGTGTAGGGAGCACTGACAGTGCTGGCTGTGTGGGGGAGCACAGACAGTGCTGGCTGTGTGGTGGGAGCACAGACAGTGCTGGCTGTGTGGTGGGAGCACTGACAGTGCTGGCTGTGTGGGGGGAGCACTGACAGTGCTGGCTGTGTGGGGGGAGAACTGACAGTGCTGGGTGTGTGGTGGGACCACTGACAGTGCTGGCTTTGTGGTGGGAGCACTGGCAGTGCTGGCTGTGTGGTGGGAGCACTGACAGTGCTGGCTGTGTGGGGGGAGCACTGACAGTGCTGGCAGTGTGGGGAGAGAACTGACAGTGCTGGCTGTGTGGGGGGAGCACTTACAGTGCTGGCTGTGTGGGGGCAGCAGTGACAGTGCTGGCTGTGTGGTGGGAGCACAGACAGTGCTGGCTGTGTGGGGGGAGCACTGACAGTGCTGGCTGTGTGGGGGGAGCACTGACAGTGCTGGCTGTGTGGGGGAGCACTGACAGTGCTGGCTGTGTGGGGGAGCACTGACAGTGCAGGCTGTGTGGGGAGCACTGACAGTGCTGGCTGTGTGGGAGGGCACTGACAGTGCTAGCTGTGTGGGGGAGCACTGACAGTGCTGGCTGTGTGGTGGGAGCACTGACAGTGCTGGCTGTGTGGGGGCACTGACAGTGCTAGTTGTGTGGGGGAGCACTGACAGTGCTGGCTGTGTGGGGGAGCACTGACAGTGCTGGCTGTGTGGGGGCAACACTGACAGTGCTGGCTGTGTGGTGGGAGCACTGACAGTGCTGGCAGTGTGGGGAGAGCACTGACAGTGCTGGCTGTGTGGGGGGAGCACTTACAGTGCTGGCTGTGTGGGGGCAGCACTGACAGTGCTGACTGTGTGGTGGGAGCACTGACAGTGCTGGCTGTGTGGGGGAGCACTGATAGTGCTGGCTGTGTGGGGGAGCACTGACAGTGCTGGCTGTGTGGTGGGAGCACTGACAGTGCTGGCTGTGTGGGGGGCACTGACAGTGCTGGCTGTGTGGGGGAGCACTGACAGTGCTGGCTGTGTGTTGGGAGCACTGACAGTGCTGGCTGTGTGGTGGAGCACTGACAGTTCTGGCTGTGTGGGGGGAGCACTGACAGTGCTGGCTGTGTGGTGGGAGCACTGACAGTGCTGGCTGTGTGGTGGGAGCACTGACAGTGCTGGCTGTGTGTGGAGAGCACTGACAGTGCTGGCTGTGTGGGGGAGCACAGACAGTGCTGGCTGTGTGGTGGGAGCACTGATAGTGCTGGCTGTGTGGTGGGAGCACTGACAGTGCTGGCTGTGTGGGGGAGCACTGATAGTGCTGGCTGTGTGGGTGAGCACTGACAGTGCTGGCTGTGTGGTGGGAGCACTGACAGTGCTGGCTGTGTGGTGGGAGCACTGACAGTGCTAGCTGTGTGGTGGGAGCACTGACAGTGCTGGCTGTGTGGGGAGCACTGACAGTGCTGGCTGTGTGGGGGAGCACTGACAGTGCTGGCTGTGTGGGGGAGCACTGACAGTGCTGTCTGTGTGGGGGGAGCACTGACAGTGCTGGCTGTGTGGGGAGCACTGACAGTGCTGGCTGTGTGCGGAGCACTGACAGTGCTGGCTGTGTGGGGGGAGCACTGGCTGTGCTGGCTGTGTGGGGAGAGCACTGACAGTGCTGGCTGTGTGGTGGGAGCACTGACAGTGCTGGCTGTGTGGGGAGCACTTACAGTGCTGGCTGTGTGGGGGAGCACTGGAAGTGCTGGCTGTGTGGGGGTAGCACTGACAGTGCTGGCTGTGTGGGGGGAGCACTGACAGTGCTGGCTGTGTGTTGGGAGCACTGACAGTGCTGGCTGTGTGGTGGAGCACTGACAGTTCTGGCTGTGTGGGGGGAGCACTGACAGTGCTGGCTGTGTGGTGGGAGCACTGACAGTGCTGGCTGTGTGGTGGGAGCACTGACAGTGCTGGATGTGTGTGGGGAGCACTGACAGTGCTGGCTGTGTGGGGGAGCACAGACAGTGCTGGCTGTGGGGGAGCACTGACAGTGCTGGCTGTGTGGTGGGAGCACTGATAGTGCTGGTTGTGTGGTGGGAGCACAGACAGTGCTGGCTGTGTGGGGAGCACTGACAGTGGTGGCTGTGTGGTGGGAGCACTGACAGTGCTGGCTGTGAGGGGGAGCAATGACAGTGCTGGCTGTGTGGTGGGAGCACTGACAGTGCTGGCTGTGTGGGGGTAGCACTGGCAGTGCTGGCTGTGTGGGGGGAGCACTGACAGTGCTGGCTGTGTGGGGGGAGCACTGACAGTGCTGGCTGTGTGTGGGGTGCACTGACAGTGCTGGCTGTGTGTTGGGAGCACTGACAGTGCTGGCTGTGTGTGGGAGCACAGACAGTGCTGGCTGTGTGGTGGGAGCACAGACAGTGCTGGCTGTGTGGAGGAAGCACTGACAGTGCTGGCTGTGTGGGGGGAGCACTGACAGTGCTGGCTGTGTGGGGGGAGAACTGACAGTGCTGGGTGTGTGGTGGGACCACTGACAGTGCTGGCTTTGTGGTGGGAGCACTGGCAGTGCTGGCTGTGTGGTGGGAGCACTGACAGTGCTGGCTGTGTGGGGGGAGCACTGACAGTGCTGGCAGTGTGGGGAGAGCACTGACAGTGCTGGCTGTGTGCGGGGAGCACTTACAGTGCTGGCTGTGTGGGGGCAGCAGTGACAGTGCTGGCTGTGTGGTGGGAGCACTGACAGTGCTGGCTGTGTGGGGGGAGCACTGACAGTGCTGGCTGTGTGGGGGGAGCACTGACAATGCTGGCTGTGTGGTGCGAGCACTGACAGTGCTGACTGTGTGGGGGAGCACTGACAGTGCTGGCTGTGTGGGGGAGCACTGACAGTGCTGGCTGTGTGGGGGAGCACTGACAGTGCTGGCTGTGTGGGGGAGCACTGACAGAGCAGGCTGTGTGGGGAGCACTGACAGTGCTGGCTGTGTGGGTGGGCACTGACAGTGCTAGCTGTGTGGGGGAGCACTGACAGTGCTGGCTGTGTGGTGGGAGCACTGACAGTGCTGGCTGTGTGGGGGGCACTGACAGTGCTAGTTGTGTGGGGGAGCACTGACAGTGCTGGCTGTGTGGGGGAGCACTGACAGTGCTGGCTGTGTGGGGGCAACACTGACAGTGCTGGCTGTGTGGTGGGAGCACTGACAGTGCTGGCAGTGTGGGGAGAGCACTGACAGTGCTGGCTATGTGATGGGAGCACTGACAGTGCTGGCTGTGTGGTGGGAGCACTGACAGTGCTGGCTGTGTGGTGGGACCACTGACAGTGCTGGCTGTGGGGGGAGCACTGACAGTGCTGGCTGTGTGTGGGAGCCCTGACAGTGCTGGCTGTGTGGGGGGAGCTCTGACAGTGCTGGCTCTGTGGTGGGAGCACTGACAGTGCTGGCTGTGTGTGGGGAGCCCTGACAGTGCTGGCTGTGTGGGGGGAGCTCTGACAGTGCTGGCTCTGTGGTGGGAGCACTGACAGTGCTGGCTGTGTGGGGGAGCACTGACAGTGCTGGCTGTGTGGGGGGAGCACTGACAGTGCTGGCTGTGTGGGGGGAGCACTGACAGTGCTGGCTGTGTGGGGGAGCACTGACAGTGCTGGCCGTGTGGGGGAGAACTAACAGTGCTGGCTGTGGCGTGGGAGCTCTGACAGTGCTGGCTGTGTGGGGGGAGCACTGACAGTGATGGCTGTGTGGGGGGAGCACTGACAGTGCTGGTTGTGTGGGGGAGTACTGACAGTGCTGGCTGTGTGGGGGAGCACTGACAGTGCTGGCTGTGTGGTGGGAGCACTGACAGTGCTGGCTGTGTGGGGGGAGCACTGACAGTGCTGGCTGTGTGGGGGGAGCACTGACAATGCTGGCTGTGTGGTGGGAGCACTGACAGTGCTGACTGTGTGGGGGAGCACTGACAGTGCTGGCTGTGTGGGGGAGCACTGACAGTGCTGGCTGTGTGGGGGAGCACTGACAGTGCTGGCTGTGTGGGGGAGCACTGACAGTGCAGGCTGTGTGGGGAGCACTGACAGTGCTGGCTGTGTGGGAGGGCACTGACAGTGCTAGCTGTGTGGGGGAGCACTGACAGTGCTGGCTGTGTGGTGGGAGCACTAACAGTGCTGGCTGTGTGGGGGGCACTGACAGTGCTAGTTGTGTGGGGGAGCACTGACAGTGCTGGCTGTGTGGGGGAGCACTGACAGTGCTGGCTCTGTGGGGGCAGCACTGACAGTGCTGGCTGTGTGGTGGGAGCACTGACAGTGCTGGCAGTGTGGGGAGAGCACTGACAGTGCTGGCTGTGTGGGGGGAGCACTTACAGTGCTGGCTGTGTGGGGGCAGCACTGACAGTGCTGACTGTGTGGTGGGAGCACTGACAGTGCTGGCTGTGTGGGGAGCACTGATAGTGCTGGCTGTCTGGGGGAGCACTGACAGTGCTGGCTGTGTGGGGGGAGCACTTACAGTGCTGGCTGTGTGGGGGAGCACTGATAGTGCTGGCTGTGTGGGTGAGCACTGACAGTGCTGGCTGTGTGGTGGGAGCACTGACAGTGCTGGCTGTGTGGTGGGAGCACTGACAGTGCTAGCTGTGTGGTGGGAGCACTGACAGTGCTGGCTGTGTGGGGAGCACTGACAGTGCTGTCTGTGTGGGGGAGCACTGACAGTGCTGGCTGTGTGGGGGAGCACTGACAGTGCTGTCTGTGTGGGGGAGCACTGACAGTGCTATGAGTGTGGGGAGCACTGACAGTGCTGGCTGTGTGCGGAGCACTGACAGTGCTGGCTGTGTGGGGGAGCACTGACTGTGCTGGCTGTGTGGGGAGAGCACTGCCAGTGCTGGCTGTGTGGTGGGAGCACTGACAGTGCTGGCTGTGTGGGGAGCACTGACAGTGCTGGCTGTGTGGGGAGCACTGGAAGTGCTGGCTGTGTGGGGGTAGCACTGACAGTGCTGGCTGTGTGGGGGGAGCACTGACAGTGCTGGCTGTGTGTTGGGAGCACTGACAGTGCTGGCTGTGTGGTGGAGCACTGACAGTTCTGGCTGTGTGGGGGGAGCACTGACAGTGCTGGCTGTGTGGTGGGAGCACTGACAGTGCTGGCTGTGTGGTGGGAGCACTGACAGTGCTGGCTGTGTGTGGGGAAAAATGACAGTGCTGGCTGTGTGGGGGAGCACAGACAGTGCTGGCTGTGGGGGGAGCACTGACAGTGCTGGCTGTGTGGTGGGAGCACTGATAGTGCTGGTTGTGTGGTGGGAGCACAGACAGTGCTGGCTGTGTGGGGAGCACTGACAGTGCTGGCTGTGTGGTGGGAGCACTGACAGTGCTGGCTGTGTGGGGGAGCAATGACAGTGCTGGCTGTGTGGTGGGAGCACTGACAGTGCTGGCTGTGTGGGGGGAGCACTGACAGTGCTGGCTGTGTGGGGGGGAGCACTGACAGTGCTGGCTGTGTGGGGGAGCACTGACAGTGCTGGCTGTGTGTGGGGTGCACTGACAGTGCTGGCGTGTTGGGAGCACTGACAGTGCTGGCTGTGTGGGGGAGCACAGACAGTGCTGGCTGTGTGGTGGGAGCACAGACAGTGCTGGCTGTGTGGTGGGAGCACTGACAGTGCTGGCTGTGTGGGGGGAGCACTGACAGTGCTGGCTGTGTGGGGGGAGAACTGACAGTGCTGGGTGTGTGGTGGGACCACTGACAGTGCTGGCTTTGTGGTGGGAGCACTGGCAGTGCTGGCTGTGTGGTGGGAGCACTGACAGTGCTGGCTGTGTGGGGGGAGCACTGACAGTGCTGGCAGTGTGGGGAGAGAACTGACAGTGCTGGCTGTGTGGGGGGAGCACTTACAGTGCTGGCTGTGTGGGGGCAGCAGTGACAGTGCTGGCTGTGTGGTGGGAGCACAGACAGTGCTGGCTGTGTGGGGGGAGCACTGACAGTGCTGGCTGTGTGGGGGGAGCACTGACAGTGCTGGCTGTGTGGGGGAGCACTGACAGTGCTGGCTGTGTGGGGGAGCACTGACAGTGCAGGCTGTGTGGGGAGCACTGACAGTGCTGGCTGTGTGGGAGGGCACTGACAGTGCTAGCTGTGTGGGGGAGCACTGACAGTGCTGGCTGTGTGGTGGGAGCACTGACAGTGCTGGCTGTGTGGGGGCACTGACAGTGCTAGTTGTGTGGGGGAGCACTGACAGTGCTGGCTGTGTGGGGGAGCACTGACAGTGCTGGCTGTGTGGGGGCAACACTGACAGTGCTGGCTGTGTGGTGGGAGCACTGACAGTGCTGGCAGTGTGGGGAGAGCACTGACAGTGCTGGCTGTGTGGGGGGAGCACTTACAGTGCTGGCTGTGTGGGGGCAGCACTGACAGTGCTGACTGTGTGGTGGGAGCACTGACAGTGCTGGCTGTGTGGGGGAGCACTGATAGTGCTGGCTGTGTGGGGGAGCACTGACAGTGCTGGCTGTGTGGTGGGAGCACTGACAGTGCTGGCTGTGTGGGGGGCACTGACAGTGCTGGCTGTGTGGGGGAGCACTGACAGTGCTGGCTGTGTGTTGGGAGCACTGACAGTGCTGGCTGTGTGGTGGAGCACTGACAGTTCTGGCTGTGTGGGGGGAGCACTGACAGTGCTGGCTGTGTGGTGGGAGCACTGACAGTGCTGGCTGTGTGGTGGGAGCACTGACAGTGCTGGCTGTGTGTGGAGAGCACTAACAGTGCTGGCTGTGTGGGGGAGCACAGACAGTGCTGGCTGTGGGGGTAGCACTGACAGTGCTGGCTGTGTGGTGGGAGCACTGATAGTGCTGGTTGTGTGGTGGGAGCACAGACAGTGCTGGCTGTGTGGGGGAGCACTGACAGTGCTGGCTGTGTGGTGGGAGCACTGACAGTGCTGGCTGTGTGGGGGGCACTGACAGTGCTGGCTGTGTGGGGGAGCACTGACAGTGCTGGCTGTGTGTTGGGAGCACTGACAGTGCTGGCTGTGTGGTGGAGCACAGACAGTTCTGGCTGTGTGGGGGGAGCACTGACAGTGCTGGCTGTGTGGTGGGAGCACTGACAGTGCTGGCTGTGTGGTGGGAGCACTGACAGTGCTGGCTGTGTGTGGGGAGCACTGACAGTGCTGGCTGTGTGGGGGAGCACAGACAGTGCTGGCTGTGGGGGTAGAACTGACAGTGCTGGGTGTGTGGTGGGACCACTGACAGTGCTGGCTTTGTGGTGGGAGCACTGGCAGTGCTGGCTGTGTGGTGGGAGCACTGACAGTGCTGGCTGTGTGGGGGGAGCACTGACAGTGCTGGCAGTGTGGGGAGAGAACTGACAGTGCTGGCTGTGTGGGGGGAGCACTTACAGTGCTGGCTGTGTGGGGGCAGCAGTGACAGTGCTGGCTGTGTGGTGGGAGCACTGACAGTGCTGGCTGTGTGTTGGGAGCACTGACAGTGCTGGCTGTGTGGGGGAGCACAGACAGTGCTGGCTGTGTGGTGGGAGCACAGACAGTGCTGGCTGTGTGGTGGGAGCACTGGCAGTGCTGGCTGTGTGGGGGGAGCACTGACAGTGCTGGCTGTGTGGGGGGAGAACTGACAATGCTGGGTGTGTGGTGGGACCACTGACAGTGCTGGCATTGTGGTGGGAGCACTGGCAGTGCTGGCTGTGTGGGGGAGCACTGACAGTGCTGGCTGTGTGGTGGGAGCACTGACAGTGCTGGCTGTGTGGGGGGCACTGACAGTGCTAGTTGTGTGGGGGAGCACTGACAGTGCTGGCTGTGTGGGGGAGCACTGACAGTGCTGGCTGTGTGGGGGCAGCACTGACAGTGCTGGCTGTGTGGTGGGAGCACTGACAGTGCTGGCAGTGTGGGGAGAGCACTGACAGTGCTGGCTGTGTGGGGGAGCACTTACAGTGCTGGCTGTGTGGGGGCAGCACTGACAGTGCTGGCTGTGTGGTGGGAGCACTGACAGTGCTGGCTGTGTGGGGGAGCACTGATCGTGCTGGCTGTGTGGGTGAGCACTGACAGTGCTGGCTGTGTGGTGGGAGCACTGACAGTGCTGGCTGTGTGGTGGGAGCACTGACAGTGCTAGCTGTGTTGTGGGAGCACTGACAGTGCTGGCTGTGTGGGGAGCACTGACAGTGCTGGCTGTGTGGGGGAGCACTGACAGTGCTGGCTGTGTGGGGGAGCACTGACAGTGCTGTCTGTGTGGGGGGAGCACTGACAGTGCTGGCTGTGTGGGGGGAGCACTGACTGTGCTGGCTGTGTGGGGAGAGCACTGAAAGTGCTGGCTGTGTGGTGGGAGCACTGACGTTGCTGGCTGTGTGGGGGGAGCACTGACTGTGCTGGCTGTGTGGGGAGAGCACTGAAAGTGCTGGCTGTGTGGTGGGAGCACTGACAGTGCTGGCTGTGTGGGGAGCACTGACAGTGCTGGCTGTGTGGGGGAGCACTGGAAGTGCTGGCTGTGTGGGGGTAGCACTGACAGTGCTGGCTGTGTGGGGGGAGCACTGACAGTGCTGGCTGTGTGTTGGGAGCACTGACAGTGCTGGCTGTGTGGTGGAGCACTGACAGTTCTGGCTGTGTGGGGGGAGCACTGACAGTGCTGGCTGTGTGGTGGGAGCACTGACAGTGCTGGCTTTGTGGTGGGAGCACTGACAGTGCTGGCTGTGTGTGGGGAGCACTGACAGTGCTGGCTGTGTGGGGGAGCACAGACAGTGCTGGCTGTGGGGGGAGCACTGACAGTGCTGGCTGTGTGGTGGGAGCACTGATAGTGCTGGTTGTGTGGTGGGAGCACAGACAGTGCTGGCTGTGTGGGGAGCACTGACAGTGCTGGCTGTGTGGTGGGAGCACTGACAGTGCTGGCTGTGTGGGGGAGCACTGACAGTGCTGGCTGTGTGGTGGGAGCACTGACAGTGCTGGCTGTGTGGGGGAGCACTGACAGTGCTGGCTGTGTGGGGGGGAGGACTGACAGTGCTGGCTGTGTGGGCGGAGCACTGACAGTGCTGGCTGTGTGTGGGGTGCACTGACAGTGCTGGCTGTGTGTTGGGAGCACTGACAGTGCTGGCTGTGTGGGGGAGCACAGACAGTGCTGGCTGTGTGGTGGGAGCACAGACAGTGCTGGCAGTGTGGTGGGAGCACTGACAGTGCTGGCTGTGTGGGGGAGCACTGACAGTGCTGGCTGTGTGTGGGGAGAACTGACAGTGCTGGGTGTGTGGTGGGACCACTGACAGTGCTGGCTGTGTGGTGGGAGCACTGACAGTGCTAGCTGTGTGGTGGGAGCACTGACAGTGCTGGCTGTGTGGGGAGCACTGACAGTGCTGGCTGTGTGGGGGAGCACTGACAGTGCTGGCTGTGTGGGGGAGCACTGACAGTGCTGTCTGTGTGGGGGGAGCACTGACAGTGCTGGCTGTGTGGGGAGCACTGACAGTGCTGGCTGTGTGCGGAGCACTGACAGTGCTGGCTGTGTGGGGGGAGCACTGACAGTGCTGGCTGTGTGGGGAGAGCACTGACAGTGCTGGCTGTGTGGTGGGAGCACTGACAGTGCTGGCTGTGTGGGGAGCACTGACAGTGCTGGCTGTGTGGGGGAGCACTGGAAGTGCTGGCTGTGTGGGGGTAGCACTGACAGTGCTGGCTGTGTGGGGGGAGCACTGACAGTGCTGGCTGTCTGTTGGGAGCACTGACAGTGCTGGCTGTGTGGTGGAGCACTGACAGTTCTGGCTGTGTGGGGGGAGCACTGACAGTGCTGGCTGTGTGGTGGGAGCACTGACAGTGCTGGCTGTGTGGTGGGAGCACTGACAGTGCTGGCTGTGTGTGGGGAGCACTGACAGTGCTGGCTGTGTGGGGGAGCACAGACAGTGCTGGCTGTGGGGGGAGCACTGACAGTACTGGCTGTGTGGTGGGAGCACTGACAGTGCTGGATGTGTGGTGGGAGCACAGACAGTGCTGGCTGTGTGGGGAGCATTGACAGTGCTGGCTGTGTGGTGGGAGCACTGACAGTGCTGGCTGTGTGGGGGAGCACTGACAGTGCTGGCTGTGTGGGGGAGCACTGACAGTGCTGGCTGTGTGGGGGGGAGCACTGACAGTGCTGGCTGTGTGTGGGGTGCACTGACAGTGCTGGCTGTGTGTTGGGAGCACTGACAGTGCTGGCTGTGTGGGGGAGCACAGACAGTGCTGGCTGTGTGGTGGGAGCACTGACAGTGCTGGCTGTGTGGTGGGAGCACTGACAGTGCTGGCTGTGTGGGGGGAGCACTGACAGTGCTGGCTGTGTGGGGGGAGAACTGACAGTGCTGGGTGTGTGGTGGGACCACTGACAGTGCTGGCTGTGTGGTGGGAGCACTGGCAGTGCTGGCTGTGTGGTGGGAGCACTGACAGTGCTGTCTGTGTGGGGGGAGCACTGACAGTGCTGGCTGTGTGGGGGGAGCACTGACAGGGCTGGCTGTGTGGGGGAGCACTGACAGTGCTGGCTGTGTGGGGGAGCACTGACAGTGCTGGCTGTGTGGTAGGAGCACTGACAGTGCTGGCTGTTTGGGGGAGCACTGACAGTGCTGGCTGTGTGGGGGGAGCACTGACAGTGCTGGCTGTGTGGGGTGAGCACTGACAGTGCTGGCTGTGTGGGGGAGCACTGACAGTGCTGGCTGTGTGGTAGGAGCACTGACAGTGCTGGCTGTTTGGGGGAGCACTGACAGTGCTGGCTGTGTGGGGGGAGCACTGAAAGTGCTGGCTGTGTGGGGTGAGCACTGACAGTGCTGGCTGTGTGGTGGGAGCACTGACAGTGCTGGCTGTGTGGGGGAGCACTGACAGTGCTGGCTGTGGGGGGAGCACTGACAGTGCTGGCTGTGTGCGGGGAGCACTGACAGTGCTGGCTGTGTGGGGGAGCACTGACAGTGCTGGCTGTGTGGGGTGAGCACTGACAGTGGTGGCTGTGTGGGGGAGCACTGACAGTGCTGGCTGTGTGGGGTGAGCACTGACAGTGCTGGCTGTGTGGGGGGAGCACTGACAGTGCTGGCTGTGTGGTGGGAGCACTGGCAGTGCTGGCTGTGTGGGGGAGCACTGACAGTGCTGGCTGTGTAGGGAGCACTGACAGTGCCGGCTGTGTGGTGGGAGCACTAACAGTGCTGGCTGTGTGGGGGGAGGGCTGACAGTGCTGGCTGTGTGGGGCGAACTCTGACAGTGCTGGCTCTGTGGGGGTGCACTGACAGTGCTGGCTGTGTGGGGTGAGCACTGGCAGTGCTGGCTGTGTGGGGGGAGCACTGACAGTGCTGGCTGTGTGGGGGAGCACTGACAGTGCTGGCTGTGTGGTGGGAGCACTGACAGTGCTGGCTTTGTGGTGGGAGCACTGACAGTGCTGGCTGTGTGGTGGAGCACTGACAGTGCTGGCTGTTTGGTGGGAGCACTGACAGTGCTAGCTGTGTGGGTGGAGGACTGACAGTGCTGGCTCTGTGGGGGAGCACTGACAGTGCTGGCTGTGTGAGGGGAGCACTGACAGTGCTGGCTGTGTAGGGGGAGCACTGGCAGTGGTGGCTGTGTGAGGGGAGCATTGACAGTGCTGGCTGGGTGGGGGGAGCACTGACAGTGCTGGCTGTGTGGGGGGATCACTGACATTTCTGGCTGTGTGGGGGAGCACTGGCAGTGCTGGCTGTGTGGTGGGAGCACTGACAGTGCTGGCTGTGTGGTGGGAGCGCTGACAGTGCTGGCTGTGTGGGGGAGCTCTGACAGTGCTGGCTGTGTGGGGGAGCACTGACAGTGCTGGCTGTGTGGTGGGAGCACTGACGGTGCTGGCTGTGTGGGGAGCACTGACAGTGCTGGCTGTGTGGTGGGAGCACTGACAGTGCTGGCTGTGTGGGGGAGCACTGACAGTGCTGGCTGTGGGGGGAGCACTGACAGTGCTGGCTGTGTGGGGAGAACACTGACAGTGCTGGCTGTGTGGGGGGAGCACTGACAGTGCTGGCTGTGTGGAGGGAGCACTGACAGTGCTGGCTGTGTGGGGGAGCACTGACAGTGCTGGCTGTGTGGTGGGAGCACTGACAGTGCTGGCTGTGTGGTGGGAGCACTGACAGTGCTCGCTGTGTGGTGGGAGCACTGACAGTGCTGGCTGTGTGGTGGGAGCACTGACAGTGCTGGCTGTGTGGTGGGAGCACTGACAGTGCTGGATGTGTGGGGGAGCACTGATAGTGCTGGCTATGTGTGGGGAAGCACTGACAGTGCTGGCTGTGTGGGGGAAGCCCTGTCAGTGCTGGCTGTGTGGTGGGAGCACTGACAGTGCTCGCTGTGTGGTGGGAGCACTGACAGTGCTGGCTGTGTGCTGGGAGCACTGACAGTGCTGGCTGTGTGGTGGGAGCACTGACAGTGCTGGCTGTGTGGTGGGAGCACTGACAGTGCTGGCTGTGTGGTGGGAGCACTGGCAGTGCTGGCTGGGTGGGGGAGCACTGACAGTGATGGCTGTGTCGGTGGAGCACTGACAGTGCTGGCTGTGTGGGGGGATCACTGACAGTGCTGGCTGTGTGGGGGGAGCACTGACAGTGCTGGCTGTGTGGGGATCACTGACAGTGCTGGCTGTGTGGGGGGAGCACTGACAGTGCTGGCTGTGTGGGGGGAGCACTGACAGTGCTGGCTGTGTGGGGGAGCACTGACAGTGCTGGCTGTGTGGTGGGAGCACTGACAGTGCTGTCTGTGTGGGGGGAGCACTGACAGTGCTGGCTGTGTGGGGGGAGCACTGACAGGGCTGGCTGTGTGGGGGAGCACTGACAGTGCTGGCTGTGTGGGGGAGCACTGACAGTGCTGGCTGTGTGGTAGGAGCACTGACAGTGCTGGCTGTTTGGGGGAGCACTGACAGTGCTGGCTGTGTGGGGGGAGCACTGACAGTGCTGGCTGTGTGGGGTGAGCACTGACAGTGCTGGCTGTGTGGGGGAGCACTGACAGTGCTGGCTGTGTGGTAGGAGCACTGACAGTGCTGGCTGTTTGGGGGAGCACTGACAGTGCTGGCTGTGTGGGGGGAGCACTGACAGTGCTGGCTGTGTGGGGTGAGCACTGACAGTGCTGGCTGTGTGGTGGGAGCACTGACAGTGCTGGCTGTGTGGGGGAGCACTGACAGTGCTGGCTGTGGGGGGAGCACTGACAGTGCTGGCTGTGTGCGGGGAGCACTGACAGTGCTGGCTGTGTGGGGGAGCACTGACAGTGCTGGCTGTGTGGGGTGAGCACTGACAGTGGTGGCTGTGTGGGGGGAGCACTGACAGTGCTGGCTGTGTGGGGTGAGCACTGACAGTGCTGGCTGTGTGGGGGGAGCACTGACAGTGCTGGCTGCGTGGTGGGAGCACTGGCAGTGCTGGCTGTGTGGGGGAGCACTGACAGTGCTGGCTGTGTAGGGAGCACTGTCAGTGCTGGCTGTGTGGTGGGAGCACTAACAGTGCTGGCTGTGTGGGGGGAGGACTGACAGTGCTGGCTGTGTGGGGCGAACTCTGACAGTGCTGGCTCTGTGGGGGTGCACTGACAGTGCTGGCTGTGTGGGGTGAGCACTGGCAGTGCTGGCTGTGTGGGGGGAGCACTGACAGTGCTGGCTGTGTGGGGGAGCACTGACAGTGCTGGCTGTGTGGTGGGAGCACTGACAGTGCTGGCTTTGTGGTGGGAGCACTGACAGTGCTCGCTGTGTGGTGGAGCACTGACAGTGCTGGCTGTTTGGTGGGAGCACTGACAGTGCTAGCTGTGTGGGTGGAGGACTGACAGTGCTGGCTCTGAGGGGAGCACTGACAGTGCTGGCTGTGTGAGGGGAGCACTGACAGTGCTGGCTGTGTAGGGGGAGCACTGGCAGTGCTGGCTGTGTGAGGGGAGCATTGACAGTGCTGGCTGGGTGGGGGGAGCACTGACAGTGCTGGCTGTGTGGGGGGATCACTGACAGTTCTGGCTGTGTGGGGGAGCACTGGCAGTGCTGGCTGTGTGGTGGGAGCACTGACAGTGCTGGCTGTGTGGTGGGAGCGCTGACAGTGCTGGCTGTGTGGGGAGCTCTGACAGTGCTGGCTGTGTGGGGGAGCACTGACAGTGCTGGCTGTGTGGGGGAGCACTGACGGTGCTGGCTGTGTGGGGAGCACTGACAGTGCTGGCTGTGTGGTGGGAGCACTGACAGTGCTGGCTGTGTGGGGGAGCACTGACAGTGCTGGCTGTGGGGGGAGCACTGACAGTGCTGGCTGTGTGGGGAGAACACTGACAGTGCTGGCTGTGTGGGGGGAGCACTGACAGTGCTGGCTGTGTGGAGGGAGCACTGACAGTGCTGGCTGTGTGGGGGAGCACTGACAGTGCTGGCTGTGTGGTGGGAGCACTGACAGTGCTGGCTGTGTGGTGGGAGCACTGACAGTGCTCGCTGTGTGGTGGGAGCACTGACAGTGCTGGCTGTGTGGTGGGAGCACTGACAGTGCTGGCTGTGTGGTGGGAGCACTGACAGTGCTGGATGTGTGGGGGAGCACTGATAGTGCTGGCTATGTGTGGGGAAGCACTGACAGTGCTGGCTGTGTGGGGGAAGCCCTGTCAGTGCTGGCTGTGTGGTGGGAGCACTGACAGTGCTCGCTGTGTGGTGGGAGCACTGACAGTGCTGGCTGTGTGGTGGGAGCACTGACAGTGCTGGCTGTGTGGTGGGAGCACTGACAGTGCTGGCTGTGTGGTGGGAGCACTGACAGTGCTGGCTGTGTGGTGGGAGCACTGGCAGTGCTGGCTGGGTGGGGGAGCACTGACAGTGATGGCTGTGTCGGTGGAGCACTGACAGTGCTGGCTGTGTGGGGGGATCACTGACAGTGCTGGCTGTGTGGGGGGAGCACTGACAGTGCTGGCTGTGTGGGGAGCACTGACAGTGCTGGCTGTGTGGGGGAGCACTGACAGTGCTGGCTGTGTGGGGGGAGCACTGACAGTGCTGGCTGTGTGGGGGAGCACTGACAGTGCTGGCTGTGTGGGGGGAGCACTGACAGTGCTGGCTGTGTGGGGGAGCACTGACAGTGCTGGCTGTGTGGGGGGAGCACTGACAGTGCTGGCTGTGTGGGGGGGAGCACTGACAGTGCTGGCTGTGTGGGGGAGCACTGACAGTGCTGGCTGTGTGGGGGGAGCACTGACAGTGCTGGCTGTGTGGGGGAGCACTGACAGTGCTGGCTGTGTGTGGGGTGCACTGACAGTGCTGGCTGTGTGTTGGGAGCACTGACAGTGCTGGCTGTGTGGGGGAGCACAGACAGTGCTGGCTGTGTGGTGGGAGCACGGACAGTGCTGGCTGTGTGGTGGGAGCACTGACAGTGCTGGCTGTGTGGGGGGAGCACTGACAGTGCTGGCTGTGTGGGGGGAGAACTGACAGTGCTGGGTGTGTGGTGGGACCACTGACAGTGCTGGCTGTGTGGTGGGAGCACTGGCAGTGCTGGCTGTGTGGTGGGAGCACTGACAGTGCTGTCTGTGTGGGGGGAGCACTGACAGTGCTGGCTGTGTGGGGGGAGCACTGACAGGGCTGGCTGTGTGGGGGAGCACTGACAGTGCTGGCTGTGTGGGGAGCACTGACAGTGCTGGCTGTGTGTGTGGGAGCACTGACAGTGCTGGCTGTGTGGGGGAGCACTGACAGTGCTGGCTGTGTGGTGGGAGCACTGACAGTGCTGGCTGTGTGGGGGAGCACTGACAGTGCTGGCTGTGTGGGGGAGCACTGACAGTGCTGGCTGTGTGGGGTGAGCACTGACAGTGGTGGCTGTGTGGGGGGAGCACTGACAGTGCTGGCTGTGTGGGGTGAGCACTGACAGTGCTGGCTGTGTGGGGGGAGCACTGACAGTGCTGGCTGTGTGGTGGGAGCACTGGCAGTGCTGGCTGTGTGGGGGAGCACTGACAGTGCTGGCTGTGTAGGGAGCACTGACAGTGCTGGCTGTGTGGTGGGAGCACTAACAGTGCTGGCTGTGTGGGGGGAGGACTGACAGTGCTGGCTGTGTGGGGCGAACTCTGACAGTGCTGGCTCTGTGGGGGTGCACTGACAGTGCTGGCTGTGTGGGGTGAGCACTGGCAGAGCTGGCTGTGTGGGGGAGCACTGACAGAGCTGGCTGTGTGGGGGAGCACTGACAGTGCTGGCTGTGTGGTGGGAGCACTGACAGAGCTGGCTTTGTGGTGGGAGCACTGACAGTGCTGGCTGTGTGGTGGAGCACTGACAGTGCTGGCTGTTTGGTGGGAGCACTGACAGTGCTAGCTGTGTGGGTGGAGGACTGACAGTGCTGGCTCTGTGGGGGAGCACTGACAGTGCTGGCTGTGTGAGGGGAGCACTGACAGTGCTGGCTGTGTAGGGGGAGCACTGGCAGTGCTGGCTGTGTGAGGGGAGCATTGACAGTGCTGGCTGGGTGGGGGGAGCACTGACAGTGCTGGCTGTGTGGGGGGATCACTGACAGTTCTGGCTGTGTGGGGGAGCACTGGCAGTGCTGGCTGTGTGGTGGGAGCACTGACAGTGCTGGCTGTGTGGTGGGAGCACTGACAGTGCTGGCTGTGTGGGGGAGCTCTGACAGTGCTGGCTGTGTGGGGGAGCACTGACAGTGCTGGCTGTGTGGGGGAGCACTGACGGTGCTGGCTGTGTGGGGAGCACTGACAGTGCTGGCTGTGTGGTGGGAGCACTGACAGTGCTGGCTGTGTGGGGGAGCACTGACAGTGCTGCCTGTGGGGGGAGCACTGACAGTGCTGGCTGTGTGGGGAGAACATTGACAGTGCTGGCTGTGTGGGGGGAGCACTGACAGTGCTGGCTGTGTGGAGGGAGCACTGACAGTGCTGGCTGTGTGGGGGAGCACTGACAGTGCTGGCTGTGTGGTGGGAGCACTGACAGTGCTGGCTGTGTGGGGGGAGCACTGACAGTGCTGGCTGTGTGGGGAGCACTGACAGTGCTGGCTGTGGGGGAGCACTGACAGTGCTGGCTGTGTGGTGGGAGCACTGACAGTGCTGGCTGTGTGGGGGAAGCCCTGTCAGTGCTGGCTGTGTGGTGGGAGCACTGACAGTGCTCGCTGTGTGGTGGGAGCACTGACAGTGCTGGCTGTGTGGTGGGAGCACTGACAGTGCTGGCTGTGTGGTGGGAGCACTGACAGTGCTGGATGTGTGGGGGAGCACTGATAGTGCTGGCTATGTGTGGGGAAGCACTGACAGTGCTGGCTGTGTGGGGGAAGCCCTGTCAGTGCTGGCTGTGTGGTGGGAGCACTGACAGTGCTCGCTGTGTGGTGGGAGCACTGACAGTGCTGGCTGTGTGGTGGGAGCACTGACAGTGCTGGCTGTGTGGTGGGAGCACTGACAGTGCTGGCTGTGTGGTGGGAGCACTGACAGTGCTGGCTGTGTGGTGGGAGCACTGGCAGTGCTGGCTGGGTGGGGGAGCACTGACAGTGATGGCTGTGTCGGTGGAGCACTGACATTGCTGGCTGTGTGGGGGGATCAGTGACAGTGCTGGCTGTGTGGGGGGAGCACTGACAGTGCTGGCTGTGTGGGGAGCACTGACAGTGCTGGCTGTGTGGGGGGAGCACTGACAGTGCTGGCTGTGTGGGGGGAGCACTGACAGTGCTGGCTGTGTGGGGGAGCACTGACAGTGCTGGCTGTGTGGGGGGAGCACTGACAGTGCTGGCTGTGTGGGGGAGCACTGACAGTGCTGGCTGTGTGGGGGGAGCACTGACAGTGCTGGCTGTGTGGGGGGGAGCACTGACAGTGCTGGCTGTGTGGGGGAGCACTGACAGTGCTGGCTGTGTGGGGGGAGCACTGACAGTGCTGGCTGTGTGGGGGAGCACTGACAGTGCTGGCTGTGTGGGGGAGCACTGACAGTGCTGGCTGTGTGGTGGGAGCACTGACAGTGCTGGCTGTGTGGGGGAGCACTGACAGTGCTGGCTGTGTGGGGAGAGCACTGACAGTGCTGGCTGTGTGGGGGAGCACTGACAGTGCTGGCTGTGTGGGGGGAGCACTGACAGATCTGGCTGTGTGTGGGGAGCACTGACAGTGATGGCTGTGTAGGGGGAGCACTGACTGTGCTGGCTGTGTGGTGGGAGCACTGACATTGCTGGCTGTTGTGACGAGGCACTGACAGTGCTGGCTGTGTGGGGGAGCACTGACAGTGCTGGCTGTGTGTTGGGAGCACTGACAGTGCTGGCTGTGTGGGGGGAGCACTGAAAGTGATGGCTGTGTCGGTGGAGCACTGACAGTGCTCGCTGTGTGGGGGGAGCACTGACATTGCTGGCTGTGTGGGGGAGCACTGACAGTGCTGGCTGTGTGGGGGGAGCACTGACAGTGATGGCTGTGTCGGTGGAGCACAGGCAGTGCTGGCTGTGGGATGGCTCTGAACTGACATAAACTGTCCATTGTGAACTGACATAAAATGGCCACCGTGAACTGACATAAAATGGCTGCCGTGAACTGACATAAAATGGCCAACGTGAACGGACATAACATGGCCACCGTGAACTGACATAAAATGGCCATTGCGAGCTGACATAAAATGCCCCCTTCAACCAATATAAAATGACCACCGTGAACTGACATAAAATGGCTGCCATGAACTGACATTAAATGGCCCCTTCGACTGAATAAAATGGCCCCCGTGAACTGACATAAAATGGCCACCGTGAACTGACATAAAATGGCCATTGCGAGCTGACATAAAACGGCCCCCTTCAACCGACATAAAATGACCACCATGAACTGACATAAAATGGCCACCGTGTACTGACATAAAATGGCCCCTTCGACTGAATAAAATGGCCCCCGTGAACTGACATAAAATGGCTACCGTGAACTGAGATAAAATGGCCACCATGAACTGACATAAAATGGCCCCCGTGAACTGACATAAAATGGCCTCCGTGAACTGACATAAAATGGCCCCCGTGAACCGACATGAACTGGCCACCGCAACTGACATATAATGGCCATTGCAAACTGACATAACATGGCCATTGTGAACTGACATACAATGGCCATTGTGAACTGACATACAGTGGCCATTGTGAACTGACATACAATGGCCACCATGAACTGACATAAAATGGCCATTGTGAACTGACATAAAATGGCCATTGCGAACTGACATACAATGGCCATTGTGAACTGACATGCAATGGCCACCATGAACTGACATAAAATGTCCACTGTGAACTGACATACAATTGCCATTGTGAACTGACATACAATGGCAACCATGAACTGACATAAAATGGCCATTGTGAACAGACATAAAATGACCACCGTGAACTGACATACAATGGCCACCGTGAACTGACATAAAATGTCCACTGTGAACTGACATACAATGGCCACCGTGAACTGACATAAAATGACCATTGTGAACAGACATAAAATGGCCACCGTGTACTGACATAAAATGGACCCCGTGAACAGAAATAAAATGGCATTGTGAACAGATATACAATGGCCACCGTGAACTGACATAAAACGGCCATTGTGAACTGACATGAAATGGCCACTGTGAACTGATATACAATGGCTGCCGTGAACTGGCATAAAATGGTCACTGTGAACTGACAAAAAATGGCCATTGTGAACTGACATACAATGGCCATTGTGAACTGACAAACAATGGCCCCCGTGAACTGACATAAAATGGCCATTGCGACCTGACATAAAACAGCCCCCGTGAACTGACATAAACTGTCCATTGTGAACTGACATACAATGACCCCCTTGAACTGACATAAAATGGCCATTGCGACCTCACATAAAACAGCCCCCGTGAACTGACATAAACTGTCCATTGTGAACTGACATACAATGACCCCCTTGAACTGACATAAAATGGCCATTGTGAGCAGACATAAAATGGCCATTGTGAACTGACATAAAATGGCCATTGCGACCTGACATAAAAAGGCCCCCGTGAACTGATATAAACTGTCCATTCTGAACTGACATACAATGGCCCCCATGAACTGACATAAAATGGCCATTGTGAACTGACATAAAATGGCCACTAGAACTGAAATAAAATGGCCACTGTGAACTGATATACAATGGCCGCCGTGAACTGACATAAAATGGCCATTGCGACCTGACATAAAAAGGCACCCGTGAACTAACATAAAATGGCCCCCGTGAACTGACATAAACTGTCCATTGTGAACTGACATACAATGGCCCCCTTGAACTGACATAAATTGGCCAATGTGAGCAGACATAAAATGGCCATTGTGAACTGACATAAAATGGCCATTGCGACCTGACATAAAAAGGCCCCCGTGAACTGATATAAACTGTCCATTCTGAACTGACATACAATGGCCCCCTTGAACTGACATAAAATGGCCATTGTGAACTGACATAAAATGGCCACTGTGAACTGAAATAAAATGGCCTCTGTGAACTGATATACAATGGCCGCCGTGAACTGACATAAAATGGCCATTGCGACCTGACATAAAAAAGCACCCGTGAACTGACATAAAATGGCCCCCGTGAACTGACATAAAATGGCCCCCGTGAACTGACATAAAATGGCCACCGTGAACTGACATAAAATGTCCCCCGTGAACCGACATGAACTGGCCACCGCAACTGAGATAAAATGGCCATTGCAAACTGACATAAAATGGCCATTGTGAACTGACATACAATGGCCACCGTGAACTGAGATAAAATGGCCATTGCAAACTGACATAAAATGGCCATTGTGAACTGACATACAGTGGCCACTGTGAACTGACATAAAATGGCTGCCGTGAACTGATATACAATGGCCGCCATGAACTGACATACAATGGCCACCGTGAACTGACATAAAATGGCCATTGCGGGCTGACATAAAATGGCCCCCGTCAAACGACATAAAATGACCACCGTGAACCGACATAAAATGGCCACCATGTACTGACATAAAATGGCCCCCATCGACTGAATAAAATGGCCCCCGTGAACTGACAAAAATGGCCACTGTGAACTGAGATAAAATGGCCACCGTGAACTGACATAAAATGGGCACCATGAACTGACATAAAATGGCCCCCGTGAACTGACATAAAATGGCCACCGTGAACTGACATAAAATGGCCCCCGTGAACCGACATGAACTGGCCACTGCAACTGAGATAAAATGTCCATTGCATACTGACATAAAATGGCCATTGTGAACTGACATGCAATGGCCATTGTAAACTGACATACAATGGCCATTGTGAACTGACATGCAATGGCCATTGTGAACTGACATACAATGGCCACCATGAACTGACATAAAATGGCCCCCGTGAACTGACATAAAATGGCCACCGTGAACTGACATAAAATGGCCCCCGTGAACCGACATGTACTGCCCACCGCAACTGAGATAAAATGGCCATTGCAAACTGACATAAAATGGCCATTGTAAACTGACATACAATGGCCACCGTGAACTGACACAAAATAGCGATTGTGAACTGACATACAATGGCCATTGTGAACTGACATATAAATGGCCACCATGGACTGACATAAAATGGCCCCCGTAACTGACATAAAATGGCCACCGTGAACTGACATAAAATGGCCCCCGTGAACCGACATATACTGGCCACCGCAACTGAGATAAAATGACCATTGCAAACTGACGTAAAATGGCCATTGTGAACTGATATACAATGGCCCTCATGAACTGACATAAAATGGCCATTGCGACCGGACCTAAAAAGGCCCCCGTGAACTGATATAAAATGTCCATCGTGAACTGACATAAATTGGCCCCGTGAACTGACATAAAATGGCCGCCATGAGCTAACATAAAATAGCCACCGTGACCTGACATAAAATTGCCGCTATGAACCGACATAAAATGACCACCGTGAACTGACATAAAATGGCCACTGTAAACTGACATAAAATGGCCCCCATTGACTGAATAAAATGGCCTCCTTGAACTGACATAAAATGGCCACCGTGAACTGACATAAAATGGCCTCCGTGAACCGACATGAACTGGCCACCGCAACTGAGATAAAATGGCCATTGCAAACTGACATAAACTGGCCATTGTGAACTGGCATACAATGGCCATTGTGAACTGACATGCAATGGCCACCGTGAACTGACACAAAATGGCCACTGTCAACTGATAAAAAATGGCCATTGCACACTGACATAAAATGGCCATTGTGAATTGACATACAATGGCCATTGTGAAATGACATACAATGGCCACCATGAACTGACATAAAATGGCCATTGTGAACTGACATAAAATGGCCATTGTGAACTGTGTCACAATGGCCACCGTGAACTGACATAAAATGGCCATTGTGAACTGACTCACAATGGCCACCGTGAACTGACATAAAATGGCCATTGTGAACTGACATAAAATGGCCATTGTGAACTGTCTTAAAATGGACCCCGTAAACTGACATAAAATGGCAACTGTGAACTGACATAAAATGGCCACCGTCAACTGAAGAAAAATGGTCATGGCAAACTGACATAAAATGGCCATTGTGAACTGACATACAATGGCCATTGTGAACTGACATACATTGGCCACCATGAACTGACATAAAATGGCCATTGTGAACTGACATAAAATGGCCATTGCGACCTGACATAAAATGGCCCCCGTGAACTGACATAAAATGGCCACTTTGAACTGAGATAAAATGGCCACCGTGAACTGAAATAAAATGGCCATTGTGAACTGACATACAATAGCCACCATGAACTGACATAAAATGGCCCCCGTGAACTGACATAAAATGGCCACCGTGAACTGACATAAAATGGCCCCCGTGAACCGACATGAACTGGCCACCACAACTGAGATAAAATGGCCATTGCAAACTGACATAAAATGGCCATTGTGAACGGACATACAATGGCCACCGCGAACTGACATAAAATGGCCATTGCAAACTGACATAAAATGGCCATTGTGAACGGACATACAATGGCCACCGTGAACTGACATAAAATGGCCATTGCAAATTGACATAAAATGGCCATTGTGAACTGACATACAATGGCCACCGTGAACTGACATAAAATGGTCATTGTGAACTGACATAAAATGGCCATTGTGAACTGACATACAGTGGACACCGTGAACTGACATAAAATGGCTGCCGTGAACTGACATACAATGGCCGCCGTGAACTGACATAAAATGGCCATTGCGAGCAGACATAAAAAGGCCACCGTCAACCGACATAAAATGACCACCGTGAACTGACATAAAATGGCCACCGTGTACTGACATAAAATGGCACCCATCGACTGAATAAAATGGCCCCCGTGAACTGACATAAAATGGCCACTGTGAACTGAGATAAAATGGCCACCGTGAACTGACATAAAATGGCCATTGTGAACTGACATACAATAGCCACCATGAACTGACATAAATGGCCCCCGTGAACTGATATAAAATGGCCCCCGTGAACCGACATGAACTGGCCACCGCAACTGAGATAAAATGGCCATTGCAAACTGACACAAAATCGCCATTGTGAACTGACATGCAATGGCCATTGTAAACTGACATACAATGGCCACCATGAACTGACATAAAATGGCCCCCATGAACTGACATAAAATGGCCACCATGAACTGACATAAAATGGCCCCCGTGAACCGACATGAACTGGCCACCGCAACTGAGATAAAATGGCCATTGCAAACTGACATAAAATGGCCATTGTGAACTGACAAAAAATGTCCATTGCAAATTGACATAAAATGGCCATTGTGAACTGACATACAATGGCTACCGTGAACTGACATGAAATGGCCATTGTGAACTGACATAAAATGGGCATTGTGAACTGACATAAAATGGCCATTGTGAACTGACATAAAATGGCCACTGTGAACTGACATAAAATGGCCAATGTGAACTGACATACAATGGCCACCGTGAACTGAAATAAAATGGCCCCCGTGAACTGACATAAAATGGCCAATGTGAACTGACATAAAATGGCCATTGTGAACTGACAGAAATGGCCAATGTGAACTGACATACAATGGCTACCTTGAACTGACATAAAATGGCCATTCTGAACTGACATACAATGGCCATTGCGTCCTGACACAAAATGGCCCCCGTGAACTGACATTAACTGTCCATTGTGAACTGACACAAAATGGCCATTGCGACCTGACATGAACTGTCCATTGTTAACTGACATAAAATGGCTATTGTGAACTGACATAAAATGGCTCCCGTGAACCGACATAAAATGGCCACCGTGAACTGACATACAATGGCCATTGTCAACTGACATACTAATGGCCGACTGCTGGTTGTGGATTTTGTTTTGGCAGAGTCCCAGAGAGAGACGGAGAGACGAAGAGACCGAGAGAGATGGAGAGGGGAGAACAGCCTCCCCCCACCGAGAGAGATGGAGAAGGGGAACCCCCTCCCCCACCGAGAGAGATGGGGAAGAGGACCCCCCCCCCCACCGAGCGAGATGGAGAAGGGGTTAACCCCCCCCCCCCACAGAGAGTGATGGAGTTGGTGGAACCCCCCTCCTCCCCCACCGAGAGATATGGAGAAGGAGACCCCTCCCCCACAAAGCGAGATGGAGAAGGGGGAACCCCCCACCGAGAGAGAGATGGAGAGGGTGGAACCCCCCCCCCCCACCGGGAGAGATGGAGAGGGGGGAAATCGCCCTCCACCGAGAGAGATGGAGAGGGTGGACCCCCTCTCCCCGCCGAGAGAGATAGAGAGGGGGTCCCCCCCCACCGAGAGATATGGAGAGGGGTGAACCCTGCACCCACCGAGAGAGATGGAGAGGGGAGAACTCCCCCTCCACCGAGAGAGATGGAGAGGGTGGACCCCCCACCGAGAGAGATGGAGAGGGGGGACACCCCCGGCGAGAGAGATGGAGAGGGGGACACCCCCACCGAGAGGGATGGAGAGGCGGGAACCCCCACACCCACCGAGAGAGATGGAGAGGGGGGAACTCCCCCTCCTCCGAGAGAGATGGAGAGGGTGGACCCCCCCCCCCACCGAGAGAGATGGAGAGGGGGTCCCCCCTCCACCGAGAGAGATGGAGAGGGGGGAACTTTGCCCCACCGAGAGAGATGGAGAGGGGAGAACTCCCCCTCCACCGAGAGAGATGGAGAGGGTGGACCCCCCCCCCCCCCCGCTGAGAGAGGAGAGAGCGACCCCCCACCACCGAGAGAGATGGAGAGGGGGGACCCCCCACCGAGAGAGATGGAGAGGCGGGAACCCCCACACCCACCGAGAGAGATGGAGAGGAGGGAACTCCCCCTCCACCGAGAGAGATGGAGAGGGTGGACCCCCCCCCCCGCCAAGAGAGATGGAGAGGGGGTCCTCCCTCCACCGAGAGAGATGGAGAGGGGGGAACTTTGCCCCCACCGAGAGAGATGGAGAGGGGGGACACCACCAAAGAGAGAGATGGAGAGGGGGGACTCCCCCACCGAGAGAGATGGAGAGGCGGGAACACCCCACCCACCGAGAGAGATGGGGAGGGGGGACCCTTCCCCCCACCCCCACCCCCACCGAGACGGAGAGGAAAACTGCAGGGGATGGGCACAATGGAAATGTGGAGCTTGTTCAAAGAACAGCTACTGCGTGTCCTTGATAAGTATGTACCTGTCAGGCAGGGAGGAAGTGGTCGAGCAAGGGAACCGTGGTTTACTAAGGCAGTTGAAACACTTGTCTAGAGGAAGAAGGAAGGAGGCTTATGTAAAGATGAGGCATGAAGGTTCAGTAAGGGCGCTCGAGAGTTACAAGTTAGCTAGGAAGGACCTAAAGAGAGAGCTAAGAAGAGCCAGAAGGGGACATGAGAAGTATTTGGCAGGTAGGATCAAGGATAACCCTAAAGCTTTCTACAGATATGTCAGGAATAAAATAATGACTAGGGTAAGAGTAGGGCCAGTCAAGGACAGGAGTGGGAAGTTGTGCTTGGAGTCCGTGGAGATAGGAGAGGTGCTAGACGAATATTTTTCATCACTATTCACACAGGAAAAAGACAATGTTGACGAGGAGAATACTGAGATTCAGGCTACTCGACTAGAAGGACTTGAGGTTCATAAGGAGGAGGTGTTAACTATTCTGGAAAGGGTGAAAATAGACAAGTCCCCTGGGCCGGATGGGATTTATCCTAGGATTCTCTGGCAAATGTTGTCCCCTTGTTCAAGAAGGGGAGTAGAGACAGCCCCGGTAAATATAGACCAGTGAGCCTTACTTCTGTTGTGGGCAAAATCTTGGAAAGGTTTTTAAGAGATAGGGTGTATAATCATCTGGAAAGGAATAATTTGATTAGACATAGTCAACACGGTTTTGTGAAGGGTCCGTTGTGCCTCACAAACCATATAGAGTTCTTTGAGAAGGTGAGAAACAGGTGGATGAGGGTAAAGCAGTTGATGTGGTGTATATGGATTTCAGTAACGCGTTTGACAAGGTTCCCCATGGTAGGCTACTGCAGAAAATACGGAAGCATGGGATTCAGGAAGATTTAGCAGTTTGGATCAGAAATTGGCTAGCTGGAAGAAGACAAAGGGTGGTGGTTGATGGGAAGTGTTCAGACTGGAGTCCAGTTACTAGTGGTGTACCACAAGGATCTGTATTGGGGCCACTGCTGTTTGTCATTTTTATAAATGACCTGGAGGAGGGCGCAGAAGGATGGGTGAGTAAATTTGCAGCTGACACTAAAGTCGGTGGAGTTGTGGACAGTGCGGAAGGATGTTACAAGTTACAGAAGGACATAGATAAGCTGCAGCGCTGGGCTGAGAGGTGGCAAATGGAGTTTAATGCAGAAAAATGTGAGGTGATTCATTGAAGGAATAACAGGAAGACAGCGTACTGGGCTAATGGTAAGATTCTTGGCAGTGTGGATGAGCAGAGAGATCTCGGTGTCCATGTACATAGATCCCTGAAAGTTGCCACTCAGGTTGAGAGGGTTGTTAAGAAGGTGTACGGTGTGTTAGCTTTTATTGGTAGAGTGTCTGAATTTCGGAGCCATGAGGTCATGTTGCAGCTGTACAAAACTCTGGTGCGGCCGCATTTGGAGTATTGCGTGCAATTCTGGTCGCCGCGTCATAGGAAGGATGTGGAAGCATTGGAAAGGGTGCAGAGGAGATTTACCAGAATGTTGCCTGGTTATGGAGGGAAGATCTTATGAGGAAAGGCTGAGGGACTTGAGGCTGTTTTCGTTAGAGAGAAGAAAGTTAAGAGGTGACTTAATTGAGGCATACAAGGTGATCAGAGGATTGGATAGGGTGGACAGTGAGAGCCTTTTTCCTCGGATGGTGATGTCTAGCACGAGGGGACATAGCTTTAAATTAAGGGGAGATAGATATAAGACAGATGTCAGAGGTACGTTCTTTACTCAGAGAGTAGTAAGGGCGTGGAATGCTCTGCCTGCAACAGTAGTGGACTCGCCAACACCAAGGGCATTCAAATGGTCATTGGATAGACATATGGACGATAAGGGAATAGTGTAGATGGGTTTTAGAGTGGTTTCACAGGTCGGCGCAACATCGAGGGCCGAAGGGCCTGTACTGCGTTGTAATGTTCTATGAGAGAGATGGAGAGGGGGGAACAGCCCCCTCCCCACCGAGAGTGATGGAGAGGGGGGACCCCACCACCGAGTGAGATGGAGAGGGGGGACCCCCCCACCGAGAGGGATGGAGAAGGGGGAACCCCCACCCCACCGAGAGAGATGGAGAGGGGGAACCCCGCCCCCCACCGAGAGAGATGGAGAGGGGGAACCCCGCCCCCACCGAGAGTGATGGAGAGGGGCGACCCCACCACCGAGAGAGATGGAGTGGGGGAACCCCCCCCCCCCCACCGAGAGAGATGGAGAGGGGAAACCCCCCACCACCACCGAGAGATGGAGGGGGGGAATCCCCCCACACCGAGAGAGATAGAGGGGGGAATCCCCCCACCGAGAGTTGTGGAGTGGGGGGAACCCCCCCCCCCCCACCGAGAGGGATGGAGAGGGGGAACCCCCCCCCAATCCACTGAAAGAACACGGCTGAAACCGATGGAGGGAGAAAGGAAAGGGGGTAAGGGGGTAAACAAGGAGCAGGGGGTCACACACCAGGTCGGCCCGGAAGGGCATCACGGAGGGTCTGCGGGGGAGAGAGGGGAAGGGTTAGGGAAAGGGGGGTTGGGGGGGGGGGCAGACATGCCGAACTGAACGGCAACAGTTTGTAACGATAGAAACGTAAGAGAAAGCCTTTTCACTCTCTGAGAAATGTAAACAAGCCGCAATGCACAGAATTGTGGAAACGGCAATAAAATGATTCAATCAATAAATCCAGAGCCCAGTTCAGTTTTTCCAATTCAGGGGCAATTTAGCGCGGCCCATCCACCTGCCCTGCACATCTTTGGGTTGTGGGGGTGAGACCCACGCAGACACGGGGAGAATGTGCAAACTCCACACGGACAGTGACCCAGGGCCGGGACTGAACAGTGGTCAGCACTGCTGCCTCACAGCTCCAGGGTCCCAGGTTCGATTCCCGGCTTAGGTCACTGTCTGTGCGGAGTCTGGACGTTCTCCCCGTGTGTGCGTGGGTTTCCTCCGGGTGCTCCGGTTTCCTCCCACCGTCCAAAGACGTGCAGGTTAGGTGGGTTGGCGGTGATAAATCCAAATTGCCCACAGTATCTAAAGATGGTCAGGTTAGGTGGGCTGACAGCGACGGGGTAGGGGAGTGGGCCCAGGTATGGCGCTCTCTTCAGGGTTCACACTGTCTCTGTCATTATTGTTTACACCTACAATGCTGCCAAACTTTCTATCAAACTTTCTATCTCATTATCTTCAATCAGCACTAAACAAAGTCAAACTGAGACACACAGATACACACACACAGGCATACACACACACACACACACACACACAGACACACACACACACACAGACACACACACACACACACACACAGACAGACACACACAGACACACTGCAATGAAGTTACTGAGAAAAGTCCCTTGTCTCCAAACTCTGGCGCCTGTTCGGGTACACTGAGGGAGAATACATAATGTTCAATTCACCAAACAGCACGTCCTTCGGGACGTCAGGGGGGAAACTGGGGCACCCGGGAGAAACCCACGCGGACAAGGAGAGGACGTGCAGACTCCGCACAGACTGCGACCCAAGCCGGGATTCGAACCTGGGGCTCTGGAGCTGTGAGGCCGCAGTGCTACCCACTGTGCTACCGTGTAACTTCCAGTGCCGCGTAAAGATTGCCACACATAAACGCCCCCCCCCCCCCAACACACATACACGTGCACAAAAAAACATATACTCAAAATCAGACAGACTGGGTCAATACATCTTTCAAATGGAGCGAGATCCATTCTCCACCTTTAACTTGGAGAGGTGTATCTGGCCTGTGTGTGACCCAAGTCACACACTGACTCTGAACATCCTCACAGCAGCTTGGGGACAGACTTTTCTAAAGCACTTTTCATAACCTTTGGGTATCACAAACTGTTTCACAGGCAATGGAGCCCTTTTGAAATCTAGTCAGGAGTAATTTAGGAAATGGACCAGCTAATTTCAGAGAGAGAGACACAGAAACAGGATGAGGTTGTGCTGTACATGTTTCAGAGCTGACACTGAGACACACACGAGATGTACATTATCAATTATTATTCTGAAGCATGTGATTAAATCAGCCCTGAGACTGAATTCCATCAATCCTCTGAAAGAGCATCCTAACCAGCCCAATCTCCCGCCCTATCCCCGTAACCCCACCTAACCTGCACATCTTTGGACACTAAGGGGCAATTTCATCATAGCCAATCCACCTAACCTGCACATCTTTGGACTGTGGGAGGAAACCGGCGCACCCGGAGGAAACCCACGCACACACGGGGTGAAAGTGCAGACTCCGCACAGACAGTCACCCGAGTAAAGCTTCATCTACACTGCCCATCAAACACTCACAACACAAATACTGTCTGGGCTTAAATACAGAGTCAAAATCCCTCTGTCCTGTCCAAGGAATTTTTCATTGCAGATAGTTATTTTTATTTTTTGGAAAAGCAGAACTTAAATTGCACCGAATCCCAGGGTGGACTCTTGTTTATTTCAGCCCTTCACATTTAACCGTGAAGTTTAAGCTCCGATTACAGGTGTCTGCTTGTCTCTGTCTGTATATTCAATGTTCCTGTAGCTTATTCACTTGTCTAAAGTATTTGAATAATAGGCCTTGGTTAATCAATCCTTTCTCACAGCACATGGAAGTTGTGAATCTTCAAGGCTCTTAGTCTAATGTAGTTAAAAAACAACTGCTTCCTTTGATCCTCAATCCATTTCCCAACCCTAAATAGATCTCACACCTTTCCACAATGCAGGAATATCTCCATCAAAACTTCTAATCAGTTCCCCAATACACTTGTTAAACTTGCCTGTGTGAAGTAAATTCCACTGACAGATTCCGAAAGCTGCACAGAGCAATGACTGGTTATTTTAAACTTTGAAACCGAACTATTTTAACTTGTCCATCAGTCCTATTAAACAGAAATGCTGTCCCTGTGGGCTGACAGTCTCTCAGCAAGATTGAAACATTGAGGGACCCCACGTCCTGCATTTGACAACATTTGTGGCACTTCCACAATCTACGAGACATTGCTGTCTGTATTGTGTGAATCCAGCTGTGAAATATCTGTCCAGTTTAAACTTCCACTGTTTCCGCCTTCTCATCATTGATAAAGATCACGGTTTGATCACCCCTCTGCCTGAGGTGGGAGTGGGACCATCCAGGGCTGCAGGCCCAGCCTCCTGTCCTCCCACCCCTCTGCCTGAGGTGGGACTGGGACCATCCAGGGCTGCAGGCCCAGTCTCCTGTCCTCCCACCCCTCTGCCTGAGGTGGGAGTGGGACCATCCAGGGCTGCAGGCCGAGCCTCCTGTCCTCCCACCCCTCTGCCTGAGGTGGGACTGGGACCATTCAGGGCTGCAGGCCCAGCCTCCTCACGGTGGGCGGGACACACGTGGCGGTGGAGACGCTGGAGGCCACCGCAGAACGTGTTGTTCTATCAAACGTCCCGCCCTCCCTCCCCACCGAGCTCCTCCTGCCCCATCCCAACCTACTGGGGGAGGTCAGGTCCGGGGCGGCGCCGCTGACGCTCGGCCTGCGGGACCCCTCCCTCCGCCATGTCTACTCCTTCCGCCGCCAGGCTCCTGTCCGCCTGAGCCGGGAGGGGGAGGGGGATGCTGCCGGGGCCTCTCCCGCCATGGAGGCCATGCAGCAGGGCGACCCTGAGCCGCCCCCTCCCCGCAAGCGCCGCCTGCCCGGGCAAGGGGGGGGTTTGCTGCCCCCTCCCCGGGCGAGGAGGGGGGTCTCCCGTGTTGGTGCCCATCCCCCTGACGCCTGGCCCGGGGCACACAATGAAGAGAAGCAAGGCCGGGGGGGCCTCCGAGGCCCCCGAGCCACTCGAGCTGCTGTCGCCCCCCGAGCAGGAGGACCCGGGGTCGAGCGGAGACGAAGCCCCTGGGGGCCCGTCCCGCCCGGTGCAAGTTTCCTCCCCGGATGCCTCCTCTTCACCATCGCCGGGGGCCGGCAGCAGCAGCGACCGCTCATCGTGCCGCTGTGGGACGTGGACGGGGGAGGAGGGGAAGGCTCCCCGCCCTTTACACCCGGGCGGGCGACGCCGGAGAGCCCTGTTTTCAAGCCGGACATGTTTCCGGGGGCCCTCTCCGAGGTCCCGGAGTCGCCGGCGTGGGTGGAGGCACCGTCCACGGGCCCTGAGCCGCGGGAGGAGCCTGCGAGGGACCTGCCTGAGGACGACCCTGGGGGGTGGGGTCGACTCGGGCCAAGGGTTAGCCGGTGGGCCCGTGCCGCCCGCCATACTCCATGTGGCGGGGGACTCGAGCTCGGGAGGTGACCATTCGGAGGAGGAAGGCTGCTCGGTGGCGGGTGAGGAGGAGGATTTAGACACGCTCTGCAGCGAGGCAGAGGGCGCCCTCAGACCCGACACCGAGTCTCCCCTCGTCCCCCCTGGGGAACGCCGGACATTTCTGGGAGCGCGCCATGGTCACCCGGACTGTGTGCGGCTGGCCCTGGGCAGCTGGGGAAATCTGGGGCTGCTCCTTGGCTCCGCCCGGGCCTATGTCAGAGAGGCCCGGGATTTCGATCAAGACCAGGAGGAGCAGCGCCAAGCTGCTCAGTTTCTTGTGGGACTCCTGAGGGCGTGGAGGGGGCGGTACCCCCACTCTGAGCACTGAAGGTGATGGATAACTATTGCTGCTGACATGGAGGTAACCATGGCCAGCCTCAACATCAACGGCAGCAGCCACGCGCACCACCGGTTCCAGTTCCTGTCTATCCTCCGGGACGGAAAGTACGGGGTGTGCTTCCTGCAGGCAACCCAGGCCATCCGGGTGACGAAGCTCAGTGGACCCTGGAGGGGCAAGGAGGAGTCTTCATGAGTCACCTGGCCCCACATTCGGGCGGGGTGGCTATCTTGTTGGCTCCACATTTTCAGCCGGAGATCTTGGGGGGGGGGGGGGGGGGTCAAGGAGCCGGTGCCAGGCCGTCTGCTGCACCTAAAGGCCCGTTTCGGGGCAGTTGTGATTCACTTTGTAAATGTATCCGCTCCCGTGGCCGGACCGCAGCAGGCGACCTTCTTCCAAAAGGTGTCCACTCTTCTCGGCACCATCCAGGTGGGAGAGTTGTTATTGAAAATATGGAAAGATGTGTCATTTGAAACATGGAAGTCTGGCAATATCTGGTCTGGGAGAGACATGAGAGGATACAGGGAAAGATCCCACAAAGGGTTAACAGCAGCTGCCAGGAGAGGATTGTAAAATGCAGATAGCCTTGCTCAAGCAGGCTCAGCAAACAAGACAAACAGGATTTTGAATGAAGCCAAAAACAATGGCTCACACCTTCATTGAAAGTAACTGTCTTAGTTAGCAGCTGGAAAAAAGGATGAGGTTTAGTTGAATTTGGTGATAATTCTAGGTGTGAAAATTTGCTAAACCAGGTAAATTAAAGAAAACTGGAGACTATCAGTCTACGAGAAACATAATTCAAAGCCAAAATCAAAGTCAAAATTATGAGCTGAGGCCACAATTGGAAAATAAAACTACAGAAATGACAGGAATTAAAAGTAACACCTCTTGAAACCAAAGCATTTTGATCATCACAAAGGAAACAATGTAATCCGATCTCTGAGATGCAGTTATGTCAAAATGAATACTTAGTTGGATTAGAAGGTTTAGTCAAACGTACTTTGTACAATCAAAGTGAAATAAGTTACTTTACAATAAAATCATAAAAACTAGATAACTGTTAGAAGAATACGTAAACCCAGAGACCAGGGCAGGAACTACCAGAACCAGAACCAGAACTCAGAGGGAGGGAGAGAGAAGCAGAGAAGAAACAAGCAGCTCAGAGTCAGATTACAGTCAGCTCGGCCATGGGAAAGACAAGGCATAGCGGCCGAGCTAAAACAGCTAATACATCTCAGGAAGACTATAATTCAAAGAGTCAGCTCTATGTCAGCTCAGCGATAGCCAGCAGAGTCAGCTCTCACAGCTCGGTACATGGGAAAGACAGGACACAGCAACCGAGCTCATCAGCGATTACATCTAAAGAAGACCAGACTTTATAAAGAAGAATGATTGTCAAGGTGGGCCTGAAGGTCCCTTCAACCACCCAGAAGGATCCAGAAGCAAGGTCTTTTTCCTTTCTGTAAAGAAAGTATTTGCAGCTGTTAAAAGAAAAAATATAATAATAAAATAACTTAATTTAACCTTAAATAGTGGTTATTCCAAAGTGTACTTTACTTACTTAGCAATGCGGGACCCAGGATCGATGGTACTAAGTGGTAAGTAGATTAAATCTTCGGTGAAGGCATGGGTTATACCGTTGGATAACTAAAAAACATAGTTTGACCTGAATAGCCCCCACTGAAGCCTGCATCGGAGTTGGGGAGTGAGAATCCTGATCACCATTTAGAATGTCGGCCCTTTTTGGTATAGGGGGACTTCTAAGAATAGTGGTGAGTTTTCAAAAACATGGCGCCCAACGTTTTAATTAAAACCCTGTCAATTACGCCGAATGTGTTGCTTTATTTTCCACATGGCAGCCGTCGTGTTAACACCGTGAGAATTGCGCCCAGCCGGTTGTTTTGCTTTCTCCATGGCATCCAGCGTGGAGACCTAGAATATTAGAAGTTTCTCGGTAAAACGAGGCTAGAATAGTAGAAGTTTCTAAATCAGCAGAGGGGGCTTGAATATTAGAAGTTTCTAGTTCCCAACAAACGGTTGGAATATGAGAAGTTTCTAACCGGCACAAAGGCGAGAATATTAGAAGTTTCTGGTCTATTTGTGAGTCAGACTTTACCTGCCGAGTTTAGTCTGGAAAGTCATGCGATTGATTTCTGTAAGGATATTCTGTGGATCGAGGGGACATAAAACTCAGGTTGGGTGTGAAATCAGCAAATTAGCAGATGCTGACCCTGAGAAAAGTCTGCAAGACATCTTGGTGACAGCACTAAAAATATTGCATCCATTACTGGTAAAAGGAGGCAAAAAATAAATCATCCTTAGTGTAAGGCAGATTGTGAGGTTAAATCCTAAAGAAATAGAGGACGCCGAGAATCTTTAGAGACCAATAACCAATCGACCCTTAACTAAAAACAGGAAGATAGTGCCTTAGTTAGCCTTGGGTAGGGCCCAGAAAGGGCACCTATCTTTAATTTCAGATTGCAACTGAAAGGGACAACCAGGAACAGAACTTAGAATTCCGAAAAATGGCAATTAGAATAATCCTCTTGCTGTGAAACACGGTTGAAGCAATGAACCAGAGTGGAAGAAATTAATAGAGGCAAAAGACTCCTGCATAACTGAAACTTTATCAGCATGGAGGGGTCTCAATTTTTGTTAAAAGTAACTAAAACCCAACTGAACAGAGGTCCAAGATCTCAGTGTATAAACGTGCGTGCGTGTTCAATAAGGGTTTGTGAAACCCTACAAAGTAGAGGTCCAAGATCTGAGCGGAAGAATGAGTGTGTGTCTGTCTAAGAAGGAATTGTGAATTTCCTTTGGTGTTTGTATTTTTAAAAAAATGTTGTGTTTTGCAAAACCGAGTTTCACATCAATTAAAAGTTATAAATGGCAGGTAGAAATGTGATCAGTATTATGAGGTGATAAACCAGTATGTTCAGAGTTAAATTGGTCTCAGAATAAACAGATAAAGAGTTTGTACTGGGCAGCAGTCAGCTGCTAGCAGGCTTTGAAACTGAGCGTTGGAATTGACACTGCATAGCTCCGCAGGGTCCTAGTGCCCGATGAGCTCAAGACTGTCACCAGCAAAAATAATCATGTTTAGAATGTTAAATACATTGAAGAAGGAGCTTTAGAGAATAAAGATTTTGGATCAAAAGTTAGATTAAGAGAATTACTTGCAGTATAAGGAAAAGGGAATCTGATGGCAGGAAAAGATTTTGATAAAAATAGATGCAGGTAAAATTAAGATATTAAAACAATTGATAACACAGAGGAAGTTTGGGTGAAGCTACCAACTAAAACTGCAGGGAAAATAATCAGTGAAGCTGTAAAATGTGAAGACAAGTTTGTTCAGAATCTGGGTAAACATACAGTTGACTTAGCGAAGCATGGTGTCTGGAGCAAAATAAATTATATCACAATTAAAACACATGACCCAATTGGTGGGAAGACAGTGAATTAAAACCCGTTAGCACCATTGATTGGACAGATCATGAAGTTAAAATGTCATGTTTGGAACTTACCTTCATAAAAATCCGGTGTAATCAAAATAAAGTAAGTGAAGTAAATGCAGTAGCAATATCAGGAATGTATCAGGGTAAGGTTTCGACAGATTGGATCAGAGTGAGTAAAAGGGGAGGAGTTTGAGATTCTTCGAATCTCACTCAGGGGTGCAATGACAGAAGGAGGAGGCTTAACAGGCCTTCATTGTGTGATGTACATCAATGATAAGGAAAATAAACGAGTTAAAAAAAAAAGAAAAGAGACAAAAGAAATGGTAACAAAAGGAATCCGGAAGTCCTGGAGAGGGCACTTCGGGAGTGTTCAAACGAAGATAGAAAGTACAAATTAAAGAATAGGGCCCTCTCCACCCTTGACCTGCTCATTTGATTTTTCAGATGGAAAAAGTAAATAACAGACAAACCAGTTCACAAGAAGGAAGAGAACTACACTCCAGAAAGGAATGTTTTAGACAGGATTGGGAGGGGGGGGGGGGAATCTAATGATACAATTGGCTACATATTTGAGGGAATTAAATGATAGAGCCCGGAGGAAAACTTTACGGGTTGGAAACACATCAAAATCTCAAATTATTACTGAACAGTGAACCCTCCGGTCAGACATCTCTAACTGGACATCAGCTGATGGATGATCTGCGGTCTCCATGGGGTATGTACTATGTGGTGGAGTTATTAAGGGTCGCGGCAGACAGCAGCGACTGACGAGGAACCCCAATATGATAAACAACAATAGTTTAAAATTTTTTGGAGCTTGATGCCAAGGGGGGAAAATTATTACCAATGCAGCAAACAATATTGCATTGTCGAGCTGTAAACATTATTAAGGAAGAAATGTCATGTCAATTGTTAGCACTGTTATGTATGTATGATAATGGGGGCATGTGTGCCGTTAGAGAACTTGATCAGCATTTCGAAACTGTGTGAATGTTTTAATAGAGGGGGAATAGTGGTAGTTTAGTGTGCTTTCTTGATTTAACTGCGTAGAACATCACATATAATATTGATGTTGTTAACACGCCATATTTAGTATGCAGTGACTATTGGTTCCAAAGCCACGAAGGGATGTGTCGATATTGTACTTTATTTTTCGTATTGAAATTGTGATAACAGTTGCAATTATGTCAAGTTGTAACACACGGTCTATTTGTGTAGTTAGGTGATGGGTAATGTGTTAAGATAAGACTCAATTTTTTTTTGCTGTGTATTTAACAATAGGGAGAATTTATTTGGAAAAAGTGACAGTTCGATGTGGTTTTGCGAATACTGTCGGCATATTGTATTACAAATGTTGTAAGGGAAATGATAACAGACGAAAGGGATTTGAAGGAAGTTTGTCGGAAAGATATTCTCTCCTGTACACCAGGGGCTGGCAGACATACATGGTTCAGAACAATATTAGACATTAATGTGGGGAAGTCAGGGTTAGAATCAGGATCAATTGAACCTTTTAAATTAATGAAGCGAGGGAACCAGTGGGTGTACATGATGTCATAATTTACCATTCCAATGAGAAACGGTAAGCAATTTGGATGACAGAAAAATGGACACGAAACAGCCAGTGATGGGCAAATGGCCTTTTTAGTTACTGATGGACTGAGTTGTGTGCTGTTTCTAAGGGACATTAGGAAGCTTCTACGGTGCTGCTACCCCAAGAAAGTAAACTGCTTTGGAGGTAGTGGAACACGGATATAGCTATTGTGGTACCTTCCTGAGCGGCTACGGCTATGGTTCACCGTAATTGGACTTGAGGAAAGAACGAAAAAAGACACTGGTCTGTGATATGGATACATTTACAAATTGATTTCGATGCACAATTTACAATCACAAAACATGGACATACAAATGAGAAAGGTCGGGGATAAATGTTCATCGGTACAATTAGATGGGGGGGGGGGGGATAATTGACCAAATGATATAGTTATTTTTCAAATGTCAAGACGGGGTGTTATTGAAAATATGGAAAGATGTGTCATTTGAAACATGGAAGTCTGGCAATATTTGGTCCGGGAGAAACAGGAGAGGATACAGGGAAAGATCCCACAAAGGGTGAACAGCAGCTGCCAGGAGAGGATTGTAAAATGCAGATAGCCTTGCTCAAGCAGGCTCAGCAAACAAGACAAACAGGATTTTGAATGAAGCCAAAAACAATGGCCCACACCTTCATTGAAAGTAACTATCTTAGATAGCAGCTGGAAAAAAGGATGCGGTTCAGTTGAATTTGGTGATAATTCTAGGTGTGAAAATGTGCTAAACCAGGTAAATTAAAGAAAACTGGAGACTATCAGTCTACGAGAAACATAATTCAAAGTCAAAATCAAAGTCAAAATTACGAGCTGAGGACACAATTGGAAAATAAAACTACAGAAATGACAGGAATTAAAAGTAACATCTCTTGAAACCAAAGAATTTTGATCATCACACAGGAAACAATGTAATCCGATCTCTGAGATTCAGTTATGTCAAAATGAATACTTAGTTGGATTAGAAAGTTTAGATCAAAGATACTTTTTACAATCAAAGTGAAATAAGTTACTTTACGATATAGTCATAAAAGCTAGATAACTGTTAGAAAAATATGTAAACCCAGAGACCAGGGCAGGAACTACCAGAACCAGAACCAGAACTCGGAGGGAGGGAGAGAGAGAAGCAGAGAAGAAACAAGCAGCTCAGAGTCAGATTACAGTCAGCTCGGCCATGGGAAAGACAAGGCATAGCAGCCGAGCTAAAACAGCTAATACATCTCAGGAAGACTAGAATTTAAAGAGTCAGCTCTATGTCAGCTCAGAGATAGCCTGCAGAGCCAGCTCTCACAGCTCGGTACATGGGAAAGACAGGACACAGCAACCGAGCTCATCAGCGATTACATCTAAAGAAGACCAGACTTTATAAAGAAGATTGATTGTCAAGGTGGGCCTGAAGATCCCTTCAACCACCCAGAAGGACCCAGAAGCAAGGTCTTTTTCCTTTCTGTAAAGAAAGTATTTGCAGCTGTAAAAAGAAAAAATATAATAATAAAATAACTTAATTTAACCTGAAATAGTGGTTATTCCAAAGTCTACTTTGCTTACTTACCAATGCGGGACCCAGGATCGATGCTACTAAGTGGGAAGTAGATTAAATCTTCGGTGAAGGTATGGGTTATACCGGGGGATAACTTGAAAATATTGTTTGACCTGAATAGCACCCACTGAAGCCTGCATCGGAGTCGGGGAGTGAGAATCCTGATCACCATTTAGAATCTCGGCCCTTTTTGCTAGAGGGGGAATTCTAAGAATAGTGGTGAGTTTTCAAAAACAGAGTGCATCGTCCTAGGAGGGGATTTTAATTGCACCCTCAAGGACAAGGACTGTGGTGAAGTCTAGCACAGCTCGGCGACGGTGGTGAAGTTGAGGGACCTGCTTAGGTCCTTTGACTTGGTGGATGTCTGGCGGACTCTCCATCCTGAATTGCGGGGGCGCACCTCTGTGCGGCCCCAGTTCAGAGCGTCCAGCATCGACCGTCTTTACATTTCCAAGACGTACTTGCCCAGCGTTCCGACGGCCTCCTTGGAGCAGGTGCCGAGCTCGGATCACCACCTGGTGTGGGCGGGTCTCGCCCCGTCCCGCGCTCAGACACGGTCCGCGTACTGGCACTTTAACAACCTGCTGCTGGAGGGCGAGCGGTTCCTGGACTCGTTCCGCCGTTTCTGGGCTGGCTGGAGAAGGAAGCGGGGTGGCTTCCACTCCTTGAGGCTGCGGTGGGATGTGGGCAAGGCCCAGAACCGTGCCTTCTGTCAGGGGAACACGAAGGGGTCTTCGGCGGGGCGGAACTCCACGATCACCAAATTGGCTGAGGAACTCCTCGATCTGGAGTCACGTCTCGCTCAGCCCGATGAGGCCCGGCCCTGGGGCTGGTGTAGAGGGAGAAGAGGGGCGCACTGCGGGGCCTGCGACTGGCCGGGTCCCGCGGCGCGTACGTGAGGTCGTGGATCCGTCTCCTAACGGACATGGACCGCGGCTCCCGCTTCTTCTACTCGCTGAAAAGAGGACGCGGGGCCCGTCGGCAGGTTTCTACGCTGTTGGCCGACGACCGGCCCCTCGTCTCGGATCCGGAGGGGGTCAGGACCCTGATCAGGGATTTTTACTCCGACCTCTTCTCTCCGGGTCCGTCCAGCGAGGACGCTTGCAGAGTTCTGTGGGAGGACCTGCCGCAGGTGGGCCCGGAGGGCGCCGGGAAGCTCGATAATGCCATCAACCTCCAAGAGCTGACCGGCCCCCTGGACAGCCTCTCACGGGGCAAATCCCCAGGGCTGGACGGGCTGACCGTGGAGTTCTTCAGGGCGTGCTGGGGCGGCCTGGGGAGTGACTACGTGGGGGTCCTGGGGGAATGTACCGCGACCGGGGAGATGCTCCTTTCGTGGCGCAGGGCCGTCATTGCCCTGCTGCCCAAGAAGGGGGATCACCGCTGACTTAAGAACTGGCGACCGGTCTCCCTCCTCAGCACGGACTATAAAATCTTTGCCAAGGTGCTGTGTTTACGCCTTGGCCCCGAGCTGGACCACATGGTCCACCCTGACCAGTCCTACACAGTCCCGGACCGCACAATCTATGACAATATCCACCTGGCCCGGGACATTATTCACTTTACCCAGAGGACTGGTATGTCGAGCACCTTCCTGTCTCTTGACCAGGAGAAGGCGTTCGACAGGGTGGGGCCCGGGGATTTGCTCGGGACTCTGCGAGCTGTCGGGTTCGGGTGGTATTTTGTGGCCCGGATCCGGTTACTGTCCGCCGCCTCGGAGAGTCTGATTAAGGTTAACGGGTCCCTGACGGCGCCCCTTCGCTTTGGGAGAGGAGTGCGTCAGGGCTGCCCCCTGTCCGGTCAACATTATTCGTTCAACATTATTCCCTCTGCGTGGGGCCTTTCCTGTGCCTCCTGCGGAGGGGGTTCACGGGGCTGGTTCTGCGCGAGCCGGACGGGGGGGTGGTCCTCTCGGCGGACGCTGATGCCGTGTTCCTCATGGTCACTGACCCCGGGGACCCCCGGAGGATGCGAGAGAGCCAAGCTGTCTACTCCGCCGCGTCCTCCCCACGGATCAACTGGGCCAAATGTTCCGGACTCCTGGTCGGTCCGTGGCAGGTGGACCCCCTCCCGGAGGAGCTCGGGCCCTTCAGCTGGAGTGAGAATCCTGATCACCATTTAGAATCTCGGCCCAACAGCCTCGACCTGGGAGTCCATCTTTGCCCGGCAGAGGGAGCCTGGCCGGCGAACGGGCAGGAGCTGGAGACCAAGGTCACCGCTGGCCTGGGACGCTGGACAGGACGGCTCCGAGTGCTGTCCCCCAGGGGCCGAGTTCTCGTCATAAACCAGCTGATCGCCTCCATGCTGTGGTCCCGGCTGGTCACTGACCCCTCCCCCTGGCTTTGTCCCACCATCCAGAGAGCCCGGCTTCGGTTCCTCCGGGACAATCGACTGCACGGGGTCGCTGCGGAGGTCTGGAGTCTCCCGATGGCGGAGGGCGGTCAGGCGCTGGTGTGCCTCCGCACCCAGACTGCCACTTTCCACCCTCAGACTCTGCAGCGTTACCTGTACGCTGAGCCTCCTCCACGGTGGGGCCCTGGCGACGGATTTCTCCCCCAGGGGCTCGGCCTGAACTACGACGTGCGGCTCCTGTCTGTGGACCAGCAGGGTCTTCGGAACTCTCTGTTGGCGCTGCCCGTCTTGTACCAGGTCCTCCTCAAAGTCTGGAACACGGTCTCCAGGCGCCGCAGCTCTCCCCCGTCAGGAGTGGCGGCTGTCGTAAGGGAGCCGCTGCTCAGGAATCCGCACCTCCGCCAATCTCCATTCGGGTGGCTGGCGGAGCGGAGGGCGGTGGGTTCCGTGGGCAGGGCTGGGTGGCGGAGGGCTGTGGGTGCCGTGGGAAGGGCTGGGTGGCGGAGGGCTGTGGGTGCCGTGGGAAGGGCTGGGTGGCGGAGGGCTGTGGGTGCCGTGGGAAGGGCTGGGTGGGGAGGGCTGTGGGTGCCGTGGGAAGGGCTGGGTGGCGGAGGGCTGTGGGTGCCGTGGGAAGGGCTGGGTGGCGGAGGGCTGTGGGTGCCGTGGGAAGGGCTGGGTGGCGGAGGGCCGGGCTGTGGGTGCCGTGGGAAGGGCTGGGTGGCGGAGGGCCGGGCTGTGGGTGCCGGGGGAAGGGCTGGGTGGCGGAGGGCTGTGGGTGCCGTGGGAAGGGCTGGGTGGCGGAGGGCTGTGGGTGCCGTGGGCAGGGCTGGGTGGCGGAGGGCTGTGGGTGCCGTGGGAAGGGCTGGGTGGCGGAGGGCTGTGGGTGCCGTGGGAAGGGCTGGGTGGCGGAGGGCTGTGGGTGCCGTGGGAAGGGCTGGGTGGCGGAGGGTTGTGGGTGCCGTGGGAAGGGCTGGGTGGCGGAGGGCTGTGGGTGCCGTGGGAAGGGCTGGGTGGCGGAGGGCCGGGCTGTGGGTGCCGGGGGAAGGGCTGGGTGGCGGAGGGCTGTCGGTGCCATGGGCAGGGCTGGGTGGCGGAGGGCCGGGCTGTGGATGCCCAGGGACCACTGTAAATAATGATATAATACCCAGGGACCATTGTAGATACGGATATACAACCCAGAGACCACTGTAAATAATGAGATACTTCCCAGGGACCACTGTAAATAACGGTATTCGACCCAGCGACCACAGTAAATAATGAGATAAGACCCAGGGACCATTGAAGATAAGGATATACAACCCAGAGACAACTGTAAATAATGATATAAAACCCAGGGACGACTGTAATTAATGATATTCTAATCAGGCACCACAGTAAATAATGACATACTGCACAGGGACCACAGTAAATAATGATATTCCATCCAGGGACCACTGTAAATAATGATATAAAACCCAGAGACCACTGTAAATAATGAAATTCTACCCAGTGACCACAATAAATAATGATATACAACCAAGGGACCACTTGAAATAATGATGTTCTACCCAGGGACCACTGTAGATAATGATATAATAGCCAGGGACCACTGAAAATTATGGTATTCTACCCAGGGACCACTATAAATAATGATATACTACCTAGGGAGCACTGTAAATAATGATATTCTACCGAGGAACGACTGTAAATAATGATATCATATCCAGGGAACACTGTAAATAATGATATACTACACAGGGAACACTGTAAATAATGATATAATATCCAGGGACCACTGTAAATAATGATACACTGCTCAGAGACCACTGTATTTCGTGATATTCTACACAGGGACCACTGTAAATAATGATATACTGCCCAGGGACCACAGTAAATAATGATATTCTACCCAGGGACCACTGTAAATAAAGATATACTACCGACGGACCAATGTAATTAAAGATAGACCATTCAGAGTCCACTGCAAATAAAGAGGTACTACCAGGGATCACGGTAAATAATGATATGCTACCCAGGGACCATTGTAGATACAGATATACTATCCAGGAACCACTGTAAGTAATGATGTACTACCCAGAGCCCACTGTAAATAATGATATTCTACACAGAGACCACCGTAAATAATGATATAATACCGAGGGACCACTGACAATAATGATATTCTACCCATGACTACTGTAAATAATGATATACTCCCCAATGAACACTGTAAATAATGATATTCTACCCAGGGACCACTGTAAATAATGATATTCTACCCAGGGACAACTGTAAATAATGATATAATACCCAGGGACCATTGAAGATAAGGATATACAACCCAGAGACAACTGTAAATAATGATATAAGACCCAGCGACCACTGTAATTAATCATATTCTACTCTGGCACCACAGTAAATAATGACATACTGCCCAGGGACCACAGTAAATAATAATATTCCATCCAGGGACCACTGTAAATAATGATATAATACCCAGGGACCACTGTAAATAATAATATTCTACCCAGGGACCACTGCAACGAATGATATAATACCCTGGCACCACTGTAAATAATGATATTCTACCCAGTGACCACTGTAAATAATGATATTCTACCCAGGGACCACTGTAAATAATGATATACTCCCCAGGGAACACTGTAAATAATGATATTCTACCCAGGGACCACTGTAAATAATGATATTCTCCCCAGGGACCACTGTAAATAATGAGATACTACACAGAGACCACCGTAAATAATGATATACTACCCTGGGACCACTGATAATAATGATATTCTACCCAGGGACCACTGTAAATAATGATATACTCCCCAGGGACCCCTGTAAAAATGATATTCTACCCAGGGACCACTGTAAATAATGATATAATACCCAGGGACCATTGAAGATTAGGATATACAACCCAGAGACAACTGTAAATAATGATATAAGACCCAGCGACCACTGTAATTAATTATATTCTATTCAGGCACCACAGTAAATAATGATGTGGAGATGCCGGCATTGGACTGGGGTGAGCACAGTACGAAGTCTTACAACACCAGGTTAAAGTCCAACAGGTTTGTTTCGATGTCACTAGCTTTCGGAGCGCTGCTCCTTCCTCAGGTGAATGAAGAGGTCCTTCATTCACCTGAGGAAAGAGCAGCGCTCCGAAAGCTAGTGACATCGAAACAAATCTGTTGGACTTTAACCTGGTGTTGTAAGACTTCGTACAGTAAATAATGACATACTACCCAGGGACCACAGTTAATAATGATATTCCATCCAGGGACCACTGTAAATAATGATATAATACCCAGGGACCACTGTAAATAATAATATTCTACCCAGGGACCACTGCAAAGAATGGTATAATACCCTGGGACCACTGTAAATAATGATATTCTACCCAGGGACCACTGTAAATAATGACATATTGCACAGGGTCCACAGTAAATAATTATATACTACCAAGGGACCACTTGAAATAATGATGTTCTACCCAGGGACAACTGTAAATTATGGTATTCTACCCAGGGACCACTGTAAATAATGATATACTACCTAGGGACCACTGTAAATAATGATATTCTACCCAGGGACCACTGTAAAGAATGATATCATACCCAGGGAACACTGTAAATAATGGTATACTACCTAAGGACCACTGTAAATAATGATATTCTACCCAGGGACCACTGTAAATAATGATATTCTACTCAGGGACCACTGTAAATAATGATATACTGCTCAGAGATAACTGTATTTCATGATATTCTAAACAGGGAACACTGTAACTAATGATATACTGCCCAGGGACCATTGTAAATAATGATATTCTCCCCAGGGACCACTGTAAGTAATGATGTACTATCCAGGGACCATTGTAAATAATGATATTCTACCCAGGGACCACTGCAAATAATGATATTCTACTCAGGGACCACTGTAAATAATGATATACTGCTCAGAGGCCACTGTATTTCATGATATTCTAAACAGGGACCACTGTAAATAATGATATACTGCCCAGGGACCACTCTGTGAAGAATGATATATCTCGCAGAGACCACTGTAAATACTGATATTCTACCCTGGGATGACTGTTAATAATGAAATACTTTCCAGACTCCACTGTAAATTAAGAGGTACTACACAGGGCACACTATAAATGATGACATAATTTCCAGAGACCACTGTAAATCATGCTGTTTCACTCTGGGACCACTGTAAATAATACTACACTACCCTGGGACCACTGTAAATAATGATATGTTACCCAGGGACCACTATAAATAATGATATACCGCCCAGAGACCACTGCAAATAATTATATATCACCAAGCGACAACTGTAAATAATGATAGACAATCCAGACCCCTGTAAATAATGATATACTACCCAGGGGCCACTGCAAATAATGACATACTGCCCATGGTCCACTGTGAATAAAGATGAACTACATAGTGCACACTATAATTGATGACATACTGTCCAGGTACCATGGTAAATCATGACATAACACCCTAGGACCACTGTAAATAACGATATACTGCCCAGGGACCACTGTGGAAAATGATATACTACCCAGGGACAACTGTAAATAATGATATACTATCCAGGGACCACTGTAAATAATGATATACTACCCAGGGACAACTGTAAATAATGATATACTATCCAGGGACCACTGTAAATAATGATATACTATCCAAGGACCACTGCAAATAATGATGTACTGAACAGGGAACCCTGTCAATAATGAAATACTACCCGGGGCCGACTGTAAATAATGCTATACTACCCAGGGGCCATTGTAAAAAATGATATGCCACCCTGGAACCACTGTTTATAACGATATTCTACCCAGGGAACGCTGGAAGTAATGAGATACAACCCAGGGACCAATGTAGATAATGTCACACTACCCAGGGACCACTGTAAATATTGATATTCTACCCAGGGACCACTGTAAATAATGATATTTTACCATGGGGCCACTGTAAATAATGATATTTTACCATGGGACCACTGTAAATAATGATATTTTGCCATGGGATCGCGGTAGATAAAGATATGCTGCACATGGACAACAGAAAATAATGCTATACTATCCAGTGACAACTCTAAATAAAGATAGTACGAAGTCTTACAACACCAGGTGAAAGTCCAACAGGTTTGTTTCGATGTCACTAGCTTTCGGAGCGCTGCTCCTTCCTCAGGTGAATGATATAAAGATATACTACCGAAGGACCACTGTAGTTAAAGATACACCATCCAGAGTCCATTGTAAAGAATGATAGACAATCCAGGCTCCTGTAAATCATGATATACCACCTTGGGACCACTGTAAATAACGATATACTGCCCAGGGACCACTGTGGAAAATGATATTCTACCCAGGGACAACTGTAAATAATGATATACTATCCAGGGACAACTGTAAATAATGATATCCTATCCAGGGGCCACTGTAAATAATGATATACGATCCAGGGACCACTGCAAATAATGATGTACTGAACATGGAACCCTGTAAATAATTAAATACTACCCGGGGCCCACTGTAAATAATGCTATACTACCCAGGGGCCATTGTAAATAATGATATGCCACCCTGGAACCACTGTTTATAACGATATTCTACCCAGGGAACGCTGGAAGTAATGAGATACAACCCAGAGACCACTGTAGATAATGTTGCACTACCCAGGGACCACTGTAAATAATGATATTCTACCCAGGGACCACTGTAAATAATGATATTTTACCATGGGACCACTGTAAATAATGATATTTTGCCATGGGATCGCGGTAGACAAAGATATGCTGCACAGGGACCACTGAAAATAATGATATTCTACCCATGGACCACAGTAAATAATGATATACTATCCAGTGACAACTCTAAATAAGATATACTACCGAAGGACCACTGTAGTTAAAGATACACCATCCAGAGTCCATTGTAAAGAATGATAGACAATCCAGGCTCCTGTAAATCATGATATACCACCTTGGGACCACTGTAAATAACGATATACTGCCCAGGGACCACTGTGGAAAATGATATTCTACCCAGGGACAACTGTAAATAATGAGACACTATCCAGGGACAACTGTAAATAATGATATCCTATCCAGGGGCCACTGTAAATAATGATATACGATCCAGGGACCACTGCAAATAATGATGTACTGAACATGGAACCCTGTAAATAATTAAATACTACCCGGGGCCCACTGTAAATAATGCTATACTACCCAGGGGCCATTGTAAATAATGATATGCCACCCTGGAACCACTGTTTATAACGATATTCTACCCAGGGAACGCTGGAAGTAATGAGATACAACCCAGAGACCACTGTAGATAATGTTGCACTACCCAGGGACCACTGTAAATAATGATATTCTACCCAGGGACCACTGTAAATAATGATATTTTACCATGGGACCACTGTAAATAATGATATTTTGCCATGGGATCGCGGTAGACAAAGATATGCTGCACAGGGACCACTGAAAATAATGATATTCTACCCATGGACCACAGTAAATAATGATATACTATCCAGTGACAACTCTAAATAAAGATACACTACCGATGGACCACTGTAATTAAAGATACACCATCCAGAGTCCACCGTAAATAATGAGATACAATCCAGGGATCACGGTAAATAATGATATACTACCCAGGGATCACGGTAAATAATGATATAGTACCCAGGGACCACTGTAAATAAAGATATACTCCCGACGGACCAATGTAATTAAAGATCCACCATCCAGAGTCCACTGTAAATAATGATATACTACCCAGGGAGCACAGTATGTAATGAGACATTACCCAGGGACCAATGTAAATAATGATATATTACCCAGGGACCACTGCAAATAATTACATCCTACCCAGCGACCACTGAAAATAATCATATTCTTCACAGGGACCACTGTAAATAATGAGATACCGCCCAGGGACCATTGGAAATAATCATATTCTTCACAGGCACCACTGTAAATAATGATATATTACCCAGGCTCACTGTAAATAATCATATTCTTCTCAGGGACCACTGTAAATAATGATATACTACTCAGCGACCACTGTAAACTATTATGTTCTTCAAAGGGACCACTTAAATATTGATATTCTACCCAGGGACAACTGTAAATAATGATATACTATCCAGGGACAACTGTAAATAATGATATCCTATCCAGGGGCCACTGTAAATAATGATATACGATCCAGGGACCACTGCAAATAATGATGTACTGAACATGGAACCCTGTAAATAATTAAATACTACCCGGGGCCCACTGTAAATAATGCTATACTACCCAGGGGCCATTGTAAATAATGATATGCCACCCTGGAACCACTGTTTATAACGATATTCTACCCAGGGAACGCTGGAAGTAATGAGATACAACCCAGAGACCACTGTAGATAATGTTGCACTACCCAGGGACCACTGTAAATAATGATATTCTACCCAGGGACCACTGTAAATAATGATATTTTACCATGGGACCACTGTAAATAATGATATTTTGCCATGGGATCGCGGTAGACAAAGATATGCTGCACAGGGACCACTGAAAATAATGATATTCTACCCATGGACCACAGTAAATAATGATATACTATCCAGTGACAACTCTAAATAAAGATACACTACCGATGGACCACTGTAATTAAAGATACACCATCCAGAGTCCACCGTAAATAATGAGATACAATCCAGGGATCACGGTAAATAATGATATACTACCCAGGGATCACGGTAAATAATGATATAGTACCCAGGGACCACTGTAAATAAAGATATACTCCCGACGGACCAATGTAATTAAAGATCCACCATCCAGAGTCCACTGTAAATAATGATATACTACCCAGGGAGCACAGTATGTAATGAGACATTACCCAGGGACCAATGTAAATAATGATATATTACCCAGGGACCACTGTAAATAATGATATTCTACCCAGGGACCAATGTAAATAGTGATATTTAACCCTGGGACCACTGTCAATAATGATATTCTACCCAGGGACCACTGTAAATAATGATATACTACCCAGGGACCACTGTAAATAATGATATTCTACCCAGGGACCACTGTAAATGATGATATTCTACCCAGGGACCAGTGTAAATAATGATATACTGCCCAGCGACCACAGTAAATAATGATATGCTACCAAGGGACCACTAGAAATAATGATGTTCTACTCGGGGACCACTGTAGATAACGATATACTACTAGGGACCACTTGAAATAATTATATTCTACCCAGGGACCACTGTAAAGAATAATATAATCCGCAGGGACCACTATAAATAGTGATATTCTACCCAGGGACCACTGTAAATAATGATACTCTACCCAGGGACCATAATAAATAATGATATACTGCCCAGGGACCACTGTAAGTAATGATATTCTACACAGGGACCACCGTAAATAATGAGATGCTACACAGAGACCACTGTAAATAATGATATTCTACCCAGATAACACTGTCAATAATGATATACTACCCAGGGACCACTGTAAATAATGATATACTGCCCAGGGACAACAGTAAATAATGATATACTACCAAGGGACCACTAGAAATAAAGTTGTTCTACCCAGGGACCACTGTAGATAATGATATACCACTAGGGACCACTTTAAATAATGATATTCTACTAAGGGACCACTGTAAAGAATGATATAATACGCAGGGACCACTATAAATAATGGTATTCTGCCCAGGGACCACTGTAAATAATGATATACTACCCAGGGAGCACTGTAAATAATGATATTCTACCCAGTGACCACTGTAATGAATGATATTCTACAAAGGGACCACTGTAAAGAATGATATAATACGCAGGGACCACTATAAATAATGATATTCTACCCAAGGACCACTGTAAATAATGATATACTACCCAGGGACCACTGTAATGAATGATATTCTACCCAAGGACCACTATAAATAATGATATACTACCCAGGGACCACTGTAAATAATGATACTCTACCCAGGGACCATAATCAATAATGATATTCTACACAGGAACCAGTGTAAATAATGATATAATACCCAGGGACCACTGTAAATATTGATGTTCTAGAGAGGGACCACTGCAAATAATGATATACGACCCCGGGGGCCACTGTAAATAATGATATTCTACCCAGGGACCACTGTAAATAATGATATACTGCCCAGGGTCCACTTTATATAATGATATTCTACACAGGGACCACTGTAAATAATGAGATAACACCCAGGGACATTGGAGATACTGATATACCACTCAGGGACCATTGAAAATAAAGATATTCTACCCAGGCACCGCTGTAAATGATGACATACTACACGGGGACCATTGTAGATATGGTTATACTACACAGGGACCCCTGTAAATAATGTTATTCTGCGCAGGAACCACCGTAAATAATGATATTCTACCCTGGGACCACTGGAAATAATGATATACTGCTCAGGGACCCCTGTAAATTATGATATTCAACCCGCAGACCACTATAAAAATTATATACTATCCATTGACCACTGTAAATAATGATATACTACCCAGAGACCACTGTAAATAATGATATCCTACCCAGGGACCACTGTGAATATTGATACATTGCCCAGCGACTGCTGTAAATAATGCTATACAATGCAGGGACCACTATAAATGATGACATACTACTCAGCGCACAATTGTAAATAATGATATTCTACTCTGCGACAACTGAAAAAAAATGATATGCTGCCCAGGGACCACTGCAAACAATGATATGCCACCCTGGGACCACTATAAATAATGATATACCGTCCAGAGACCACCGCAAATAATTATATATAACCAAGGGACAACTGTAAATAATGATATACAACCCAGGGACAACTGTAAATAAGAATATAATACCCAGGGACCACTGTAAATAATGATATTCCACACAGGGACCACTGTAAATAATGACATTCGAACCAGGGACCACTGTAAATAATGTTATACTACCCAGGGACCACTGTACATAATGACATACTACCCAGTGAATACTGTAAATAATTATATCCTGCCCAGGGACAACTGTAAATAATTAAAAACTACCCAGGGACGACTGTGATTAATGATATATTTACCAGGGACCACTGCAAATAATGGTATACTGCACCATGGACCACTGTAAATAATGATATATTACCCAGGGACCACTATGAATCCTGATATATTGCCCAGGGACACTGTAAATAATGAAATACTATCCAGGAGCCACTGTAAATAAAGATGTATTACACGGGGCACACTGTAATTGAGGACATACTGTCTAGGGACAACTGTAAATCATGATATACCACACTGTGAACACTGTCAATAATGATATACCACACTGGGACCACTGTAATTAATAATATACTACCCAGGGAACACTTTAAATAATGATACGTTGCCCAGGAACAACAGTAAATAAAGATATACTATCCAGGGAACACTGTAAATAATGATATCCTACCCAAGGACAACTGTAAATAATGATATACTGCTCAGGGACCACTGCAAATAATGAGGTACTGCAGAGGGATCCCTGTAAATAATGAAACACTACCTGGGGGCAATGTAAATAATGGTATACAACCCAGGGACCACTGTAAATAATGACATACTCCCCGGGGACCACTGTAAATTACGATATACTACGCAGGGACCACTGTCAAAAATGCTATACTACCCTGTGACCACTGTAAATAATGATATACTACCCAGGGACCAATGTAAATAATGATATTCTACCCAGGGACCACTGTAAATTACGATATACTACCCAGGGACCACTGCAAATAATTACATCCTACCCAGCGACCACTGAAAATAATCATATTCTTCACAGGGACCACTGTAAATAATGATATTCTTCACAGGGACCACTGTAAATAATGAGATACCGCCCAGGGACCATTGGAAATAATCATATTCTTCACAGGCACCACTGTAAATAATGATATATTACCCAGGCCCACTGTAAATAATCATATTCTTCTCAGGGACCACTGTAAATAATGATATACTACTCAGCGACCACTGTAAACAATTATGTTCTTCAAAGGGACCACTGTAAATATTGATATTCTACCCAGGGACAATTGTAAATAATCGTTTTCTTCACAGGGACCACTGTAAATAATGATACACTACCCAGGGACTACTGTATCTATTGATATACTACCGAGGGACCACTGTAAATAATGGTAAACTACCCAGGGACCACTGTACATAATGATATGCTACCCGGCGAACACTGTAAATAATGATATTCTAATCAGGGACCACTTTATATAATGTTATTCTACCCAGGGACCACTGTATGTAATGTTATTCTACCCAGGGACCGCTGTGCATAATAATATACTACCCGGCGAACACTGTAAATAATGATATTCTAACCAGGGACCACTGTATATAATGTTCTTCTACCCAGGGACCACTGTGCATAATGATATACTGCACAGGGACCACAGTAAATAACGATATGCTTCCCAGGGACCACTGTAAATAATGAGATACGACTCAGGGACCCGTGTCAAAAATGCAATACAACAAAGGACCGCTGCAAATGATAATAATCTACCCAGGGACCACTGTATATAATGATACACTTCCCAGAGACCACTGTAAATAATGCTATACTACCCAGGGACCACTGTGTATAATGATATACTACCCAGGGACCACTGTAAATTATGGTAAACTGTCCAGGGACCACTGTACATAATGATATACTACCCAGGGACCACTGTATATAATGATGTACTACACAGGGCTCGCTGTAAATAATGATATTCTACCCTAGGACCACTGTAAATAATGATATACTACCCAGGGACCACTGTAAATAATGATACACTACCCAGGGACCACTGTATATAATGATACACTACCCAGGGACCACTGTATTTAATGATATTCGACCCATGGACCACTGCATATAATGATACACTACCCAGAGACCACTGTAAATAATGATACACTACCCAGGGACCACTGTATATAATGATAATCTACCCAGGGACCACTGTAAATAATGGTAAACTACCCAGGGCACACTGTAAATAAGATACCCAACCCAGAGACCACTGTAAATAATGATACACTACCAAGGGACCATTGTATATAATGATATTCTACCCAGGGGCCACTGTATATAATGATATACTGCCCAGGGACCCATGTAAATAATGGTAAACTACCCAGGGACCACGGTATATAATGATACAATACCCAGGGACCACTGCATATAATGATATTCTACCCAGGGACCACTGTATGAAATGATATACTATCCAGAGACCACTGTAAATAATGGTAAACTACCCAGGGACCACTGTACATAATGATACACTACCCAGGGACCACTGTATATAATGATACACTACCCAGGGACCACTGTATATAATGATGTACTACCCAGGGCTCACTGTAAATAATGATATTCTACCCTGGGACCACTGTAAATAATGATATACTACCCAGGGACCACTGTAAATAATGATACACTACCCAGGGACCACTGCATATAATGATACACTACCCAGAGACCACTGTAAATAATGATACACTACCCAGGGACCACTGTATATAATGATATACTACCCAGGGACTACTGTAAATAATGGTAAACTACCCAGGGCACACTGTAAATAAGATACACCACCCAGAGACCACTGTAAATAATGATACACTACCAAGGGACCACTGTATATAATGATATTCTACCCAGGGACCACTGTATATAATGATATACTGCCCAGGGACCCATGTAAATAATGGTAAACTACCCAGGGACCACGGTATATAATGATACACTACCCAGGGACCACTGCATATAATGATATTCTACCCAGGGACCACTGTATGAAATGATATACTATCCAGAGACCACTGTAAATCATGGTAAGCTACCCATGGACCACTGTATATAATGATACACTACCCAGGAACCAATGTATATAATGATATTCTACCCACGGATCACTGTACATAATGATATACTACCCAGGGACCACTGTAAAGAATAATATAATCCGCAGGGACCACTATAAATAGTGATATTCTACCCAGGGACCACTGTAAATAATGATACTCTACCCAGGGACCATAATAAATAATGATATACTGCCCAGGGACCACTGTAAGTAATGATATTCTACACAGGGACCACCGTAAATAATGAGATGCTACACAGAGACCACTGTAAATAATGATATACTACCCAGGGACCACTGTAAATAATGATATACTACCCAGGGACCACTGAAATAATGATATACTGCCCAGGGACAACAGTAAATAATGATATACTACCAAGGGACCACTAGAAATAAAGTTGTTCTACCCAGGGACCACTGTAGATAATGATATACCACTAGGGACCACTTTAAATAATGATATTCTACTAAGGGACCACTGTAAAGAATGATATAATACGCAGGGACCACTATAAATAATGGTATTCTGCCCAGGGACCACTGTAAATAATGATATTCTACCCAGTGACCACTGTAATGAATGATATTCTACAAAGGGACCACTGTAAAGAATGATATAATACGCAGGGACCACTATAAATAATGATATTCTACCCAAGGACCACTGTAAATAATGATATACTACCCAGGGACCACTGTAAATGATGATAATCTACCCAAGGACCACTATAAATAATGATATACTGCTCAGGGACCACTGCAAATAATGATGTACTGCAGAGGGATCCCTGTAAATAATGAAACACTACCTGGGGGCAATGTAAATAATGGTATACAACCCAGGGACCACTGTAATGAATGATATTCTACAAAGGGACCACTGTAAAGAATGATATAATACGCAGGGACCACTATAAATAATGATATTCTACCCAAGGACCACTGTAAATAATGACATACTCCCCGGGGACCACTGTAAATTACGATATACTACGCAGGGACCACTGTAAAAAATGCTATACTACCCTGTGACCACTGTAAATAATGATATACTACCCAGGGACCAATGTAAATAATGGTATTCTACCCAGGGACCACTGTAAATTACGATATACTACCCAGGGACCACTGCAAATAATTACATCCTACCCAGCGACCACTGAAAATAATCATATTCTTCACAGGGACCACTGTAAATAATGAGATACTGCCCACGGACCACTGGAAATAATGATATTCTACCCAGTGACCACTGTAATGAATGATATTCTACAAAGGGACCACTGTAAAGAATGATATAATACGCAGGGACCACTATAAATAATGATATTCTACCCAAGGACCACTGTAAATAATGATATACTACCCAGGGACCACTGTAAATGATGATAATCTACCCAAGGACCACTATAAATAATGATATACTGCTCAGGGACCACTGCAAATAATGATGTACTGCAGAGGGATCCCTGTAAATAATGAAACACTACCTGGGGGCAATGTAAATAATGGTATACAACCCAGGGACCACTGTAATGAATGATATTCTACAAAGGGACCACTGTAAAGAATGATATAATACGCAGGGACCACTATAAATAATGATATTCTACCCAAGGACCACTGTAAATAATGACATACTCCCCGGGGACCACTGTAAATTACGATATACTACGCAGGGACCACTGTAAAAAATGCTATACTACCCTGTGACCACTGTAAATAATGGTATACTACCCAGGGACCAATGTAAATAATGGTATTCTACCCAGGGACCACTGTAAATTACGATATACTACCCAGGGACCACTGCAAATAATTACATCCTACCCAGCGACCACTGAAAATAATCATATTCTTCACAGGGACCACTGTAAATAATGAGATACCGCCCAGGGACCATTGGAAATAATCATATTCTTCACAGGCACCACTGTAAATAATGATATATTACCCAGGCTCACTGTAAATAATCATATTCTTCTCAGGGACCACTGTAAATAATGATATACTACTCAGCGACCACTGTAAACTATTATGTTCTTCAAAGGGACCACTTAAATATTGATATTCTACCCAGGGACAACTGTAAATAATCGTTTTCTTCACAGGGACCACTGTAAATAATGATACACTACCGAGGGACTACTGTATCTGTTGATATACTACCGAGGGACAACTGTAAATAATGGTAAACTACCCAGGGACCACTGTACATAATGATATGCTACCCGGCGAACACTGTAAATAATGATATTCTAACCAGGGACCACTGTATATAATGTTATTCTACCCAGGGACCACTGTATATAATGTTATTCTACCCAGGGACCGCTGTGCATAATAATATACTACCCGGCGAACACTGTAAATAATGATATTCTAACCAGGGACCACTGTATATAATGTTATTCTACCCAGGGACCACTGTGCATAATGATATACTGCACAGGGACCACAGTAAATAACGATATGCTTCCCAGGGACCTCTGTAAATAATGAGATACTACTCAGGGACCCGTGTCAAAAATGCAATACAACAAAGGACCGCTGCAAATGATAATAATCTACCCAGGGACCACTGTATATAATGATACACTTCCCAGAGACCACTGTAAATAATGCTATACTACCCAGGGACCACTGTGTATAATGATATACTACCCCGGGACCACTGTAAATTATGGTAAACTGTCCAGGGACCACTGTACATAATGATATACTACCCAGGGACCACTGTATATAATGATGTACTACACAGGGCTCGCTGTAAATAATGATATTCTACCCTGGGACCACTGTAAATAATGATATACTACCCAGGGACCACTGTAAATAATGATACACTACCCAGGGACCACTGTATATAATGATACACTACCCAGGGTCCACTGTATTTAATGATATTCTACCCATGGACCACTTCATATAATGATACACTACCAAGAGACCACTGTAAATAATGATACACTACCCAGGGACCACTGTATATAATGATAAACTACCCAGGGACCAATGTAAATAATGGTAAACTACCCAGGGCACACTGTAAATAAGATACACAACCCAGAGACCACTGTAAATAATGATACACTACCAAGGGACCATTGTATATAATGATATTCTACCCAGGGGCCACTGTATATAATGATATACTGCCCAGGGACCCATGTAAATAATGGTAAACTACCCAGGGACCACGGTATATAATGATACACTACCCAGGGACGACTGCATATAATGATATTCTACCCAGGGACCACTGTATGAAATGATATACTATCCAGAGACCACTGTAAATAATGGTAAACTACCCAGGGACCACTGTACATAATGATATACTACCCAGGGACCACTGTATATAAGGCTATTCTACCCAGGGACCACTGTATATAATGATAAACTACCCAGAGACCACTGTAAATAACGATACACTACACACGGACCACTGTATATAATGATTTACTACCCAGGGACCACTGTAAATAATTATATACTACACAGGGACCACTGTATATAATGATACACTACCCAGAGACCACTGTAAATAATGAATCACTACCAAGGGACCACAGTAAAAAGCGATATTCTACACAAGGAACAACTGTAAATAATGGTAAACTACCCAGGGACCACTGTATATAATGATACACTACCCAGGAACAACTGTATATAATGATATTCTACCCAGGGACCACTGTATATAATGATACACTTCCCAGAGACCACTGTAAATAATGCTATACTACCCAGGGACCACAGTGTATAATGATGTACTACCCAGGGCTCACTGTAAATAATGATATTCTACCCTGGGACCACTGTAAATAATGATATACTACCCAGGGACCACTGTAAATAATGATACACTACCCAGGGACCACTGTATATAATGATACACTACCCAGGGACCACTGTATATAATGATGTACTACCCAGGGCTCACTGTAAATAATGATATTCTACCCTGGGACCAATGTAAATAATGATATACTACCCAGGGACCACTGTAAATAATGATACACTACCCAGGGACCACTGCATATAATGATACACTACCCAGAGACCACTGTAAATAATGATACACTACCCAGGGACCACTGTATATAATGATATACTACCCAGGGACCACTGTAAATAATGGTAAACTACCCAGGGCACACTGTAAATAAGATACACAACCCAGAGACCACTGTAAATAATGATACACTACCAAGGGACCACTGTATATAATGATATTCTACCCAGGGACCACTGTATATAATTATATACTGCCCAGGGACCCATGTAAATAATGGTAAACTACCCAGGGACCACGGTATATAATGATACACTACCCAGGGACCACTGCATATAATGATATTCTACCCAGGGACCACTGTATGAAATGATATACTATCCAGAGACCACTGTAAATAATGGTAAACTACCCAGGGACCACTGTACATAATGATATACTACCCAGGGACCACTGTACATAAGGCTATTCTACTCAGGGACCACTGTATATAATGATATTCTTCCCAGGGACCACTGTATATAATGATAAACTACGCAGAGACTACTGTAAATAACGATACACTACACACGGACCACTGTATATAATGATTTACTACCCAGGGACCACTGTAAATAATGGTAAACTACCCAGGGCACACTGTAAATAAGACACACAACCCAGAGACCAGTGTAAATAATGATACACTACCAAGGGACCACTGTATATAATGATATACTGCCCAGGGACCACTGTAAATAATGGTAAGCTACCCAGGGACCACTGTATATAATGATACACTACCCAGGAACCACTGTATATAATGATATTCTACCCACGGATCACTGTACATAATGATATACGACACAGGGACCACTGTATATAATGATATTCTACCCAGGGACCACTGTATATAATGATACACTATCCAGGAACCACTGTATATCATGATATTCTACCCAGGGACCACTGTATCTAATGATATACTACCCAGGGATCGCTGTAAATAATGGTAAACGACCCAGGGACCACTGTACATAATGATATACTACCCAGGGACCACTGTATCTAATGATATTCTACCCAGGGACCACTGTATATAATGATACTACCCAGGGACCACTTTAAATAATGATATACTACCCAGGAAACACAGTAAATAATGATATTCTAACCAGGGAACACTGTAAATAATGATATTCTACCCAGAGAACACTGTAAATAATGATATTCTAACCAGGGACCACTGAAAATAATGATTTACTATCCAGGGACCACTGTAAATAATGATATTCTACCCAAGGACCACTGCAAATAATGATATACTATCCAGAGACCACTGCAAATAATGATATACTGCCCAGGGACCACTGCAAATAATGATATTCTAACCAGGGACCACTGTAAATAATAATATTCTACTCAGGGAACACTGTAAATAATGATATTCTAACCAGGGAACACTGTAAATAATGATATTCTACCCAGGGAACACTGTAAATAATGATATTCTACCCAGGGAACACTGTAAATAATGATATTCTAACCATGGAACGCTGTAAATAATTATATTCTGCACAGAGACCATTGTAAATAATGATATTCTACCCAGGGAACACTGTAAATAATGATATTCTAACCAGGGACCACTGTGTATAATGGTATTCTAACCAGGGACCACTGTGCATAATGATATACTGCACAGGGACCACAGTAAATAACGATATGCTTCCCAGGGACCACTGTAAATAATGATATTCTAACCAGGGACCACTGTAAATAATGATATTCTAACCAGGGACCACTGTAAATAATGAAATTCTACCCAGAGACCACAGTATATAATGATATTCTCCCCAGGGACCACTGTATAAAATGATACACTATCCAGAGACCACTGTAAATAATGATATTCTAACCAGGGACCACTGTAAATAATGATATTCTACCCAGGGACCACTGTATAAAATGATACACTATCCAGAGACCACTGTAAATAATGATACACTACCCAGGGACCACTGTATCGAATGATATACTACCCAGGGACCACTGTAAATTATGGTAAACTACCCAGGGACCACTGTACATAATGATATACTACCCAGGGACCACTGTATATAAGAATATTCTACCCAGGGACCACTGTACATATTGATATTATACCCAGGGACCACTGTATATAATGATACTCTACCCAGAGACCACTGTAAATAACGATACACTACACACGGACCACTGTATATAATGATATATTACCCAGGGACCACTGTCAATAATAGTATCCTACACAGGGCACACTGCAATTAAGGTACACAACGCAGAGACCACTGTAAATAATGATACACTACCAAGGGACCACTGTATATCATGATATTCTACCCAGGGACCACTGTATATCATGATATTCTACCCAGGGATCACTGTGCATAATGATATACGACCCAGGGACCACTGTATATAATTATATTCTACCCAGGGACCACTGTATATAATGATACACTACCCAGGGACCACTGTATATAATGATATTCTACCCAGGGACCACTGTATATAATGATACACTACCCAGGGACCACTTTAAATAATGATATTCTACCCAGGAAACACTGTAAATAATGATATTCTAACCAGGGAACACTGTAAATAATGATATTCTACCCAGGGAACACTGTAAATAATGATATTCTACCCAGGAAACACTGTAAATAATGATATTCTAACCAGGGAACACTGTAAATAATGATATTCTACCCAGGGAACACTATAAATAATGATATTCTAACCAGGGACCACTGTATATGATGGTATTCTACCCAGGGACCACTGTGCATAACGATATACTGCACAGGGACCACAGAAAATAACGATATGCTTCCCAGGGACCACTGTAAATAATGATATTCTAACCAGGGACCACTGTAAATAATGATATTCTAACCAGGGACCACTGTAAATAATGATATTCTATCCAGGGAACACTATATATATTGATACACTATCCAGAGACCACTGTAAATAATGATACACTACCCAGGGACCACTGTATCTAATGATATACTACCCAGGGACCACTGTTAATTATGGTAAACTACCCAGGGACCACTGTACATAATGATATACTACCCAGGGACCACTGTATATAAGGATATTCTACCCAGGGACCACTGTATATAATGATATTCTCCCCAGGGACCACTGTATATAATGATACACTACCCATTGACCACTGTAAATAACGATACACTACACACGGACCACTGTATATAATGATATATTACCCAAGGACCACTGTAAATAATGGTACACTACCAAGGGCACACTGTAAATAAGATACACAACCCAGAGACCACTGTAAATAATGATTCACTACCAAGGGACCACTGTATATCCAGGGCTGCAGGCCCGGCCTCCTGCCCTCCCACCCCTCTGCCTGAGGTGGGACTGGGACCATCCAGGGCTGCAGGCCCAGTCTCCTGCCCTCCCACCCCTCTACCTGAGGTGGGACTGGGACCATTCAGGGCTGCAGGCCGGGCCTCCTGTCCCCCCACCCCTCTGCCTGAGGTGGGACTGGGACCATCCAGGGCTGCAGGCCCGGCCTCCTGTCCTCCCACCCCTCTGCCTGAGGTGGGACTGGGACCATCCAGGGCTGCAGGCCCAGCATCCTGCCCTCCCACCCCTCTGCCTGAGGTGGGACTGGGACCATCCAGGGCTGCAGGGCCGGCCTTCTGCTCTCCCACCCTATGGCCAGCACCTCGGGGGGCATCCTCCACTGCCAGGGGCAGGGCGGACAAGACATTATGTGGGGGCGGCAGCCTCCCGTCGCTCCGCTGCCCCCGCGGCGCCCTCGCCCTCCCGCCTGCTCACGCGGCAGCTGGGGGTGAAGTGCTATGCCCACCCTACCATGACCATTGAGGCGGGCACCCGTGCGATGGGCGGGGCTGTCGGCCCCTCGGCCATCGTAGCCGCCTCGCGGATGTACGGCAAGGCCGGGTTCTTCCTGCGGGCCGAGCAGGCGGCCCACCGGGCCCTGGAAAGGGGGCTCACGGTGGGCGGGACACACGTGGCGGTGGAGACGCTGGAGGCCACCGCAGAACGTGTTGTTCTATCAAACGTCCCGCCCTCCCTCCCCCCCCAACCTACTGGGGGAGGTCAGGTCCGGGGCGGCGCCGCTGACGCTCGGCCTGCGGGACCCCTCCCTCCGCCATGTCTACTCCTTCCGCCGCCAGGTTTGTGTCCGCCTGAGCCGGGAGGGGGCGGGGGATGCTGCCGGGGCCTCTCCCGCCATGGAGGCCGTGCAGCAGGGCGATCCCGAGCCGCCCCCTCCACTCAAGCGCCGCCTGCCCTGGCAAGGGGGGGGGGAGGGGTTCCTACCCCCTCCCCGGGCGAGGAGGGGTGGGGGTCTCCCGTGTTGGAGCCCATCCCCCTGACGCCTGGCCCGGGGCACACAATGAAGAGAAGCAAGGCCGGGGGGGCCTCCGAGGCCCCCGAGCCACTCGAGCTGCTGTCGCCCCCCGAGCAGGAGGACCCGGGGTCGAGCGGAGTCGAAGCCCTTGGGGGCCCGTCCCGCCCGGTGCAAGTTTCCTCCCCGGACGCCTCCTCTTCACCATCGCCGGGGGCCGGCAGCAGCAGCGACCGCTCATCGTGCCGCTGTGGGCCGTGGACGGGGGAGGATTTTTACTCCGACCTCTTCTCTCCGGGTCCGTCCAGCGAGGACGCTTGCAGAGTTCTGGGGGAGGACCTGCCGCAGGTCGACCCGGAGGGCGCCGGGAAGCTCGATAATGCCATCAACCTCCAAGAGCTGACCGGCGCCCTGGACAGCCTCTCACGGGGCAAATCCCCAGGGCTGGACGGGCTGACCGTGGAGTTCTTCAGGGCGTGCTGGGACGTCCTGGGGAGCGACTACGCGGGGGTCCTGGAGGAATGTACCCCGACCGGGGAGATGCCCCTTTCGTGGCGCAGGGCCGTCATTGCCCTCCTGCCCAAGAAGGGGGATCTCCGCCGACTTAAGAACTGGCGACCGGTCTCCCTCCTCAGCACGGACGATAAAATCTTTGCCAAGGTGCTGTGTTTACGCCTAGGCCCCGAGCTGGACCACATGATCCACCCTGACCAGTCCTACACAGTCCCGGACCGCACAATCTATGACAATATCCACCTGGCCCGGGACATTATTCACTTTACCCAGCGGACTGGTATGTCGAGCGCCTCCCTGTCTCTTGACGTGGAGAAGGCGTTCGACAGGGTGGGGCCCGGGGATTTGCTCGGGACTCTGCGAGCTGTCGGGTTCGGGTGGGATTTTGTCCCCCGGATCCGGTTACTGTCCGCCGCCTCGGAGAGTCTGATTAAGGTTAACGGGTCCCTGACGGCGCCCCTTCGCTTTGGGAGAGGAGTGCGTCAGGGCTGCCCCCTGTCCGGCCAACATTATTCCCTCTGCGTGGAGCCTTCCCTGTGCCTCCTGCGGAGGGGGTTCACGGGGCTGGTTCTGCGCGAGCCGGACGGGGGGGGTGGTCCTCTCGGCGGACGCTGATGCCGTGTTCCTCATGGTCACTGACCCCGGGGACCCCCGGAGGATGCGAGAGAGCCAAGCTGTCTACTCCGCCGCGTCCTCCGCACAGATCAACTGGGCCAAATGTTCCGGACTCCTGGTCGGTCCGTGGCAGGTGGACCCCCTCCCGGAGGAGCTCGGGCCCTTCAGCTGGAGTCGGACCAACAGCCTCGACCTGGGAGTCCATCTTTGCCCGGCAGAGGGAGCCTGGCCGGCGAACGGGCAGGAGCTGGAGACCAAGGTCACCGCTGGCCTGGGACGCTGGACAGGACGGCTCCGAGTGCTGTCCCACAGGGGCCGAGTTCTCGTCATAAACCAGCTGATCGCCTCCATGCTGTGGTCCCGGCTGGTCACTGACCCCTCCCCCTGGCTTTGTCCCACCATCCAGAGAGCCCGGCTTCGGTTCCTCTGGGACAATCGACTGCACGGGGTCGCTGCGGAGGTCTGGAGTCTCCCGATGGCGGAGGGCGGTCAGGCGCTGGTGTGCCTCCGCACCCAGACTGCCACTTTCCACCCTCAGACTCTGCAGCGTTACCTGGACGCTGAGCCTCCTCCACGGTGGGGCCCTGGCGACGGATTTCTCCCCCAGGGGCTCGGCCTGAACTACGACGTGCAGCTCCTGTCTGTGGACCAGCAGGGTCTTCGGAACTCTCTGTTGGCGCTGCCCGTCTTGTACCAGGACCTCCTCAAAGTCTGGAACACGGTCTCCAGGCGCTGCAGCTCTCCCCCGTCAGGAGTGGCGGCTGTCGTAAGGGAGGCGCTGCTCAGGAATCCGCACCTCCGCCAATCTCCATTCGGGTGGCTGGCGGAGCGGAGGGCTGTGGGTGCCGTGGGAAGGGCTGGGTGGCGGAGGGCTGTGGGTGCCGTGGGAAGGTCTGGGTGGGGGAGGGCTGTGGGTGCCGTGGGAAGGGCTGGGTGGGGGAGGGCTGTGGGTGCCGTGGGAAGGTCTGGGTGGCGGAGGGCCGGGCTGTGGGTGCCGTGGGCAGGGCTGGGTGGCGGAGGGCTGTGGGTGCCGTGGGCAGGGCTGGGTGGCGGAGGGCCGGGCTGTGGGTGCCGTGGGAAGGGCTGCGTGGCGGAGGGCTGTGGGTGCCGTGGGCAGGGCTGGGTGGGGGAGGGCCGGGCTGTGGGTGCCGTGGGCAGGGCTGGGTGGCGGAGGGCCGGGCTGTGGGTGCCGTGGGAAGGGCTGGGTGGCGGAGGGCTGTGGGTGCCGTGGGAAGGTCTGGGTGTGGGAGGGCTGTGGGTGCCGTGGGAAGGGCTGGGTGGGGGAGGGCTGTGGGTGCCGTGGGAAGGTCTGGGTGGCGGAGGGCCGGGCTGTGGGTGCCGTGGGAAGGGCTGCGTGGCGGAGGGCTGTGGGTGCCGTGGGCAGGGCTGGGTGGGGGAGGGCCGGGCTGTGGGTGCCGTGGGCAGGGCTGGGTGGCGGAGGGCCGGGCTGTGGGTGCCGTGGGAAGGGCTGGGTGGCGGAGGGCTGTGGGTGCCGTGGGAAGGGCTGGGTGGGGGAGGGCTGTGGGTGCCGTGGGAAGGGCTGGGTGGGGGAGGGCTGTGGGTGCCGTGGGCAGGGCTGGGTGGGGGAGGGCTGTGGGTGCCGTGGGAAGGGCTGTGTGGCGGAGGACCGGGCTGTGGTTGCCCAAGGACCACTGTAAATAATGATATACTACCCAGGGACCACTGTAAATAATGATATACTTCCCAGGGACCACTGTAAATAACGGTATTCGACCCAGCGACCACAGTAAATAATGAGATAATACACAGGGACCATTGAAGATACGGATATCCTACCCAGAGACAACATTAAATAATTATATTCTCCCTAGGGACCACTGTGAATAATGATATACTACCCAGGGACCACTGTAAATAATGATATAATATCCAGGGACCACTGTAAATAATGATACACTGCTCAGAGACCACTGTATTTCGTGATATTCTACACAGGGACCACTGTAAATAATGATATACTGCCCAGGGACCACTGTAAATAATGATATTCTACCCAGGGACCACTGTAAATAAAGATATACTACCGACGGACCAATGTAATTAAAGATAGACCATTCAGAGTCCTCTGCAAATAAAGAGGTACTACCAGGGATCACGGTAAATAATGATATGTTACCCAGGGACCATTGTAGATACAGATATACTATCCAGGAACCACTGTAAGTAATGATGTACTACCCAGAGCCCACTGTAAATAATGATATTCTACACAGAGACCACCGTAAATAATGATATAATACCGAGGGACCACTGACAATAATGATATTCTACCCAGGGACTACTGTAAATAATGATATACTCCCCAATGAACACTGTAAATAATGATATTCTACCCAGGGACCACTGAAAATAATGATATACTCCCCAGAGAACACTGTAAATAATGATATTCTACCCAGGGACCACTGTAAATAATGATATAATACCCAGGGACCATTGAAGATAAGGATATACAACCCAGAGACAACTGTAAATAATGATATAAGACCCAGCGACCACTGTAATTAATCATATTCTACTCAGGCACCACTGTAAATAATGACATACTACCCAGGGGCCACAGTAAATAATAATATTCCATCCAGGGACCACTGTAAATAATGATATAATACCAAGGGACCACTGTAAATAATAATATTCTACCCAGGGACCACTGCAACGAATGATATAATACCCTGGCACCACTGTAAATAATGATATTCTACCCAGTGACCACTGTAAATAATGATATTCTACCCAGGGACCACTGTAAATAATGATATACTCCCAAGGGAACACTGTAAATAATGATATTCTACCCAGGAACCACTGTAAATAAAGATATACTACCGACGGACCAATGTAATTAAAGATAGACCATTCAGAGTCCTCTGCAAATAAAGAGGTACTACCAGGGATCACGGTAAATAATGATATGTTACCCAGGGACCATTGTAGATACAGATATACTATCCAGGAACCACTGTAAGTAATGATGTACTACCCAGAGCCCACTGTAAATAATGATATTCTACACAGAGACCACCGTAAATAATGATATAATACCGAGGGACCACTGACAATAATGATATTCTACCCAGGGACTACTGTAAATAATGATATACTCCCCAATGAACACTGTAAATAATGATATTCTACCCAGGGACCACTGAAAATAATGATATACTCCCCAGAGAACACTGTAAATAATGATATTCTACCCAGGGACCACTGTAAATAATGATATAATACCCAGGGACCATTGAAGATAAGGATATACAACCCAGAGACAACTGTAAATAATGATATAAGACCCAGCGACCACTGTAATTAATCATATTCCACTCAGGCACCACTGTAAATAATGACATACTACCCAGGGACCACAGTAAATAATAATATTCCATCCAGGGACCACTGTAAATAATGATATAATACCAAGGGACCACTGTAAATAATAATATTCTACCCAGTGACCACTGCAACGAATGATATAATACCCTGGCACCACTGTAAATAATGATATTCTACCCAGTGACCACTGTAAATAATGATATTCTACCCAGGGACCACTGTAAATAATGATATACTCCCAAGGGAACACTGTAAATAATGATATTCTACCCAGGGACCACTGTAAATAATGATATTCTCCCCAGGGACCACTGTAAATAATGAGATACTACACAGAGACCACCGTAAATAATGATATACTACCCAGGGACCACTGATAATAATGATATTCTACCCAGGGACCACTGTAAATAATGATATACTCCCCAGGGACCCCTGTAAAAATGATATTCTACCCAGGGACCACTGTAAATAATGATATAATACCCAGGGACCATTGAAGATTAGGATATACAACCCAGAGACAACTGTAAATAATGATATAAGACCCAGCGACCACTGTAATTAATTATATTCTACTCAGGCACCACAGTAAATAATGATGTGGAGATGCCGGCGTTGGACTGGGGTGAGCACAGTACGAAGTCTTACAACACCAGGTTAAAGTCCATCAGGTTTGTTTCGATGTCACTAGCTTTCGGAGCGCTGCTCCTTCCTCAGGTGAATGAAGAGGTCCTTCATTCACCTGAGGAAGGAGCAGCGCTCCGAAAGCTAGTGACATCGAAACAAACCTGTTGGACTTTAACCTGGTGTTGTAAGACTTCGTACAGTAAATAATGACATACTACCCAGGGACCACAGTTAATAATGATATTCCATCCAGGGACCACTGTAAATAATGATGTAATACCCAGGGACCACTGTAAATAATGATATAATACCCTGGGACCACTGTAAATAATGATATTCTACCCAGGGACCACTGTAAATAATGATATACTACCTAGGGACCACTGTAAATAATGATATTCTACCCAGGGACCACTGTAAAGAATGATAACATACCCAGGGAACACTGTAAATAATGGTATACTACCTAAGGACCACTGTAAATAATGATATTCTACCCAGGGACCACTGTAAATATTGATATTCTACCCAGGGACCACTGTAAATAATGATATTCTACTCAGGGACCACTGTAAATAATGATATACTGCTCAGAGACCACTGTATTTCATGATATTCTGAACAGGGAACACTGTAAGTAATGATATACTGTCCAGGGACCATTGTAAATAATGATATTCTCCCCAGGGACCAATGTAAATAATGATGTACTATCCAGGGACCATTGTAAATAATGATATACTGCTCAGAGACCACTCTGTGAAGAATGATATATCTCGCAGAGACCACTGTAAATACTGATATTCTACCCTGGGACAACTGTAAATAATGATAGACAATCCAGACCCCTGTAAATAATGATATTCTACCCAGGGACCACTGCAAATAATGACATACAGCCCATGGTCCACTGTGAATAAAAATGTACCACATAGTGCACACTATAATTGATGACATACTGTCCAGGTACCATGGTAAATCATGACACAACACCCTAGGACCACTGTAATAACGATATACTGACCAGGGACCACTGTGGAAAATGATATACTACCCAGGGACAACTGTAAATAATGATATACTATCCAGGGACCACTGTAAATAATGATATACTACCCAGGGACAACTGTAAATAATGATATACTATCCAGGGACCACTGTAAATATTGATATACTATCCAGGGACCACTGCAAATAATGATGTACTGAACAGGGAACCCTGTCAATAATGAAATACTACCCGGGGCCGACTGTAAATAATGCTATACTACCCAGGGGCCATTGTAAAAAATGATATGCCACCCTGGAACCACTGTTTATAACGATATTCTACCCAGGGAACGCTGGAAGTAATGAGATACAACCCAGGGACCACTGTAGATAATGTCACACTACCCAGGGACCACTGTAAATATTGATGTTCTACCCAGGGACCACTGTAAATAATGATATACTGCCCAGGGCCCACTGAAAATAATGATATTTTACCATGGGACCACTGTAAATAATGATATTTTACTATGGGATCGCGGTAGATAAAGATATGCTGCACAGGGACCACTGAAAATAATGATATTCTACCCATGGACAACAGTAAATAATGCTATACTATCCAGTGACAACTCTAAATAAAGATAGTACGAAGTCTTACAACACCAGGTTAAAGTCCAACAGGTTTGTTTCGATGTCACTAGCTTTCGGAGCGCTGCTCCTTCCTCAGGTGAATGATATAAAGATATATTACCGAAGGACCACTGTAGTTAAAGATACACCATCCAGAGTCCATTGTAAAGAATGATAGACAATCCAGACCCCTGTAAATCATGATATACCACCTTGAGACCACTGTAAATAACGATATACTGCCCAGGGATCACTGTGGAAAATGATATTCTACCCAGGGACAACTGTAAATAATGATATACTATCCAGGGACCACTGTAAATAATGCTATACTACCCAGGGGCCATTGTAAATAATAAGATGCCACCCTGGAACCACTGTTTATAACGATATTCTACCCAGGGAACGCTGGAAGTAATGAGATACAACCCAGAGACCACTGTAGATAATGTTGCACTACCCAGGGACCACTGTAAATAATGATATTCTACCCAGGGACCACTGTAAATAATGATATTTTACCATGGGACCACTGTAAATAATGATATTTTGCCATGGGATCGCGGTAGATAAAGATATGCTGCACAGGGACCACTGAAAATAATGATATTCTACCCATGGACCACAGTAAATAATGATATACTATCCAGTGACAACTCTAAATAAAGATACACTACCGATGGACCACTGTAATTAAAGATACACCATCCAGAGTCCACTGTAAATAATGAGATACAATCCAGGGATCACGGTAAATAATGATATACTACCCAGGGATCACGGTAAATAATGATACAGTACCCAGGGACCACTGTAAATAAAGATATACTACCGACGGACCAATGTAATTAAAGATCCACCATCCAGAGTCCACTGTAAATAATGAGATACTACCCAGGGACCACAGTATGTAATGAGACATTACCCAGGGACCAATGTAAATAATGATATATTACCCAGGGACCACTGTAAATAATGATATTCTACCCAGGGACCAATGTAAATAGTGATATATTACCCTGGGACCACTGTCAATAATGATATTCTACCCAGGGACCACTGTAAATAATGATATACTACCCAGGGACCACTGTAAATAATGATATTCTACCCAGAGACCACTGTAAATGATAATATTCTACCCAGGGACCAGTGTAAATAATGATATACTGCCCAGGGACCACAGTAAATAATGATATACTACCAAGGGACCACTAGAAATAATGATGTTCTACTCGGGGACCACTGTAGATAACGATATACTACTAGGGACCACTTGAAATAACTATATTCTACCCAGGGACCACTGTAAAGAATAATATAATCCGCAGGGACCACTATAAATAGTGATATTCTACCCAGGGACCACTGTAAATAATGATACTCTACCCAGGGACCATAATCAATAATGATATACTGCCCAGGGAACACTGTATGTAATGATATTCTACACAGGGACCACCGTAAATAATGAGATACTACACAGAGACCACTGTAAATAATGATATTCTACCCAGGGAACAATGTCAATAATGATATACTACCCAGGGACCACTGTAAATAATGATATACTGCCCAGGGACAACAGTAAATAATGATATACTACCAAGGGACCACTAGAAATAAAGTTGTTCTACCCAGGGACCACTGTAGATAATGATATACCACTAGGGACCACTTTAAATAATGATATTCTACTAAGGGACCACTGTAAAGAATGATATAATACGCAGGGACCACTATAAATAATGGTATTCTGCCCAGGGACCACTGTAAATAATGATATACTACCCAGGGAGCACTGTAAATAATGATATTCTACCCAGTGACCACTGTAATGAATGATATTCTACAAAGGGACCACTGTAAAGAATGATATAATACGCAGGGACCACTATAAATAATGATATTCTACCCAAGGAACACTGTAAATAATGATATACTACCCAGGGACCACTGTAAATGATGATAATCTACCCAAGGACCACTATAAATAATGATATACTACCCAGGGACCACTGTAAATAATGATATACTACCCAGGGACCACTGTAAATGATGATAATCTACCCAAGGACCACTATAAATAATGATATACTACCCAGGGACCACTGTAAATAATGATACTCTACCCAGGGACCATAATCAATAATGATATACTGCCCAGGGACCACAGTAAGTAATGATATTCTACACAGGGACCACCGTAAATAATGATATACTACCCAGGGACCACTGATAATAATGATATTCTACCCAGGGACCACTGTAAATAATGATATACTCCCCAGGGACCCCTGTAAAAATGATATTCTACCCAGGGACCACTGTAAATAATGATATAATACCCAGGGACCATTGAAGATTAGGATATACAACCCAGAGACAACTGTAAATAATGATATAAGACCCAGCGACCACTGTAATTAATTATATTCTACTCAGGCACCACAGTAAATAATGATGTGGAGATGCCGGCGTTGGACTGGGGTGAGCACAGTACGAAGTCTTACAACACCAGGTTAAAGTCCATCAGGTTTGTTTCGATGTCACTAGCTTTCGGAGCGCTGCTCCTTCCTCAGGTGAATGAAGAGGTCCTTCATTCACCTGAGGAAGGAGCAGCGCTCCGAAAGCTAGTGACATCGAAACAAACCTGTTGGACTTTAACCTGGTGTTGTAAGACTTCGTACAGTAAATAATGACATACTACCCAGGGACCACAGTTAATAATGATATTCCATCCAGGGACCACTGTAAATAATGATGTAATACCCAGGGACCACTGTAAATAATGATATAATACCCTGGGACCACTGTAAATAATGATATTCTACCCAGGGACCACTGTAAATAATGATATACTACCTAGGGACCACTGTAAATAATGATATTCTACCCAGGGACCACTGTAAAGAATGATAACATACCCAGGGAACACTGTAAATAATGGTATACTACCTAAGGACCACTGTAAATAATGATATTCTACCCAGGGACCACTGTAAATATTGATATTCTACCCAGGGACCACTGTAAATAATGATATTCTACTCAGGGACCACTGTAAATAATGATATACTGCTCAGAGACCACTGTATTTCATGATATTCTGAACAGGGAACACTGTAAGTAATGATATACTGTCCAGGGACCATTGTAAATAATGATATTCTCCCCAGGGACCAATGTAAATAATGATGTACTATCCAGGGACCATTGTAAATAATGATATACTGCTCAGAGACCACTCTGTGAAGAATGATATATCTCGCAGAGACCACTGTAAATACTGATATTCTACCCTGGGACAACTGTAAATAATGATAGACAATCCAGACCCCTGTAAATAATGATATTCTACCCAGGGACCACTGCAAATAATGACATACAGCCCATGGTCCACTGTGAATAAAAATGTACCACATAGTGCACACTATAATTGATGACATACTGTCCAGGTACCATGGTAAATCATGACACAACACCCTAGGACCACTGTAATAACGATATACTGACCAGGGACCACTGTGGAAAATGATATACTACCCAGGGACAACTGTAAATAATGATATACTATCCAGGGACCACTGTAAATAATGATATACTACCCAGGGACAACTGTAAATAATGATATACTATCCAGGGACCACTGTAAATATTGATATACTATCCAGGGACCACTGCAAATAATGATGTACTGAACAGGGAACCCTGTCAATAATGAAATACTACCCGGGGCCGACTGTAAATAATGCTATACTACCCAGGGGCCATTGTAAAAAATGATATGCCACCCTGGAACCACTGTTTATAACGATATTCTACCCAGGGAACGCTGGAAGTAATGAGATACAACCCAGGGACCACTGTAGATAATGTCACACTACCCAGGGACCACTGTAAATATTGATGTTCTACCCAGGGACCACTGTAAATAATGATATACTGCCCAGGGCCCACTGAAAATAATGATATTTTACCATGGGACCACTGTAAATAATGATATTTTACTATGGGATCGCGGTAGATAAAGATATGCTGCACAGGGACCACTGAAAATAATGATATTCTACCCATGGACAACAGTAAATAATGCTATACTATCCAGTGACAACTCTAAATAAAGATAGTACGAAGTCTTACAACACCATGTTAAAGTCCAACAGGTTTGTTTCGATGTCACTAGCTTTCGGAGCGCTGCTCCTTCCTCAGGTGAATGATATAAAGATATATTACCGAAGGACCACTGTAGTTAAAGATACACCATCCAGAGTCCATTGTAAAGAATGATAGACAATCCAGACCCCTGTAAATCATGATATACCACCTTGAGACCACTGTAAATAACGATATACTGCCCAGGGATCACTGTGGAAAATGATATTCTACCCAGGGACAACTGTAAATAATGATATACTATCCAGGGACCACTGTAAATAATGCTATACTACCCAGGGGCCATTGTAAATAATAAGATGCCACCCTGGAACCACTGTTTATAACGATATTCTACCCAGGGAACGCTGGAAGTAATGAGATACAACCCAGAGACCACTGTAGATAATGTTGCACTACCCAGGGACCACTGTAAATAATGATATTCTACCCAGGGACCACTGTAAATAATGATATTTTACCATGGGACCACTGTAAATAATGATATTTTGCCATGGGATCGCGGTAGATAAAGATATGCTGCACAGGGACCACTGAAAATAATGATATTCTACCCATGGACCACAGTAAATAATGATATACTATCCAGTGACAACTCTAAATAAAGATACACTACCGATGGACCACTGTAATTAAAGATACACCATCCAGAGTCCACTGTAAATAATGAGATACAATCCAGGGATCACGGTAAATAATGATATACTACCCAGGGATCACGGTAAATAATGATACAGTACCCAGGGACCACTGTAAATAAAGATATACTACCGACGGACCAATGTAATTAAAGATCCACCATCCAGAGTCCACTGTAAATAATGAGATACTACCCAGGGACCACAGTATGTAATGAGACATTACCCAGGGACCAATGTAAATAATGATATATTACCCAGGGACCACTGTAAATAATGATATTCTACCCAGGGACCAATGTAAATAGTGATATATTACCCTGGGACCACTGTCAATAATGATATTCTACCCAGGGACCACTGTAAATAATGATATACTACCCAGGGACCACTGTAAATAATGATATTCTACCCAGGGACCACTGTAAATGATAATATTCTACCCAGGGACCAGTGTAAATAATGATATACTGCCCAGGGACCACAGTAAATAATGATATACTACCAAGGGACCACTAGAAATAATGATGTTCTACTCGGGGACCACTGTAGATAACGATATACTACTAGGGACCACTTGAAATAACTATATTCTACCCAGGGACCACTGTAAAGAATAATATAATCCGCAGGGACCACTATAAATAGTGATATTCTACCCAGGGACCACTGTAAATAATGATACTCTACCCAGGGACCATAATCAATAATGATATACTGCCCAGGGAACACTGTATGTAATGATATTCTACACAGGGACCACCGTAAATAATGAGATACTACACAGAGACCACTGTAAATAATGATATTCTACCCAGGGAACAATGTCAATAATGATATACTACCCAGGGACCACTGTAAATAATGATATACTGCCCAGGGACAACAGTAAATAATGATATACTACCAAGGGACCACTAGAAATAAAGTTGTTCTACCCAGGGACCACTGTAGATAATGATATACCACTAGGGACCACTTTAAATAATGATATTCTACTAAGGGACCACTGTAAAGAATGATATAATACGCAGGGACCACTATAAATAATGGTATTCTGCCCAGGGACCACTGTAAATAATGATATACTACCCAGGGAGCACTGTAAATAATGATATTCTACCCAGTGACCACTGTAATGAATGATATTCTACAAAGGGACCACTGTAAAGAATGATATAATACGCAGGGACCACTATAAATAATGATATTCTACCCAAGGAACACTGTAAATAATGATATACTACCCAGGGACCACTGTAAATGATGATAATCTACCCAAGGACCACTATAAATAATGATATACTACCCAGGGACCACTGTAAATAATGATATACTACCCAGGGACCACTGTAAATGATGATAATCTACCCAAGGACCACTATAAATAATGATATACTACCCAGGGACCACTGTAAATAATGATACTCTACCCAGGGACCATAATCAATAATGATATACTGCCCAGGGACCACAGTAAGTAATGATATTCTACACAGGGACCACCGTAAATAATGAGATACTACACAGAGACCACTGTAAATAATGATATTCTACCCAGGGACCACTGTAAATAATGATATACTACCCAGGGACCACTGTAAATAATGATATACTACCCAGGGACCTCTGTAAATAGTGCTATACTGCCCAGGGACAACAGTAAATAATGATATACTACCAAGGGACCACTAGAAATAAAGTTGTTCTACCCAGGGACCACTGTAGATAATGATATACCACTAGGGACCACTTTAAATAATGATATTCTACTATGGGACCACTGTAAAGAATGATATAATACGCAGGGACCACTATAAATAATGGTATTCTGCCCAGGGACCACTGTAAATAATGATATACTACCCAGGGAGCACTGTACATAATGATATTCTACCCAGTGACCACTGTAATGAATGATATTCTACAAAGGGACCACTGTAAAGAATGATATAATACGCAGGGACCACTATAAATAATGATATTCTACCCAAGGACCACTGTAAATAATGATATACTACCCAGGGACCACTGTAAATGATGATAATCTACCCAAGGACCACTATAAATAATGATATACTACCCAGGGACCACTGTAAATAATGATATAATACCCGGGGACCACTGTAAATAATGATATTCTACACAGGAACCAGTGTAAATAATGATATAATACCCAGGGACCACTGTAAATATTGATGTTCTACAGAGGGACCACTGCAAATAATGATATACGACCCCGGGGGCCACTGTAAATAATGATATTCTACCCAGGGACCACTGTAAATAATGATATACTGCCCAGGGTCCACTTTATATAATGATATTCTACACAGGGACCACTGTAAATAATGACATACTGCCCAGGGACCACTGTAAGTAATGATGTTCTACCCAGGGACCACTGTAAATAATGATATACTGCCCAGGGTCCACTTTATATAATGATTCACTACACAGGGACCACTGTAAATAATGATACACTACCCAGAGACCATTGTAAATGGTGATATTCTCCCCAGGGACCACAGTAAATAATGAGATAACACCCAGGGACATTGGAGATACTGATATACCGCTCAGGGACCATTGAAAATAAAGATATTCTACCCAGGCACCACTGTAAATGATGACATTCTACATGGGGACCATTGTAGATATGGATATACTACCCAGGGACCCCTGTAAATAATGTTATTCTGCGCAGGAACCACCGTAAATTATGATATTCAACCCGCAGACCACTATAAAAAATTATATACTATCCATTGACCACTGTAAATAATGATAAACTACCCAGAGACCACTGTAAACAATGATATCCTACCCAGGGACCACTGTGAATATTGATACATTGCCCAGCGACTACTGTAAATAATGCTATACAATGCAGGGACCACTATAAATGATGACATACTACTCAGCGCACAATTGTAAATAATGATATTCTACTCTGCGACAACTGAAAAAAAATGATATGCTGCCCAGGGACCACTGCAAACAATGATATGCCACACTGGGACCACTATAAATAATGATATACCGTCCAGAGACCGCAAATAATTATATATAACCAAGGGACAACTGTAAATAATGATATACAAACCAGGGACAACTGTAAATAAGAATATAATACCCAGGGACCACTGTAAATAATGATATTCCACACAGGGACCACTGTAAATAATGACATTCGAACCAGGGACCACTGTACATAATGATATACTACCCAGTGAATACTGTAAATAATTATATCCTGCCCAGGGACAACTGTAAATAATTAAAAACTACCCCGGGACGACTGTGATTAATTATATATTTACCAGGGACCACTGCAAATAATGGTATACTGCACCATGGACCACTGTAAATAATGATATATTACCTAGGGACCACTATGAATCCTGATATATTGCCCAGGGACACTGTAAATAATGAAATACTATCCAGGAGCCACTGTAAATAAAGATGTATTACACAGGGCACACTATAATTGAGGACATACTGTCCAGGGACAACTGTAAATCATGATATACCACACTGTGAACACTGTCAATAATGATATACCACACTGGGACCACTGTAATTAATAATATACTACCCAGGGAACACTTTAAATGATGATACGTTGCCCAGGAACAACAGTAAATAAAGATATACTATCCAGGGAACACTGTAAATAATGATATCCTACCCAAGGACAACTGTAAATAATGATATACTGCTCAGGGACCACTGCAAATAATGATGTACTGCAGAGGGATCCCTGTAAATAATGAAACACTACCTGGGGGCAATGTAAATAATGGTATACAACCCAGGGACCACTGTAAATAATGACATACTCCCCGGGGACCACTGTAAATTAAGATATACTACGCAGGGACCACTGTAAAAAATGCTATACTACCCTGTGACCACTGTAAATAATGATATACTACCCAGGGACCAATGTAAATAATGATATTCTACCCAGGGACCACTGTAAATTACGATATACTACCCAGGGGCCACTGCAAATAATTACATCCTACCCAGCGACCACTGAAAATAATCATATTCTTCACAGGGACCACTGTAAATAATGATATTCTTCACAGGGACCACTGTAAATAATGAGATACCGCCCACGGACCATTGTAAATAATCATATTCTTCACAGGCACCACTGTAAATAATGATATATTACCCAGGGCCCACTGTAAATAATCATATTCTTCTCAGGGACCAATGTAAATAATGATATACTACTCAGCGACCACTGTAAACAATTATGTTCTTCAAAGGGACCACTGTAAATATTGATATTCTACCCAGGGACAACTGTAAATAATCGTTTTCTTCACAGGGACCACTGTAAATAATGCTATTCTACCCAGGGTCCACTGTAAATTATGATACCTACCCAAGGCCACAGTAAATAATGGTACACAACACAGTGACCGGTATAAATAATGATATACTACGCAGGGACCGCTGTAAATAATGATTTACCACCCAGATACCGCTGAATATAATGATATTCTACCCAGGGGACACTGTAAATAATGATATTCTAACCAGGGACCACTGAAAATAATGATATACTATCCAGGGACCACTGTAAATAATGATATTCTACCCAAGGACCTCTGCAAATAATGATATACTATCCAGAGACCACTGCAAATAATGATATACTGCCCAGGGACCACTGCAAATAATGATATTCTAACCAGGGACCACTGTAAATAATGATATTCTACTCAGGGAACACTGTAAATATTGATATTCTAACCAGGGAACACTGTAAATAATGATATTCTACCCAGGGAACACTGTAAATAATGATATTCTAACCAGGGACAACTGTAAGTAATGACAGACTGCCCAGAGACTACTGTAAATAATTATATTCTGCACAGAGACCACTGTAAATAATGATATACACCCAGGGAACACTGTAAATAATGAGATTCTACCCAGGGAACACTGTTCATAATGGTATACTGCACAGCGACCACAGTAAATAACGATATGCTTACCAGGGACCACTGTAAATAATGAGATACTACCCAAGGAACACTGTATATAATGATACACTACCCAGGGACCACTGCATATAATGATAATTCACCCAGGGACCACTTATAAAATGATACACTATCCAGAGACCACTGTAAATAATGATACACTGCCCAGGGCACACTGTAAATAAGATACACAACCCAGAGACCAGTGTAAATAATGATACACGACCAAGGGACCACTGTATATAATGATATTCTACCCAGGGACCACTGTAAATAATGATATACTGCACAGGGACCACTGTAAATAATGGTAAGCTACCCAGGGACGACTGTATATAATGATACACTACCCAGGGACCACTGTATATAATGATATTCTACCCAGCGATCACTGTACATAATGATATACGACCCAGGGACCACTGATATAATGATATTCTACCCAGGGACAACTGTATCTAATGATATACTACCCAGGGAACACTGTAAATAATGGTAAACGACCCAGGGACCACTGTACATAATGATATACTACCCAGGGACCACTGTATCTCATGATATTCTACCCAGGGACCACTGTATATAATGATACACTACCCAGGGACCACTGAAAATAATGATATTCTACCCAGGGAACACTGTAAACAATGATATTCTAACCAGGGAACACTGTAAATAATGATATTCTACCGAGGGACCACTGTAAATAATGATATTCTAACCAGGAAACACTGTAAATAATGATATTCTACCCAGGGAACACTGTAAATAATGATATTCTACCCAGGGAACACTGTAAATAATGATATTCCAACCAGGGACCACTGTAAATAATGATATTCTACCCAGGGAACACTGTAAATATTGATATTCTAACCAGGGACCACTGTATATAATGTTATTCGACCCAGGGACCGCTGTGCATAATGATACACTGCACAGGGACCACAGTAAATAACGATATGCTTCCCAGGGACCACTGTAAAGAATGAGATACTACTCAGGGACCCGTGTCAAAAATGCAATACAACAAAGGACCACTGCAAATGATAAAAATCTACCCAGTGGTCACTGTAAATAATGGTTCACTATCCAGGGACCACTGTAAATAATGATATACTGCCCAGGGACCACTGTAACTAATGAAATACTATCCAGTGGCCACTGTAAATGATGCTACCTACCTAAGGCCTCTGTACATAATGGCATACAACCTAGGAACCGCTGAAGATAATGATATTCTACTCAGGGACAACGGTAGATAATGATACACTAACCGGGACCACTGTAAATAATGATATTCTCCCCAGTGACCACTATAGGTAATGACAGACTGCCAAGGGTCTACTGTAAATAATTATATTCTGCTCAGAGACCACTGTAAATAATGATATACAACCCAAGCACCACTGTAAATTATGATACTCTACCCAGGGACCACTGTTCATAATGATATACTGCACAGGGACCTCAGTAAATAACGATATGCTTCCCAGGGACCACTGTAAATTATGATATTGTAACCGGGGACCACAATAAATAATGATATTCTAACCAGGGACCACTGTATATAATGATACACTACCCAGGGACCACTGTATATAATGATATTCTACCCAGGGAACACTTTAAATAATGATATTCTAACCAGGGACCACTGTAAATAATGATATTCTACCCAGGGAACACTGTAAATAATGATATTCTAACCAGTGACCACTGTATATAATGTTATTCTACCCAGGGACCACTGTAAATAATGATATACTGCACAGGGACCACTGTAAATAATGGTAAGCTACCCAGGGACGACTGTATATAATGATACACTACCCAGGGACCACTGTATATAATGATATTCTACCCAGCGATCACTGTACATAATGATATACGACCCAGGGACCACTGATATAATGATATTCCACCCAGGGACAACTGTATCTAATGATATACTACCCAGGGACCACTGTAAATAATGGTAAACGACCCAGGGACAACTGTACATAATGATATACTACCCAGGGACCACTGTATCTCATGATATTCTACCCAGGGACCACTGTATATAATGATACACTACGCAGGGACCGCTGTAAATAATGATATTCTACCCAGGGAACACTGTAAATAATGATATTCTAACCAGGGACCACTGTAAATAATGATATTCTACCCAGAGAACACTGTAAATAATGATATTCTAACCAGTGACCACTGTATATAATGTTATTCTACCCAGGGACCACTGTAAATAATGATATACTGCACAGGGACCACTGTAAATACTGGTAAGCTACCCAGGGACGACTGTATATAATGATACACTACCCAGTGACCACTGTATATAATGATATTCTACCCAGGGAACACTGTAAATAATGATATTCTAACCAGGGACCACTGTAAATAATGATATTCTACCCAGGGAACACTGTAAATAATGATATTCTAACCAGTGACCACTGTATATAATGTTATTCTACCCAGGGACCACTGTAAATAATGATATACTGCACAGGGACCACTGTAAATAATGGTAAGCTACCCAGGGACGACTGTATATAATGATACACTACCCAGGGACCACTGTATATAATGATATTCTACCCAGCGATCACTGTACATAATGATATACGACCCAGTGACCACTGTATCTCATGATATTCTACCCAGGGACCACTGTATATAATGATACACTACCCAGGGACCACTGAAAATAATGATATTCTACCCAGGGAACACTGTAAATAATGATATTCTAACCAGTGACCACTGTATATAATGTTATTCTACCCAGGGACCGCTGTGCATAATGATATACTGCACAGGGACCACAGTAAATAACGATATGCTTCCCAGGGACCACTGTAAATAATGAGATACTACTCAGGGACCCGTGTCAAAAATGCAATACAACAAAGGACCACTGCAAATGATAAAAATCTACCCAGTGGTCACTGTAAATAATGATTCACTATCCAGGGACCACTGTAAATAATGATATACTGCCCAGGGACCACTGTAACTAATGAAATACTATCCAGTGGCCACTGTAAATGATGCTACCTACCTAAGGCCTCTGTACATAATGGCATACAACCTAGGAACCGCTGAAGGTAATGCTATTCTACTCAGGGACAACGGTAGATAATGATACACTAACCGGGGCCACTGTAAATAATGATATTCTCCCCAGTGACCACTGTAAATAATGACAGACTGCCCAGGGTCTACTGTAAATAATTATATTCTGCTCAGAGACCACTGTAAATAATTATATACTACCCAAGGACCACTGTATATAATGATACACTACCCAGAGACCACTGTACATAATGATATACGACACAGGGACCACTGTATAATCATGATATTCTACCCAGGGACCACTGTATATAATGATATACTACCCAGGGATCGCTGTAAATAATGGTAAACGACCCAGGGACCACTGTACATAATGATATACTACCCAGGGACCACTGTATCTAATGATATTCTACCCAGGGAACACAGTAAATAATGATATTCTAACCAGGGAACACTGTAAATAATGATATTCTACCCAGAGAACACTGTAAATAATGATATTCTAAGCAGGGACCACTGAAAATAAGGATTTACTATCCAGGGACCACTGTAAATAATGATATTCTACCAAGGACCACTGCAAATAATGATATACTATCCAGAGACCACTGCAAATAATGATATACTGCCCAGGGACCACTGCAAATAATGATATTCTAACCAGGGACCACTGTAAATAATGATATTCTGCTCAGGGAACACTGTAAATAATGATATTCTAACCAGGGAACACTGTAAATAATGATATTCTACCCAGGGAACACTGTAAATAATGAAATTCTACCCAGGGAACAGTGTAAATAATGATATTCTAACCAGGGACCACGGTATATAATGTTATTCTACCCAGGGACCACTGTGCATAAAGATATACTGCACAGGGACCACAGTAAATAACGATATGCTTCCCAGGGACCACTGTAAATAATGAGATACTACTCAGGGACCCGTGTCAAAAATGCAATACAACAAAGGACCACTGCAAATGATAATAATCTACCCAGGGACCACTGTATATAATGTTACACTTCCCAGAGACCACTGTAAATAATGCTATACTACCCAGGGACCACTGTACATAATGATATACTACCCAGGGACCACTGTATATAATGATGTACTACACAGGGCTCACTGTAAATAATGATATTCTACCCTGGGACCACTGTAAATAATGATATACTGCCCAGGGACCACTGTATATAATGATACACTACCCAGGGACCAATGTATATAATGATATTCTACCCATGGACCACTGCATATAATGATACACTACCCAGAGACCACTGTAAATAATGATACACCACCCAGGGACTACTGTATATAATGATAAACTACCCAGGGACCACTGTAAATAATGGTAAACTACCCAGGGCACACTGTAAATAAGATTCACAACCCAGAGACCACTGTAAATAATGATACACTACCAAGGCACCATTGTATATAATGATATTCTACCCAGGGGCCACTGTATATAATGATATACTGCCCAGGGACACATGTAAATAATGGTAAACTACCCAGGGACCACGGTATATAAAGATACACTACCCTAGGACCACTGCATATAATGATATTCTACCCAGGGACCACTGTATGAAATGATATACTATCCAGAGACCACTGTAAATAATGGTAAACTACCCAGGGACCACTGTACATAATGATATACTACCCAGGGACCACTGTATATAAGGCTATTCTACCCAGGGACCACTGTATATAATGAATAACTACCCAGAGACCACTGTAAATAAAGATACACTACACACGGACCACTGTATATAATGATTTACTACCCAGGGACCACTGTAAATAATTATATACTACACAGGGACCACTGTATATAATGATGCACTACCCAGAGACCACTGTAAATAATGAATCACTACCAAGGGACCACAGTAAAAAGTGATATTCTACACAAGGAACAACTGTAAATAATGGTAAACTACCCAGGGACCACTGTATATAATGATACACTACCCAGGAACAACTGTATATAATGATATTCTACCAGGGACCACTGAATATAATGATACACTTCCCAGAGACCACTGTAAATAATGCTATACTACCCAGGGACCACTGTGTATAATGATATACTACCCAGGGACCACTGTAAATTATGGGAAACTGCCCAGGGCCCACTGTACATAATGATATACTACCCAGGGACCACTGTATATAATGATGTACTACCCAGGGCTCACTGTAAATAATGATATTCTACCCTGGGACCACTGTAAATAATGATATACTACCCAGGGACCACTATAAATAATGATACACTACCCAGGGACCACTGTATATAATGATACAAAGAACAAGAACAAAGAACAAAGAAATGTACAGCACAGGAACAGGCCCTTCGGCCCTCCAAGCCCGTGCCGACCATACTGCCCGACTAAACTACAATCTTCTACACTTCCTGGGTCCGTATCCTTCTATTCCCATCCTATTCATATATTTGTCAAGATGCCCCTTAAATGTCCCTATCGTCCCTGCCTCCACTACCTCCTCCGGTAGTGAGTTCCAGGCACCCACTACCCTCTGCGTAAAAAACTTGCCTCGTACATCTACTCTAAACTTTGCCCCTCTCACCTTAAACCTATGCCCCCTAGTAATTGACCCCTCTACCCTGGGGAAAAGCCCAGGGTATAATGATACACTACCAGGGACCACTGTATTTAATGAAATTCTACCTAGGGACCACTGCATATAATGATACACTACCCAGAGACCACTGTAAATAATGATACACTACCCAGGGACCACTGTATATAATGATATACTACCCAGGGACCACTGTAAATAATGGTAAACTACCCAGGGCACACTGTAAATAAGATACACAACCCAGAGACCACTGTAAATAATGATACACTACCAAGAGACCACTGTATATAATGATATTCTACCCAGGGACCACTGTATATAATGATATACTGCCCAGGGACCCATGTAAATAATGGTAAACTACCCAGGGACCACGGTATATAATGATACACTACCCAGGGACCACTGCATATAATGATATTCTACCCAGGGACCACTGTATGAAATGATATACTATCCAGAAACCACTGTAAATAATGGTAAACTACCCAGGGACCACTGTATATAATGATACACTACCCAGGAACAACTGTATATAATGATATTCTACCCAGGGACCACTGAATATAATGATACACTTCCCAGAGACCACTGTAAATAATGCTATACTACCCAGGGACCACTGTGTATAATGATATACTACCCAGGGACCACTGTAAATTATGGGAAACTGCCCAGGGCCCACTGTACATAATGATATACTACCCCGGGACCACTGTATATAATGATGTACTACCCAGGGCTCACTGTAAATAATGATATTCTACCCTGGGACCATTGTAAATAATGATATACTACCCAGGGACCACTGTAAATAATGATACACTACCCAGGGACCACTGTATATAATGATACACTACCAGGGACCACTGTATTTAATGAAATTCTACCTAGGGACCACTGCATATAATGATACACTACCCAGAGACCACTGTAAATAATGATACACTACCCAGGGACCACTGTATATGATGATATACTACCCAGGGACCACAGTAAATAACGGTAAACTACCCAGGGCACACTGTAAATAAGATACACAACCCAGAGACCACTGTAAATAATGATACACTGCCAAGAGACCACTGTATATAATGATATTCTACCCAGGGACCACTGTATATAATGATATACTGCCCAGGGACCCATGTAAATAATGGTAAACTACCCAGGGACCACGGTATATAATGATACACTACCCAGGGACCACTGCATATAATGATATTCTACCCAGGGACCACTGTATGAAATGATATACTATCCAGAGACCACTGTAAATAATGGTAAACTACCCAGGGACCACTGTACATAATGATATACTACCCAGGGACCACTGTATATAAGGCTATTCTACTCAGGGATCACTGTATATATTGATATTCTTCCCAGGGACCACTGTATATAATGATAAACTACCCAGAGACCACTGTAAATAACGATACACTACACACGGACCACTGCATATAATGATTTACTACCCAGGAACCACTGTATAGAATGATATTCTACCCAGGGATCACTGTACATAATGATATACGACACAGGGACCACTGTATATCATGATATTCTACCCAGGGACCACTGTATCTAATGATAGACTACCCAGGGATCGCTGTAAATAATGGTAAACGACCCAGGGACCACTGTACATAATGATATACTACCCAGGGACCACTGTATATCATGATATTCTACCCAGGGACCACTGTATCTAATGATATTCTAACCAGGGAACACTGTAAATAATGATATTCTACCCAGAGAACACTGTGTAATGATATTCTAACCAGGGAACACTGAAAATTATGATTTACTATCCAGGGACCACTGTAAATAACGATATTCTACCCAAGGACCACTGCAAATAATGATATACGATCCAGAGACCACTGCAAATAATGATATACTGCCCAGGGACGACTGCAAATAATGATATTCTAACCAGGGACCACTGTAAATAATGATATTCTGCTCAGGGAACACTGTAAATAATGATATTCTACCCAGGGAACACTGTAAATAATGATATTCTAACCAGGGAACACTGTAAATAATGATATTCTACCCAGGGAACACTGTAAATAATGATATTCTACCCAGCGAACACTGTAAATAATGATATTCTAACCAGGGACCGCTGTAAATAATGATATTCAACACAGGGAACACTGTAAATATTGATATTCTACCCAGGGAACACTGTAAATAATGATATTCTAACCAGGGACCACTGTAAGTAATGACAGACTGCCTAGGGACTACTGTAAATAATTATATTCTGCACAGAGACCATTGTAAATAATGATATACAACCCAGGGAACACTGTAAATAATGATATTCTAGCCAGCGTCCACTGTAAATAATGATATTCTACCCAGGGAACACTGTAAATAATGATATTCTAACCAGGGACCACTGTGTATAATGGTATTCTAACCAGGGACCACTGTGCATAATGACATACTGCACAGGGACCACATAAATAACGATATGCTTCCCAGGGACCACTGTAAATAATGATATTCTAACCAGGGACCACTGTAAATAATGATATTCTAACCAGGGACCACTGTATATAATGTTATTCTACCCAGGGACCACTGTGCATAATGATATACTGCACAGGGACCACAGTAAATAACGATATGCTTCCCAGGGACCACTGTAAATAATGAGATACTACTCAGGGACCCGTGTCAAAAATGCAATACAACAAAGGACCACTGCAAATGATAATAATCTACACAGGGACCACTGTATATAATGATACACTTCCCAGAGACCACTGTAAATAATGCTATACTACCCAGGGACCACTGTGTATAATGATATACTACCCAGGGACCACTGTAAATTATGGTAAACTGTCCAGGGACCACTGTACATAATGATATACTACCCAGGGACCACTGTATATAATGATGTACTACACAGGGCTCACTGTAAATAATGATATTCTACCCTGGGACCACTGTAAATAATGATATACTACCAGGAACCACTGTAAATAATGATACACTACCCAGGGACCACTGTATATAATGATACACTACCCAGGGACCACTGTATTTAATGATATTCTACCCATGGACCACTGCATATAATGATACACTACCCAGAGACCACTGTAAATAATGATACACCACCCAGGGACTACTGTATATAATGATAAACTACCCAGGGACCACTGTAAATAATGGTAAACTACCCAGGGCACACTGTAAATAAGATACACAACCCAGAGGCCACAGTAAATAATGATACACTACCAAGGGACCATTGTATATAATGATATACTGCCCAGGGACCCATGTAAATAATGGTAAACTAACCAGGGACCACGGTATAGAATGATACACAACCCTGGGACCACTGCATATAATGATATTCTACCCAGGGACCACTGTATGAAATGATATACGATCCAGAGACCACTGTAAATAATGGTAAACTACCCAGGGACCACTGTACATAATGATATACTACCCAGGGACCACTGCATATAAGGCTATTCTACCCAGGGACCACTGTATATAATGAATAACTACCCAGAGACCACTGTAAATAAAGATACACTACACACGGACCACTGTATATAATGATTTACTATCCAGAGACCACTGTAAATAATGGTAAACTACCCAGGGACCACTGTACATAATGATATACTACCCAGGGACCACTGTATATAATGATATTCTTCCCAGGGACCACTGTATATAATGATAAACTACCCAGAGACCACTGTAAATAACGATACACTACACACGGACCACTGTATATAATGATTTACTACCCAGGGACCACTGTAAATAATGGTAAACTACCCAGGGACCACTGTATATAATGATACACTACCCAGGAACCACTGTATATAATGATATTCTACCCAGGGATCACTGTACATAATGATATACGACACAGGGACCACTGTATATCATGATATTCTACCCAGCGACCACTGTATCTAATGATATACTACCCAGGGACCACTGTAAATAATGATATTCTGCTCAGGGAACACTGTAAATAATGATATTCTAACCAGGGAACACTGTAAATAATGATATTCTACCCAGGGAACACTGTAAATAATGATATTCTACCCAGGGAACACTGTAAATTGATATTCGAACCAGGGACCGCTGTAAATAATGATATTCAACACAGGGAACACTGTAAATAATGATATTCTACCCAGGGAACACTGTAAATAATGATATTCTAACCAGGGACCACTGTAAGTAATGACAGACTGCCTAGGGACTACTGTAAATAATTATATTCTGCACAGAGACCATTGTAAATAATGATATACAACCCAGGGAACACTGTAAATGATGATATTCTAGCCAGCGTCCACTGCAAATAATGATATTCTACCCAGGGAACACTGTAAATAATGATATTCTAACCAGGGACCACTGTGTTTAATGGTATTCTAATCAGGGTCCAATGTGCATAATGACATACTGCACAGGGACCACAGTAAATAACGATATGCTTCCCAGGGACCACTGTAAATAATGATATTCTAACCAGGGACCACTGTAAATAATGATATTCTAACCAGGGACCACTGTAAATAATGAAATTCTACCCAGTGACCACAGTATATAATACTATTCTCCCCAGGGACCACTGTATAAAATGATACACTATCCAGAGACCACTGTAAATAATGATATTCTAACCAGGGACCACTGTAAATAATGATATTCTACCCAGGGACCACTGTATAAAATGATACACTATCCAGAGACCACTGTATATAATGATACACTACCCAGGGACCACTGTATCTAATGATATACTACCCAGGGATCACTGTAAATTATCGTAAATTACCCAGGGACCACTGTACATAATGATATACTACCCAGGGACCACTGTAAATAATGATATTATACCCAGAGACCACTGTAAATAACGATGCACATGACACGGACCACTGTATATAATGATATATTACCCAGGGACCACTGTCAATAATAGTATCCTACACAGGGCACACTGCAATTAAGATACACAACCCAGAGACCACTGTAAATAATGATACACTACCAAGGGACCACTGTATATAATGATATTCTACCCAGGGACCACTGTATATCATGATATTCTACCCAGGGATCACTGTACGTAATGATATACGACCCAGGGACCACTGTATATAATTATATTCTACCCAGGGACCACTGTATATAATGATACACTACCCAGGGACCACTGTATATAATGATATTCTACCCAGGGACCACTGTATATAATGATACACTGCCCAGGGACCACTTTAAATAATGATATTCTAACCAGGGAGCACTGTAAATAATGAAATTCTACCCAGTGACCACAGTATATAATGATATTCTCCCCAGGGACCACTGTATAAAATGATACACTATCCAGAGACACTGTAAATAATGATATTCTAACCAGGGACCACTGTAAATAATGATTTTCTACCCAGGGACCACTGTATAAAATGATACACTATCCAGAAACCACTGTAAATAATGATACACTACCCAGGGACCACTGTATCTAATGATATACTACCCAGGGACCACTGTAAATAATGATATTATACCCAGGGACCACTGTAAATAATGATATTCTACCCAGGGACCACTGTATACAATGATACACTATCCAGAGACCACTGTAAATAATGATACACTACCCAGGGACCACTGTATATAAGGATATTCTACCCAGGGACCTCTGTAAATAATGATATTATACTCAGGGACCACTGTATATAATGATACTCTACCCAGAGACCACTGTAAATAACGATACACTACACACGGACCACTGTATATAATGACATATTACCCAGGGACCACTGTCAATAATAGTATCCTACACAGGGCACACTGCAATTAAGATACACAACCCAGAGACCACTGTAAATAATGATACACTACCAAGGGACCACTGTATATAATGATATTCTACCCAGGGACCACTGTATATAATGATATTCTACCCAGGGATCACTGTACGTAATGATATACGACCCAGGGACCACTGTATATAATTATATTCTACCCAGGGACCACTGTATATAATGATACACTACCCAGGGACCACTGTATATAATGATATTCTACCCAGGGACCACTGTATATAATGATACACTGCCCAGGGACCACTTTAAATAATGATATTCTAACCAGGGAGCACTGTAAATAATGAAATTCTACCCAGTGACCACAGTATATAATGATATTCTCCCCAGGGACCACTGTATAAAATGATACACTATCCAGAGACACTGTAAATAATGATATTCTAACCAGGGACCACTGTAAATAATGATTTTCTACCCAGGGACCACTGTATAAAATGATACACTATCCAGAAACCACTGTAAATAATGATACACTACCCAGGGACCACTGTATCTAATGATATACTACCCAGGGACCACTGTAAATAATGATATTATACCCAGGGACCACTGTAAATAATGATATTCTACCCAGGGACCACTGTATACAATGATACACTATCCAGAGACCACTGTAAATAATGATACACTACCCAGGGACCACTGTATATAAGGATATTCTACCCAGGGACCTCTGTAAATAATGATATTATACTCAGGGACCACTGTATATAATGATACTCTACCCAGAGACCACTGTAAATAACGATACACTACACACGGACCACTGTATATAATGACATATTACCCAGGGACCACTGTCAATAATAGTATCCTACACAGGGCACACTGCAATTAAGATACACAACCCAGAGACCACTGTAAATAATGATACACTACCAAGGGACCACTGTATATAATGATATTCTACCCAGGGACCACTGTATATCATGATATTCTACCCAGGGATCACTGTACATAATGATATACGACCCAGGGACCACTGTATATAATTATATTCTACCCAGGGACCACTGTATAGAATGATACACTACCCAGGGACCACTGTATATAATGATATTCTACCCAGGGACCACTGTATATAATGATACACTACCCAGGGACCACTTTAAATAATGATATTCTACACAGGAAACACTGTAAATAATGATATTCTAACCAGGGAACACTGTAAATAATGATATTCTACCCAGGGAACACTGTAAATAATGATATTCTACCCAGAAAACACTGTAAATAATGATTTTCAAACCAGGGAACACTGTAAATAATGATATTCTACCCAGGGAACACTGTAAATAATGATATTCTAACCAGGGAACACTGTAAATAATGATATTCTAACCAGGGACCACTGTATATAATGGTATTCTACACAGGGACCACTGTGCATAACGATATACTGCACAGGGACCACAGAAAATAACGATATGCTTCCCAGGGACCACTGTAAATAATGATATTCTAACCAGGGACCACTGTAAATAATGATATTCTACCCAGGGAACACTATATATATTGATACACTACCCAGGGACCACTGCATATAATGATATTCTACCCAGGGATCACTGTATAAAATGATACACTATCCAGAGACCACTGTAAATAATGACACACGACCCAGGGACCACTGTATCTAATGATATACTACCCAGGGACCACTGTTAATTATGGTAAACTACCCAGGGACCACTGTGCATAATGATATACTACCCAGGGACCACTGTATATAAGGATATTCTACCCGGGGACCACTGTATATAATGATATTCTACCCAGGGATCACTGTATATAATGATACACTACCCATAGACCACTGTAAATAACGATACACTACACACGGACCACTGTATATAATGATATATTACCCAAGGACCACTGTAAATAATGGTACACTACCAAGGGCACACTGTAAATAAGATACACAACCCAGAGACTACTGTAAATAATGATTCACTACCAAGGGACCACTGTATATAATGATATTCTACCCAGGGATCACTGTATATAATGATACACTACCCAGGGACCCCTGTATATAATGATACACTACCCAGGGACCACTGTAACGAATGATATTCTACCCAGGGAACACTGTAAATAATGATATTCTAACCAGGGAACACTGTAAATAATGATATTCTACCCAGGGAGCACTGTAAATAATGATATTCTACCCATGGAACACTGTAAATAATGATATTCTAACCAGGGACCACTAAATAATGATTTACGACCCAGGGACCACTGTATTTAATGATATTCTACCCAGGGACCACTGTATATTATGATACACTACCCAGGAACCACTGTAAATAATGATATTCTACCCAGGGAACATTGTAAATAATGATATTCTACCCATGGAACACTGTAAATAATGATATTCTAACCAGGGACCACTGTATATAATGTTATTCTACCCAGGGACCACTGTGCATAATGATATACTGCACAGGGACCACAGTAAATAACGATATGCTTCCCAGGGACCACTGTAAATAATGAGATACTACTCAGGGAACCGTGTCAAAAATGCAATACAACAAAGGACCGCTGCAAATGATAATAATCTACCCAGGGACCACTGTATATAATGATACACTTCCCAGAGACCACTGTAAATAATGCTATACTATCCAGAGACACTGTAAATAATGATATTCTAACCAGGGACCACTGTAAATAATGATTTTCTACCCAGGGACCACTGTATAAAATGATACACTATCCAGAAACCACTGTAAATAATGATACACTACCCAGGGACCACTGTATCTAATGATATACTACCCAGGGACCACTGTAAATAATGATATTATACCCAGGGACCACTGTAAATAATGATATTCTACCCAGGGACCACTGTATACAATGATACACTATCCAGAGACCACTGTAAATAATGATACACTACCCAGGGACCACTGTATATAAGGATATTCTACCCAGGGACCTCTGTAAATAATGATATTATACTCAGGGACCACTGTATATAATGATACTCTACCCAGAGACCACTGTAAATAACGATACACTACACACGGACCACTGTATATAATGACATATTACCCAGGGACCACTGTCAATAATAGTATCCTACACAGGGCACACTGCAATTAAGATACACAACCCAGAGACCACTGTAAATAATGATACACTACCAAGGGACCACTGTATATAATGATATTCTACCCAGGGACCACTGTATATCATGATATTCTACCCAGGGATCACTGTACATAATGATATACGACCCAGGGACCACTGTATATAATTATATTCTACCCAGGGACCACTGTATAGAATGATACACTACCCAGGGACCACTGTATATAATGATATTCTACCCAGGGACCACTGTATATAATGATACACTACCCAGGGACCACTTTAAATAATGATATTCTACACAGGAAACACTGTAAATAATGATATTCTAACCAGGGAACACTGTAAATAATGATATTCTACCCAGGGAACACTGTAAATAATGATATTCTACCCAGAAAACACTGTAAATAATGATTTTCAAACCAGGGAACACTGTAAATAATGATATTCTACCCAGGGAACACTGTAAATAATGATATTCTAACCAGGGAACACTGTAAATAATGATATTCTAACCAGGGACCACTGTATATAATGGTATTCTACACAGGGACCACTGTGCATAACGATATACTGCACAGGGACCACAGAAAATAACGATATGCTTCCCAGGGACCACTGTAAATAATGATATTCTAACCAGGGACCACTGTAAATAATGATATTCTACCCAGGGAACACTATATATATTGATACACTACCCAGGGACCACTGCATATAATGATATTCTACCCAGGGATCACTGTATAAAATGATACACTATCCAGAGACCACTGTAAATAATGACACACGACCCAGGGACCACTGTATCGAATGATATACTACCCAGGGACCACTGTTAATTATGGTAAACTACCCAGGGACCACTGTGCATAATGATATACTACCCAGGGACCACTGTATATAAGGATATTCTACCCGGGGACCACTGTATATAATGATATTCTACCCAGGGATCACTGTATATAATGATACACTACCCATAGACCACTGTAAATAACGATACACTACACACGGACCACTGTATATAATGATATATTACCCAAGGACCACTGTAAATAATGGTACACTACCAAGGGCACACTGTAAATAAGATACACAACCCAGAGACTACTGTAAATAATGATTCACTACCAAGGGACCACTGTATATAATGATATTCTACCCAGGGATCACTGTATATAATGATACACTACCCAGGGACCCCTGTATATAATGATACACTACCCAGGGACCACTGTAACGAATGATATTCTACCCAGGGAACACTGTAAATAATGATATTCTAACCAGGGAACACTGTAAATAATGATATTCTACCCAGGGAGCACTGTAAATAATGATATTCTACCCATGGAACACTGTAAATAATGATATTCTAACCAGGGACCACTAAATAATGATTTACGACCCAGGGACCACTGTATTTAATGATATTCTACCCAGGGACCACTGTATATTATGATACACTACCCAGGAACCACTGTAAATAATGATATTCTACCCAGGGAACATTGTAAATAATGATATTCTACCCATGGAACACTGTAAATAATGATATTCTAACCAGGGACCACTGTATATAATGTTATTCTACCCAGGGACCACTGTGCATAATGATATACTGCACAGGGACCACAGTAAATAACGATATGCTTCCCAGGGACCACTGTAAATAATGAGATACTACTCAGGGAACCGTGTCAAAAATGCAATACAACAAAGGACCGCTGCAAATGATAATAATCTACCCAGGGACAACTGTATATAATGATACACTTCCCAGAGACCACTGTAAATAATGCTATACTACCCAGGGACCACTGTAAATAATGATATTCTACCCAGGGAACATTGTAAATAATGATATTCTACCCATGGAACACTGTAAATAATGATATTCTAACCAGGGACCACTGTATATAATGTTATTCTACCCAGGGACCACTGTGCATAATGATATACTGCACAGGGACCACAGTAAATAACGATATGCTTCCCAGGAACCACTGTAAATAATGAGATACTACCCAAGGAACACTGTATATAATGATACACTTCCCAGAGACCACTGTAAATAATGCTATACTACCCAGGGACCACTGTAAATAATGATATTCTACCCAGGGAACATTGTAAATAATGATATTCTACCCATGGAACACTGTAAATAATGATATTCTAACCAGGGACCACTGTATATAATGTTATTCTACCCAGGGACCACTGTGCATAATGATACACTACACAGGAACCACTGTAAATAACGATATGCTTCCCAGGGACCACTGTAAATAATGATACACTACCCAGGAACCACTGTAAATAATTATATTCTACCCAGGGAACATTGTAAATAATGATATTCTACCCAGGGAACACTGTAAATAATGATATTCTAACCAGGGACCACTAAATAATGATTTACGACCCAGGGACCACTGTATTTAATGATATTCTAACCAGGGACCACTGTATATAATGATACACTACCCAGGGATCACTGTATATTATGATACACTACCCAGGAACCACTGTAAATAATGAGATTCTACCCAGGGAACATTGTAAATAATGATATTCTACCCATGGAACACTGTAAATAATGATATTCTAACCAGGGACCACTGTAAATAATGATATTATACCCAGGGAACACTGTAAATAATGATATTCTAACCAGGGACCACTGTATATAATGTTATTCTACCCAGGGACCACTGTGCATAATGATATACTGCACAGGGACCACAGTAAATAACGATATGCTTCCCAGGGACCACTGTAAATAATGAGATACTACTCAGGGACCCGTGTCAAAAATGCAATACAACAAAGGACCACTGCAAATGATAATAATCTACCCAGGGGTCACTGTACATAATGATATACTGCCCAGGGGCCACTGCAACTAATGAAATACTATCCAGTGGTCACTGTAAATGATGCTACCTACCTAAGGCCTCTGTACATAATGGCATACAACCCAGGAACCGCTGAAGATAACGATATTCTACTCAGGGACAACGGTAGATAATGATACACTAACCGGGACCACTGTAAATAATGATATTCTCCCCAGTGACCACTGTAAGTAATGAAAGACTGCCAAGGGTCTACTGTAAATAATTATATTCTGCACAGAGACCACTGTAAATAATGATATACAACCCAAGGACCACTGTAAATTATGATATTCTACCCAGGGACCATTGTAAATGATGATATACGACCCAGGGACCACTGTCAATAATGGTAAACTACCCAGGGACCACTGTAAATAATTATATACTACCCAGGGACCACTGTATATAATGATACACTACCCAGAGATCTCTGTAAATAATGAATCACTACCAAGGGACCACAGTAAAAAGTGATATTCTACACAAGGAACAACTGTAAATAATGGTAAACTACCCAGGGACCACTGCATATAGAACATAGAACAATACAGCGCAGTACAGGCCCTTCGTCCCACGATGTTGCACCGAAACAAAAGCCATCTAATCTACACTGTGCCATTATCATCCATATGTTTAACCAATAAAGTTTTAAATGCCCTCAATGTTGGCGAGTTCACTACTCCAGCAGGTAGGGCATTCCACGGCCTCACTACTCTTTGCGTAAAGAACCTACCTCTGACCTCTGTCCTATATCTATTACCCCTCAGTTTAAAGTTATGTTCCCTCGTGCCAGCCATATCCATCCGCGGGAGGAGGCTCTCACTGTCCACCCTATCCAACCCCCTGATCATTTTGTATGCCTCTATTAAGTCTCCTCTTAACCTTCTTCTCTCCAACGAAAACAACCTCAAGTCCATCAGCCTTTCCTCATAAGATTTTCCCTCCATACCAGGCAACATCCTGGTAAATCTCCTCTGCGCCCGCTCCAAAGCCTCCACGTCCTTCCTATAATGCGGTGACCAGAACTGTACGCAATACTCCAAATGCGGCCGTACCAGAGTTCTGTACAGCTGCAACATGACCTCCCGACTCCGGAACTCAATCCCTCTACCAATAAAGGCCAACATCCACAGGCCTTCTTCACAACCCAATCAACCTGGGTGGCAACTTTCAGGGATCTATGTACATGGACATCTAGATCCCTATGCTCATCCACACTTTCAAGAACTTTATCATTAGCCAAATATTCCGCATTCCTGTTATTATATAATGATACACTACCCAGGAACCACTGTATATAATGATATTCTACCCAGGGACCACTGTATATAATGATACACTTCCCAGAGACCACTGTAAATAATGAATACTACCCTGGGACCACTGTAAATAATGATATACTACCCAGGGACCACTGTAAATAATGATACACTACGCAGGGACCACTGTATATAATGATACACTACCCAGGGACCACTGTATATAAAGGTAAACTACCCAGGGACCACTGTACATAATGATATACCACCCAGGGACCACTTTATATAAGGATACACTACCCAGAGACCACTGTAAATAGTGATACACTACCCAGGGACCACTGTATATAATGATATACGACCCAGGGACCACTGTAAATAATGGTAAACTACCCAGGGCACACTGTAAGTAAGATACACAACCCAGAGACCACTGTAAATAATGATACACTACCAAGGGACCACTGTATATAATGATATTCTACCCAGGGACCACTGTATATAATGATATACTGCCCAGGGACCCATGTAAATAATGGTAAACTACCCAGGGACCACTGTATATAATGATACACTACCCAGGAACAACTGTATATAATGATACACTACCCAGGGACCACTGCATATAATGATATTCTACCCAGGGACCACTGTATAAAATGATACACTGTCCAGAGACCACTGTAAATAATGATACACTAACCAGAGACCACTGTAAATAACGATACACTACACACGGACCACTGTATATAATGAGATACTACCCAGGGACCACTGTAAATAATGGTAAACTACCCAGGGCACAATGTAAATAAGATACACAACCCAGAGACCACTGTAAATAATGATACACTACCAAGGGACGACTGTATATAATGATGTTCTACCCAGGGATCACTGTACATAATGATATACGACCCAGGGACCACTGTATATAATGATATTCTACCCAGGGACCACTGTATATAATGATATTCTACCCAGGGACCACTGTATATAATGATACACTGCCCAGGGACCCATGTAAATAATGGTAAACTATCCAGGGACCACGGTATATAATGATACACTACCCAGGGACCACTGCATATAATGATATTCTACCCAGGGACCACTGTATAAAATGATACACTATCCAGAGACCACTGTAAATAATGATGCACTACACAGGGACCACTGTATCTAATGATATACTACCCAGGGTCCACTGTAAAAAATGGTAAACTACCCAGGGGCCACTGTACATAATGATGTACCACCCAGGGACCTCTGTATATAAGGATATTCTACCCAGGGACCACTGCATATAATGATTTTCAACCCAGGGACCACTGTATATAATGATACACTACCCAGAGACCACTGTAAATAACGATACACTACACACGGACCACAGTATGTAATGAGATACTACCCAGGGACCACTGTAAATAATGGTAAACTACCCAGGGCACAATGTAAATAAGATACACAACCCAGAGACCACTGTAAATAATGATACACTACCAAGGGACCACTGTATATAATGATATTCTACCCAGTGACCACTGTAAATAATGATATACTGCCCAGGGAACACTGAAAATAATGGTAAACTACCCAGGGACCACTGTATATAATGATACACTACCCAGGGACCACTGTATATAATGATATTCTACCCAGGGATCACTGTACATAATGATATACGACACAGGGACCACTGTATAGAATGATATTCTACCCAGGGAAAACTGTATATAATGATAAACTACGCAGGGACCACTGTATATCATAATATTCTACCCAGGGACCACTGTAAAAAATGGTAAACGACCAAGGGACCACTGTACATAATGATATACTACCCAGGGACCACTGTTTCTAATGATATTCTACCCAGGGACCACTGTATATAATGATACACTAACCAGGGACCACTGTAAATAATGATATACTACCCAGGGAACACTGTAAATAATGATATTATAACCAGGGAACACTCTGAATAATGATATTTTACCCAGGGAACACTGTAAATAATGATATTCTAACCAGGGACCACTGAAAATAATGATATACTACCCAGGGACCACTATAAATAATGTTATTCTACCCAAGGACCACTGCAAATAATGATATACTATCCAGAGACCACTGCAAATAATGATATACTGCCCAGGGACCACTGCAAATAATGATATTCTAACCAGGGACCACTGTAAATAATGATATTCTAACCAGGGACCACTGTAAATAATGATATTCTACTCAGGGAACACTGTAAATATTGATATTCTACCCAGGGAACACTGTAAATAATGATATACTCACCAGGGAACACTGAAAATAATGATATTCTACTCAGGGAACACTGTACATAATGATATTCTAACCAGGGAACACTGAAAATAATGTTATTCTACCCAGGGAGCACTGTAAATAATGATATTCTACACAGGGAACACTGTAAATAATGATATTCTAACCAGGGACCACTGTAAATAATGATATTCTACCCAGGGAACACTGAAAATAATGATATTCCACCCAGGGAACACTGTAAATAATGATATTCTAACCAGGGACAACTGTAAGTAATGACAGACTGCCCAGAGACTACTGTAAATAATTATATTCTGCACAGAGACCACTGTAAATAATGATATACAACCCAGGGAACACTGTAAATAATGATATTCTACCCAGGGACCACTGTAAATAATGATATTCTACCCAGGGAACACTGTAAATAATGCGATTCTAACCAGGGACCACTGTGAATAATGATATACAACCCAGGGAACACTGTAAATAATGATATTCTAACTAGGGACCACTGTAAATAATGATATTCTACCCAGGGAACACTGTAAATAATGATATTCTACTCAGGGACCGCTGTAAATAATGATATTCTACCCAGGGAACACTGTAAATAATGATATTCTAACCAGGGACCACTGTATATAATGTTATTCTACCCAGGGACCGCTGTGCATAATGATTTACTGCACAGGGACCACAGTAAATAACGATATGCTTCCCAGGGACCACTGTAAATAATGAGATACGACTCAGGGACCCGTGTCAAAAATGCAATACAACAAAGGACCACTGCAAATGATAATAATCTACCCAGGGGTCACTGTCAATAATGATGCACTATCCAGGGACCACTGTAAATAATGATATACTGCCCAGGGGCCACTGCAACTAATGAAATACTATCCAGTGGTCACTGTAAATGATGCTACCTACCTAAGGCCTCTGTACATAATGGCAAACAACCCAGGAACCGCTGAAGATAATGATATTCTACTCAGGGACAACGGTAGATAATGATACACTAACCGGGACCACTGTAAATAATGATATTCTCCCCAGTGACCACTGTAGGTAATGACAGACTGCCAAGGGGCTACTGTAAATAATTATATTCTGCACAGAGACCTCTGTAAATAATGATATACAACCCAAGGCCAATGTAAATTATGATATTCTACCCAGGGACCATTGTAAATGATGATATACGACCCAGGGACCACTGTCAATAATGGTAAACTACCCAGGGACCACTGTAAATAATTATATACTACCCAGGGACCACTGTATATAATGATACACTACCCAGAGACCACTGTAAATAATGAATCACTACCAAGGGACCACAGTAAAAAGTGATATTCTACACAAGGAACAACTGTAAATAATGGTAAACTACCCAGGGACCACTGCATATAGAACATAGAACATAGAACAATACAGCGCAGTACAGGCCCTTCGGCCCACGATGTTGCACCGAAACAAAAGCCATCTAATCTACACTATGCCATTATCATCCATATGTTTATCCAATAAAGTTTTAAATGCCCTCAATGTTGGCGAGTTCACTACTCTAGCAGGTAGGGCATTCCACGGCCTCACTACTCTTTGCGTAAAGAACCTACCTCTGACCTCTGTCCTATATCTATTACCCCTCAGTTTAAAGTTATGTCCCCTCGTGCCAGCCATATCCATCCGCGGGAGAAGGCTCTCACTGTCCACCCTATCCAAACCCCTGATCATTTTGTATGCCTCTATTAAGTCTCCTCTTAACCTTCTTCGCTCCAACGAAAACAACCTCAAGTCCATCAGCCTTTCCTCATAAGATTTTCCCTCCATACCAGGCAACATCCTGGTAAATCTCCTCTGCACCCGCTCCAAAGCCTCCACGTCCTTCCTATAATGCGGTGACCAGAACTGTACGCAATACTCCAAATGCGGCCGTACCAGAGTTCTGTACAGCTGCAACATGACCTCCCGACTCCGGAACTCAATCCCTCTACCAATAAAGGCCAACACTCCATCGGCCTTCTTCACAACCATATCAACCTGGGTGGCAACTTTCAGGGATCTATGTACATGGACACCTAGCTCCCTCTGCTCATCCACACTTTCAAGAACTTTATCATTAGCCAAATATTCCGCATTCCTGTTATTATATAATGATACACTACCCAGGAACCACTGTATATAATGATATTCTACCCAGGGACCACTGTGTATAATGATATACTACCCAGGGACCACTGTAAATAATGATATACTACCCAGGGACCACTGTAAATAATGGTAAACTACCCAGGGACTACTGTACATAATGATATACTACCCAGGGACCACTGTATATAATGATGTACTACCCAGGGACCACTGTATATAATGATATTCTACCCAGGGACCACTGTAAATAATGATATTCTACCCTGGGACCATTGTAAATAATGATATACTACCCAGGGACCACTGTAAATAATGATACCCTACCCAGGGACCACTGTATATAATGATTCACTACCCAGGGACCACTGTATATAATGGTAAACTACCCAGGGACCACTGTACATAATGATATACCACCCAGGGACCACTGTATATAAGGATACACTGCCCATAGACCACTGTAAATAGTGATACACTACCCAGGGACCACTGTATATAATGATATACGACCCAGGGACCACTGTAAATAATGGTAAACTACCCAGGGCACACTGTAAGTAAGATACACAACCCAGAGACCACTGTAAATAATGATACCCTACCAAGGGACCACTGTATATCATGATATACTACCCAGGGACCACTGTAAATAATGATATACTACCCAGGGACCACTGTATATAATGATATACTGCCCAGGGACCCATGTAAATAATGGTAAACTACCCAGGGACCACGGTATATAATGATACACTACCCAGGGACCACTGCATATAATGATATTCTACCCAGGGACCACTGTATAAAATGATACACTATCCAGAGACCACTGTAAATAATGATACACTACCCAGGGACCACTGTATCTAATGTTATACGACCCAGGGTCCACTGTAAATAATGGTAAACTACCCAGGGACCACTGTACATAATGATATACCACCCAGGGACCACTGTATATAAGGATATTCTACCCAGGGACCACTGTATATAATGATATTCTACCCAGGGACCACTGTATATAATGATCCACTACCCAGAGACCACTGTAAATAACGATACACTACACACGGACCACTGTATATAATGAGATACTACCCAGGGACCACTATAAATAATGGTACACTACCCAGGGCACAATGTAAATAAGATACACAACCCAGAGACCACTGTAAATAATGATACACTACCAAGGGACCACTGTATATAATGATATTCTACCCAGGGATCACTGTACATAATGATATACGACCCAGGGACCACTGTATATAATGATATTCTACCCAGGGACCACTGTATATAATGATATTCTACCCAGGGACCACTGTATATAATGATATACTGCCCAGGGACCCATGTACATAATGGTAAACTACCCAGGGACCACGGTATAAAATGATACACTACCCAGGGACCACTGCATATAATGATATTCTACCCAGGGACCACTGTATAAAATGATACACTATCCAGAGACCACTGTAAATAATGATGCACTACACAGGGACCACTGTATCTAATGATATACTACCCAGGGTCCACTGTAAATAATGGTAAACTACCCAGGGACCACTGTACATAATGATATACCACCCAGGGACCTCTGTATATAAGGATATTCTACCCGGGGACCACTGTATATAACGATTTTCAACCCAGGGACCAATGTATATAATGATACACTACCCAGAGACCACTGTAAATAACGATACACTACACACGGACCGCTGTATATAATGAGACACTACCCAGGGACCACTGTAAATAATGGTAAACTACCCAGGGCACAATGTAAATAAGATACACAAGCCAGTGACCACTGTAAATAATGATACACTACCAAGGGACCACTGTATATAATGATATTCTACCCAGTGACCACTGTAAATAACGATACACTACACACGGACCACTGTATATAATGAGATACTACCCAGGGACCACTGTAAATAATGGTAAACTAGGCAGGGCACAATGTAAATAAGATACACAACCCAGAGACCACTGTAAATAATGATACACTACCAAGGGACCACTGTATATAATGATATTCTACCCAGGGATCACTGTACATAATGATATACGACCCAGGGACCACTGTATATAATGATATTCCACCCAGGGACCACTGTATCTAATGATATACTACCCAGGGAACACTGTAAAAAATGGTAAACGACCAAGGGACCACTGTACATAATGATATACGACCCAGGGACCACTGTATATAATGATATTCTACCCAGGGACAACTGTATATAATGATACACTACCCAGGGACCACTGTAAATAATGATATACTACCCAGGGAACACTGTAAATAATGATATTATAACCAGTGAACACTCTGAATAATTATATTTTACCCAGGAAACACTGTAAATAATGATATTCTAACCAGGGACCACTGAAAATAATGATATATTACCCAGGGACCACTATAAATAATGTTATTCTACCCAAGGACCACTGCAAATAATGATATACTATCCAGAGACCACTGCAAATAATGATATACTGCCCAGGGACCACTGCAAATAATGATATTCTAACCAGGGACCACTGTAAATAATGATATTCTACTCAGGGAACACTGTAAATATTGATATTCTAACCAGGGAACACAGAAAATAATGATATTCTACCCAGGGAACACTGTAAATAATGATATTCTACCCAGGGAACACTGTAAATAATGATATTCTAACCAGGGACCACTGTAAATAATGATATTCTACCCAGGGAACATTGTAAATAATGATATTCTGACCAGGGACAACTGTAAGCAATGACAGACTGCCCAGAGACTACTGTAAATAATTATATTCTGCACAGAGACCACTGTAAATAATGATATACAACCCAGGGAACAATGTAAATAATGATATTCTACCCAGGGACCAATGTAAATAAGAACAAACAAAGAACAAAGAAATGTACAGCACAGGAACAGGCCCTTCGGCACTCCAAGCCCGTGCCGACCATACTGCCCGACTAAACTACAATCTTCTACACTTCCTGGGTCCGTATCCTTCTATTCCCATCCTATTCATATATTTGTCAAGATGCCCCTTAAATGTCCCTATCGTCCCTGCTTCCACCACCTCCTCCGGTAGTGAGTTCCAGGCACCCACTACCCTCTGCGTAAAAAACTTGCCTCGTACATCTACTCTAAACTTTGCCCCTCTCACCTTAAACCTATGCCCCCTAGTAATTGACCCCTCTACCCTGGGGAAAAGCCTCTGACTATCCACTCTGTCTATGCCCCTCATAATTTTGTATACCTCTATCAGGTCGCCCCTCAACCTCCTTCGTTCCAGTGAGAACAAACCGAGTTTATTCAATCGCTCCTCATAGCTTATGCCCTCCATACCAGGCAACATTCTGGTAAATCTCTTCTGTACCCTCTCTAAAGCCTCCACATCCTTCTGGTAGTGTGGCGACCAGAATTGAACACTATACTCCAAGTGTGGACTAACTAAGGTTCTATACAGCTGCAACATGACTTGCCAATTCTTATACTCAATGCCCCGGCCAATGAAGGCAAGCATGCCGTATGCCTTCTTGACTACCTTCTCCACCTGTGTAGCCCCTTTCAGTGATCTGTGGACCTGTACTCCTAGATCTCTTTGACTTTCAATACTCTTGAGGATTCTACCATTCACTGTATATTCCCTACCTGCATTAGCCATTCCAAAATGCATTACCTCACATTTGTCCAAGTTAAACTCCATCTGCCATCTCTCCGCCCAAGTCTCCAGACAATCTAAATCCTGTTGTATCCTCAGACAGTCCTCATCGCTATCCGCAATTCCACCAACCTTTGTGTCGTCTGCAAACTTACTAATCAGACCAGTTACATTTTCCTCCAAATCATTTATATGTACTACAAAGAGCAAAGGTCCCAGCACTGATCCCTGTGGAACACCACTGGTCACAGCCCTCCAATTAGAAAAGCATCCCTCCATTGCTACCCTCTGCCTTCTATGGCCTAGCCAGTTCTGTATCCACCTTGCCAGTTCACCCCTGATCCCGTGTGACTTCACCTTTTGTACTAGTCTACCATGAGGGACCTTGTCAAAGGCCTTACTGAAGTCCATATAGACAACATCCACTGCCCTACCTGCATCAATCATCTTAGTGACCTCCTCGAAAAACTCTATCAAGTTAGTGAGACACGACCTCCCCTTCACAAAACCGTGCTGCCTCTCACTAATACGTCCATTTGCTTCCAAATGGGAGTAGATCCTGTTTCGAAGAATTCTCTCCAGTAATTTCCCTACCACTGTATAAGGCTCACCGGCCTGTAGTTCCCGGGATTATCCCTGCCACCCTTCTTAAACAGAGGAACAACATTGGCTATTCTCCAGTCCTCCGGGACATCCCCTGAAGACAGTGAGGATCCAAAGATTTCTGTCAAGGCCTCAGCAATTTCCTCTCCAGCCTCCTTCAATATTCTGGGGTAGATCCCATCCGGCCCTCGGGACTTATCTACCTTAATATTTTTTAAGACACCCAACACCTCGTCTTTTTGGATCACAATGTGACCCAGGCTATCTACACCCCCTTCTCCAGACTCAACATCTACCAATTCCTTCTCTTTGATGAATACTGATGCAAAGTATTCATTTAGTACCTCGCCCATTTCCTCTGGCTCCACACATAGATTCCCTTGCCTATCCTTCAGTGGGCCAACCCTTTCCCTGGCTACCCTCTTGCTTTTTATGGACGTGTAAAAACCCTTGGGAGTTTCCTTAACCCTATTTGCCAATGACTTTTCATGACCCATTCTAGCCCTCCTGACTCCTTGCTTAAGTTCCTTCCTACGTTCCTTATATGCCACACAGGCTTCGTCTGTTCCCAGCCTTTTAGCCCTGACAAATGCCTCCTTTTTCGTTTTGACGAGGCCTACAATATCACTCGTCATCCAAGGTTCCCGATAATGATATACAACCCAGGGAACACTGTAAATAATGATATTCTAACCAGGGACCACTGTAAATAATGATATTCTACCCAGGGAACACTGTAAATAATGATATTCTAACCAGGGACCACTGTATATAATGGTATTCTACCCAGGGACCACAGTGCATAATGATATACTGCACAGGGACCACAGTAAATAACGATGTGCTTCCCAGGGACCACTGTAATTAATGATATTCTAACCAGGGACCACTGTAAATAATGATATTCTAACCAGGGACCACAGTAAATAATGATATTCTACCCAGGGAACACTGTATATAATGATACACTAACCAGGGACCACTGTATAAAATGATACACTATCCAGAGACCACTGTAAATAATGATACACTACGCAGTGTCCACTGTATCTAATGATATACTGCCCAGGGACCACTGTAAATTATGTTAAACTACCCAGGGACCAATGTACATAATGATATACTACCCAGGGACCACTGTACATAATGATATTCTACCCAGGGACCACTGTATATAAAGATACACTACCCAGAGACCACTGTAAATAACGATACACTACACACGGACCACTGTATATAATGATATATTACCCAGGGTCCAATGTAAATAATGGTAAACTACCCAGGGCACACTGTAAATAAGGTGCACAACCCTGAGACCACGGTAAATAATGATATACTACCAAGGGACCACTGTAAATAATGATATACTGCCCAGGGACCACTGTAAATAATGGTAAACTACCCAGGGACAACTGTATATAATGATACACTACCCAGGGACCACTGTATATAATGATATTCTACCCAGGGATCACTGTACATAATGATATACGACCCAGGGACCATTGTATTTAATGATATTCTACCCAGGGACCACTGTATATAATGATACTCTACACAGGGACCACTGTATATAATGATATTCTACCCAGGGACCACTGTATCTAATGATATTCTAACCAGGGAACACTGTAAATAATGATATTCTACCCAGGGAACACTGTAAATAATGATATTCTAACCAGGGACCACTGTATATAATGGTATTCTACCCAGGGACCACTGTATATAATTATACACTACCCAGGGACCACTGTATATAATGATATTCTACCCAGGGACCACTGTATCTAATGATATACATCCCAGGGACCACTGTAAATAATGATATTCTAAACAGGGAACACTGTAAATAATGATATTCTACCAAGGGAGCACTGTAAATAATGATATTCTAACCAGGGACCACTGTATATAATGGTATTCTACCCAGGGACCACTGTGCATATTGATATACTGCACAGGGACCGCAGTAAATAACGATATGCTTACCAGAGACCACTGTAAATAATGATATTCTAACCAGGGACCACTGTAAATAATGATATTCTACCCAGGGAACACTATATATATTGATACACTACCCAGGGACCACTGCATATAATGACATTCTACCCAGGGATCACTGTATAAAATGATACACAATCCAGAGACCACTGTAAATAATGATACACTACCCAGGGACCACTGTACATAATGATATTCTACACAGGGACCACTGTATATAATGATATACTGACCAGGGACCCATGTACATAATGGAAACTACCCAGGGACCACGGTATATAATGATACACTACCCAGGGAACAATGCATATAATGATATTCTACCCAGGGACCACTGTATAAAATGAGATACTATCCAGAGACCACTGTAAATAATGATACACTACACAGGGACCACTGTATCTAATGATATACTACCCAGTGTCCACTGTAAATAATGGTAAACTACCCAGGGACCACTGTACATAATGATATACCACCCAGGGACCTCTGTATATAAGGATATTCTACCCAGGGACCACTGTATATAATGATTTTCAACCCAGGGACCACTGTAAATAATGATACACTACCCAGAGACCACTGTAAATAACGATACACTACACACGGACCACTGTATATAATGAGATACTACCCAGGGACCACTGTAAATAATGGTTAACTACCCAGGGCACAATGTAAATAAGATACACAACCCAGAGACCACTGTAAATAATGATATACTGCCCAGGGACCACTGAAAATAATGGTAAACTACCCAGGGACCACTGTATATAATGATACACTACCCAGGGACCACTGTATATAATGATATTCTACCCAGGGATCACTGTACATAATGATATACGACCCAGGTACCACTGTATATAATGATATTCTACCCAGGGACCACTGTATATAATGATACACTACCCAGGGACCACTGTATATCATAATATTCTACCCAGGGACCACTGTATCTAATGATATACTACCCATGGACCACTGTAAAAAATGGTAAACGACCAAGGGACCACTGTACATAATGATATACTACCCAGGGACCACTGTTTCTGATGATATTCTACCCAGGGACCACTGTATATAATGATACACTACCCAGGGACCACTGTAAATAATGATATACTACCCAGGGAACACTGTAAATAATGATATTCTAACCAGGGAACACTCTGAAAAATGATATTCTACCCAGGGAACACTGTAAATAATGATATTCTAACCAGTGACCACTGAAAATAATGATATACTATCCAGGGACCACTATAAATAATGTTATTCTACCCAAGGACCACTGCAAATAATGAAATACTATCCATAGACCACTGCAAATAATGATATACTGCCCAGGGACCACTGCAAATAATGATATTCTAACGAGGGACCACTGTAAATAATGATATTCTACTCATGGAACACTGTAAATATTGATATTCTAACCAGGGAACACTGAAAATAATGATATTCTACCCAGGGAACACTGTAAATATTGATATTCTAACCAGGGAACACTGAAAATAATGATATTCTACCCAGGGAACACTGTAAATAATGATATTCTACCCAGGGAACACTGTAAATAATGATACACTACCCAGGGACCACTGTAAATAATGATATTCTACCCAGGGACCACTGTAAATAATGATACACTACCCAGGGACCATTGTATAAAATGATACACTATCCAGAGACCACTGTAAATAATGATACACTACGCAGTGTCCACTGTATCTAATGATATACTACCCAGGGACCACTGTAAATTATGGTAAACTACCCAGGGACCACTGTACATAATGATATTCTACCCAGGGACCACTGTACATAATGATATTCTACCCAGGGACCAATGTATATAATGATAAACTACCCAGGGACCACTGTATCTAGTGACATACTTCCCAGGGACCACTGTAAATAATGGTAAACCACCCAGGGACCACTGTACAGAATGATATACTACCCAGGGACCACTGAATCTCATGATATTCTACCCAGGGACCGCTGTAAATAATGATACACTACACACGGACCACTGTATATAATGATATATTACCCAGGGACCACTGTAAATAATGATAAACTACCCAGGGACCACTGTAAATAATGGTAAACTACCCAGGGACCACTGTATATAATGATACACTACCCAGGGACCACTGTATATAATGATATTCTACCCAGGGATCACTGTACATAATGATATACGACCCAGGGACCACTGTATATAATGATATTCTATCCAGGGAACACTGTAAATAATGATATTCTAACCAGGGAATACTGAATATAATGGTATTCTACCCAGGGACCACAGTACATAATTACACACTACCCAGGGACCACTGTATATAATGATATTCTACCCAGGGACCACTGTATCTAGTGATATACTTCCCAGGGACCACTGTAAATAATGGTAAACCACCCAGGGACCACTGTACAGAATGATATACTACCCAGGGACCACTGAATCTCATGATATTCTACCCAGGGACCACTGTATATAATGATACACTACCCAGGGACCACTGTAAATAATGATATTCTACCCAGGGAACACTGTAAATAATGATATTCTAACCAGGGAACACTGTAAATAATGATGTTCTACCCAGGGAACACTGTAAATAATGACATTCTAACCAGGGACCACTGTATATAATGGTATTCTACCCAGGGACCACTGTGCATATTGATATACTGCACAGGGACCGCAGTAAATAACGATATGCTTCCCAGGGACCACTGTAAATAATGATATTCTAACCAGGGACCACCGTAAATAATGATATTCTACCCAGGGAACACTATATATATTGATACACTACCCAGGGACCACTGCATATAATGACATTCTACCCAGGGATCACTGTATAAAATGATACACAATCCAGAGACCACAGTAAATAATGATACACTACCCAGGGACCACTGTATCTAATGATATACTACCCAGGGACCACTCTAAATTATGGTAAACTACCCAGGGACCACTGTACATAATGATATATTACCCAGGGACCACTGTATATAATGATATTCTACCCAGGGACCACTGTAAATAATGATATACTGCCCAGGGATAACTGTAAATAATAGTTTACGACACAAGGACCTCTGTATATAATGATATTCTACCCAGGGACCACTGTATATAACGATACACTACCCAGGGATCACTGTATAAAATGATACACAATCCAGAGGCCTCTGTAAATTATGGTAAACTACCCAAGGACCACTGTACATAATGATATATTTCCCAGGGACCACTGTATATAATGATACACTACCCAGGGACCACAGTAAATAATGATATTCTACCCAGGGATCACTGTACATAATGATTTACGACACAGGGACCACTGTATATAATGATGTTCTACCCAGGGACCACTGTATATAATGATACACTACCCAGGGACCACTGTATATAATGATACACTGCCCAGGGACCACTGTAAATAACGATACACTACCCAGGGATCACTGTATAAAATGATACACAATCCAGAGGCCTCTGTAAATTATGGTAAACTACCCAAGGACCACTGTACATAATGATATATTACCCAGGGACCACTGTATATAATGATACACTACCCAGGGACCACAGTATATAATGATATTCTACCCAGGGATCACTGTACATAATGATTTACGACACAGGGACCACTGTATATAATGATGTTCTACCCAGGGACCACTGTATATAATGATACACTACCCAGGGACCACTGTATATAATGATACACTGCCCAGGGACCACTGTAAATAATGTTATTCTACGCAGGGAACACTGTAAATAATGAGATACTACTCAGAGACCCGTGTCAAAAATGCAATACAACAAAGGACCACTGCAAATGATAATAATCTACCCAGGGGTCACTGTAAATAATGATGCACTATCCAGGGACCACTGTATTAATGATATACTGCCCAGGGAACACTGTAACTAATGAAATACTATCCAGTGGCCACTGTAAATGATGCTACCTACCTAAGGCCTCTGTACATAATGGCATGCAACCCAGGAACCGCTGAAGATAATGATATTCTACTCAGGGACAACGGTAGATAATGATACACTAACCGGGACCACTGTAAATAATGATATTCTCCCCAGTGATCACTGTAAGTAATGACAGACTGCCCAGGGACTACTGTAAATAATTATATTCTGCACAGAGACCACTGTAAATAATGATATACAACCCAAGGACCACTGTAAATTATGATATTTTACCGAGTGACCACTGTCAATGATGATATACGAGCCAGGGACCATTGTCAATAATGGTAAACTACCCAGGGACCACTGTAAATAATTATATACTACCCAGGGACCACTGTATATAATGATACACTACCCAGAGACCACTGTAAATAATGAATCACTACCAAGGGACCACAGTAAAAAGTGATATTCTACACAAGGAACAACTGTAAATAATGGTAAACTACCAAGGGACCACTGTATATCATGATACACTACCCAGGAACCACTGTATATAATGATATTCTACCCAGGGCCCACTGTATATAATGATATACTACCCAGGGACCACTGTAAATAATGGTTTACTACCCAGGGCACACTGTAAATAAGATACACAACGCAGAGACCACTGTAAATAATGATACACTACCAAGGGACCACTGTATATAATGATATTCTACCAAGGGACCACTGTATATAATGATATGCTGCCCAGGGACCACTGTATATAATGATATACTGCCCAGGGACCCATGTAAATAATGGTAAACTACCCAGGGACCACGGTATATAATGATACACTACGCAGGGACCACTACATATAATGATATTCTACCCAGGGACCACTGTATATAATGATACACTACCCAGGGACCACTGTAAATAATGATATTCTACCCAGGGAACACTGTAAATAATGATATTCTAACCAGGGAACACTGTAAATAATGATGTTCTACCCAGGGAACACTGTAAATAATGACATTCTAACCAGGGACCACTGTATATAATGGTATTCTACCCAGGGACCACTGTGCATATTGATATACTGCACAGGGACCGCAGTAAATAACGATATGCTTCCCAGGGACCACTGTAAATAATGATATTCTAACCAGGGACCACCGTAAATAATGATATTCTACCCAGGGAACACTATATATATTGATACACTACCCAGGGACCACTGCATATAATGACATTCTACCCAGGGATCACTGTATAAAATGATACACAATCCAGAGACCACAGTAAATAATGATACACTACCCAGGGACCACTGTATCTAATGATATACTACCCAGGGACCACTGTAAATTATGGTAAACTACCCAGGGACCACTGTACATAATGATATATTACCCAGGGACCACTGTATATAATGATATTCTACCCAGGGACCACTGTAAATAATGATATACTGCCCAGGGATAACTGTAAATAATAGTTTACGACACAAGGACCTCTGTATATAATGATATTCTACCCAGGGACCACTGTATATAACGATACACTACCCAGGGATCACTGTATAAAATGATACACAATCCAGAGGCCTCTGTAAATTATGGTAAACTACCCAAGGACCACTGTACATAATGATATATTTCCCAGGGACCACTGTATATAATGATACACTACCCAGGGACCACAGTAAATAATGATATTCTACCCAGGGATCACTGTACATAATGATTTACGACACAGGGACCACTGTATATAATGATGTTCTACCCAGGGACCACTGTATATAATGATACACTACCCAGGGACCACTGTATATAATGATACACTGCCCAGGGACCACTGTAAATAACGATACACTACCCAGGGATCACTGTATAAAATGATACACAATCCAGAGGCCTCTGTAAATTATGGTAAACTACCCAAGGACCACTGTACATAATGATATATTACCCAGGGACCACTGTATATAATGATATTCTACCCGGGGACCACTGTATATAATGATACACTACCCAGGGACCACTGTATATAATGATATTCTACCCAGGGACCACTGTATCTAATGATATACTACCCAGGGACCACTGTAAATAATGGTAAACGACCCAGGGACCACTGTATATAAGGATATTCTACCCAGGGACCACTGTATATAATTATATTCTACCCAGGGACCACTGTATATAATGATACACTACCCAGAGACCACTGTAAAAAACGATACAATACACACGGACCACTGTATATAATGATATACTACCCAGGCACCACTGTAAATAATGGTAAACTACCCAGGGCACACTGTAAATAAGATACACAACCCAGAGACCACTGTAAATAATGATACACTACCAAGGGACCACTGTATATAATGATATGCTACCCAGGGAACACTGTAAATAATGATATACTGCCCAGGGACCACTGTAAATAATGGTAAACTACCCAGGGACCACTGTATATAATGATACACTACCCAGGGACCACTGTATATAATGATATTCTACCCAGGGATCACTGTACATAATGATATACTACCAAGGTACCACTGTATATAATGATATTCTACCCAGGGACCACTGTATACAATGATACACTACCCATGGACCACTGTATATAATGATATTCTGCCCAGGGACCACTGTAAATAATGGTAAACGACCCAGGGACCACTGTACAGAATGATATACTACCCAGGGACCACTGAATCTCATGATATTCTACCCAGGGACCACTGTAAATAAAGATATTCTACCCAGGGAACACTGTAAATAATGATATTCTAACGAGGGAACACTGTAAATAATGATGTTCTACCCAGGGAACACTGTAAATAATGACATTCTAACCAGGGACCACTGTATATAATGGTATTCTACCCAGGGACCACTGTGCATATTGATATACTGCACAGGGACCGCAGTAAATAATGATATGCTTCCCAGGGACCACTGTAAATAATCATATTCTAACCAGGGACCACCGTAAATAATGATATTCTACCCAGGGAACACTATATATATTGATACACTACCCAGGGACCACTGCATATAATGACATTCTACCCAGGGATCACTGTATAAAATGATACACAATCCAGAGACCACTGTAAATAATGATACACTACCCAGGGACCACTGTATCTAATGATATACTACCCAGGGACCACTGTAAATTATGGTAAACTACCCAGGGACCACTGTACATAATGATATATTACCCAGGGACCACTGTATATAATGATTCACTACCCAGGGACCACTGTATATAATGATACACTGCCCAGGGACCACAGTATATAATGATATTCTACCCAGGGATCACTGTACATAATGATTTACGACACAGGGACCACTGTATATAATGATGTTCTACCCAGGGACCACTGTATATGATGATACACTACCCAGGGACCACTGTATATAATGATACACTGCCCAGGGACCACTGTAAATAATGTTATTCTCCGCAGGGAACACTGTAAATAATGAGATACTACTCAGAGACCCGTGTCAAAAATGCAATACAACAAAGGACCACTGCAAATGATAATAATCTACCCAGGGGTCACTGTAAATAATGATGCACTATCCAGGGACCACTGTATTAATGATATACTGCCCAGGGAACACTGTAACTAATGAAATACTATCCAGTGGCCACTGTAAATGATGCTACCTACCTAAGGCCTCTGTACATAATGGCATGCAACCCAGGAACCGCTGAAGATAATGATATTCTATTCAGGGACAACGGTAGATAATGATACACTAACCGGGACCACTGTAAATAATGATATTCTCCCCAGTGATCACTGTAAGTAATGACAGACTGCCCAGGGACTACTGTAAATAATTATATTCTGCACAGAGACCACTGTAAATAATGATATACAACCCAAGGACCACTGTAAATTATGATATTTTACCGAGTGACCACTGTCAATGATGATATACGAGCCAGGGACCATTGTCAATAATGGTAAACTACCCAGGGACCACTGTAAATAATTATATACTACCCAGGGACCACTGTATATAATGATACACTACCCAGAGACCACTGTAAATAATGAATCACTACCAAGGGACCACAGGAAAAAGTGATATTCTACACAAGGAACAACTGTAAATAATGGTAAACTACCAAGGGACCACTGTATATCATGATACACTACCCAGGAACCACTGTATGTAATGATATTCTACCCAGTGCCCACTGTATATAATGATATACTACCCAGGGACCACTGTAAATAATGGTTTACTACCCAGGGCACACTGTAAATAAGATACACAACGCAGAGACCATTGTAAATAATGATACACTACCAAGGGACCACTGTATATAATGATATTCTACCAAGGGACCACTGTATATAATGATATGCTGCCCAGGGACCACTGTATATAATGATATACTGCCCAGGGACCCATGTAAATAATGGTAAACTACCCAGGGACCACGGTATATAATGATACACTACGCAGGGACCACTACATATAATGATATTCTACCCAGGGACCACTGTATAAAATGATACACTATCCAGAGACCACTGTAAATAATGATATTCTACCCAGGGACCACTGTAAATAATGATATTCTACACAGGCACCACTGTATATAATGATACACTACCCAGAGACCACTGTAAATAACGATGCACTACACACGGACCACTGTATATAATGATATACTACCCAGGCACCACTGTAAATAATGGTAAACTACCCAGGGCACACTGTAAATAAGATACACAACCCAGAGACCACTGTAAATAATGATACACTACCAAGGGACCACTGTATATAATGATATGCTACCCAGGGACCACTGTAAATAATGATATACTGCCCAGGGACCACTGTAAATAATGGTAAACTACCCAGGGACCACTGTATATAATGATACACTACCCAGGGACCACTGTATATAATGATATTCTGCACAGGGATCACTGTACATAATGATATCCCAAAATTTGAGTATTTGGGAACTAATTAAACATAATAACTTAATTATAATTTAGAGGATATCTAAGCCAGAGATCGGAGAGTATTATAGTTAGCTATCGCATTTCTATTAGAAATCTAGTGCTAGGAAACAGATAGTTGACAGTAACTTTGCAATTAAAAAAAAAAAGTATTTAAAAAAAAAAGAGACAAATTTTAATTAATTGACGCAATGTCAGTTAGAGGGGTGCTGTGCTCTGACTGTGAGGTGTGGCAGGTCCGGGAGGCTTCCAGCGTCCCGGGTGGCTTCATCTTCAGAAAGTGCACCCAACTGGAGCTCCTCACAGACCGCATTGTTCGGTTGGAGCAGCAATTGGATGCACTTAGGAGCATGCAGGTGGCGGAAAGCGTCATAGATCGCAGTTATGTAAATGTGGTCACACCCAAGATGCAGGCAGAGAAATGGGTGACCACCAGAAGGGGCAAGCAGTCAGTGCAGGAATCCCCTGTGGTTGTCCCCCTCTCGAACAGATATACCCCTTTGGATACTGTAGGGGGGGATTGCCTATCAGGGGAAAACAGCAGCAGCCAGAGCAGTGGCACCACGGCTGGCTCTGATGTTCAGAAGGGAGGGTCAAAGCGCAGAAGAGTAATAGTAATAGGGGACTCTATAGTCAGGGGCACAGATAGGCGCTTCTGTGGACGTGAAAGAGACTCCAGGATGGTATGTTGCCTCCCTGGTGCCAGGGTCCAGGATGTCTCCGAACGGGTAGAGGGAACCCTGAAGGGGGAGGGCAAACAGGCAGAGGTCGTTGTACATATTGGTACTAACGACATAGGCAGGAAGGGGCATGAGGTCCTGCAGCAGGAGTTCAGGGAGCTAGGCAGAAAGTTAAAAGACAGGACCTCGAGGGTTGTAATCTCGGGATTACTCCCTGTGCCACGTGCCAGTGAGGCTAGAAATAGGAAGATAGAGCAGACAAACACGTGGCTAAACAGCTGGTGTAGGAGGGAGGGTTTCCGTTTTCTGGACCACTGGGAGCTCTTCCGGGGCAGGTGTGACCTGTATAAGATGGACGGGTTGCATCTAAACCGGAGAGGCATAAATATCCTGGCCGCGAGGTTTGCTAGTGTCACAAGGGAGGGTTTAAACTAGTATGGCAGGGGGGTGGGTACGGGAGCAATAGGTCAGAAGGTGAGAGCATTGAGGGAGAACTAGGGAATAGGGACAGTGTGGCTCTGAGGCAGAGCAGACGGGGAAAAGTTGCTGAACACAGCGGGTCTGGTGGCCTGAAGTGCATATGTTTTAATGCAAGGAGCATTACGGGTAAGGCAGATGAACTTAGAGCTTGGATTACTACTTGGAACTATGATGTTATTGCCATTACAGAGACCTGGTTGAGGGAAAGGCAGGATTGGCAGCTAAACGTTCCAGGATTTAGATGTTTCAGGCGGGATAGAGGGGGATGTAAAAGGGGAGGCGGAGTTGCGCTACTTGTTCGGGAGAATATCACAGCTATCCTGCGAGAGGACACCTCAGAGGGCAGTGAGGCTATATGGGTAGAGATCAGGAATAAGAAGGGTGCAGTCACAATGTTGGGGGTATACTACAGGCCTCCCAACAGCCAGCGGGAGATACAGGAGCAGATAGGTAGACAGATTTTGGAAAAGAGTAAAAACAACAGGGTTGTGGTGATGGGAGACTTCAACTTCCCCAATATTGACTGGGACTCACTTAGTGCCAGGGGCTTAGACGGGGCGGAGTTTGTAAGGAGCATCCAGGAGGGCTTCTTAAAACAATATGTAAACAGTCCAACTAGGGAAGGGGCAGTACTGGACCTGGTATTGGGGAATGAGCCCGGCCAGGTGGTAGATGTTTCAGTAGGGGAGCATTTCGGTAACAGTGACCACAATTCAGTAAGTTTTAAAGTACTGGTGGACAAGGATAAGAGTGGTCCGAGGATGAATGTGCTAAATTGGGGGAAGGCTAATTATGACAATATTAGGCGGGAACTGAAGAACATAGATTGGGGGCGGATGTTTGAGGGCAAATCAACATCTGACATGTGGGAGGCTTTCAAGTGTCAGTTGAAAGGAATACAGGACAGGCATGTTCCTGTGAGGAAGAAAGATAAATACGGCAATTTTCGGGAACCTTGGATGACGAGTGATATTGTAGGCCTCGTCAAAAAGAAAAAGGAGGCATTTGTCAGGGCTAAAAGGCTGGGAACAGACGAAGCCTGTGTGGCATATAAGGAAAGTAGGAAGGAACTTAAGCAAGGAGTCAGGAGGGCTAGAAGGGGTCATGAAAAGTCATTGGCAAATAGGGTTAAGGAAAATCCCAAGGCTTTTTACACGTACATAAAAAGCAAGAGGGTAGCCAGGGAAAGGGTTGGCCCACTGAAGGATAGGCAAGGGAATCTATGTGTGGAGCCAGAGGAAATGGGCGAGGTACTAAATGAATACTTTGCATCAGTGTTCACCAAAGAGAAGGAATTGGTAGATGTTGAGTCTGGAGAAGATGGTGTAGATAGCCTGGGTCACATTGTGATCCAAAAAGACGAGGTGTTGGGTGTCTTAAAAGATATTAAGGTAGATAAGTCCCCAGGGCCTGATGGGATCTACCCCAGAATACTGAAGGAGGCTGGAGAGGAAATTGCTGAGGCCTTGACAGAAATCTTTGGATCCTCGCTGTCTTCAGGGGATGTCCCGGAGGACTGGAGAATAGCCAATGTTGTTCCTCTGTTTAAGAAGGGAAGCGAGGATATTCCTGGGAACTACAGGCCGGTGAGCCTTACTTCAGTGGTAGGGAAATTACTGGAGAGAATTCTTCGAGACAGGATCTACTCCCATTTGGAAGCAAATGGACGTATTAGTGAGAGGCAGCACGGTTTTGTGAAGGGGAGGTCGTGTCTCACTAACTTGATAGAGTTTTTCGAGGAGGTCACTAAGATGATTGATGCAGGTAGGGCAGTAGATGTTGTCTATATGGACTTCAGTAAGGCCTTTGACAAGGTCCCTCATGGTAGACTAGTACAAAAGGTGAAGTCACACGGGATCAGGGGTGAACTGGCAATGTGGATACAGAACTGGCTAGGCCATAGAAGGCAGAGGGTAGCAATGGAGGGATGCTTTTCTAATTGGAGGGCTGTGACCAGTGGTGTTCCACAGGGATCAGTGTTGGGACCTTTGCTCTATGTAGTATATATCAATGATTTGGAGGAAAATGTAACTGGTCTGATTAGTAAGTTTGCAGACGACACAAAGGTTGGTGGAATTGCGGATAGCGATGAGGACTGTCTGAGGATACAGCAGGATTTAGATTGTCTGGAGACTTGGGCGGAGAGATGGCAGATGGAGTTTAATCCGGACAAATGTGAGGTAATGCATTTTGGAAGGGCTAATGCAGGTAGGGAATATACAGTGAATGGTAGAACCCTCAAGAGTATTGAAAGTCAAAGAGATCTAGGAGTACAGGTCCACAGGTCATTGAAAGGGGCAACACAGGTGGAGAAGGTAGTCAAGAAGGCATACGGCATGCTTGCCTTCATTGGCCGGGGCATTGAGTATAAGAATTGGCAAGTCATGTTGCAGCTGTATAGAACCTTAGTTAGGCCACACTTGGAGTATAGTGTTCAATTCTGGTCGCCACACTACCAGAAGGATGTGGAGGCTTTAGAGAGGGTGCAGAAGAGATTTACCAGAATGCTGCCTGGTATGGAGGGCAAAAGCTTTGAGGAGCGATTGAATAAACTCGGTTTGTTCTCTCTGGAACGAAGGAGGTTGAGGGGCGACCTGATAGAGGTATACAAAATTATGAGGTGAATAGACAGAGTGGATAGTCAGAGGCTTTTCCCCAGGGTAGAGGGGTCAATTACTAGGGGGCATAGGTTTAAGGTGAGAGGGGCAAGGTTTAGAGTAGATGTACGAGGCAAGTTTTTTACGCAGAGGGTAGTGGGTGCCTGGAACTCACTATCGGAGGAGGTAGTGGAAGCAGGGACGATAGGGACATTTAAGGGGCATCTTGACAAATATATGAATAGGATGGGAATAGAAGGATACGGACCCAGGAAGTGTAGAAGATTGTAGTTTAGTCGGGCAGTATGGTCGGCACGGGCTTGGAGGGCCGAAGGGCCTGTTCCTGTGCTGTACATTTCTTTGTTCTTTGTTCTTTTATATACTACCCAGGTACCACTGTATATAATGATATTCTACCCGGGGACCACTGTATATAATGATACACTACCCAGGGACCACTGTATATAATGATATTCTACCCAGGGACCACTGTATCTAATGATATACTACCCAGGGACCACTGTAAATAATGGTAAACGACCCAGGGACCACCGTATATAAGGATATTCTACCCAGGGACCACTGTATATAATTATATTCTACCCAGGGACCACTGTATATAATGATACACTACCCAGAGACCACTGTAAAAAACGAGACAATACACACGGACCACTGTATATAATGATATACTACCCAGGCACCACTGTAAATAATGGTAAACTACCCAGGGCACACTGTAAATAAGATACACAACCCAGAGACCACTGTAAATAATGATACACTACCAAGGGACCACTGTATATAATGATATGCTACCCAGGGAACACTGTAAATAATGATATACTGCCCAGGGACCACTGTAAATAATGGTAAACTACCCAGGGACCACTGTATATAATGATACACTACCCAGGGACCACTGTATATAATGATATTCTACCCAGGGATCACTGTACATAATGATATACTACCAAGGTACCACTGTATATAATGATATTCTACCCAGGGACCACTGTATACAATGATACACTACCCATGGACCACTGTATATAATGATATTCTGCCCAGGGACCACTGTATCTAATGATATACTACCCAGGGACCACTGTATATAATGATACACTCCCCAGGGACCACTGTATATAATGATATTCTACCCAGGGACCACTGTAAATAATGGTAAACTACCCAGGGACCACTGTATATCATGATATACTTCCCAGGGACCACTGTAAATAATGGTAAACGACCCAGGGACCACTGTACAGAATGATATACTACCCAGGGACCACTGAATCTCATGATATTCTACCCAGGGACCACTGTATATAATGATACACTACCCAAGGACCACAGTAAATAAAGATATTCTACCCAGGGAACACTGTAAATAATGATATTCTAACCAGGGAACACTGTAAATAATGATGTTCTACCCAGGGAACACTGTAAATAATGACATTCTAACCAGGGACCACTGTATATAATGGTATTCTACCCAGGGACCACTGTGCATATTGATATACTGCACAGGGACCGCAGTAAATAATGATATGCTTCCCAGGGACCACTGTAAATAATGATATTCTAACCAGGGACCACCGTAAATAATGATATTCTACCCAGGGAACACTATATATATTGATACACTACCCAGGGACCACTGCATATAATGACATTCTACCCAGGGATCACTGTATGAAATGATACACAATCCAGAGACCACTGTAAATAATGATACACTACCCAGGGACCACTGTATCTAATGATATACTACCCAGGGACCACTGTAAATTATGGTAAACTACCCAGGGACCAATGTACATAATGATATATTACCCAGGGACCACTGTATATAATGATTCACTACCCAGGGACCACTGTATATAATGATACACTGCCCAGGGACCACTGTAAATAATGTTATTCTACGCAGGGAACACTGTAAATAATGAGATACTACTCAGGGACCCGTGTCAAAAATGCAATACAACAAAGGACCACTGCAAATGATAATAATCTACCCAGGGGTCACTGTAAATAATGATGCACTATCCAGGGACCACTGTATTAATGATATACTGCCCAGGGACCACTGTAACTAATGAAATACTATCCAGTGGCCACTGTGAATGATGCTACCTACCTAAGGCCTCTGTACATAATGGCATACAACCCAGGAACCGCTGAAGATAATGATATTCTACTCAGGGACAACGGTAGATAATGATACACTAACCGGGACCACTGTAAATAATGATATTCTCCCCAGTGACCACTGTAAGTAATGACAGACTGCCCAGGGACTACTGTAAATAATTATATTCTGCACAGAGACCACTGTAAATAATGATATACAACCCAAGGACCACTGTAAATTATGATATTTTACCGAGTGACCACTGTCAATGATGATATACGACCCAGGGACCATTGTCAATAATGGTAAACTATCCAGGGACCACTGTAAATACTTATATACTACCCAGGGACCACTGTATATAATGATACACTACCCAGAGACCACTGTAAATAATGAATCACTACCAAGGGACCACAGTAAAAAGTGATATTCTACACAAGGAACAACTGTAAATAATGGTAAACTACCCAGGGACCACTGTATATCATGATACACTACCCAGGAACCACTGTATATAATGATATTCTACCCAGGGACCACTGTATATAATGATACACTTCCCAGAGACCACTGTAAATCATGATATACCAGCCAGGGACCACTGTGTATAATGATATACTACACAGGGACCACTGTAAATAATGGTATACTACCCAGGGACCACTGTGTATAATGATATACTACCCAGGGACCACTGTAAATAATGGTAAACTACCCAGGGACCACTGTACATAATGATATACTACCCAGGGACCACTGTATATAATGATATTCTACCCAGGAACCACTGTATATAATGATATTCTACCCAGGGACCACTGTATATAATGATACACTTCCCAGAGACCACTGTAAATAATGATATACTACCCAGGGACCACTGTGTGTAATGATATACTATCCAGGGACCACTGTAAATAATGGTAAACTACCCAGGGACCACTGTACATAATGATATACTACACAGGGACCACTGTATATAATGATATTCTACCCAGGAACCACTGTAAATAATGATATTCTACCCAGGGACCACTGTATATAATGATACACTGCCCAGGGACCACTGTATATAATGATATTCTACCCAGGGACCACTGCATATAATAATACACTACCCAGATACCACTGTAAATAATGATACACTACCCAGGGACCACTGTATATAATAATATACGACCCAGGGACCACTGTAAATAATGGTAAACTACCCAGGGCACACTGTAAATAAGATACACAACGCAGAGACCACTGTAAATAATGATACACTACCAAGGGACCACTGTATATAATGATATTCTACCCAGGGACCACTGTATATAATGATATACTGCCCAGGGACCACTGTATATAATGATATACTGCCCAGGGACCCATGTAAATAATGGTAAACTACCCAGGGACCACGGTATATAATGATACACTACGCAGGGACCACTACATATAATGATATTCTACCCAGGGACCACTGTATAAAATGATACACTATCCAGAGACCACTGTAAATAATGATATTCTACCCAGGGACCACTGTAAATAATGATATTCTACCCAGGCACCACTGTATATAATGATACACTACCCAGAGACCACTGTAAATAACGATACACTACACACGGACCACTGTATATAATGATATACTACCCAGGCACCACTGTAAATAATGGTAAACTACACAGGGCACACTGTGAATAAGATACACAACCCAGAGACCACTGTAAATAATGATACACTACCAAGGGATCACTGTATATAATGATATGCTACCCAGGGACCACTGTAAATAATGATATACTGCCCAGGGACCACTGTAAATAATGGTAAACTACCCAGGGACCACTGTATATAATGATACACTACCCAGGGACCACTGTATATAATGATATTCTGCACAGGGATCACTGTACATAATGATATCCCAAAATGTGAGTATTTGGGAACTAATTAAACATAATAACTTAATTATAATTTAGAGGATATCTGAGCCAGAGATCGGAGAGTATTATAGTTAGCTATCGCATTTCTATTAGAAATCTAGTGCTAGGAAACAGATAGTTGACAGTAACTTTGCAATTTAAAAAAAAAAGTATTTAAAAAAAAAAAGAGACAAATTTTAATTAATTGACGCAATGTCAGTTAGAGGGGTGCTGTGCTCTGACTGTGAGATGTGGCAGGTCCGGGAGGCTTCCAGCGTCCCGGGTGGCTTCATCTGCAGAAAGTGCACCCAACTGGAGCTCCTCACAGACCGCATGGTTCGGTTGGAGCAGCAATTGGATGCACTTAGGAGCTTGCAGGTGGCGGAAAGCGTCATAGATCGCAGTTATGTAAATGTGGTCACACCCAAGGTGCAGGCAGAGAAATGGGTGACCACCAGAAGCGGCAGGCAGTCAGTGCAGGAATCCCCTGTGGTTGTCCCCCTCTCGAACAGATATACCCCTTTGGATACTGTCGGGGGGGATAACCTATCAGGGGAAAACAGCAGCAGCCAGAGCAGTGGCACCACGGCTGGCTCTGATGTTCAGAAGGGAGGGTCAAAGCGCAGAAGAGTAATAGTAATAGGGGACTCTATAGTCAGGGGCACAGATAGGCGCTTCTGTGGACGTGAAAGAGACTCCAGGATGGTATGTTGCCTCCCTGGTGCCAGGGTCCAGGATGTCTCCGAACGGGTAGAGGGAATCCTGAAGGGGGAGGGCAAACAGGCAGAGGTCGTTGTACATATTGGTACTAACGACATGGGCAGGAAGGGGCATGAGGTCCTGCAGCAGGAGTTCAGGGAGCTAGGCAGAAAGTTAAAAGACAGGACCTCGAGGGTTGTAATCTCGGGATTACTCCCTGTGCCACTTGCCAGTGAGGCTAGAAATAGGAAGATAGAGCAGACAAACACGTGGCTAAACAGCTGGTGTAGGAGGGAGGGTTTCCGTTTTCTGGACCACTGGGAGCTCTTCCGGGGAAGGTGTGACCTGTATATGATGGACGGGTTGCATCTAAACCGGAGAGGCATAAATATCCTGGCCGCGAGGTTTGCTAGTGTCATAAGGGAGGGTTTAAACTAGTATGGCAGGGGGGTGGGTACGGGAGCAATAGGTCAGAAGGTGAGAGCATTGAGGGAGAACTAGGGAATAGGGACAGTGTGGCTCTGAGGCAGAGCAGACGGGGAAAAGTTGCTGAACACAGCGGGTCTGGTGGCCTGAAGTGCATATGTTTTAATGCAAGGAGCATTACGGGTAAGGCAGATGAACTTAGAGCTTGGATCACTACTTGGAACTATGATGTTGTTGCCATTACAGAGACCTGGCTGAGGGAAGGGCAGGATTGGCAGCTAAACGTTCCAGGATTTAGATGGTTCAGGCGGGATAGAGGGGGATGTAAAAGGGGAGGCGGAGTTGCGCTACTTGTTCGGGAGAATATCACAGCTATACTGCGAGAGGACACCTCAGAGGGCAGTGAGGCTATATGGGTAGAGATCAGGAATAAGAAGGGTGCAGTCACAATGTTGGGGGTATACTACAGGCCTCCCAACAGCCAGCGGGAGATACAGGAGCAGATAGGTAGACAGATTTTGGAAAAGAGTAAAAACAACAGGGTTGTGGTGATGGGAGACTTCAACTTCCCCAATATTGACTGGGACTCACTTAGTGCCAGGGGCTTAGACGGGGCGGAGTTTGTAAGGAGCATCCAGGATGGCTTCTTAAAACAATATGTAAACAGTCCAACTAGGGAAGGGGCAGTACTGGACCTGGTATTGGGGAATGAGCCCGGCCAGGTGGTAGATGTTTCAGTAGGGGAGCATTTCGGTAACAGTGACCACAATTCAGTAAGTTTTAAAGTACTGGTGGACAAGGATAAGAGTGGTCCGAGGATGAATGTGCTAAATTGGGGGAAGGCTAATTATGACAATATTAGGCGGGAACTGAAGAACATAGATTGGGGGCGGATGTTTGAGGGCAAATCAACATCTGACATGTGGGAGGCTTTCAAGTGTCAGTTGAAAGGAATACAGGACAGGCATGTTCCTGTGAGGAAGAAAGATAAATACGGCAATTTTCGGGAACCTTGGATGACGAGTGATATTGTAGGCCTCGTCAAAAAGAAAAAGGAGGCATTTGTCAGGGCTAAAAGGCTGGGAACAGACGAAGCCTGTGTGGCATATAAGGAAAGTAGGAAGGAACTTAAGCAAGGAGTCAGGAGGGCTAGAAGGGGTCATGAAAAGTCATTGGCAAATAGGGTTAAGGAAAATCCCAAGGCTTTTTACACGTACATAAAAAGCAAGAGGGTAGCCAGGGAAAGGGTTGGCCCACTGAAGGATAGGCAAGGGAATCTATGTGTGGAGCCAGAGGAAATGGGCGAGGTACTAAATGAATACTTTGCATCAGTATTCACCAAAGAGAAGGAATTGGTAGATGTTGAGTCTGGAGAAAGGGGTGTAGATAGCCTGGGTCACATTGTGATCCAAAAAGACGAGGTGTTGGGTGTCTTAAAAATATTAAGGTAGATAAGTCCCCAGGGCCTGATGGGATCTACCCCAGAATATTGAAGGAGGCTGGAGAGGAAATTGCTGAGGCCTTGACAGAAATCTTTGGATCCTCGCTGTCTTCAGGGGATGTCCCGGAGGACTGGAGAATAGCCAATGTTGTTCCTCTGTTTAAGAAGGGTAGCAAGGATAATCCCGGGAACTACAGGCCGGTGAGCCTTACTTCAGTGGTAGGGAAATTACTGGAGAGAATTCTTCGAGACAGGATCTACTCCCATTTGGAAGCAAATGGACGTATTAGTGAGAGGCAGCACGATTTTGTGAAGGGGAGGTCGTGTCTCACTAACTTGATAGAGTTTTTCGAGGAGGTCACTAAGATGATTGATGCAGGTAGGGCAGTAGATGTTGTCTATATGGACTTCAGTAAGGCCTTTGACAAGGTCCCTCATGGTAGACTAGTACAAAAAGTGAAGTCACACGGGATCAGGGGTGAACTGGCAAGGTGGATACAGAACTGGCTAGGCCATAGAAGGCAGAGGGTAGCAATGGAGGGATGCTTTTCTAATTGGAGGGCTGTGACCAGTGGTGTTCCACAGGGATCAGTGTTGGGACCTTTGCTCTTTGTAGTATATATAAATGATTTGGAGGAAAATGTAACTGGTCTGATTAGTAAGTTTGCAGACGACACAAAGGTTGGTGGAATTGCGGATAGCGATGAGGACTGTCTGAGGATACAGCAGGATTTAGATTGTCTGGAGACTTGGGCGGAGAGATGGCAGATGGAGTTTAATCCGGACAAATGTGAGGTAATGCATTTTGGAAGGGCTAATGCAGGTAGGGAATATACAGTGAATGGTAGAACCCTCAAGAGTATTGAAAGTCAAAGAGATCTAGGAGTACAGGTCCACAGGTCATTGAAAGGGGCAACACAGGTGGAGAAGGTAGTCAAGAAGGCATACGGCATGCTTGCCTTCATTGGCCGGGGCATTGAGTATAAGAATTGGCAAGTCATGTTGCAGCTGTATAGAACCTTAGTTAGACCACACTTGGAGTATAGTGTTCAATTCTGGTCGCCACACTACCAGAAGGATGTGGAGGCTTTAGAGAGGGTGCAGAAGAGATTTACCAGAATGCTGCCTGGTATGGAGGGCAAAAGCTATGAGGAGCGATTGAATAAACTCGGTTTGTTCTCTCTGGAACGAAGGACGTTGAGGGGCGACCTGATAGAGGTATACAAAATTATGAGGGGCATAGACAGAGTGGATAGTAGAGGCTTTTCCCCAGGGTAGAGGGGTCAATTACTAGGGGGCATAGGTTTAAGGTGAGAGGGGCAAGGTTTAGAGTAGATGTACGAGGCAAGTTTTTTAAGCAGAGGGTAGTGGGTGCCTGGAACTCACTACCGGAGGAGGTAGTGGAAGCAGGGACGATAGGGACATTTAAGGGGCATCTTGACAAATATATGAATAGGATGGGAATAGAAGGATACGGACCCAGGAAGTGTAGAAGATTGTAGTTTAGTCGAGCAGTATGGTCGGCACGGGCTTGGAGGGCCGAAGGGCCTGTTCCTGTGCTGTACATTTCTTTGTTCTTTGTTCTTTGATATACTACCCAGGTACCACTGGAAATAATGATATTCTACCCGGGGACCACTGTATATAATGATACACTACCCAGGGACCACTGTATATAATGATATTCTACCCAGGGACCACTGTATCTAATGATATACTACCCAGGGACCACTGTAAATAATGGTAAACGACCCAGGGACCACTGTATATAAGGATATCCTACCCAGGGACCACTGTATATAATTATATTCTACCCAGGGACCACTGTATATAATGATACACTACCCAGAGACCACTGTAAATAACGAAACACTACACACGGACCACTGTATATAATGATATACTACCCAGGCACCACTGTAAATAATGGTAAACTACCCAGGGCACACCGTAAATAAGATACACAACCCAGAGACCACTGTAAATAATGATACACTACCAAGGGACCACTGTATATAATGATATGCTACCCAGGGACCACTGTAAATAATGATATACTGCCCAGGGACCACTGTAAATAATGGTAAACTACCCAGGGACCACTGTATATAATGATACACTACCCAGGGACCACTGTATATAATGATATTCTACCCAGGGATCACTGTACATAATGATATACTACCCAGGTACCACTGTATATAATGATATTCTACCCAGGGACCACTGTATATAATGATACACTGCCCAGGGACCACTGTATATAATGATATTCTACCCAGGGACCACTGTATCTAATGATATACTACCCAGGTACCACTGTATATAATGATATTCTACCCAGGGACCACTGTATATAATGATATTCTACCCAGGGATCACTGTACATAATGATATACTACCCAGGTACCACTGTATATAATGATATTCTACCCAGGGACCACTGTATATAATGATACACTGCCCAGGGACCACTGTATATAATGATATTCTACCCAGGGACCACTGTATCTAATGATATACTACCCAGGTACCACTGTATATAATGATATTCTACCCAGGTACCACTGTATATAATGATATTCTACCCAGGGACCACTGTATATAATGATACACTACCCAGGGACCACTGTATATAATGATATTCTACACAGGGACCACTGTAAATAATGGTAAACTACCAATGGAACACTGTATATCATGATACACTATCCAGGGACCACTGTAAATAATGGTAAACGACCCAGGGACCAGTGTATATCATGATACACTATCCAGGCACCACTGTAAATTATTCCCAGGAACTACTGTAACAAATGGGGAGAGTTTCTAGAACACGCAAATCGATTCTACAATGAGGAGCAGGTGGGAGGCCTGGCCCTGCTGAATCTTCTCTTGTATCACTGGGCAGTCAGCGTGGAGAGGGTGAAGGGATGTGTAAGGGAGCTGGAGGTGGACTGGGTCTGAATGGAGGAGGCCTCCTGCGCGGGTAACTCTCCCTGCGCGCTGACTACCAGGCTACTCCCGGCCAGCCCACACACACTCCAGGCCACTCCCGGCCAGCCCACACACACACTCCAGGCCACTCCCGGCCAGCCCCCACACACACTCCAGGCCACTCCCGGCCAGCCCACAGACACACTCCAGGCCACTTCCGGGCAGCCCACACACACACTCCAGGCCACTCCCGGCCAGTCCACATACACACTCCAGACCACTCCCGACCAGCCCACAGACACACTCCCGGCCACTCCCGGGCAGCCCACATACACACTCCAGGCCACTCCCGACCAGCCCACACACACACTCCAGACCACTCCCGACCAGCCCACACACACACTCCAGGCCACTCCCGGCCAGCCCACACACACACTCCAGACCACTCCCGACCAGCCCACACACACACTCCAGACCACTCCCGGCCAGCCCACACACACACTCCAGGCCTCTCCCGGCCAGCCCACATACACACTCCCGGCCACTCCCGGGCAGCCCACACACACACTCCAGACCACTCCCGACCAGCCCACACACACACTCCAGACCACTCCCGACCAGCCCACACACACACTCCAGACCACTCCCGGCCAGCCCACACACACACTCCAGGCCAGGTCACTCCCGGCCAGCCCACACACACTCCAGGCCAGGCCACTCCCGGCCAGCCCACACACACACTCCAGGCCAGGCCACTCCCGGCCAGCCCACACACATTCCAGGCCACTCCCGGCCAGCCCACACACACTCCAGGCCACTCCCGGCCAGCCCACACACACACTCCAGGCCACTCCCGGCCAGCCCACACACTCACTCCAGGCCACTCCCGGCCAGCCCACACACACACTCCAGGCCACTTCACGGCCAGCCCACACACACACTCCAGGCCACTCCCGGCCAGCCCACACACACACACTCCAGGCCACTCCCGGCCAGCCCACACACACACTCCAGGCCAGGCCACTCCCGGCCAGCCCACACTTACACTCCAGGCCACTCCCGGCCAGTCCACACACACACTCCCGGCCACTCCCGGCCAGCCCACACACACACTCCAGGCCACTCCCGGCCAGCCCCCACACACACTCCAGGCCACTCCCGGCCAGCCCACACACACACTCCAGGCCAGGCCACTCTCGGCCAGCCCACACACACACTCCAGGCCACTCCCGGCCAGCCCACACACACACTCCAGGCCACTCCCGGCCAGCCCACACACACCCTCCTGGCCACTCCCGGCCAGCCCACACACACACTCCAGGCCACTCCCGGCCAGCCCACACACACACACTCCAGGCCACTCTCCCCAGCCCACACACACTCCAGTGGAACCCTTTCTGCTCACTCTCTCTAAACTCCTTCCTAATTTGGAGTCCTCTGTGAAATTGCTCTTTACCTTAAACTGATCTACAGATTACAATTCCAGTTCACTAATCCCACCGTTCAACTGAGATCCTCCATCGCTGACAACACTCCATTAAATACCCTTTGTTTTGTCTCCAAGATCCTCACATCCTTTTGTATATTTAGCGGCAGAACAAGAAGCAATTCCTCAGCTATGGCCCTATCTATAAACCTGGTTATAACTCTATAGGCTATTGGCAAAGTATTAGAAAGTGGGATTCAAATACTCAGGTGGTTGTTTTTGACCTGCCCAGTCCAGATGGGCCGAATGGCCTTTCTGTGCTCTGGACCTCGATGACTCTATGATCCTAACATCCTTCTTTTCGGAGTCTCCGCCTCTATTGATCAAGTTAAATATCTTCTGTGGATTTTCCAATCTTATCCCGATGACCTTCCAGTGCAAAGTGTGGACATGTCCCCGCTCCCTTCCTGTACACTTTTTAAACTTGTCCCGTTTAGTTTATATTTCCTGTCCTCTGCCCTCCTCCCTAATGCATCACCCACACGACAGTGATTTAAATTTACTTTCCCCGTGACCCTCCCTTTCACAGATCTGGGAACATGCTGCTGAAGATTGCTGCTACCCTGCTCACTGTGTCATTGCTGAGTCTCTGTCATTTGTGAATGTTGAAATTCTTTCCATTGAAGCCTATCGCAGTGAATTGTATCTTGAAGAGCAATTGTCCTCATGTGGACCCCGAGTGAACATCAGTGTCTCCTCCCCTCCTGTCTGAATAACTATCATTCACCGCTTCTCTCTGCTTTCTGTTTCTTAGCCAATATCACATTCTCACTGTCACAGACCCTTTAATCCACGGCTTTGGGACTAGAGAACAACTCTAATAAATGACATTTGATCACAATATGTCCCAGTACATAAATTCATATCAGTTCCCTCATTAATCCTCCAGTTATTTTGAAATATAACTGCAATAACAACATGCGATGTGATTTCCCACGAATATCGCCGTGTTTCTGGTCACATAACACCATTTCCTCGCGAAGGAGCAATATTCCTGTTGCCCACTCTGACCCCTAGAAATGTCCTGGTGACGAACATTATACTGACTGCTCTGTCACTCCAGGGTTTATCCCTCTCTCTCCTTTTATAAACAGGATGGGGCAGTGAAAATGCCCCAGTCCCCTGGAACCACTCAGATATCAATGAGGATTGAGTATCAGGGTCAGTGTGTCCACTATTTCCACACTCCATCCCTCAGTCACTGTCACACAACCGATCCAGACCCGGCTAATCTTCTATTTCATTGTGATAGAAAATGTATTGGATTGAAAGGGGTTAACTGAGCCTGTTTGTTTAGTGACTGTGATGAATGTCAGTCTCTATGGATTTAACCGCGTCACTGGAGGGTTTGTCGCTGCTATTAATAAGCGATTCCTTTCACTGTGTTATCCCAAACTGTCAGCGGGAGCGTCAATTTCAACACTGCCAGAGATCAGCGGCTCCAGAGAGACCGAGAGGAGGGAGAAAATCTGGGAGCTACCCACAGGAACGTTACAGCAATGGATCAGAGTCTGGGAACTACCCACAGGAACGTTACAGCAATGGATCAGAATCTGGGAACTACCCACAGGAACGTTACAGCAATGGATCAGAATCTGGGATCTAACCACAGGAACGTGACAGCAATGGATCGGAATCTGGGATCAAACCACAGGGACTTAACAGCAATGGACAGGAGTTTATCCCAGGGTCTTTATTGGATTGCTCGAGATCCTTTCCTTTCAGCATATTGGATCCTAGATGTACTCTATATAATTCAGGCGGGTTATTATCCGCTCCTGGCTGTTGTCGGTGTCCCTGGTAAGTCTCACTATCCAGTTATTTATTGTATAAACTACTTTAAGTGTATTATTGCTCTGGACATTTCCATCTTGGAAAGATTGAATGCATGTTGTTCAGTTCCAGTCACTAATCTCAGTCCCTATCCAGTATCCACACGCCGCTCTCTGGCTGAAATCGGAGACTGGGGTCACAATCTCCGCGCTCCCTTTGACACTGAAATTATTTATATCCAGATGTTCTTTCTATTCCCAATCCTGCCCACTTGCCATCGCCTCATCGCAGAACAATCCATCATCTGTGTCTGTGTCAAATCCAGACTCGACTATTGCGATTAAATTCGAGTCACTCAATTGCTGTTATAAATCTTCATGAAGCACAGATCACACCCAACTCTGCTGTCCATATCCTAACCCACACACAATGCCAGTCACGTACCGTCCCTCTGCTCACTGATCTACATTGGTTCCCAATCTGGCAGCATCTCAATATCAATGTGCTCATTCTGTGATTGAAATTCTCCACAGTCTCACACAATAACTTCTACCATTTCCAACGAAAGTGAAAACAGTTAATTTTCATTCAGTGTCCAGTTCTGCAATTGGGAAGTTACTGGAGGTGATGAGGATGTGTTTCTGGTGGTTGTGTTATTGGGAAGTTACTGGAGGTGATGAAGATGTGTTTCTGGTGGTTGTGTTATTGGGAAGTTAGTGGAGGGGCTGTGGATGTGTTTCTGGAGGGTGCGTTATTGGGGAGTTAGTGGAATGGCTGTGGATGTGTTTCTGGAGGGTGCGTTATTGGGGTTAGTGGAGGGGCTGTGGATGTGTTTCTGGAGGGTGCGTTATTGGGGAGTTAGTGGAGGGGCTGTGGATGTGTTTCTGGAGTTCGTGTTATTGGGAAGTTAGTGAGGGGATGTGGATGTGTTTCTGGAAGTGGTGTTACTGGGATGTTAGATGAGGTGATGAGGATGTGTATCTGGAAGTTGTGTTCTTGGGAAGTTAGTGGAGGTGATGTGAATGTGTTTCTGGAGGTTGTGTTATTGGGAAGTTAGTGGAGGTGATGTGATGAGTTTCTGGAGGTTGTGTTATTGGGAAGTTAGTGGAGGTGATGAGGATGTGTTTCTGGAGGTTGTGTTATAGGGAGGTTAGTGGAGGTGATGAGGATGTGTTTCTGGAGGTTGTGTTATTGGGAAGTTAGTGGAGGTGAAGTGGATGTGTTTCTGGAGGTTGTGTTATTGGGACGTTAGTAGAGGTGATGAGGATGTGTTTCTGGAGGTTGTGTTATTGGGAAGTTAGTTGTGCAGATGAGGATGTGTTTATGGAGTTTGTGTTATTGGGATGTTGATGGGGGTGAAGTGGATGTCATTCAGGAAGTTGTGTTATTGAGAAGTTCGTGGACGTAAAGTGAATGTGTTTCTGGAGGTTTTGTTAATGGGAGGTTAGTGGAGGTGATGTGGATGTGTTTCTGGAGGTTTTGTTATTGGGAAGTTAGTGGAGCTGATATGTTTCTGGAGGTTGTGTTATTGGGAGGTTAGTGGAGGTGATGAGGATGTGTTTCTGGAGGTAACGTTATTGGGAAGTTAGTGAAGGTGAAGTGGATGTGTTTCTGGAGGTTGTGTTATAGGGAAGTTAGTGGTGGTGATGTGTATGTGTTTCTGGAGGTTGTGTTATTGGGAAGTTAATGGAGGTGAAGAGGACGTGTTTCTGGAGGTTGTGTTATTGGGACGTTAGTGGAGGTGATGAGAATGTGTTTCTGGAGGTTGTGTTATTGGAGGTGAAGAGGACGTGTTTCTGGAGGTTCTTTAATTGGGAAGTTATTGGAGGTGATGAGGGTGGGTTTCTGGAGGTTGTGTTATTGGGAAGTTAGTGGAGGTGATGAGGATGTGTTTCTGGAGGTTGTGTTATTGGGAAGTTAGTGGAGGTAATGAGGATGTGTTTCCAGATGTTGTTTTATTGGGAAGTTATTGGAGGTGATGAGGACGTGTTTCTGGAGGTTGTGTTATTGGGAAGTTAGTGGAGGTGATGAGGACGTGTTTCTGGAGGTTGCGTTATTGGGAAGTTAGTGGAGGTGATGAGGACGTGTTTCTGGAGGTTGAATTATTGGGAAGCTAGTGGAGGTGAAGTGGTTCGATTTCTGGTGGTTCTGTAATTGCTGAGTTAGCGGAGTTGATGAGGATGTGTTTCTGGAGTTGGTGTTATTGGGAAGTTAGTGGAGTTGATGAGGATGTGTTCCTGCAGGTTGTGTTATTGGGAAGTTAGTGGAGGAAATGTGGATGTGTTTCTGGAGTTGGTGTTATTGGGAAGTTAGTGGAGGGGATCAGGATGGGTTTCTGGGGTTTGGGTCATGAGGAAGATGGCAGATGTAATGAGAATGGATTTCTCGAGGTTTTGTTATTGGGGATTTAATGGAGGTGATGTGGGTGTGTTTCTGGCGGTTGTGTTATTGTGAAGTTAGTGGTGGTGATGAGGATGTGGTTCTGGTGGTTGTGTTATTGGGAAGTTAGTGGGGGTGATGAGGATGTGTTTCTGGAGGTTGTGTTATTGTGAGGTTAGTGGTGGTGATGAGGATGTGGTTCTGGTGGTTGTGTTATTGGGAAGTTAGTGGGGGTGATGAGGATGTGTTTCTGGAGGTTGTGTTATTGGGACGTTAGTGGAGGTGATGAGGATGTGTTTCTGGAGGCTGTGTTATTGGGAAGTTAGTGGAGGTGATGTGGATGTGTTTCTGGAGTTGGTGTTATTGGGAAGTTAGTGGAGGTGATGTGGATGTGTTTCTGGAGTTGGTGTTATTGGGAAGTTAGTGGAGGTGATGTGGATGTGTTTCTGGTGGTTGTGTTATTGGGAAGTTAGTAGAGGTGATGGGGATGTGTTTCTGGAGGTTGTGTTATTGGGGTTACTTGGGTTGATGAGGATGTGTTTCTGGAGGTTGTGTTATTGGAAAGTTAGTGGAGGTGATGAGGTTGTGTTTCTGGAGGTTGTGCTATTGTGAAGTAAGTGGAGGTGATGAGGATGTGTTTCTGGAGGTTGTGTTCTTGAGGAGTTAGTGGAGGTGATGAGGATGTGTTTCTGGAGGCTGTGTTATTGGGAAGTTAGTGGAGGTGATGTGGATGTGTTTCTGGAGTTGGTGTTATTGGGAAATTAGTGGAGGTGATGTGGATGTGTTTCTGGAGGCTGTGTTATTGGAAAGTTAGTGGAGGTGATGAGGATGTGGTTCTGGAGGTTGTGTTATTGCAAAGTTATTGGAGGTGGTGAGGATGTGTTTCTGGAGGTTGTGTTATTGGGAATTTAGTGGAGGTGATAAGGACGTGTTTCTGGAGGTTATATTATTGGGAAGTTAGTGGACGTGATGTGGATGTGTTTCTGGAGGTTGTGTTATTGGGAAGTTAGTGGAGGTGATGTGGATGTGTTTCTGGAGGTTGTGTTATTGGGAAGTTAGTGGAGGTGATGAGGACGTGTTTCTGGAGGTTGTTTTATTGGGAAGTTAGTGGAGGTGATGTGGATGGTTTTATGGAAGTTGTGTTATTGGGAAGTTCGTGGAGGTGATGAGGACGTGTTTCTGGAGGTTATGTTATTGGGAAGTTAGTGGACGTGATGTGGATGTGTCTCTGGAGGTTGTGTTATTGGGAAGTTAGTGGAGGTGATGTGGATGGGTTTCTGGAGGTTGTGTTATTGGGAAGTTAGTGGAGGTGATGAGGATGTGTTTCTGGAGGTTGTGTTATTGGGGTTAGTTGGGTTGATGAGGATGTGTTTCTGGAGGTTGTGTTCTTGAGGAGTTAGTGGAGGTGATGTGGATGGGTTTCTGGAGGTTGTGTTCTTGAGGAGTTAGTGGAGGTGATGTGGATGGGTTTCTGGAGGTTGTGTTATTGGGAAGTTAGTGGAGGTGATGAGGACGTGTTTCTGGAGGTTGTGTTATTGGGAAGTTATTGGTGATGAGGACGTGTTTCTGGTGGTTGTTTTATTGGGAATGTATTGGAGGTGATGAGGACGTGTTTCTGGAGGTTGTGTTATTGGGAAATTAGTGGAGGTGATGAGGATGTGTTTCTGGAGGTTGTTTTACTGGGAAGTTATTGGAGGTGATCAGGACGTGTTTCTGGAGGTTGAATTATTGGGAATGTATTGGAGGGGCTGTGGATGTGTTTCTGGAGGGTGCGTTATTGGGGAGTTAGTGGAATGGCTGTGGATGTGTTTCTGGAGGGTGCGTTATTAGGGTTCGTGGAGGGGCTGTGGATGTGTTTCTGGAGGGTGCGTTATTGGGGAGTTAGTGGAGGGGCTGTGGATGTGTTTCTGGAGTTCGTGTTATTGGGAAGTTAGTGAGGGGATGTGGATGTGTTTCTGGAAGTGGTGTTACTGGGATGTTAGATGAGGTGATGAGGATGTGTATCTGGAAGTTGTGTTCTTGGGAAGTTAGTGGAGGTGATGTGAATGTGTTTCTGGAGGTTGTGTTATTGGGAAGTTAGTGGAGGTGATGTGATGAGTTTCTGGAGGTTGTGTTATTGGGAAGTTAGTGGAGGTGATGAGGATGTGTTTCTGGAGGTTGTGTTATAGGGAGGTTAGTGGAGGTGATGAGGATGTGTTTCTGGAGGTTGTGTTATTGGGAAGTTAGTGGAGGTGAAGTGGATGTCTTTCTGGAGGTTGTGTTATTGGGAAGTTAGTTGTGCAGATGAGGATGTGTTTATGGAGTTTGTGTTATTGGGATGTTGATGGGGGTGAAGTGGATGTCATTCAGGAGGTTGTGTTATTGGGAAGTTCGTGGACGTAAAGTGAATGTGTTTCTGGAGGTTTTGTTAATGGGAGGTTAGTGGAGGTGATGTGGATGTGTTTCTGGAGGTTTTGTTATTGGGAAGTTAGTGGAGCTGATATGTTTCTGGAGGTTGTGTTATTGGGAGGTTAGTGGAGGTGATGAGGATGTGTTTCTGGAGGTAACGTTATTGGGAAGTTAGTGGAGGTGAAGTGGATGTGTTTCTGTAGGTTGTGTTACAGGGAAGTTAGTGGTGGTGATGTGGATGTGTTTCTGGAGGTTGTGTTATTGGGAAGTTAGTGGAGGTGAAGAGGATGTGTTTCTGGAGGTTGTGTTAATGGGAAGTTAGTGGAGGTGATGAGGATGTGTTTCTGGAGGTTGTGTTATTGGGAAGTTAGTGGAGGTGATGAGGATGTGTTTCTGGAGGTTGTGTTATTGGAGGTGAAGAGGACGTGTTTCTGGAGGTTCTTTAATTGGGAAGTTATTGGAGGTGATGAGGGTGGGTTTCTGGAGGTTGTGTTATTGGGAAGTTAGTGGAGGTGATGAGGATGTGTTTCTGGAGGTTGTGTTATTGGGAGGTTAGTGGAGGTGATGAGGATGTGTTTCCGGATGTTGTTTTATTGGGAAGTTATTGGAGGTGATGAGGACGTGTTTCTGGAGGTTGTGTTATTGGGAAGTTATTGGAGGTGATGAGGACGTGTTTCTGGAGGTTGTGTTATTGGGAAGTTAGTGGAGGTGATGAGGACGTGTTTCTGGAGGTTGCGTTATTGGGAAGTTAGTGGAGGTGATGAGGACGTGTTTCTGGAGGTTGAATTATTGGGAAGCTAGTGGAGGTGAAGTGGTTCGATTTCTGGTGGTTCTGTAATTGAGGAGTTAGCGGAGTTGATGAGGATGTGTTTCTGGAGTTGGTGTTATTGGGAAGTTAGTGGAGTTGATGAGGATGTGTTCCTGCAGGTTGTGTTATTGGGAAGTTAGTGGAGGAAATGTGGATGTGTTTCTGGAGTTGGTGTTATTGGGAAGTTAGTGGAGGGGATCAGGATGGGTTTCTGGGGTTTGGGTCATGAGGAAGATGGCAGATGTAATGAGAATGGATTTCTCGAGGTTTTGTTATTGGGGATTTAATGGAGGTGATGTGGATGTGTTTCTGGCGGTTGTGTTATTGTGAAGTTAGTGGTGGTGATGAGGATGTGGTTCTGGTGGTTGTGTTATTGGGAAGTTAGTGGGGGTGATGAGGATGTGTTTCTGGAGGTTGTGTTATTGTGAAGTTAGTGGTGGTGATGAGGATGTGGTTCTGGTGGTTGTGTTATTGGGAAGTTAGTGGGGGTGATGAGGATGTGTTTCTGGAGGTTGTGTTATTGGGACGTTAGTGGAGGTGATGAGGATGTGTTTCTGGAGGCTGTGTTATTGGGAAGTTAGTGGAGGTGATGTGGATGTGTTTCTGGAGTTGGTGTTATTGGGAAGTTAGTGGAGGTGATGTGGATGTGTTTCTGGTTGTTGTGTTATTGGGAAGTTAGTAGAGGTGATGGGGATGTGTTTCTGGAGGTTGTGTTATTGGGGTTACTTGGGTTGATGAGGATGTGTTTCTGGAGGTTGTGTTATTGGAAAGTTAGTGGAGGTGATGAGGTTGTGTTTCTGGAGGTTGTGCTATTGTGAAGTAAGTGGAGGTGATGAGGATGTGTTTCTGGAGGTTGTGTTCTTGAGGAGTTAGTGGAGGTGATGAGGATGTGTTTCTGGAGGCTGTGTTATTGGGAAGTTAGTGGAGGTGATGTGGATGTGTTTCTGGAGTTGGTGTTATTGGGAAGTTAGTGGAGGTGATGTGGATGTGTTTCTGGTGGTTGTGTGATTGGGAAGTTAGTGGAGGTGATGAGGATCTGTTTCTGGTGGTTGTGTTATTGGGAGGTTAGTGGAGGTGATGAGGATGTGATTCTGGAGGTTGTGATGTTGGGAAGTTAGTGGAGGTGATGAGGATGTGTATCTGGAGGGTATGTTCTTGAGGAGTTAGTGGAGGTGATGAGGATGTGTTTCTGGAGGCTGTGTTATTGGAAAGTTAGTGGAGGTGATGAGGATGTGGTTCTGGAGGTTGTGTTATTGCAAAGTTATTGGAGGTGGTGAGGATGTGTTTCTGGAGGTTGTGTTATTGGGAATTTAGTGGAGGTGATAAGGACGTGTTTCTGGAGGTTATGTTATTGGGAAGTTAGTGGACGTGATGTGGATGTGTTTCTGGAGGTTGTGTTATTGGGAAGTTAGTGGAGGTGATGTGGATGTGTTTCTGGAGGTTGTGTTATTGGGAAGTTAGTGGAGGTGATGAGGACGTGTTTCTGGAAGTTGTTTTATTGGGAAGTTAGTGGAGGTGATGTGGATGGTTTTATGGAAGTTGTGTTATTGGGAAGTTCGTGGAGGTGATGAGGACGTGTTTCTGGAGGTTATGTTATTGGGAAGTTAGTGGACGTGATGTGGATGTGTCTCTGGAGGTTGTGTTATTGGGAAGTTAGTGGAGGTGATGTGAATGGGTTTCTGGAGGTTGTGTTATTGGGAAGTTAGTGGAGGTGATGAGGATGTGTTTCTGGAGGTTGTGTTATTGGGGTTAGTTGGGTTGATGAGGATGTGTTTCTGGAGGTTGTGTTCTTGAGGAGTTAGTGGAGGTGATGTGGATGGGTTTCTGGAGGTTGTGTTCTTGAGGAGTTAGTGGAGGTGATGTGGATGGGTTTCTGGAGGTTGTGTTATTGGGATGTTAGTGGAGGTGATGAGGACGTATTTCTGGAGGTTGTGTTATTGGGAAGTTATTAGTGATGAGGACGTGTTTCTGGTGGTTGATTTATTGGGAAGTAATTGGAGGTGTTGAGGACGTGTTTCTGGAGGTTGTTTTATTGGGAATGTATTGGAGGTGATGAGGACGTGATTCTGGAGGTTGTGTTATTGGGAAGTTAGTGGAGGTGATGAGGATGTGTTTCTGGAGGTTGTTTTACTGGGAAGTTATTGGAGGTGATCAGGACGTGTTTCTGGAGGTTGAATTATTGGGAAGCTAGTGGAGGTGAAGTGGTTCGATTTCTGGTGGTTCTGTAATTGAGGAGTGAGTGGAGTTGATGAGGATGTGTTTCTGGAATTGGTGTTATTGGGAAGTTAGTGGAGTTGTTGAGGATGTGTTCCTGCAGGTTGTGTTATTGGGAAGTTAGTGGAGGAAATGTGGATGTGTTTCTGGAGTTGGTGTTATTGGGAAGTTAGTGGAGGGGATCAGGATGGGTTTCTGGGGTTTGCGTCATTAGGAAGATGGTGGATGTAATTAGAATGGATTTCACGAGGTTTTGTTATTGGGGAGTTGATGGAGGAAATGTGGATGTGTTTCTGGAGTTGGTGTTATTGGGAAGTTAGTGGAAGGGATCAGGATGGGTTTCTGGGGTTTGGGTCATTAGGCAGATGGTGGATGTAATTAGAATCGATTTCACGAGGTTTTGTTATTGGGGAGTTGTTGGAGGTGATGTGGATGTGTTTCTGGAGGTTGTGTTATTGTGAAGTTAGTGGTGGTGATGAGGATGTGGTTCTGGTGGTTGTGTTAATGGGAAGTTAGTAGAGGTGATGAGGATGTGTTTCTGGAGGTTGTGTTATTGGGACGTTAGTGGAGTTGATGAGGATGTGTTTCTGGAGGTTGTTTTATTGGGAAGTTAGTGGAGGTGATGAGGATGTGTTTCTGGAGGTTGTGTTATTGGGAAGTAAGTGGAGGTGATGTGAATATGTTTCTGGAGGTTGTGTTATTGGGAAGTTAGTGGAGGAGATGAGGTTGTGTTTCTGGAGGTTGTGTTATTGGGATGTTAGTGGAACTGATGTGAACGTGTTTCTGGAGGTTATGTTATTAGGAAGTTAGTGGAGGTGATGTGGATGTGTTTCTGGAGGTTGTGTTATTGGAAAGTTAGTGGAGGTGATGAGGATGTGTTTCTGGATGTTGTGTTATTGGGAAGTTAGTGGAGATGATGAGGATGTGTATCTGGAGGGTGTGTTCTTGAGGAGTTAGTGGAGGTGATGAGGATGTGTTTCTGGAGGCTGTGTTATTGGAAGGTTAGTGGAGGTGATGAGGATGTGGTTATGGAGGTTGTGTTATTGGGAGGTTAATGGAGGTGATGAAGATGTGTATCTGGATGGTGTGTTCTTGAGGAGTTAGTGGAGGTGATGAGGATGTGTTTCTGGAGGCTGTGTTATTGGAAAGTTAGTGGAGGTGATGAGGATGTGGTTCTGGAGGTTGTGTTATTGCAAAGTTATTGGAGGTGGTGAGGATGTGTTTCTGGAGGTTGTGTTATTGGGAAGTTAGTGGAGGTGGTGAGGATGTGTTTCTGGAGGTTGTCTTATTGGGAAGTTAGTGGAGGTGATGAGGATGTGTTTCTGGAGGTTGTCTTATTGGGAAGTTAGTGGAGGTGCTGAGGATGTGTTTCTGGAGGTTGTGTTATTGGGAAGTTAGTTGGGTTGATGAGTATGTGTTTCTGGAGGTTGTGTTATTGGGGAGTTAGTGGAGGTGATATGAATGTGTTTCTGGAGGTAGTGTTATTGGGAAGTTAGTGGAGGTGATGAGGATGTTTTTCTGGAGGTTGTGTTATTGGAAAGTTAGTGGAGGTGATGAGGTTGTGTTTCTGGAGGTTGTGTTCTTGGGATGTGGTGGAGGTGATGTGGATGGGTATCTGAAGGTTCTATTATTGGGATGTTAGTGGAGTTGATGTGTTTCTGCAGGCTGTGTTATAGGGAAGTTAGTGGAGGTGATGAGGATGTGATTCTGGAGGTTGTGTTATTGGGAAGTTAGTGGAGGTGATGAGGATGTGTATCTGGAGGTTGTGTTCTTGAGGAGTTAGTGGAGGTGATGAGGATTTGTTTCTGGTGGTTGTGTTATTGGGTGGTTAATGGAGGTGATGAGGATGTGTATCTGGAGGGTGTGTTCTTGAGGAGTTAGTGGAAGTGATGAGGATGTGTTTCTGGAGGCTGTTATTGGAAAGTTATTGGAGGTGATGAGGATGTGTTTCTGGAGGTTGTTTTATTGGGAAGTTAGTGGAGGTGATGTGGATGTGTTTCTGGAGGTTGTTTTATTGGGAAGTTAGTGGAGGTGATGAGGACGTGTTTCTGGAGGTTGTTTTATTGGGAAGTTAGTGGAGGTGATGTGGATGGGTTTATGGAAGTTGTGTTATTGGGAAGTTAGCGGAGGTGATGAGGACGTGTTTCTGGAGGTTGTGTTATTGGGAAGTTATTGGAGGTGATGAGGACGTGTTTCTGGAGGTTGTGTTATTGGGAAGTTAGTGGAGGTGATGAGGACGTGTTTCTGGAGGTTGAATTATTGGGAATCTAGTGGAGGTGAAGTGGTTCGATTTCTGGTGGTTCTGTAATTGAGGAGTTAGTGGAGTTGATGAGGATGTGTTTCTGGAGTTGGTGTTATTGGGAAGTTAGTGGAGTTGATGAGGATGTGGTTCTGGTGGTTGTGTTATTGGGAAGTTAGTGGAGGAAATGTGGATGTGTTTCTGGAGTTGGTGTTATTGTGAAGTTAGTGGTGGTGATGAGGATGTGGTTCTGGTGGTTGTGTTATTGGGAAGTTAGTGGAGGGGATCAGGATGGGTTTCTGGGGTTTGGGTCATTAGGAAGATGGTGGATGTGATGAGAATGGATTTCTCGAGGATTTGTGATTTGGGAGTTAATGGAGGTGATGTGGATGTGTTTCTGGAGTTTGTGTTATTGTGAAGTTAGTGGTGGTGATGAGGATGTGGTTCTGGTGGTTGTGTTATTGGGAAGTTAGTGGAGGTGATGTGAATGTGTTCATGGAGGTTGCGTGATTGGGAGGTTAATGGAGGTTATGAGGATGTTTTACTGGGGATTATGTTATTGGGAGGTTAGTGGAGGTGATGAGGATGTGTTTCGGGAGGTTGTGTTATTGGGAAGTTAGTGGAGGTGATGAGGATCTGTTTCTGGAGGTTGTGTTATTGGGATGTTAGTGGAGGTGATGTGGATGGGTTTGTGTAGGTTGTGTTATTGGGAAGTAAGTGGAGGTGATGTGGATGTATTTCTGGAGGTTGTGTTATTGTGAATTTAGTGGAGGTGATGAGGATGTGTTTCTGGAGGTTGTGTTATTGTGAAGTTAGTGGAGGTGATGAGGATCTGGTTCTGGAGGTTGTATTATTGTGAAGTTAGTTGAGGTGATGAGGATGTGTTTCTGGAGGTTGTGTTTTTGTGACGTTAGTGGAGGTGATGCGGATGTGGTTCTGGTGGTTGTGTTATTGGGAAGTTAGTGGAGGTGATGTGGATGGGTATCTGAAGGTTCTATTATTGGGATGTTAGTGGAGCTAATGTGTTTCTGCAGGCTGTGTTATAGGGAAGTTAGTGGAGGCGATGAGGATGTGTTTCTGGAGGTTGTGTGATTGGGGAGATAGTGGGGGTGATGAGGATGTGATTCTGGAGGTTGTGTTATTGGGAAGTTAGTGGAGGTGATGAGGATGTGTTTCTGGAGGTTGTGTTATTGGGAAGTTAGTTGAGGTGATGTGGATGGGTTTCTGGAGGTTGTGTTATTGGGAAGTTAGTGGACATAATGAGGATATGTTTCTGGAGGTTGTGTTATTGGGAGGTTAGTGGAGGTGATGAGGATATGTTTCTGGAGGTTGTGTTATTGGGAGGTTAGTGGAGGTGATGAGGATGTGTTTCTGGAGGTTGTTTTATTGGGAAGTTATTGGAGGTGATCAGGACGTGTTTCTGGATGTTGAATTATTGGGAAGTTATTGGAGGTGATGAGGACGTGTTTCTGGAGGTTGAATTATTGGGAAGCTAGTGGAGGTGAAGTGGTTCGATTTCTGGTGGTTCTGTAATTGAGGAGTGAGTGGAGTTGATGAGGATGTGTTTCTGGAATTGGTGTTATTGGGAAGTTAGTGGAGTTGTTGAGGATGTGTTCCTGCAGGTTGTGTTATTGGGAAGTTAGTGGAGGAAATGTGGATGTGTTTCTGGAGTTGGTGTTATTGGGAAGTTAGTGGAGGGGATCAGGATGGGTTTCTGGGGTTTGCGTCATTAGGAAGATGGTGGATGTAATTAGAATGGATTTCACGAGGTTTTGTTATTGGGGAGTTGATGGAGGTGATGTGGATGTGTTTCTGGAGGTTGTGTTATTATGAAGTTAGTGGTGGTGATGAGGATGTGGTTCTGGTGGTTGTGTTATTGGGAAGTTAGTAGAGGTGATGAGGATGTGTTTTGGAGGTTGTGTTATTGGGACGTTAGTGGAGTTGATGAGGATGTGTTTCTGGAGGTTGTGTTATTGGGAAGTTAGTGGAGGTGATGTGGATGTGTTTCTGGAGGTTGTGTTATTGGGAAGTTAGTGGAGGTGATGTGAATATGTTTCTGGAGGTTGTGTTATTGGAAAGTTAGTGGAGGTAATGAGGTTGTGTTTCTGGAGGTTGTGGTATTGGGATGTTAGTGCAGGTGATGTGGATGGGTTTGTGTAGGTTGTGTTATTGGGAAGTTAGTGGAGGAAATGTGGATGTGTTTCTGGAGTTGGTGTTATTGGGAAGTTCGTGGAGGGGATCAGGATGGGTTTCTGGGATTTGGGTCATTAGGAAGATGGTCGATGTAATTAGAATGGATTTCACGAGGTTTTGTTATTGGGGATTGATGGAGGTGATGAGGATGTGGTTCTGGTGGTTGTGTTATTGGGAAGTTAGTGGAGGTGATGTGAATGTGTTAATGGAGGTTGTGTGATTGGGAGGTTAATGGAGGTTATGAGGATGTGTTTCTGGGGATTATGTTATTGGGAGGTTAGTGGAGGTGATGAGGATGTGTTTCGGGAGGTTGTGTTATTGGGAAGTTAGTGGAGGTGATGAGGATGTGTTTCTGGAGGTTGTGTTATTGAGATGTTAGTGGAGGTGATGTGGATGGGTTTGTGTAGGTTGTGTTATTGGGACGTAAGTGGAGGTGATATGGATGTATTTCTGGAGGTTGTGTTATTGTGAAGTTAGTGGAGGTGATGAGGATGTGTTTATGGAGGTTGTGTTATTGTGAAGTTAGTGGAGGTGATGAGGATGTGGTTCTGGAGGTTGTATTATTGTGAAGTTAGTTGAGGTGATGAGGATGTGTTTCTGGAGGTTGTGTTATTGGGAAGTTAGTGGAGGTGATGAGGTTGTGTTTCTGGAGGTTGTGTTATTGGGAATTTAGTGGAGGTGATGTGGATGTGGTTCTGGTGGTTGTGTTATTGGGAAGTTAGTGGAAGTGATGTGGATGGGTATCTGAAGGTTCTATTATTGGGATGTTAGTGGAGCTGATGTGTTTCTGCAGGCTGTGTTATAGGGAAGTTAGTAGAGGTGATGAGGATGTGTTTCTGGAGGTTGTGTTATTGGGGAGATAGTAGGGGTGATGAGGATGTGATTCTGGAGGTTGTGTTATTGGGAAGTTAGTGTAGGTGATGAGGATATGTTTCTGGAGGTTGTGTTATTGGGAGGTTAGTGTAGGTGATGAGGATAGTTTTCTGGAGGTTGTCTTATTGGGAAGATAGTGGAGGTGATGTGGATGTTTTTGTGGAGGTTGTGTTATTGGGAGGTTAGTGGAGGTGATGAGGATGTGTTTCTGGAGGTTGTGTTATTGGGAGGTTAGTGGAGGTGATCAGGATGTGATGCTCGAGGTTGTCTTATTGGGAAGATAGTGGAGGTGATGTGGATTTTTTTGTGGAGGTTGTGTTATTGGGAGGTTAGTGGAGGTGATGAGGATGTGTTTCTGGAGGTTGTGTTATTGGGAGGTTAGTGGAGGTGATGAGGATGTGATTCTGGAGGTTGTGTTATAGGGAAGTTAATGGAGGTGATCAGGATGTGTTTCTGGAGGATGTGTTACTGGGAAGTTAGTGGTGGTGATGAGGATGTGGTTCTGCTGGTTGTGTTATTGGGAGGTTAGTGGAGGTGATCAGGATGTGTTTCTGGAGGTTGTGTTATTGGGAAGTTAGTGGAGGTGATCAGGATGTGTTTCTGGAGGTTGTGTTATTGGGAAGTTCGTGGTGGTGATGTGGATGTGTTTCTTGAAGTTGTGTTATTGGGAGGTTAGTGGAGGTGATGAGTATGTGTTTCTGGAGGTTGTGTTATTGGGAAGTTCGTGGTGGTGATGTGGATGTGTTTCTTGAAGTTGTGTTATTGGGAGGTTAGTGGAGGTGATGAGTATGTGTTTCTGGATGTTGTATTATTGGGAAGTTATTGGAGGTGATGTGGATGTGTTTCTGGAGGTTGTGTTATTGGGAAGGTCTCTGAAACAGCTTTTTAATTGGGAGCTCCCGAGGCCACACTGCCTGTCCCCTGCTCCCAGGGATTATTGAGCAGTAAATGGTTAACTATATTCAGCACAGATGTCTCTGAAACAGCATTTTAATTGGGGGCTCCCGAGGCCACACTGCCTGAACCCTGCTTCCAGAAATTATTGAGCAGTAAATGGTTAACTATATTCAGCACAGAGGTCACTGAAACAGCTTTATAATTGGGGGCTCCCGGAGCCACATTGCCTGTCCCCTGCTCCGAGGGATTATTGAGCAGTAAATGGTTAACTATGTACAGCACAGAGTCTCTGAAACATACTTTTAATTCGGGGCTCCCGAGGCGACACTGACTGGCCCCTGCTCCCAGGGATTATTGAGCAGTAAATAGTTAACCTTGTACAGGCACAGAGGTCTCTGAAACAGCTTTTTAATTGGGGGCTCCCGAGGCCACACTGCCTGTCCCCTGCTTCCAGGGATTATTGAGCAGGAAATGGTTAACCTTGTACAGGCACAGAGGTCTCTGAAACAGCTTTTTAATTGAGGGCTCCCGAGGCCACACTGCCTGTCCCCTGCTCCCAGGGATTATTGAGCAGTAAATGGTTAACCTTGTACAGGCACAGATGTCTCTGAAACAGCATTTTAATTGGGAGCTCCCAAGGCCACACTGCCTGTCCCTTGCTCCCAGGGATTATTGAGCAGTAAATGGTTAACTATATCCAGCACAGAGGTCTCTGAAACAGCTTTTTAATTTGGGGTTCCCGGAGCCACACTGCCTGTCCCCAGGGTTATTGAGACGTAAATGGTTAACTATATCCAGCACAGAGGTCTCTGAAACAGCTTTTTAATTGGGGGCTCCTGGACCACACTGCCTGTCCCCTGCTCCCAGGGATGATTTAGTAGGAAATGGTTAACTGTGTACAGCGCAGAGGTTTCTGAAGCAACGTTTTAATTGGGGGCTCCCGAGGCCTCACTGTCTGACCCCATGCTCCGAGGGATGATTGAACAGTAAATGGTTAACTATATACAGCAAAGAGGTCTCTGAAACAGCTTTTTAATTGGGGGATCCCGAGGCCACACTGTCGGACCCCTGCTCCGAGGGTTGATTGAGCAGTAAATGGTTAACTATATACAGCACAGAGGTCTCTGAGACAGCTTTTTAATTTGGGGGCTCCCGAGGCCACACTGCCTGTCCCCTGCTCCCAGGGATTATTGAGAAGTAAATGGTTAACTATACACAGGCACAGAGGTCACTGAAACAGCTTTTTAATTGAGGGCTCCCGAGGCCACACTGCCTGTCCCCTGCTCCCAGGGATTATTGACCAGTAAATGGTTAATTATATACTGCACAGAGGTCTCTGAAACAGCTTTTTAATTGGGGGCTCCCAGACCACACTGCCAGTCCCCTGCTCCTAGGGATAATTGAGAGGAAGTAAATAGTTAACTTTCCAGAGCACAGAGGCCTCTGAAACAGCTTTTTAAGTGGGGGCTCCCGAGGCCACACTGCCTGTCCCCTGCTCCCAGGGATTATTGAGTAGTAAATGGTTAACTGTGTACAGCACAGAGGTCACTGAAACAGCTTTTTAATTGGGGGCTCCCGACCAGACTGCCTGTCCCCTGGTCCCAGGGATTATTGGGCACTCAATGCAGAACTATATACAGCACAGAGGTTTCTGAAGCAACTTTTTAATTGGGGGCTCCCGAGGCCACACTGCCTGTCCCCTGCTCCCAGGGATTATTGAGCATTAAATGGTTAACTGTGTACAGCACAGAGGTCTCTGAAACAGCTTTTTAATTGTGGGCTCCCGACCAGACTGCCTGTCCCCTGCTCCCAGGGATTATTGGGAAGTAAATGGTTAACTATATACAGGCACAGAGTGTGGTGGTATGTATTAGGGGTCATGTGGGACTGTGAAGCCGTGATGCTATTGGCTGACAGATCACGGGTCCTGGTTGGCTGCTGACTCCTGGCTCCGCCCTGAAGGCGGAGTATAAGAACCCGAACTTCTCCCCGCTGCTTCATTATGTTGCTGAACTGCTGGGGACAAGTCTCACTTAATAAAGCCTGAATCGACTTCATCACTTATCGTCTCTCTCGTAAGTCATTGTGCGCTACATATAAACAGCACAGAGGTCTCTGAAACAGCTTTTTAATTGGGGGCTCCCGAGGCCACACTGCCTGTACCCTGCTCCCAGGGATCATTGAGCAGTAAATGGTTAACTATATACAGCACAGAGGTCTCTGAAACTGCTTTTTAATTGGGGGCTCCCGGAGCCACACTGCCTGTCCCTTGCTCCCAGGGATTATTGAGCAGTAAATGGTTAACGATATACTGCACAGAGGTCTCTGACACAGCTTTTTAATTGGGGGCTCCGGACCACACTGCCTGTCCCCTGCTCCCAGGGAATATTGAGAAGTAAATGGTTGACTATATACAGCACAGAGGTCTCTGAAACAGCTTTTTAATTGGTGGCTCCCGAGGCCACACTGCCTGTACCCTGCTCCCAGGGATTATTGAGCAGTAAATGGTTAACTATACACAGGCACAGAGGTCACTGAAACAGCGTTCTAATTGGGGCTCACGAGGCCACACTGCCTGTCCCCTGCTCCCAGGGATTATTGAGCCGTAAATGGGAAACGAAATGCAGCACAGAGATCTCTGAAACAGCTTTTCAATTGGGGGCTCCCAGACCACACTGCCAGTCCCCTGCTCCCAGGGATAATTGAGAGGAAGTAAATGGATAACTATACTCAGCACAGAGGTCTCTGAAACAGCTTTTTAATTGGGAGCTCCCGACCACACTGCTTGTCCCCTGCTCCCAGGGATTATTGAGTAGTAAATGGTTAACTATAAACAGCACAGAGGTCACTGAAACAGCTTTATAATTGGGGGCTCCCGAGGCAACACTGCCTGTCCCCTGCTCCTATGGATTATTGAGAAGTAAATGGTTAACTATATAGAGCACAGAGGTCTCTGACACAGCTTTTTACTTGGGGGCTCCCAAGGCCACACTGCCTGACCCCTGCTCCCCGGGGTTATTGAGCAGTAAATGGTTAACTCTGTATAGGCACAGCGTTCCCTGAAAGAGATTTTTAATTGTGAGCTCCCGAGGCCACACAGCCTGTGCCCTGCTCCCAGGGATTATTGAGTAGGAAATGGTTAACTGTGAACAGCACAGAGGTCTCTGTAACAGCTTTTTAATTGGGGGGCTCCCGACCAGACTGCCTGTCCCCTGGCCCCAGCGATTAATGGGCACTAAATGTAGAACTATATACAGCACAGAGGTTTCTGAAGCAACTTTTTAATTGGGGGCTCCCGAGGCCACACTGCCTGTCCCCTGCTCCCAGGGTTTATTGAGCAGTAAATGGTTAACTATATACAGCACAGAGGTCTCTGAAACAGTTTTTAAATTGGGGGATCCCGAGGCCACACTGTCTGACCCCTGCTCCGAGGGATGATTGAGCAGTCAATGGTTAACTATATACAGCACAGAGGTCTCTGAAACAGTTTTTAAACTGGGGGATCCCGAGGCCACACTGTCTGACCCCTGCTCCGAGGGATGATTGAGCAGTAAATGGTTAACTATATACAGGCACAGAGGTCTCTGAAAGAGCTTTTTAATTGGGGGCTCCCGGAGACACACTGCCTGCACCCTGCTCCCACGGATTATTGAGCGGTAAATGCTTAACTATATACAGCACAGAGGTTTCTGAAGCAACTTTTTAATTGGGGGCTCCCGAGGCCCCACTGCGTGACCCCTGCTCCGTGGGATGATTGAGCAGTAAATGGTTAACTATATACAGCAGAGAGGTCTCTGAAACAGTTTTTAAATTGTGGGATCCCGAGGCCACACTGTCTGACCCGTGCTCCGAGGGATGATTGAGCAGTAAATGGTTAACTATATACAGGCACAGCTTTTTAATTTGAAGCTCCCAGATCACACTGCCTGGCCCCTGCTCCCAGGGATTATTGAGAAGTAAATGGTTAACTATGTACAGCACAGAGGTCTCTGAAACAGCCTTTTAATTGGGGGCTCCCGAGGCCACACTGCCTGACTCCTGCCCCCAGTGATTATTGAGAAGTAAATGGTTAACTATGTACAGCACAGTGGTCTCTGAAACAGGTTTTTAATTGGGGGCTCCCGATGCCACACTGCCTGTTTCCTGCTCACAGGGATTATTGAGCAGTAAATGGTTAACTATATACAAGCACAGAGGCCTCTGACACAGCTTTTTAATTGGGGGCTCCCAAGGCCACACTGCCTGTCCCCTGCTCCAAGGGATTATTGAGCAGTAAATGGTTAACTATATACAGCACAGAGGTCTCTGAAACAGCTTTTTAATTGGGGGCTCCCGAGGCCACACTGCCTGTCCCCTGCTCCCAGGGATTATTGAGAAGTAAATGGTTAACTATATTCAGCACAGTGGTCTCTGAAACAGCTTTTTAATTGGGGGCTCCCGAGGCCACACTGCCTGACCCCTGCTCCCAGGGATTATTGAGAAGTAAATGGTTAACTATATACAGCACAGAGGTCTGTGAAACAGCTTTTTAATTGGGGGCTCCCGAGGCCACACTGCCTGTCCCCTGCTCCCAGGGATTATTGAGCAGTAAATGGTTAACTATATACAGGCGCAGAGTTCTCTGAAACAGCTTTTTAATTGGGGGCTCCTGGACCACACTGCCTGTCCCCTGCTCACAGGGATTATTGAACAGTAAATGGTTAGAATCATAGAATCATAGACGTTTACAGCATGGAAACAGGCCCTTCGGCCCAACAAGTCCATGCCGCCCAGTTTTTACCATTAAGCTAGTCTAGTTGCCCACACTTGGCCCATAACCCTCTATACCCATCTTACCCATGTAACCATCTAAATGCTTTTTGAAAGACACAATTGTACCCGCCTCTACTACTACCTCTGGCAGCCCATTCCAGACACTCACTACCCTCTGAGTGAAGAAATTGCCCCTCTGGGCCCTTCTGAATCTCTCCCCTCTCACCTTAAACCTATGCCCTCTAGTTTTAGACTCCCCTACCTTTGGGAGAAGATGTTGACTATCTACCTTATCTATGCCCCTCATTATTTTATAGACCTCTATAAAATCACCCCTAAGCCTCCTACGCTCCAAGGAAAAAAGTCCCAGTCTATCCAGCCTCTCCTTATAACTCAAACCATCAAGTCCCGGCAACATCCTAGTAAATCTTTTCTGCACTCTTTCCAGTTTAATAATATCCTTCCTATAATAGGGTGACCAGAACTGCACACAGTATTCCAAGTGTGGCAGTACCAATGTCTTGTACAACTTCAACAAGACGTCCCAACTCCTGTATTCAATGTTCTGACCAATGAAACCAAGCATGCCGAATGCCTTCTTCACCACCCTGTCCACCTGCGACTCCACCTTCAAGGAGCTATGAACCTGTGCTCCTAGATCTCTTTGTTCTATAACCCTCCCCAACGCCATACCATTAACTGTGTACGTCCTGGCCTGATTCGATCTGCCAAAATGCATCACCGCACATTTATCTAAATTAAACTCCATCTGCCATTCGTCGGCCCACTGGCCTAATTGATCAAGATCCCGTTGCAATCCTAGATAACCTTCTTCACTATCCACTGTGCCACCAATCTTGGTGTCATCTGCAAACTTACTAACCATGCCTCCTAAATTCTCATCCAAATCATTAATATAATTCACAAATAACAGTGGACCCAGCACCGATCCCTGAGACACACCACTGGTCACAGGCCTCCAGTTTGAAAAACAACCCTCTATAACCACCCTCTGCCTTCTGTCGTCCAGCCAATTTTGAATCCAATTGGCAACCTCACCCTGGATCCCGTGAGCTTTAACCTTCTGCAACAACCTACCATGCGGTACCTTGTCAAAGGCTTTGCTAAAGTCCATGTAGACAACGTCTACTGCACTGCCCTCATCTACCTTCTTGGTCACCCCCTCAAAAAACTCAATCAAATTTGTGAGACATGATTTTCCACGCACAAAGCCATGCTGACTGCCCCGAATCAGTCCTTGCCTCTCTAAATGCTTGTAGATCCTGTCTCTCAGAATACCTTCTAGCAACTTACCTACTACAGACGTTAGGCTCACCAGTCTGTAGTTCCCATGCTTTTCCCTGCTGCCCTTCTTAAACAAGGGCACAACATTCGCCACTCTCCAATCTTCAGGCACCTCACCTGTGGCTGCCGATGATTCAAATATCTCTGTTAGGGGACCCGCAATTTCCTCCCTCGCCTCCCACAACACCCTGGGATACATTTCATCAGGTCCCGGGGATTTATCTACCTTGATGCGCTTTAAGACTTCCAGCACCTCCTCCTCTGTAATATGCACACTTCTCAAGACATCACTATTTATTTCCCTTAGTTTCCTAACATCCATGCCTTTCTCCACCGTGAATACCGATGAGAAATACTCATTCAGGATCTCACCCAACTCTTGTGGCTGTGCACATAGATGCCCTTGTTGATCCTTAAGAGGCCCTACTCTGTCCCTAGTTACTCTTTTCACCTTTATGTATTTGTAGAATCTCTTTGGATTCTCCCTTGCATTATTTGCCAAAGCAATTTCATGTCCCCTTTTTGCCCTCCTGATTTCCCTCTTAACTCTATTTCGACAATCTCTATACTCTTCAAGGGATCCACTTGACCCCAGTTGCTTATGTACGTCATATGCCTCCTTCTTCTTTTTGACCAGAGTCTCAATATCTCGAGTCATCCAGGGTTTCCTACTTCTACCAGCCTTACCCTTCACTCTAAAGGGAATGTGCTTACCCTGCACCCTGGTTAACACATTTTTAAAAGCCTTCCATTTACCAGCCGTCCCTTTGCCTGCCAACAGTCTCCCCCAATCTCCCTCTGCAAGTTCCTGTCTGATACCATTAAAATTGGCCTTGCCCCAATTAAGAATTTTAACTCTTGGGCCAGACCTATCATTCTCCATAGCTATCTTAAAACTAATGGAGTTATGGTCACTTGTCCCAAAGTGATCTCTCACTAGCACTTCTGTCACTTGCCCTTCCTTATTTCCCAAGACGAGGTCAAGTTTTGCCCCTCTCTAGTCGGTCCATCCACATACTGAATGAGAAATTCCTCCTGAATACACTCAACAAATTTCCCTCCATCCAAGCCCCTAATGCTATGGCTGTCACAGTCAATGTTGGGAAAGTTAAAGTCCCCTACTACTACCACCCTATTATTCTTGCAGCTATCTGTAATCTCCTTACATATTTGCTCCTCAATTTCCCGCTGACTATTTTGGGGGCCTTTAGTACAGTCCTACCAAGGTGATCTCTCCCTTCTTATTTTTCAGTTCCACCCATATAGACTCAGTGGGCGAACCCTCGGATATATCCCCTCTAAGTACTGCCGTGATGTTCTCCCTAATCAAAAACGCCACTCCCCCTCCTCTCTTACCTCCTGTTCTATCCTTTCTATAGCATCTGTACCCCGGAACATTGAGCTGCCAGTCCTGCCCCTCCCTTAGCCATGTTTCAGTCATAGCTATAATATCCCAGTCCCATGTGCCCGTCCATGCCCTGAGTTCATCCGCTTTGCCCGTCAGGCCCCTTGCATTGAAATAAATGCAGTTTAATGTAGACCTTCCTTGCTCTCTGCTCTGCATTCTCAGGTCATGCTTTACACACTCTCCCTTCCTGCCTTTTGTTTCTGTCCCCACTGACTCCCTACATCGGTTCACATCCCCCTGCCACATTAGTTTAAACCCTGCCCAACTGCACTAGCAAACACGCCCCCGAGAACATTGGTTCCGGTCCCACCCAGATGCAGACCGTCCGATTTGTACAGGTCCCACCTCCCCCAGAACCGGTCCCAATGTCCCAGGAATTTGAAACCCTCCCTCTTGCACCATCCCTCAAGCCACGTATTCACCCTAGCTATCCTGTCATTCCTACTGTGACTATCACGTGGCACTGGTAGCAATCCTGAGATTACTACCTTTGAGGTCCTACTTTTTAGTTTAACTCCTAACTCCCTAAATTCAGCTTGTAGGACCTCATCCCGTTTTTTACCTATATCATTGGTGCCTATATGCACGACGACAGCTGGCTGTTCACGCTCCCCCTCCAGAATGCCGTGCAGCCGCTCCTAGACATCCTTGAACCTTGCACCAGGGAGGAAACATACCAACCTGGATTCTCGTTTGCGTCCACAGAAACGCCTGTCTATTCCCCTTACAATTGAATCCCCTATCACTATAGCTCTGCCACTCTTTTTCCCGCCCTTCTGTGCAGCAGAGCCAGCCACGGTGCCATGAAGCTGGCTGCTGCTGCCTTCCCCTGGTGAGCCATCTCCCCCAACAGTTTCCAAAACAGTAAATCTGTTTTGGAGGGAGATGACCGCAGGGGATCCCTGCACTGCCTTCCTTGGTTAACTATATACAGCACAGAGGTCTCTGAAACAGCTTTTTAATTGGGGGCTCCCGAGGCCACACTGCCTGACCCCTGCTCCCCGGGATTATTGAGCAGTAAATGGTTAACTCTATATACGCACAGAGGTCTCTGAAAGAGATTTTTAATTGGGGGCTCCCGAGGCCACACTGCCTGTCCCCTGCTCCCAGTGATTATTGAGCAGTAAATGGTTAACGAAAAACAGCACAGAGGTCTCTGAAACAGTTTTTAATTGGGGCGATCCCGACGCTTCACTGCCTGTCCCCTGCTCCCAGGGATTATTGAGCAGTAAATGGTTAACAATATACAGCACAGAGGTCTCTGAAACAGCTTTTTAATTGGAAGCTCCCGAGGCCACACTGCCTGACCCCTGCTCCCAGGGATTATTGAGCAGTAAATGGTTAACTATATATAGCACAGCGGTCTCTGAAACAGCCTTTTAATTGGGGGCTCCCGGAGCCACACTGCCTGACCCCTGCTCCCAGGGATCATTGAGCACTAAATGGTTAACAATATACAGCACAGAGGGCACTGAAACAGCTTTTTAACTGGGGGCTCCCGAGGCCACATTGCCTGTCCCCTGCTCCCAGGGATTATTGAGATGTAAATGGTTAACTATATACAGCACAGAGGTCTCTGAAACAGCTTTTTAATTGGGGGCTCCCGTGGCCACACTGCCTGTCCCCTGATCCCAGGGATTATAGAGAAGTAAATGGTTAACCTTGTACAGCACAGATGTCTCTGAAACAGCTTTTCAATTGGCGCCTCCCATACCACACTGCCTGTCCCCTGCTCCCAGGGATTATTGAGTAGTAAATGGTTAACTCTACAGAGGCACAGCGTTCCCTGAAAGAGATTTTTCATTGGGGACTCCCGAGGCCAAACTGCCTGTCCCCTGCTCCCAGGAATTATTGAGCAGTAAATGGTTAAATCTATACAGGCGCAGAGGTCTCTGAAACAGCTTTTTAATTGGGGGCTCCCGAGGCCACACTGCCTGACCCCTGCTCCCAGTGATTATTGAACAGTAAATGGTTAACTATATACAGCACAGAGGTCTCTGAAACTGCTTTTTAATTGGGGGCTCCCGGAGCCACACTGCCTGTCCCTTGCTCCCAGGGATTAATGAGCAGTAAATGGTTAACGATATACTGCACAGAGGTCTATGACACAGCTTTCTAATTGGGGGCTCGGGACCACACTGCCTGTCCCCTGCTCCCAGGGAATATTGAGAAGTAAATGGTTGACTATATACAGCACAGAGGTCTCTGAAACAGCTTTTTAATTGGGGGGCCCGCGAGGCCACACTGCCTGCACCCTGCTCCCAGGGATTATTGAGCAGTAAATGGTTAACTATACACAGGCACAGAGGTCACTGAAACAGCTTTTTAATTGGGGCTCACGAGGCCACACTGCCTGTCCCCTTCTCCCAGGGATTATTGAGCCGTAAATGGGAAACTACATACAGCACAGGGATCTCTGAAACAGCTTTTCAATTGGGGGCTCCCAGACCACACTGCCAGTCCCCTGCTCCCAGGGATAATTGAGAGGAAGTAAATGGATAACTATACTCAGCACAGAGGTCTCTGAAACAGCTTTTTAATTGGGAGCTCCCGACCACACTGCTTGTCCCCTGCTCCCAGGGATTATTGAGTTGTAAATGGTTAACTATAAACAGCACAGAGGTCACAAACAGCTTTTTAATTGGGGGCTCCCGAGGCAACACTGCCTGTCCCCTGCTCCCATGGATTATTGAGAAGTAAATGGTTAACTATATAGAGCACAGAGGTCTCTGACACAGCTTTTTAATTGGGGGCTCCCAAGGCCACACTGCCTGACCCCTGCTCCCCGGGGTTATTGAGCAGTAAATGGTTAACTCTGTATAGGCACAGCGTTCCCTGAAAGAGATTTTTAATTGTGAGCTCCCGAGGCCACACAGCCTGTGCCCTGCTCCCAGGGATTATTGAGTAGGAAATGGTTAACTGTGAACAGCACAGAGGTCTCTGTAACAGCTTTTTAATTGGGGGCTCTCGACCAGACTGCCTGTCCCCTGGCCCCAGGGATTAATGGGCACTAAATGTAGAACTATATACAGCACAGAGGTTTCTGAAGCAACTTTTTAATTGGGGGCTCCCGAGGCCACACTGCCTGTCCCCTGCTCCCAGGGTTTATTGAGCAGTAAATGGTTAACTATATACAGCACAGAGGTCTCTGAAACAGTTTTTAAATTGGGGGATCCCGAGGCCACACTGTCTGACCCCTGCTCCGAGGGATGATTGAGCAGTAAATGGTTAACTATATACAGCACAGAGGTCTCTGAAACAGTTTTTAAATTGGGGGATCCCGAGGCCACACTGTCTGTCCCCTGCTCCGAGGGATGATTGAGCAGTAAATGGTTAACTATATACAGGCACAGAGGTCTCTGAAAGAGCTTTTTAATTGGGGGCTCCCGGAGACACACTGCCTGTCCCCTGCTCCCAGGGATTATTGAGCGGTAAATGCTTAACTATATACAGCACAGAGGTTTCTGAAGCAACTTTTTAATTGGGGGCTCCCGAGGCCCCACTGCGTGACCCCTGCTCCGAGGGATGATTGAGCAGTAAATGGTTAACTATATACAGCAGAGAGTTCTCTGAAACAGTTTTTAAATTGGGGGATCCCGAGGCCACACTGTCTGACCCGTGCTCCGAGGGATGATTGAGCAGTAAATGGTTAACGATATACAGGCACAGCTTTTTAATTTGAAGCTCCCAGATCACACTGCCTGGCCCCTGCTCCCAGGAATTATTGAGAAGTAAATGGTTAACTATGTACAGCACAGAGGTCTCTGAAACAGCCTTTTAATTGAGGGCACCCGAGGCCACACTGCCTGACTCCTGCTCCAAGGGATTATTGAGCAGTAAATGGTTAACTATATACAGCACAGAGGTCTCTGAAACAGCTTTTTAATTGGGGGCTCCCGAGGCCACACTGCCTGTCCCCTGCTCCCAGAGATTATTGAGAAGTAAATGGTTAACTATATACAGCACAGAAGTCTCTGAAACAGCTTTTTAATTGGGGGCTCCCGAGGCCACACTGCCTGTCCCCTGCTCCCAGGGATTATTGAGAAGTAAATGGTTAACTATATACAGCACAGTGGTCTCTGAAACAGCTTTTTAATTGGGGGCTCCCGAGGCCACACTGCCTGACCCCTGCTCCCAGGGATTATTGAGCAGTAAATGGTTAACTCTGCATAGGCACAGCGTTCCCTGAAAGAGATTTTTAATTGTGAGCTCCCGAGGCCACACAGCCTGTGCCCTGCTCCCACGGATTATTGAGTAGGAAATGGTTAACTGTGAACAGGACAGAGGTCTCTGTAACAGCTTTTTAATTGGGGGCTCCCGACCAGACTGCCTGTCCCCTGGTCCCAGGGATTAATGGGCACTAAATGTAGAACTATATACAGCACAGAGGTTTCTGAAGCAACTTTTTAATTGGGGGCTCCCGAGGCCACACTGCCTGTCCCCTGCTCCCAGGGTTTATTGAGCAGTAAATGCTTAACTATATACAGCACAGAGGTCTCTGAAACAGTTTTTAAATTGGGGGATCCCGAGGCCACACTGTCTGACCCCTGCTCCGAGGGATGATTGAGCAGTAAATGGTTAACTATACACAGGCACAGAGGTCACTGAAACAGCTTTTTAATTGGGGCTCACGAGGCCACACTGCCTGTCCCCTTCTCCCAGGGATTATTGAGCCGTAAATGGGAAACTACATACAGCACAGGGATCTCTGAAACAGCTTTTCAATTGGGGGCTCCCAGACCACACTGCCAGTCCCCTGCTCCCAGGGATAATTGAGAGGAAACAAATGGATAACTAGACTCAGCACAGAGGTCTCTGAAACAGCTTTTTAATTGGGAGCTCCCGACCACACTGCTTGTCCCCTGCTCCCAGGGATTATTGAGTTGTAAATGGTTAACTATAAACAGCACAGAGGTCACTGAAACAGCTTTTTAATTGGGGGCTCCCGAGGCAACACTGCCTGTCCCCTGCTCCCATGGATTATTGAGAAGTAAATGGTTAACTATATAGAGCACAGAGGTCTCTGACACAGCTTTTTAATTGGGGGCTCCCAAGGCCACACTGCCTGACCCCTGCTCCCCGGGGTTATTGAGCAGTAAATGGTTAACTCTGTATAGGCACAGCGTTCCCTGAAAGAGATTTTTAATTGTGAGCTCCCGAGGCCACACAGCCTGTGCCCTGCTCCCAGGGATTATTGAGTAGGAAATGGTTAACTGTGAACAGCACAGAGGTCTCTGTAACAGCTTTTTAATTGGGGGCTCCCGACCAGACTGCCTGTCCCCTGGCCCCAGGGATTAATGGGCACTAAATGTAGAACTATATGCAGCACAGAGGTTTCTGAAGCAACTTTTTAATTGGGGGCTCCCGAGGCCACACTGCCTGTCCCCTGCTCCCAGGGTTTATTGAGCAGTAAATGGTTAACTATATACAGCACAGAGGTCTCTGAAACAGTTTTTAAATTGGGGGATCCCGAGGCCACACTGTCTGTCCCCTGCTCCGAGGGATGATTGAGCAGTAAATGGTTAACTATATACAGGCACAGAGGTCTCTGAAAGAGCTTTTTAATTGGGGGCTCCCGGAGACACACTGCCTGTCCCCTGCTCCCAGGGATTATTGAGCGGTAAATGCTTAACTATATACAGCACAGAGGTTTCTGAAGCAACTTTTTAATTGGGGGCTCCCGAGGCCCCACTGCGTGACCCCTGCTCCGTGGGATGATTGAGCAGTAAATGGTTAACTATATACAGCAGAGAGTTCTCTGAAACAGTTTTTAAATTGGGGGATCCCGAGGCCACACTGTCTGACCCGTGCTCCGAGGGATGATTGAGCAGTAAATGGTTAACTATATACAGGCACAGCTTTTTAATTTGAAGCTCCCAGACCACACTGCCTGGCCCCTGCTCCCAGGGATTATTGAGAAGTAAATGGTTAACTATCTACAGCACAGAGGTCTCTGAAACAGCCTTTTAATTGAGGGCACCCGAGGCCACACTGCCTGACTCCTGCTCCCAGTGATTATTGAGAAGTAAATGGTTAACTATGTACAGCACAGTGGTCTCTGAAACAGGATTTTAATTGGGGGCTCCCAAGGCCACACTGCCTGTCCCCTGCTCCAAGGGATTATTGAGCAGTAAATGGTTAACTATATACAAGCACAGAGGCCTCTGACACAGCTTTTTAATTGGGGGCTCCCAAGGCCACACTGCCTGTCCCCTGCTCCAAGGGATTATTGAGCAGTAAATGGTGAACTATATACAGCACAGAGGTCTCTGAAACAGCTTTTTAATTGGGGGCTCCCGAGGCCACACTGCCTGTCCCCTGCTCCCAGGGATTATTGAGCAGTAAATGGTTAACTATATACAGCACAGAGGTCTCTGAAACAGCTTTTTAATTGGGGGCTCCCGAGGCCACACTGCCTGTCCCCTGCTCCCAGGGCTTATTGAGAAGTAAATGGTTAACTATATACAGCACAGAGGTCTCTGAAACAGCTTTTTAATTGGGGGCTCCCGAGGCCACACTGCCTGTCCCCTGCTCCCAGGGATTATTGAGAAGTAAATGGTTAACTATATACAGCACAGTGGTCTCTGAAACAGCTTTTTAATTGGGGGCTCCCGAGGCCACACTGCCTGACCCCTGCTCCCAGGGATTATTGAGCAGTAAATGGTTAACTCTGTATAGGCACAGCGTTCCCTGAAAGAGATTTTTAATTGTGAGCTCCCGAGGCCACACAGCCTGTGCCCTGCTCCCACGGATTATTGAGTAGGAAATGGTTAACTGTGAACAGCACAGAGGTCTCTGTAACAGCTTTTTAATTGGGGGCTCCCGACCAGACTGCCTGTCCCCTGGTCCCAGGGATTAATGGGCACTAAATGTAGAACTATATACTGCACAGAGGTTTCTGAAGCAACTTTTTAATTGGGGGCTCCCGAGGCCACACTGCCTGTCCCCTGCTCCCAGGGTTTATTGAGCAGTAAATGGTTAACTATATACAGCACAGAGGTCTCTGAAACAGTTTTTAAATTGGGGGATCCCGAGGCCACACTGTCTGACCCCTGCTCCGAGGGATGATTGAGCAGGAAATGGTTAACTATATACAGGCACAGAGGTCTCTGAAAGAGCTTTTTAATTGGGGGCACCCGGAGACACACTGCCTGTCCCCTGCTCCCAGGGATTATTGAGCGGAAAATGCTTAACTATATAGAGCACAGAGGTTTCTGAAGCAACTTTTTAATTGGGGGCTCCCGAGGCCACACTGCCTGTCCCCTGCTCCCAGGGTTTATTGAGCAGTAAATGGTTAACTATATACAGCACAGAGGTCTCTGAAACAGTTTTTAAATTGGGGGATCCCGAGGCCACACTGCCTGTCCCCTGCTCCCAGGGTTTATTGAGCAGTAAATGGTTAACTATATACAGGCACAAAGGTCTCTGAAAGAGCTTTTTAATTGGGGGCTCCCGGAGACACACTGCCTGTCCCCTGCTCCCAGGGATTATTGAGCGGTAAATGCTTAACTATATACAGCACATAGGTTTCTGAAGCAACTTTTTAATTGGGGGCTCCCGAGGCCCCACTGCGTGACCCCTGCTCCGTGGGATGATTGAGCAGTAAATGGTTAACTATATACAGCAGAGAGTTCTCTGAAACAGTTTTTAAATTGGGGGATCCCGAGGCCACACTGTCTGACCCGTGCTCCGAGGGATGATTGAGCAGTAAATGGTTAACTATATACAGGCACAGCTTTTTAATTTGAAGCTCCCAGATCACACTGCCTGGCCCCTGCTCCCAGGGATTATTGAGAAGTAAATGGTTAACTATGTACAGCACAGAGGTCTCTGAAACAGCCTTTTAATTGAGGGCACCCGAGGCCACACTGCCTGACTCCTGCTCCCAGTGATTATTGAGAAGTAAATGGTTAACTATGTACAGCACAGTGGTCTCTGAAACAGGTTTTTAATTGGGGGCTCCCGAGGCCACACTGCCTGTTTCCTGCTCCCAGGGATTATTGAGCAGTAAATGGTTAACTATATACAAGCACAGAGGCCTCTGACACAGCTTTTTAATTGGGGGCTCCCAAGGCCACACTGCCTGTCCCCTGCTCCAAGGGATTATTGAGCAGTAAATGGTTAACTATATACAGCACTGAGGTCTCTGAAACAGCTTTTTAATTGGGGGCTCCCGAGGCCACACTGCCTGTCCCCTGCTCCCAGGGATTATTGAGAAGTAAATGGTTAACTATATACAGCACAGAGGTCTCTGAAACAGCTTTTTAATTGGGGGCTCCCGAGGCCACACTGCCTGTCCCCTGCTCCCAGGGATTATTGAGAAGTAAATGGTTAACTATATACAGCACAGTGGTCTCTGAAACAGCTTTTTAATTGGGGGCTCCCGAGGCCACACTGCCTGACCCCTGCTCCCAGGGATTATTGAGCAGTAAATGGTTAACTCTGTATAGGCACAGCGTTCCCTGAAAGAGATTTTTAATTGTGAGCTCCCGAGGCCACACAGCCTGTGCCCTGCTCCCAGGGATTATTGAGTAGGAAATGGTTAACTGTGAACAGCACAGAGGTCTCTGTAACAGCTTTTTAATTGGGGGCTCCCGACCAGACTGCCTGTCCCCTGGTCCCAGGGATTAATGGGCACTAAATGTAGAACTATATACAGCACAGAGGTTTCTGAAGCAACTTTTTAATTGGGGGCTCCCGAGGCCACACTGCCTGTCCCCTGCTCCCAGGGTTTATTGAGCAGTAAATGGTTAACTATATACAGCACAGAGGTCTCTGAAACAGTTTTTAAATTGGGGGATCCCGAGGCCACACTGTCTGACCCCTGCTCCGAGGGATGATTGAGCAGTAAATGGTTAACTATATACAGCACAGAGGTCTCTGAAACACTTTTTAAATTGGGGGATCCCGAGGCCACACTGTCTGACCCCTGCTCCGAGGGATGATTGAGCAGTAAATGGTTAACTATATACAGGCACAGAGGTCTCTGAAAGAGCTTTTTAATTGGGGGCTCCCGGAGACACACTGCCTGTCCCCTGCTCCCAGGGATTATTGAGCGGTAAATGCTTAACTATATAGAGCACAGAGGTTTCTGAAGCAACTTTTTAATTGGGGGCTCCCGAGGCCCCACTGCGTGACCCCTGCTCCGTGGGATGATTGAGCAGTAAATGGTTAACTATATACAGCAGAGAGGTCTCTGAAACAGTTTTTAAATTGGGGGATCCCGAGGCCACACTGTCTGTCCCGTGCTCCGAGGGATGATTGAGCAGTAAATGGTTAACTATATGCAGGCACAGCTTTTTAATTTGAAGCTCCCATATCACACTGCCTGGCCCCTGCTCCCAGGGATTATTGAGAAGTAAATGGTTAACTATGTACAGCACAGAGGTCTCTGAAACAGCCTTTTAATTGAGGGCACCCGAGGCCACACTGCCTGACTCCTGCTCCCAGTGATTATTGAGAAGTAAATGGTTAACTATGTACAGCACAGTGGTCTCTGAAACAGGTTTTTAATTGGGGGCTCCCGAGGCCACACTGCCTGTTTCCTGCTCCCAGGGATTATTCAGCAGTAAATGGTTAACTATATACAAGCACAGAGGCCTCTGACACAGCGTTTTAATTGGGGGCTCCCAAGGCCACACTGCCTGTCCCCTGCTCCAAGGGATTATTGAGCAGTAAATGGTTAACTATATACAGCACAGAGGTCTCTGAAACAGCTTTTTAATTGGGGGCTCCCGAGGCCACACTGCCTGTCCCCTGCTCCCAGGGATTATTGAGAAGTAAATGGTTAACTATATACAGCACAGTGGTCTCTGAAACAGATTTTTAATTGGGGGCTCCCGAGGCCACACTGCCTGACCCCTGCTCCCAGGGATTATTGAGAAGTAAATGGTTAACTAGATACAGCACAGAGGTCTGTGAAACAGCTTTTTAATTGGGGGCTCCCGAGGCCACACTGCCTGTCCCCTGCTCCCAGGCATTATTGAGCAGTAAATGGTTAACTATATACAGGCGCACAGGTCTCTGAAACAGCTTTTTAATTGGGGGCTCCTGGACCACACTGCCTGTCCCCTGCTCACAGGGATTATTGAACAGTAAATGGTTAGAATCATAGAATCATAGAAGTTTACAGCATGGAAACAGGCCCTTCGGCCCAACAAGTCCATGCCGCCCAGTTTTTACCATTAAGCTAGTCCAGTTGCCCACACTTGGCCCATAACCCTCTATACCCATCTTACCCATGTAACTATCTAAATGTTTTTTAAAAGACACAATTGTACCCGCCTCTTCTACTACCTCTGGCAGCCCATTCCAGACACTCACTACCCTCTGAGTGAAGAAATTGCCCCTCTGGGCCCTTCTGAATCTCTCCCCTCTCACCTTAAACCTATGCCCTCTAGTTTTAGACTCCCCTACCTTTGGGAGAAGATGTTGACTATCTACCTTATCTATGCCCCTCATTATTTTATAGACCTCTATAAAATCACCCCTAAGCCTCCTCCGCTCCAAGGAAAAAAGTCCCAGTCTATCCAGCCTCTCCTTATAACTCAAACCATCAAGTCCCGGCAACATCCTAGTAAATCTTTTCTGCACTCTTTCCAGTTTAATAATATCCTTCCTATAATAGGGTGACCAGAACTGCACACAGTATTCCAAGTGTGGCAGTACCAATGTCTTGTACAACTTCAACAAGACGTCCCAACTCCTGTATTCAATGTTCTGACCAATGAAACCAAGCATGCCGAATGCCTTCTTCACCACCCTGTCCACCTGCGACTCCACCTTCAAGGAGCTATGAACCTGTACTCCTAGATCTCTTTGTTCTATAACCCTCCCCAACGCCATACCATTAACTGTGTACGTCCTGGCCTGATTCGATCTGCCAAAATGCATCACCGCACATTTATCTAAATTAAACTCCATCTGCCATTCGTCGGCCCACTGGCCTAATTGATCAAGATCCCGTTGCAATCCTAGATAACCTTCTTCACTATCCACTGTGCCACCAATCTTGGTGTCATCTGCAATCTTACTAACCATGCCTCCTAAATTCTCATCCAAATCATTAATATAAATCACAAATAACAGTGGACCCAGCACCGATCCCTGAGACACACCACTGGTCACAGGCCTCCAGTTTGAAAAACAACCCTCTATAACCACCCTCTGCCTTCTGTCGTCCAGCCAATTTTGAATCCAATTGGCAACCTCACCCTGGATCCCGTGAGCTTTAACCTTCTGCAACAACCTAGCATGCGGTACCTTGTCAAAGGCTTTGCTAAAGTCCATGTAGACAACGTCTACTGCACTGCCCTCATCTACCTTCTTGGTCACCCCCTCAAAAAACTCAATCAAATTTGTGAGACATGATTTTCCACGCACAAAGCCATGCTGACTGCCCCGAATCAGTCCTTGCCTCTCTAAATGCTTGTAGATCCTGTCTCTCAGAATACCTTCTAGCAACTTACCTACTACAGAAGTTAGGCTCACCAGTCTGTAGTTCCCAGGCTTTTCCCTGCTGCCCTTCTTAAACAAGGGCACAACATTCGCCACTCTCCAATCTTCAGGCACCTCACCTGTGGCTGCCGATGATTCAAATATCTCTGTTAGGGGACCCGCAATTTCCTCCCTCGCCTCCCACAACACCCTGGGATACATTTCATCAGGTCCCGGGGATTTATCTACCTTGATGCGCTTTAAGACTTCCAGCACCTCCTCCTCTGTAATATGCACACTTCTCAAGACATCACTATTTATTTCCCTTAGTTTCCTAACATCCATGCCTTTCTCCACCGTGAATACCGATGAGAAATATTCATTCAGGATCTCACCCAACTCTTGTGGCTGTGCACATAGATGCCCTTGTTGATCCTTAAGAGGCCCTACTCTGTCCCTAGTTACTCTTTTCCCCTTTATGTATTTGTAGAATCTCTTTGGATTCTCCCTTGCATTATTTGCCAAAGCAATTTCATGTCCCCTTTTTGCCCTCCTGATTTCCCTCTTAACTCTATTTCGACAATCTCTATACTCTTCAAGGGATCCACTTGACCCCAGTTGCTTATGTACGTCATATGCCTCCTTCTTCTTTTTGACCAGAGTCTCAATATCTCGAGTCATCCAGGGTTTCCTACTTCTACCAGCATTACCCTTCACTCTAAAGGGAATGTGCTTACCCTGCACCCTGGTTAACACATTTTTAAAAGCCTTCCATTTACCAGCCGTCTCTTTGCCTGCCAACAGTCTCCCCCAATCTACCTCTGCAAGTTCCTGTCTGATACCATTAAAATTGGCCTTGCCCCAATTAAGAATTTTAACTCTTGGGCCAGACATATCATTCTCCATAGCTATCTTAAAACTAATGGAGTTATGGTCACTTGTCCCAAAGTGATCTCTCACTAGCACTTCTGTCACTTGCCCTTCCTTATTTCCCAAGACGAGGTCAAGTTTTGCCCCCTCTCTAGTCGGTCCATCCACATACTGAATGAGAAATTCCTCCTGAATACACTCAACAAATTTCCCTCCATCCAAGCCCCTAATGCTATGGCTGTCACAGTCAATGTTGGGAAAGTTAAAGTCCCCTACTACTACCACCCTATTATTCTTGCAGCTATCTGTAATCTCCTTACATATTTGCTCCTCAATTTCCCGCTGACTATTTTGGGGGCCTGTAGTACAGTCCTACCAAGGTGATCTCTCCCTTCTTATTTTTCAGTTCCACCCATATAGACTCATGTGGGCGAACCCTCGGATATATCCCCTCTAAGTACTGCCGTGATGTTCTCCCTAATCAAAAACGCCACTCCCCCTCCTCTCTTACCTCCTGTTCTATCCTTTCTATACCATCTGTACCCCGGAACATTGAGCTGCCAGTCCTGCCCCTCCCTTAGCCATGTTTCAGTCATAGCTATAATATCCCAGTCCCATGTGCCGTCCATGCCCTGAGTTCATCCGCTTTGCCCGTCAGGCCCCTTGCATTGAAATAAATGCAGTTTAATGTAGACCTTCCTTGCTCTCTGCCCTGCATTCTCAGGTCATGCTTTACACACTCTCCCTTCCTGCCTTTTGTTTCTGTCCCCACTGACTCCCTACATCGGTTCCCATCCCCCCTGCCACATTAGTTTAAACCCTCCCAACTGCACTAGCAAACACGCCCCCGAGAACATTGGTTCCGGTCCCACCCAGATGCAGACCGTCCGATTTGTACAGGTCCCACCTCCCCCAGAACCGGTCCCAATGTCCCAGGAATTTGAAACCCTCCCTCTTGCACCATCCCTCAAGCCACGTATTCACCCTAGCTATCCTGTCATTCCTACTGTGACTATCACGTGGCACTGGTAGCAATCCTGAGATTACTACCTTTGAGGTCCTACTTTTTAGTTTAACTCCTAACTCCCTAAATTCAGCTTGTAGGACCTCATCCCGTTTTTTACCTATATCATTGGTGCCTATATGCACCACGACAGCTGGCTGTTCACCCTCCCCCTCCAGAATGCCCTGCAGCCGCTCCGAGACATCCTTGACCCTTGCACCAGGGAGGCAACATACCAACCTGGATTCTCGTTTGCGTCCACAGAAACGCCTGTCTATTCCCCTTACAATTGAATCCCCTATCACTATAGCTCTGCCACTCTTTTTCCCGCCCTTCTGTGCAGCAGAGCCAGCCACGGTGCCATGAACCTGGCTGCTGCTGCCTTCCTCTGGTGAGCCATCTCCCCCAGTTTCCAAAACGGTAAATCTGTTTTGGAGGGAGATGACCGCAGGGGATCCCTGCACTGCCTTCCTTGGTTAACTATATACAGCACAGAGGTCTCTGACACAGCTTTTTAATTGGGGGCTCCCGGACCACACTGCCTGTCTCCTGCTCCCAGGGATTATTGAGCAGTAAATGGTTCACTATATACAGCACAGCGGTCTCTGAAACAGCTTTTTAATTGGGGGCTCCCGAGGCCACACTGCCTGACCCCTGCTCCCCGGGATTATTGAGCAGTAAATGGTTAACTCTATATAGCAACAGAGGTCTCTGAAAGAGATTTTTTATTGGGGGCTCCCGAGGCCACACTGCCTGTCCCCTGCTCCCAGTGATTATTGAGCAGTAAATGGTTAACGAAAAACAGCACAGAGGTCTCTGAAACAGCTTTTTAATTGGGGCGATCCCGAGGCCACACTGCCTGTCCCCTGCTCCCAGGGGTTATTGAGCAGTAAATGGTTAACAATATACAGCACAGAGGTCTCTGAAACAGCTTTTTAATTGGAAGCTCCCGAGGCCACACTGCCTGACCCTTGCTCCCAGGGATTATTGAGCAGTAAATGGTTAACTATATATAGCACAGAGGTCTCTGAAACAGCCTTTTAATTGGGGGCTCCCGGAGCCACACTGCCTGACCCCTGCTTCCAGGGATCATTGAGCACTAAATGGTTAACAATATACAGCACAGAGGGCACTGAAACAGCTTTTTAACTGGGGGCTCCCGAGGCCACATTGCCTGTCCCCTGCTCCCAGGGATTATTGAGATGTAAATGGTTAACTATATACAGCACAGAGGTCTCTGAAAGAGATTTTTCATTGGGGACTCCCGAGGCCAAACTGCCTGTCCCCTGCTCCCAGGGATTATTGAGCAGTAAATGGTTAAATATATACAGGCGCAGAGGTCTCTGAAACAGCTTTTTAATTGGGGGCTCCCGAGGCCACACTGCCTGACCCCTGCTCCCAGGGATTATTGAGAAGTAAATGGTTAACCTTGTACAGCACAGATGTCTCTGAAACAGCTTTTCAATTGGCGCCTCCCATACCACACTGCCTGTCCCCTGCTCCCAGGGATTATTGAGTAGTAAATGGTTAACTCTACATAGGCACAGCGTTCCCTGAAAGAGATTTTTCATTGGGGACTCCCGAGGCCAAACTGCCTGTCCCCTGCTCCCAGGGATTATTGAGCAGTAAATGGTTAAATATATACAGGCGCAGAGGTCTCTGAAACAGCTTTTTAATTGGGGGCTCCCGAGGCCACACTGCCTGACCCCTGCTCCCAGGGATTATTGAGCAGTAAATGGTTAACTATATACAGAACAAAGGTCTCTGAAACTGCTTTTTAATTGGGGGCTCCCGCTGCCACACTGAATGTCCCCTGCTCCCAGGGATTATTGAGCAGTAAATGGTTAACTATATCCAGCACAGAGGTCTCTAAAACAGCTTTTTAATTGGGGGCTCCCGGACAACACTGCCTGTCCCCTGTTCCCAGGGATTATTGAGCAGTAAATAGTTAACTATATGCACAGAGGTCTCTGAAACATCTTTTTAATTGGGGGCTCCCGAGGCCACACTGCCTGTCCCCTGCTCCCAGGGATTATTGAGCAGTAAATGGTTAACTATGTAGAGCACAGAGGTCTCCGAAACACCTTTTTAATTGGGGGATTCCGAGGCCACACAGCCTGTCCCCTGCTTCCCGGGATTATTGAGCAGTAAATGGTTAACTATATACAGGCACAGACGTCTCAGAAACAGCTTTTTAATTGGGGGATTCCGAGGCCACACTGCCTGTCCCCTGCTCCCAGGGATTATTGAGAAGTAAATAGTTAACTATATACAGGCACAGAGATCTCTGCAACAACTTTTAAATTTGGGACTCCCGAGGCCACACTGCCTCTCCCCTGCTCCCAGGGATTATTGAGCAGCAAATGGTTAACTATATACAGGCGCAGAGGTCTCTGAAACTGCTTTTTAATTGGGGGCTCCCGGACAACACTGCCTGTCCCCTGCTCCCAGTTATTATTGAGCAGTAAATGGTTAAATATATACAGGCGCAGAGGTCTCTGAAACAGCTTTTTAATTGGGGTCTCCGGACCACACTGCCTGTCCCCTGCTCCCAGGGATTATTGAGCAGTAAATGGTTAACTATATACAGCACAGAGGTCTCTGAAACAGCTTTTTAATTGGGGGCTCCCGAGGCCACACTGCCTGACTCAAGCTCACAGGGATTATTGAGCAGTAAATGGTTAACTATATACAGGCACAGAGGTCTCTGAAACAGCTTTTTAATTGGGGGCTCCCGGACCACACTGCCTGTCCCCTGCTCCCAGGGATTATTGAGCAGTAAATGGTTAACTATATACAGCACAAATGTCTCTGAAACAGCTTTTTAATTGAGGGCTCCCAAGGCCACACTGCCTGTCCCCTGCTCACAGGGATTATTGAGAGGAAGTAAATGGTTAACTTTCTACAGCACAGAGGTCTCTGAAACAGCGTTTTAATTGGGGGCTCCCGAGGCCAGAATACAGAGTTCTCTGAAATAGCTTTATAATAGGGGGCTCCCTTATCTACACTGCCTGTACCCTGCTCCCAGGGATTATTGAGCAGTAAATGCTTAACTATATACAGCACAGAGGTCTCTGAAACAGCTTTTTAATTGGGGGCTCCCGGAGCCACACTGCCTGACCTCTGCTCCTGACAAAATACAAATTTCTTTACCCGTCAGTCTGGCCTCAATAAAAGTCGAGATGGATTTGCAGGTACAGCATTAGTTATTTTATTTGGCTTGCAAGCCTGATTCATTTCACAGAACCATAGGACACATCCAGTCTCCTACACCCCGGAAAGCGAATGAACAAAGAGACAAAGGGATTTCTGCAAATAAATTCAAATGGTATCAAGTTTCACAGACACGATTCCCGTAGGTCACCCTATACCCCTCCTGACCTGGTCATACATTCTGATTGGCTCACTTCCAATCCCTTCCTCTGGCCCCTATTGCCCAGCATCCTTTTCTCCTCCTTTGGTGGACACACCTCCTCCTTGCTTTACCATGCGGTCTGAAATCCTTTGTCTGTGAACTCACCAGAATGAGACTGGCCTATCTCTACATTACAGTAACTAATATCTCTAAAGTAACTATTTTATATCACATTCGTCATTCCCTCCTTTTATCATTCCATGATAACCGAACTATCCAATCCATAGCTACGGTCCCTCATCTAAAAAGATCCGTCGCTGCATTTCCAATTCCTGGCGTAGCCCCCCTTCATCTGCTGCACCCTCATGGATTTTGACAGCCAAGATTTTAGGAGCGTTGATCTGTTCCAGTGCACCCCGCATTCTTCCCATCACAAATTTAAGGATAGCTGGGCCCACAAAGATGCAGCCAATAGCCACTGCTATATACATGGCCATATTTATCAACCTTTCCTTCCAACCTCCAAATCCCCAGTTACCCCAAGTGCCAGGATCCTGCATTCCGTCCAGGTGATCCCGTATGCGATCCATAAATTTAGTGATGTTAGCGGTCAAGTCTTGAACACCCATGATACACTTGCCCTGTACTATGGCGCATAACCCACCCTCACGGGCCATAAGATAGTCAAGAGCATACCGGTTCTGCATTGCAAACAACCGTAGCTGAGACAACACCTTGGTTATTGCCCCAAGGGCTCCCAAGGTTTCATTTCCCAAGATGGTAAGGCCACAAATAAAATAATTCCTGTCGCTGACAGCCAAGTAACCCCCCACACCTCCCAGTGTCAAGATGCTCCGAATTCCCCACCCGGCTGAGTGGCCCCGGTTGGGCGCGAGAAACTGAGGTTTTTTCCAGTTCTCGCAGAATTCAGCAGAGACTGCCCGGCATGCTAACTGATTATGCAGCATCCACGCCGAGGGGCAGGGGACTGTGGTAGGGACTAGAGTCCCAATAGCAATTTGGCGGGGAAATGGGGGTGACAAAACATTAGTTGCTGTACCATTTTTAAAAAAAAAGTAGTATCCTTGTTCCATGTACAGGTGAGCATCACAATCAGTATATCGGTTGCGTAGGGATCCCCCAGTAGCCCAGTTTATCCAGCTTTGGAACGCCCATTCGGGCCGTCTAGCAATGCGGAACGCCCTAGTCCCAACAGTGATATGAGAAACATTCGCCCAGCCACAAAGGAGCTGGAGGCCGGCGTTCAATGGAACGCAAGTGGTGTTATAACAAACGCATTGGCCAGACGCCTGGGTGATATGACACCTCCTGTCCGTACAGGTGGGAAACAGACATGTTATATTCGTTTCCACCTCGACCAGCAAACAGCCGTATCCTTCACTGCTGAAACAATTCTCGTACGACCGGGAATCCCTATTGGGAGTGAAGTGGCTAGGTATGTACGCCCTCCACCGTTGCAGCCTATCATACTGTGAGTGGAAATTATCCCGAGGAAGGGGAAGGCAAATAGCCGGTGGTGCTGAATCCGGATCGTAAGGAAGAGACTTGCTCGGGCAGTGGCTCGGAATGCTGACAATGACCCACCGTTTGGGGAGTGCCCCAAAGCGGTGAAACAGAAAATAACCTAGACACCGCTGCGGGGTTCGGCTAGCAGACAACCCGTCCCTGGCCATACAAGCGGTGGTAAATCTGATAGAAGAGATTCATACTTCCCGGGTTTTCCTCAGTGTGGTCTTTAACTAAATTAAGTGTATCTCCTGATAACCTACGTTCAAGCTGTACTTCCTTTCTCACACGCCCCGTCCTTTCTCTCTAGTCCCTCTCTCTCTCTCACAACCTCTTCCTACCTTCTCCTGACGGTCTGATGTTACCTTTATTGCACCAATCTTAACACATCCAAAATCAAATTTACATGTACTCCAAAAACAAGGCAATGTCCATATAATGTTCCCTTCCCATCGCCGGGACCGGTGCAATTGCTTCATGACTGCTGCATTCTCCTTAACTTTGACGACCTTCCATGAGTCGATACCATGTCCTCGTATATGGGGGCAGCGAAGAACATCACCTCTGCATAAACAAAATGTCCTCGTAGATTGGTTGGGGTTACAAATGTAGATAATATTTCCCTTTTCCATGTCCGTCGCCAATAACACTCCAAGCGAGGTGAGGCCGAATATCACACAGACGGTGCGTAGCCACCCCATCATGCTCCACACCTGGAAAATAGCACTGGGGAAGGGAGGCAGGTTAATCTGTCCAAGAAAATGAGGTCCGTTATGAGAACTCAACTGAGCTGGTATACTGTACCGGGGAATGATTTCCCGCATCAGAACTTTAACCAAAGTAGCAGCTTTATTACCGGTAGTCGGATACGCCTCAACCCATCTGCTGAACACATCCACAATGACCAAAACATATTTATAACATTGACACCTTTCCAACTCAATGTAATCCATTTGGAGCGTCTCAAAGGGACCACTGGGCAACAGGGTTTGCCCCATCCCACAAGGGATACATTTGCCGGTGTTATATTGCTGACAAATCAAACACCGATTACTGATACTCTGGGCCAACCCCTGCATTTTAGGGTGCCACCAAGTGTCCAGCAACAAATCACTAGTCCCTCGAGCCCCACAATGAGTTGCAAAGTGTACACATTCAGTGACCCATAAAGCCAGTACATTAGGCATACAAGTCTGATGTGCTGGCGTGGTCCATAAAGATGTAACAGAATCATATGTACAACCTAACCGTTTCCACATTTGTTTATCACTCTCAGGAGCGTCTTCCTGTAACCTTTTGATGTATTGGATGGTTGGCATTGACTTGTCAGAAGCAGACATATTTATAGTAGATCGTTTAGTCTGACTTAACATTTTAGGCACCATCTCTTGCTGAATTTGCGCGGCTGTCCGCGCTGCACAATCTGCTTGTTCATTACCAACGTCAACTGGGGTCTTACCATTTGTGTGGGCAGCGCATTTAACAACGGAAATCTGCGCTGGCATAAGGAGGGCCTGCAGTAAGTCATTAACTAAACCCCAGTGGGATAGTTGACCACACATAATCATGTCAGGTTGTTCTGACGAAATATCACTCAAATCGTCCCTTATTGTGGTAGTTTCCTGAATCAAGGCTAAACAGTCGTGGCCAGGTGCGTCTTCATGGACAGGGGGACCACTAAGAAATCAGGCTGGATTGATAGTGGTACAGTGTTTAAATGTCAGACGTGGACTGTTCAAAAGGTATATCTCATACCTATTCTGACGAGCTGCGGTAAGATGCTGAGTCTGCAGTTCCCTCAGAAGTGCGATGACCGAGTGGGAGCTATACACCGTAATATCCTGTTGGAGAGTGAGAGCATGTAACGGCTGTGTGATGGCATTGATTAAACGTAAATCCTGTACTCATCGGTACTGGTCTGGTTTGGCTGGTTGAGGCACAGCAAGTATGGGGGTGTTACATTCTGATTGGTAAGGGACCAAAGTACCCTGTTGCAACAGCTCTCGGATTAATTTGTCCATAGTCGGGGCTGCAGTCGAGTGTTAATCGTTTCAGGGACCTCAAAATATTTTATGGCAGTGACGTCTGGCGTGACTTGAAGTGCGTACTCTGTTGGATCCGAATGATCCACTGCCCTCCTTACCATAGGCCCCAGATCCCTGGCATGGTACTGGTCGTGGACCTGACGTGTAATATGAGGGCTTACCGAAGCTGACTGTGGCCATAAATGTGGTGGTATTGTAACAAAATCGGCTGTACCTTCTTTTCCCGTGACTGTGGCTGTAACTTTGACTGGCCATTCGGTCCCAATTAATGGCCGGTATTTGTCCTCCAACTCCCTGTTTTGTCCGGTTCTGTCATAGGCCAGGGTAACGTGATGCAGTGAATGTTCAATGTCTAACGACCACCACTGGGGGGTGATAGAAATATAGCACTGTTGTCTCATCCTCCATGATTTAACCATTTCCCCCTCGTCTCCGCACTCTAGCTGTAGCTGGAAAATACACAGTAAATCTCGGGCCAACAAGTTACAGTCCAATCCAGTAGTCACTACAAACTGATGATCTGCAGACTTATTCTCGTAAGTGACTGTCACAGGTTCAGAAATAGGATACTCACACACCTGTCCTTGGAACCCCGACAATTGCTGCGTGTGGTCGGATAGTGGTAGTCGAAGTTCTGATTGCACAGAAGACATGGCTGCTCCAGTGTCGATTACAAATGAGTGATGTTAATCTCCTATCTGCAGAGAGATAATAGGTTCCCTGTCCAATTGGAGAGTCCTCATGACTAAATTAGCTAGTCAATCCTGTGTTGGGAAAGGGTTTGCCTAGGAGAAGTCAGTATATCTCGTCTGTCCTCCCCTTGGTGGGTACCCCCTTCTTCTGCTGCCTGCCTTTTAAAGGGGCATTCCTGTTGCCAGTGATGTGCACGGCCGCAATTAAAACATGCATTGCTCCCTCTATATCTGCCCCGTCCTCTTCTCCCAGTAGACCAATGACCCCTCAGAGGGGGCGGCGGTTGTAAAGCTGTTGGTGCATACGGTGGGCCATAAAAAGGAACTGAGGGTCCCTTTGGGTGGGTTTGATATCCTCCCCCTCGCTGATCCACCCACCCAAAGTCACAATATTGGGGCTCCAGCTGGTAAGCTACCATTTCTGCCGCTTGTTGGGGTCGCAGATCATTCTTTTTCACTACATACTCAGTCTTAATCTTTGTAACTGAGCTTCCTTCCTGGCCTACACCCTCCTTCCAATAAAATCTGACTGCCCTTGCCATCTGGTAAAGGTCGTTCTCTGTCCAATTCATGTTATTACATTTCACAGCAGTAGCCACGGAAGGTGGTAGGCAATTACTAGGGGGCATAGGTTTAAGGTGAGAGGGGCAAAGTTTAGAGTAGATGTACGAGGCAAGTTTTTTACGCAGAGGGTAGTGGGTGCCTGGAACTCACTACCGGAGGAGGTAGTGGAGGCAGGGACGATAGGGACATTTAAGGGGCATCTTGACAAATATATGAATAGGATGGGAATAGAAGGATACGGACCCAGGAAGTGTAGAAGATTGTAGTTTAGTCGGGCAGTATGGTCGGCACGGGCTTGGAGGGCCGAAGGGCCTGTTCCTGTGCTGTACATTTCTTTGTTCTTTGTTCTTTGTTCAATGCATTAACATAGCACAATATTGAGGGGAATTCTGACCATTTTGATGTGGCAAGTCGCCAGAATGCCCACGGTAGATTTCATTAAAACGTTCCAGAAATTCCTCTGGCTCTTCAGTCTTTTTAGGTTTGAGGTCTAAGATAGCAGAAAGATTTATGGGCTTTTGAAATGTGCTATTCAACGCATTCAGGATTTGTGTCCGTCTATCGTCGTCTAATGCATGGGCTTGCTGAAGTGCGGCGTGGCTAGCATAATTCAGGTGATTGGTATCTTCCTAATCGGCAACTGTCTCCGAGTCTCACCAGGGGGCACTCTAGCTATTTCCTCTGGTTCTTCCAAGACTTCGACGTCCCTCCCTGTCATTAGAGGGAGTTCTTTCTCTTTCAATCCTGGCATCTCCCTTTGTTCTCAATTTGCTGTTTCCCCTTGGTCTGAAGGGATTTAAGTGGTATGCTTAATTGTTTCTGGTTAGGATCAAGCCCTTCTCTCGCTGTCCGAGATCGGGTCCTAGAGCTTTTTAATTGGGTTCTCCCGGAGCCACACTGCCTGCCTCCTGCTCCCAGTGATTATTGAACAGTAAATGGTTCACTATATACAGCACAGAGGTCTCTGAAACAGCTTTTTAATTGGGGGCTCCCGGAGCCACACTGCCTGCCCCCTGCTCCCAGGGATTATTGAGAAGTAAATGGTTAACCTTGTACAGCACATAGGTCACTGAAACAGCTTTTTAATTGGGGGCTCCCGTGGCCACACTGCCTGTCCCCTGCTCCCACGGATTATTGAGCAGTAAATGGTTAACTATATACAGCACAGAGATCACTGATACAGCTTTTTAATTGGGGGCTCCCGTGGCCACACTGCCTGTCCCCTGCTCCCAGGGATTATTGAGCAGTAAATGGTTAACTATACACAGTAACAGAGGTCTCTGAAACAGCTTTTTAATTGGGAGCTCCCGACCATACTGCCTGTCCCCTGCTCCCTGGGATTATTGAGAATGAAATGATTAATGAAAAACAGCACAGAGGTCACCGAAACAGCTTTTTAACTGGGGGCTACCGGGCCACACTGATAGTCCCCTGTTCACAGGGATTATTGAGAAGTAAATGGTTAACTATACACAGCACAGAGGTCTCTGAAACAGCTTTTTAATCGTGGGCTCCCGGAGCAACACTGCCTGTCCCCTGCCCCAAGGGATTATTGAGCAGTAAATGGTTTACTATATACAGCACAGAGGTCTGTGAAACAGCTTTTTAATTGGGGGCTCCCGAGGCCACACTGCCTGTCCCCTGCACCCAGGGATTATTGTGCAGTAAATGCGAACGACATACAGGCACAGAGGTCACTGAAACAGCTTTTTAAAAGGGGGCTCCCGAGGCCACACTGCCTGACTCCTGCTCCCTGGGATTATTGAGAAGGAAATGATTAACTATATACAGCACAGAGGTCAGAGTGTGCTCTGTATAACCCCTGCAGCTCCTGGTCAACATTCCCATCTCTGTGTGGCCAGGGTGTGCTCTGTATCACCACAGCAGCTACTGGTCAACATTCCCATCTGTGTGGCCAGGGTGTGCACTGTATACCCCTGCTCCTGGTCAACATTCCCATCTCTGTGTGTGGCCAGGGCGTGCTCTGTCTAACCCCTGCATCTCCTGGTCAACAATCCCATCTCTGTGTGGCCACGATGTGCTCGGTATAACCCCTGCAGCTCCTGGTCAACATTCCCATCTCTGTGTGGCCAGGGTGTGCTCTGTCTAACGCCAGCAGCTCCTGGTCAACATTCCCATATGTGTGTGGCCAGGGTGTGCTCTGTATAACCTCTGCATCTCCTGGTCAACATTCCCATCTCTGTGTGGCCAGGGTGTGCTCTGTATAACCCTTGCAGCTCATGGTCAACATTCCCAGCTCTGTGTGGCCAGGATGTGCTCTGCATAACCCCTACATCTCCTGGTCAACATTCCCATCTCTGTGTGGCTAGGGTGTGCTCTGTATAAACCCTGCTCCTGGTCAACATTCCCATCTCTGTGTGGCCAGGGTGTGCTCTGTATAACCCCTGCAGCTACAGGTCAACATTCCCATCTGTGTGGCCAGGATGTGCTCTGTATACCCCTGCTCCTGGTCAACATTCCCATCTCTGTGTGGCCAGGGAGTGCTCTGTCTAACTACAGCAGCTCCTGGTCAACATTTCCATCTGTGTGTGGCCACGGTGTGCTCTGTATAACCCCTGCATCTCTTGGTCAACATTCCCACCTCTGTGTGGACACGATGTGCTCTGTATAACCCTGCAGCTCCTGGTAAACATTCCCATCTCTTGTGTGGACAGGATGTGCTCTGCATAATCTCTGCTCCTGGTCAACATTCCCATCTCTGTGTGGCCAGGGTGTGCTCTTTCTAACCCCAGCAGCTCCTGGTCAACATTCCCATCTGTGTGTGGCCAGGGTGTGCTCTGCCTAACCCCAGCAGCTCCTGGTCAACATTCCCATCTGTTTGTGGCCAAGGTGTGCTCTGTATAACCCCTGCATCTCCTGGTCAACATTCCCATCTCTGTGTGGCCTAAATGTGCTCTGTATAACCCCTGCATCTCCTGGTCAACATTCCCATCTCTGTGTGGCCACGATGTGCTCTGTATAACCCCTGCAGCTCCTGGTCAACATTCCCATCTGTGTGTGGCCAGGGTGTGCTCTGTATAAACCCTGCTCCTGGTCAACATTCCCATCTCTGTGTGGCCACGATGTGCTCTGTATAACCCCTGCAGCTCCTGGTCAACATTCCCATCTGTGTGTGGCCAGGGTGTGCTCTGTATAAACCCTGCTCCTGGTCAACATTCCCATCTCTGTGTGGCCAGGGTGTGCTCTGCATAACCCCTGCAGCTCACGGTCAACATTCCCATCTCTGTGTAGCCAGGATGTGCTCTGTATAACTCCTGCAGCTCCTGGTCAACATTCCCATCTGTGTGTGGCCAGGGTGTGCTCTGTATAACCCCTGCAGCTCCTGGTCAACATTCGCATCTCTGTGTGGCCACGATGTGCTCTGCATAACCCCTGCAGCTCCTGGTCAACATTCCCATCTCTATGTGGCCAGGGTGTGCTCTGCATAACCCCTGCATCTCCTGGTCAACATTCCCATCTCTGTGTGGCCAGGGTGTGCTTCGTATAAACCCTGCTCCTGGTCAACATTCCCTTCTCTGTGTGGCCACGATGTGCACCGTATAACCCCTGCTCCTGGTCAACATTCCCATCTCTATGTGGCGAGGATGTGCTCTGCATAATCCCTGCTCCTGGTCAACATTCCCATCTCTGTGTGGCCAGGGTGTGCTCTGTATAAACCCTGCAGCTCCTGGTCAACATTCCAATCTCTGTGTGTCCAGGGTGTGCTCTGTATAACCCCAGCAGCTCCTGGTCAACATTCCCATCTCTGTGTGTCCAGGGTGTGCTCTGTATAACCCCAGCAGCTCCTGGTCAACATTCCCACCTCTGTGTGGCCAGGTTGTGCTCTGTATAACCCCTGCAGCTCATGGTCAACATTCCCATCTGTGTGTGGCCAAGGTGTGCTCTGTATGATCCCTGCATCTCCTGGTCAACATTCCCATCTCTGTGTGGCCACGATGTGCTCTGTATAACCCCTGCAGCTCCTGGTCAACATTCCCATCTCTGTGTGGCCAGGGTGTGCTCTGCATAAACCCTGCTCCTGGTCAACATTCCCATCTCTGTGTGGTCAGAGTGTGCTCTGTATAACCCCTGTTCCTGGTCAACATTCCCATTCTGTGTGGCCAGGGTGTGCTCTGTATAACCCCTGCAGCTCCTGGTCAACATTCCCATCTCTGTGTGGCCAGGGGGTGCTCTGTATAACCCCTGCAGCTCCTGGTAAACATTCCCATCTCTGTGTGGCCAGGGTGTGCTCTGTAACACTCCTGCAGCACCTGGCCAACATTCACATCTCTGTGTGGCCAGGATGTGCTCTGTATAACCCCGGCAGCTCCTGGTCAACATTCCCATCTCTGTGTGGCCAAGGTGTGCTCTGTATAACCCCTGCAGCTCCTGGTCAACATTCCCATCTCTGTGTGGCCAGGGTGTGCACTGTATAACCCCAGCAGCTCCTGGTCAACATTCCCATCTCTGTGTGGCCAAGGTGTGCTCTCTATAACCCCTGCAGCTCCTGGTTAACATTCCCATCTCTGTGTGTGGCCAGGATCTGCTGTGTATACTCCTGCAGCTCCTGGTCAACATGCCCATCTCTGTGTGGCCAGGGTGTGCTCTGTATAACCCCTGCAGTTCCTGGTCAACATTCCCATCTCTGTGTGTCCAGGGTGTGCTCTGTAAAACACCTGCAGCTCCTGGTCAACATTCCCATCTCTGTGTGTCCAGGGTGTGCTCTGCATAACCCCTGCAGCTCCTGGTCAACATTCCCATCTCTGTGAGGCCAGGGTGAGCTCTGTCTAACCCCTGCAGCTCCTGGTCAACATTCCCATCTCTGTGTGGCCAGGGTGTGCTCTGCATAACCCCTGCAGCTCCTGGTCAACATTTCCATCTCTGTGTGGCCAGGGTGTGCTCTGTATACCACCTGCAGCTCCTGGTCAACATTCCCTTCTCTGTGTGGCCAGGGTGTGCTCAGGATAACCCCTGTTCCTGGTCAACATTCCCACCTCTGTGTGAGGCCAGGGTGTGCTCTGTATACCCCCTGCAGCTCCTGGTCAACATTCCCACCTCTGTGTGGTCAGGGTGTTCTCTGTATAACCCCTGCAACTCCTGGTCAACATTCTCATCTGTGTGGCCAGGGTGTGCTCTATATAACCCCTGCTCCTGGTCAACATTCCCACCTCTGTGTGATCATGATGTGCTCTGTCTAACCCCAGCAGCTCCTGGTCAACATTCCCATCAGTGTGTGGCCAGGGTGTGCTGTGTATAACCCCTGCAGCTCCTGGTCAACATTCCCATCTCTGTGTGGCCAGTGTGGGATCTGTATAACCCCTGCAACTCCTGGTCAACATTCCCATCTGTGTGGTCAGGATGTGCTCTGTATAACCCCTGCAGCTCCTGGTCAACATTCCCACCTCTGTGTGGTCAGGGTGTTCTCTGTATAACCCCTGCAACTCAAGGTCAACATTCTCATCTGTGTGGCCAGGGTGTGCTCTGTATAACCCCTCCTCCTGGTCAACATTCCCACCTGTGTGTGATCATGGTGTGCTCTGTCTAACCCCAGCAGCTCCTGGTCAACATTCCCATCTGTGTGTGGCCAGATTATGCTCTGTATAACCCCTGCAGCTCCTGGTCAACATTCCCATCTCTGTGTGGCCAGTGTGGGATCTGATTAACCCCTGCAACTCCTGGTCAACATTCCCATCTGTGTGGCCAGGATGTGCTCTGTATAACCCCTGCACCTCCTGGTCAACATTCCCATCTGTGTGGCCAGGGTCGCTCCGTATACCCCTGCTCCTGGTCAACATTCCCATCACTGTGTGGCCAGGGTGTGCTCTGTCGAACCCAAGCAGCTCCTGGTCAACATTCCCGTCTGTGTGTGGCCAGGGTGTGCTCTGTATACCCCTGCTCCTGGTCAACATTCCCACATCTGTGTGGTCAGGGTGTTCTCTGTATAACCCCTGCAACTCCTGGTCTACATTCCCATCACTGTGTGGTCAGGATGTTCTCTGTATAACCCCTGCATCTCCTGGTCAAGATTCCCATCTCTGTGTGGCCACGATGTGCTCTGTCCAACCCCTGCAGCTCCTGGTCAACATTCCCATCTCCGTATGGCCAGGATGTGCTCTGCATAATCCCTGCTCCTGGTCAACATTCCCACCTCTGTGTGGTCAGGGTGTTCTCTGTATAACCCCTGCAGCTCCTGGTCAACATTCCCATCTCTGTGTGGCCAGGGTGTGCTCTGTATAAACCCTGCTCCTGGTCAACATTCCCATCTCTGTGTGGCCAGGGTGTGCTCTGTATAACCCCTGCTCCTGGTCAAAATTCCCTTCTCTGTGTGGCCAGGGTGTGCTCTGTATAACCCCTGCTCCTGGTCAACATTCCCACCTCTGTGTGTGACCAGGGTGTGCTCTGTATAACCCCTGCAGCTCCTGGTCAACATTCCCATCTCTGTGTGGTCAGGGTGTGCTCTGTATAACCCCTGCAGCTCCTGGTCGACATTGCCATCTCTGTGTGGCCAGGGTGTGCTCTGTATAACCCCTGCAGCGCCTGGTCAACATTCCCATCTCTGTGTGTGGCCAGGGTGTGCTCTGAATAACTCCTGCAGCTCCTGGTCAACATGTCCTTCTCTGTGAGGCCAAGGTGTGCTCTGTATAACCCCTGCAGCTCCTGGTCAACATTCCCATCTCTGTGTGGCCAGGGTGTGCTCTGTATAACTCCTGCAGCTCCTGGTCAACATGTCCTTCTCTGTGAGGCCAGGTGGCGTTCTGTATAACCCCTGCAGCTCCTGGTTAACATTCCCATCTCTGTGTGTGGCCAGGATCTGCTGTGTATACTCCTGCAGCTCCTGGTCAACATGCCCATCTCTGTGTGGCCACGGTGTGCTCTGTATAACCCCTGCAGTTCCTGGTCAACATTCCCATCTCTGTGTGTCCAGGGTGTGCTCTGCATAACCCCTGCAGCTCCTGGTCAACATTCCCATCTCTGTGAGGCCAGGGTGAGCTATGTCTAACCCCTGCAGCTCCTGGTCAACATTCCCATCTCTGTGTGGCCAGGGTGTGCTCTGCATAACCCCTGCAGCTCCTGGTCAACATTTCCATCTCTGTGTGGCCAGGGTGTGCTCTGTATACCACCTGCAGCTCCTGGTCAACATTCCCTTCTCTGTGTGGCCAGGGTGTGCTCAGGATAACCCCTGTTCCTGGTCAACATTCCCACCTCTGTGTGTGGCCAGGATGTGCTCTGTATACTCCTGCAGCACCTGGTCAACATTCCCATCTCTGTGTGGCCAGGATGTGCTCTGTATACTCCTGCAGCTCCTGATAAACATTCCCATCTCTGTGTGGCAAGGGTGTACTCTGTATAACTCCAGCAGCTCCTGGTTAACATTCCCATTTCTGTGTGTGGCCAGTATGTGCTTTGTATAACCCCTGCAGCTCCTGGTTAACATTCCCATTTCTGTCTGGCCAGGGTGTGCTCTGTATAACTCCTGCAGCTCCTGGTCAAAATGTCCTTCTCTGTGAGGCCAGGTGACGCTCTGTATAACCCCTGCAGCTCCTGGTCAACATTCCCATCTCTGTGTGGCCAGGTTGTGCTCTGTATAACTCCTGCAGCTCCTGGTCAACATTCCCATCTCCGTATGGCCAGGATGTGCTCTGCATAACCCCTGCTCCTGGTCAACTTTCCCACCTCTGTGTGGTCAGGGTGTTCTCTGTATAACCCCTGCAACTCCTGGTCAACATTCCCATCTGTGTGGCCAGGGTGTGCTCTGTTAACCCCTGCTCCTGGTCAACATTCCCATCACTGTGTGATCAAGGTGTGCTCTGTCTAACCCCAGCAGCTCCTGGTCAACATTCCCATCTGTGTGTGGCCAGGGTGTGCTCTGTCTAACCCCAGCAGCTCCTGGTCAACATTCCCATCTGTGTGTGGCCAAGGTGTGCTCTGTATAACCCCTGCAGCTCCTGGTCAACATTCCCACCTATGTGTGGCCAGGGTGTGCTCTGTATAACCCCTGCAGCTCCTGGTCAACATTCCCATCTCTGTGTGGCCAGGGTGTGCCCTGTATAACCCCTGCAACTCCTGGTCAACATTCGCATCTCTGTGTGTGGCCAGGGTGTGCTCTTTATAACTACTGCAGCTCCTGGTGAACATTCCCATCTCAGTGTGGCCAGGGCGTGCTCTGTATATCCCCTGCAGCTCCTGGTCAACATTCCCATCTCTGTGTGTGATCAAGGTGTGCTCTGTCTAACCCCAGCAGCTCCTGGTCAACATTCCCATCTGTGTGTGGCCAAGGTGTGCTCTGTATAACCCCTGCAGCTCCTGGTCAACATTCCCATCTATGTGTGGCCAGGGTGTGCTCTGTATAACCCCTGCAGCTCCTGGTCAACATTCCCATCTCTGTGAGGCCAGGATGTGCTCTGTATAACACCTGCAGCTCATGGTCAACATTCTCATCTCTGTGTGGCCAGGGTGTGCTCTGTATAACCCCTGCAGCTCCTGGTCAACATTCCCATCCCTGTGTGGCCACGATGTGCTCTGTATAACCCCTGCAGCTCCTGGTCAACATTCCCATCTCTGTGTGGCCAGGCTTTGCTCAGTATAACTCCTGCAGCTCCTGGTCGACATTCCCATCTCTGTGTGTCGATTGTGTGCTCTGTATAACCCCAGCAGCTCCTGGTCAACATTCCCATCTCTGTGTGGCCAGGGTGTGCTGTGTATAACACCTGCAGCTCCTGGTCAACATTCTCATCTCTGCGTGGCCAGGGTGTGCTCTGAATAACCCCTGTAGCTCCTGGTCAACATTCCCATCTCTGTGTGGCCAGGGAGTGCTCTGTATAACTCTTTGCAGCTCCTGGTGAACATTCCCATCTCTGTGTGGCCAGGATGTGCACTGTATAACCCCAGCAGCTCCTGGTCAACATTCCCATCTCTGTGTGTGGCCAGGGTGTGCTCTGTATAACTCCTGCAGCTCCTGGTCAACATTCCCATCTCTGTGTGGCCAGGATGTGCTCTGTATACTCCTGCAGCTCCTGGTCAACATTCCCATCTCTGTGTGGCCAGGATGTGCTCTGTGTACTCCTGCAGCTCCTGGTCAACATTCCCATCTCTGTGTGTGGTCAGGGTGTGCTCTGTATAACTCCTGCAGCTCCTGGTCAACATTCCCATCTCTGTGTGGCCAGGATGTGAACAGTATAATCCCAGTAGCTCCTGGTCAACATTCCCATCTCTGTGTGTGGCCAGGGTGTGCTCTGTATAACTCCTGCAGCTCCTGGTAAACATTCCCATCTCTGTGTGTGGTCAGGGGGTGCTCTGTATAACCCCTGCAGCTCCTGGTCAACATGCCCATCTCTGTGTGGCCAGGGTGTGCTCTGTATAACCCCTGCAGCTCCTGGTTAACATTCCCATCTCTGTGTGTGGCCACGATGTGCTCTGTATAACTCCTGCAGCTCCTGGTCAACATTCTCATCTCTGTGAGGCCAGGGTGTGCTCTGTAGAACACCTGCAGCTCCTGGTCAACAATCCCATCTCTGTGTGGCCAGGGTGTGCTCTGTATAACCCCTGCAGCTCCTGGTCAACAATCCCAGCTGTGTGTTCCCAGGGTATGCTCTGTATAACTCCTGCAGCTCCTGGTCAACATTCCCATCTCTGTGTGGCCAGGTTGTGCTCTGTATATCTCCTGCAGCTCCTGGTCAACATTCCCATTTGTGTGTGTGGGCAGGGTGTGCTCTGTATAAACCCTGCAGCTCCTGGTCAACATTCCCATCTCTGTGTGGCCAGGGGGTGCTCTGTATAACCCCTGCAGCTCCTGGTAAACATTCCCATCTCTGTGTGGCCAGGGTGTGCTCTGTAACACTCCTGCAGCACCTGGCCAACATTCACATCTCTGTGTGGCCAGGATGTGCTCTGTATAACCCCGGCAGCTCCTGGTCAACATTCCCATCTCTGTGTGGCCAAGGTGTGCTCTGTATAACCCCTGCAGCTCCTGGTCAACATTCCCATCTCTGTGTGGCCAGGGTCTGCACTGTATAACCCCAGCAGCTCCTGGTCAACATTCCCATCTCTGTGTGGCCAAGGTGTGCTCTGTATAACCCCTGCAGCTCCTGGTTAACATTCCCATCTCTGTGTGTGGCCAGGATCTGCTGTGTATACTCCTGCAGCTCCTGGTCAACATGCCCATCTCTGTGTGGCCAGGGTGTGCTCTGTATAACCCCTGCAGTTCCTGGTCAACATTCCCATCTCTGTGTGGCCAGGGTGTGCTCTGTATAACACCTGCAGCTCCTGGTCAACATTCCCATCTCTGTGTGTCCAGGGTGTGCTCTGCATAACCCCTGCAGCTCCTGGTCAACATTCCCATCTCTGTGTGGCCAGGGTGTGCTCTGTATAACCCCTGCAGCTCCTGGTCAACATTCCCATCTCTGTGTGGCCAGGGTGTGCTCTGTATACCACCTGCAGCTCCTGGTCAACATTCCCTTCTCTGTGTGGCCAGGGTGTGCTCAGGATAACCCCTGTTCCTGGTCAACATTCCCACCTCTGTGTGATCATGGTGTGCTCTGTCTAACCCCAGCAGCTCCTGGTCAACATTCCCATCTGTGTGTGGCCAGGGTGTGCTCTGTATAACCCCTGCAGCTCCTGGTCAACATTCCCATCTCTGTGTAGCCAGTGTGGGATCTGTATAACCCCTGCAACTCCTGGTCAACATTCCCATCTGTGTGGTCAGGATGTGCTCTGTATAACCCCTGCACCTCCTGGTCAACATTCCCATCTGTGTGGCCAGGGTCGCTCTGTATACCCCTGCTCCTGGTCAACATTCCCATCACTGTGTGGCCAGGATGTGCTCTGTCGAACCCAAGCAGCTCATGGTCAACATTCCCGTCTGTGTGTGGCCAGGGTGTGCTCTGTATACCCCTGCTCCTGGTCAACATTCCCATCTCTGTGTGGCCACGATGTGCTCTGTATAACCCCTGCAACTCCTGGTCTACATTCCCATCACTGTGTGGTCAGGATGATCTCTGTATAACCCCTGCATCTCCCGGTCAAGATTCCCATCTCTGTGTGGCCACGATGTGCTCTGTCTAACCCCTGCAGCTCCTGGTCAACATTCCCATCTCCGTATGGCCAGGATGTGCTCTGCATAATCCCTGCTCCTGGTCAACATTCCCACCTCTGTGTGGTCAGGGTGTTCTCTGTATAACCCCTGCAGCTCCTCGTCAACATTCCCATCTCTGTGTGGCCAGGGTGTGCTCTGTATAAACCCTGCTCCTGGTCAACATTCCCATCTCTGTGTGGCCAGGGTGTGCTCTGTATAACCCCTGCTCCTGGTCAACATTCCCTTCTCTGTGTGGCCAGGGTGTGCTCTGTATAACCCCTGCTCCTGGTCAACATTCCCACCTCTGTGTGTGACCAGGGTGTGCTCTGTAGAACCCCTGCAGCTCCTGGTCAACATTCCCATCTCTGTGTGTCGATTGTGTGCTCTGTATAACCCCAGCAGCTCCTGGTCAACATTCCCATCTCTGTGTGGCCAGGGTGTGCTGTGTATAACACCTGCAGTTCCTGGTCAACATTCTCATCTCTGTGTGGCCAGGGTGTACTCTGAATAACCCCTGTAGCTCCTGGTCAACATTCCCATCTCTGTGTGGCCAGGGTGTGCTCTGTATAACCCTTTGCAGCACCTGGTGAACATTCCCATCTCTGTGTGGCCAGGATGTGCACTGTATAACCCCAGCAGCTCCTGGTCAACATTCCCATCTCTGTGTGTGGCCAGGGTGTGCTCTGTATAACTCCTTCAGCTCCTGGTCAACATTCCCATCTCTGTGTGGCCAGGATGTGCTCTGTATACTCCTGCAGCTCCTGGTCAACATTCCCATCTCTGTGTGGCCAGGATGTGCTCTGTGTACTCCTGCAGCTCCTGGTCAACATTCCCATCTCTGTGTGTGGTCAGGGTGTGCTCTGTATAACTCCTGCAGCTCGTGGTCAACATTCCCATCTCTGTGTGGCCAGGATGTGAACTGTATAATCCCAGTAGCTCCTGGTCAACATTCCCATCTCTGTGTGTGGCCAGGGTGTGCTCTGTATAACTCCTGCAGCTCCTGGTAAACATTCCCATCTCTGTGTGTGGTCAGGGGGTGCTCTGTATAACCCCTGCAGCTCCTGGTCAACATTCCCAGCTGCGTGTTCCCAGGGTATGCTCTGTATAACTCCTGCAGCTCCTGGTCAACATTCCCATCTCTGTGTGGCCAGGTTGTGCTCTGTATATCTCCTGCAGCTCCTGGTCAACATTCCCATTTGTGTGTGTGGGCAGGGTGTGCTCTGTATAACCCCTGCTCCTGGTCAACATTCCCACCTCTGTGTGTGACCAGGGTGTGCTCTGTAGAACCCCTGCAGCTCCTGGTCAACATTCCCATCTCTGTGTGTCGATTGTGTGCTCTGTATAACCCCAGCAGCTCCTGGTCAACATTCCCATCTCTGTGTGGCCAGGGTGTGCTGTGTATAACACCTGCAGCTCCTGGTCAACATTCTCATCTCTGTGTGGCCAGGGTGTACTCTGAATAACCCCTGTAGCTCCTGGTCAACATTCCCATCTCTGTGTGGCCAGGGTGTGCTCTGTATAACCCTTTGCAGCACCTGGTGAACATTCCCATCTCTGTGTGGCCAGGATGTGCACTGTATAACCCCAGCAGCTCCTGGTCAACATTCCCATCTCTGTGTGTGGCCAGGGTGTGCTCTGTATAACTCCTTCAGCTCCTGGTCAACATTCCCATCTCTGTGTGGCCAGGATGTGCTCTGTATACTCCTGCAGCTCCTGGTCAACATTCCCATCTCTGTGTGGCCAGGATGTGCTCTGTGTACTCCTGCAGCTCCTGGTCAACATTCCCATCTCTGTGTGTGGTCAGGGTGTGCTCTGTATAACTCCTGCAGCTCGTGGTCAACATTCCCATCTCTGTGTGGCCAGGATGTGAACTGTATAATCCCAGTAGCTCCTGGTCAACATTCCCATCTCTGTGTGTGGCCAGGGTGTGCTCTGTATAACTCCTGCAGCTCCTGGTAAACATTCCCATCTCTGTGTGTGGTCAGGGGGTGCTCTGTATAACCCCTGCAGCTCCTGGTCAACATTCCCAGCTGCGTGTTCCCAGGGTATGCTCTGTATAACTCCTGCAGCTCCTGGTCAACATTCCCATCTCTGTGTGGCCAGGTTGTGCTCTGTATATCTCCTGCAGCTCCTGGTCAACATTCCCATTTGTGTGTGTGGGCAGGGTGTGCTCTGTAACACTCCTGCAGCACCTGGCCAACATTCACATCTCTGTGTGGTCAGGATGTGCTCTGTATAACCCCGGCAGCTCCTGGTCAACATTCCCATCTCTGTGTGGCCAAGGTGTGCTCTGTATAACCCCTGCAGCTCCTGGTCAACATTCCCATCTCTGTGTGGCCAAGGTGTGCTCTGTATAACCCCTGCAGCTCCTGGTTAACATTCCCATCTCTGTGTGTGGCCAGGATCTGCTGTGTATACTCCTGCAGCTCCTGGTCAACATGCCCATCTCTGTGTGGCCAGGGTGTGCTCTGTATAACCCCTGCAGTTCCTGGTCAACATTCCCATCTCTGTGTGGCCAGGGTGTGCTCTGTATAACACCTGCAGCTCCTGGTCAACATTCCCATCTCTGTGTGTCCAGGGTGTGCTCTGCATAACCTCTGCAGCTCCTGGTCAACATTCCCATCTCTGTGTGGCCAGGGTGTGCTCTGTATAACCCCTGCAGCTCCTGGTCAACATTCCCATCTCTGTGTGGCCAGGGTGTGCTCTGTATACCACCTGCAGCTCCTGGTCAACATTCCCTTCTCTGTGTGGCCAGGGTGTGCTCAGGATAACCCCTGTTCCTGGTCAACATTCCCACCTCTGTGTGATCATGGTGTGCTCTGTCTAACCCCAGCAGCTCCTGGTCAACATTCCCATCTGTGTGTGCCCAGGGTGTCCTCTGTATAACCCCTGCAGCTCCTGGTCAACATTCCCATCTCTGTGTAGCCAGTGTGCGATCTGTATAACCCCTGCAACTCCTGGTCAACATTCCCATCTGTGTGGTCAGGATGTGCTCTGTATAACCCCTGCACCTCCTGGTCAACATTCCCATCTGTGTGGCCAGGGTCGCTCTGAATACCCCAGCTCCTGGTCAACATTCCCATCACTGTGTGGCCAGGGTGTGCTCTGTCGAACCCAAGCAGCTCCTGGTCAACATTCCCGTCTGTGTGTGGCCAGGGTGTGCTCTGTATACCCCTGCTCCTGGTCAACATTCCCATCACTGTGTGGTCAGGATGTGCTCTGTATAACCCCGGCAGCTCCTGGTCAACATTCCCATCTCTGTGTGGCCAAGGTGTGCTCTGTATAACCCCTGCAGCTCCTGGTCAACATTCCCATCTCTGTGTGGCCAGGGTGTGCACTGTATAACCCCAGCAGCTCCTGGTCAACATTCCCATCTCTGTGTGGCCAAGGTGTGCTCTGTATAACCCCTGCAGCTCCTGGTTAACATTCCCATCTCTGTGTGTGGCCAGGATCTGCTGTGTATACTCCTGCAGCTCCTGGTCAACATGCCCATCTCTGTGTGGCCAGGGTGTGCTCTGTATAACCCCTGCAGTTCCTGGTCAACATTCCCATCTCTGTGTGGCCAGGGTGTGCTCTGTATAACACCTGCAGCTCCTGGTCAACATTCCCATCTCTGTGTGTCCAGGGTGTGCTCTGTATAACTCCTGCAGCTCCTGGTGAACATTCCCATCTCTGTGTGGCCAGGGTGTGCTCTGTATAACCCCAGCAGCTCCTGGTCAACATTCCCATCTCTGTGTGGCCAGGATGTGCTCTGCATAACCCCTGCAGCTCCTGGTCAACATTCCCATCTCTGTGTGGCCAGGGTGTGCTCTGTATAACCCCTGCAGCTCCTGGTCAACATTCCCATCTCTGTGTGGCCAGGGTGTGCTCTGTATACCACCTGCAGCTCCTGGTCAACATTCCCTTCTCTGTGTGGCCAGGGTGTGCTCAGGATAACCCCTGTTCCTGGTCAACATTCCCACCTCTGTGTGATCATGGTGTGCTCTGTCTAACCCCAGCAGCTCCTGGTCAACATTCCCATCTGTGTGTGGCCAGGGTGTGCTCTGTATAACCCCTGCAGCTCCTGGTCAACATTCCCATCTCTGTGTAGCCAGTGTGGGATCTGTGTAACCCCTGCAACTCCTGGTCAACATTCCCATCTGTGTGGTCAGGATGTGCTCTGTATAACCCCTGCACCTCCTGGTCAACATTCCCATCTGTGTGGCCAGGGTCGCTCTGAATACCCCTGCTCCTGGTCAACATTCCCATCACTGTGTGGCCAGGGTGTGCTCTGTCGAACCCAAGCAGCTCCTGGTCAACATTCCCGTCTGTGTGTGGCCAGGGTGTGCTCTGTATACCCCTGCTCCTGGTCAACATTCCCATCACTGTGTGGTCAGGATGTGCTCTGTTTAACCCCTGCAACTCCTGGTCTACATTCCCATCACTGTGTGGTCAGCATGTTCTCTGTATAACCCCTGCATCTCCTGGTCAAGATTCCCATCTCTTAGTGGCCACGATGTGCTCTGTCTAACCCCTGCAGCTCCTGGTCAACATTCCCATCTCCGTATGGCCAGGATGTGCTCTGCATAATCCCTGCTCCTGGTCAACATTCCCACCTCTGTGTGGTCAGGGTGTTCTCTGTATAACCCCTGCAGCTCCTGGTCAACATTCCCATCTCTGTGTGGCCAGGGTGTGCTCTGTATAAACCCTGCTCCTGGTCAACATTCCCATCTCTGTGTGGCCAGGGTGTGCTCTGTATAACCCCTGCTCCTGGTCAACATTCCCTTCTCTGTGTGGCCAGGGTGCCTCTGTATAACCCCTGCTCCTGGTCAACATTCCCACCTCTGTGTGTGGCCAGGGTGTGCTCTGTATAACCCCTGCAGCTCCTGGTCAACATTCACACCTCTGTGTTGTCAGGTGTGCTCTGTATAACCCCTGCAGCTCCTGGTCAACATTCCCATCTCTGTGTGGTCAGGGTGTGCTCTGTATAACCCCTGCAGCTCCTGGTCGACATTGCCATCTCTGTGTGGCCAGGGTGTGCTCTGTATAACCGCTGCAGCTCCTGGTTAACATTCCCATCTCTGTGTGTGGCCAGGGTGTGCTCTGTATAACTCCTGCAGCTCCTGGTCAACATGTCCTTCTCTGTGAGGCCAAGGTGTGCTCTGTATAACCCCTGCAGCTCCTGGTCAACATTCCCATCTCTGTGTGGCCAGGGTGTGCTCTGTATAACTCTTGCAGCCCCTGGTCAACATGTCCTTCTCTGTGAGGCCAGGTGGCGTTCTGTATAACCCCTGCAGCTCCTGGTCAACATTCCCATCTCTGTGTGGCCAGGGTGCGCACTGTATACTCCTGCAGCACCTGGTCAACATTCCCATCTCTGTGTGGCCAGGATGTGCTCTGTATACTCCTGCAGCTCCTGATAAACATTCCCATCTCTGTGTGGCAAGGGTGTGCTCTGTATAACTCCTGCAGCTCCTGGTTAACATTCCCATTTATGTGTGTGGCCAGTATGTGCTTTGTATAACCGGTGCAGCTCCTGGTCAACATTCCCATTTCTGTCTGGCCAGGGTGTGCTCTGTATAACTCCTGCAGCTCCTGGTCAAAATGTCCTTCTCTGTGAGGCCAGGTGACGCTCTGTATAACTCCTGCAGCTCCTGGTCAATATTCCCATTTCTGTGTGGCCAGGGTCTGCTCTGTATAACCCCTACAGCTCCTGGTCAACATTTCCATCTGTGTGTGTGTCCAGGGTGTGCTCTGTATATCCCCTGCAGCTCCTGGTCAACATTCCCATCTCTGTGTGTGGATAGCGTGCGCACTGTATAACCCCAGCAGCACCTGGTCAACATTCCCATCTCTGTGTGTGTCCAGGGTGTGCTCTGTATAACCCCTGCAGCTCCTGGACAACATTCCCTTCTCTGTGTGGCCAGGATGAGCTCTGTATATCCCCTGCATCTCCTGGCCAACATTCCCATCTGTGTGTGTGGCCAGGATGTGCCCTGTATAACTCCTGCAGCTCCTGGTCAACATTCCCATCTCTGTGTGGTCAGGGTGTGCTCTGTATAACCCCTGCAGCTCCTGGTCAACATTCCCATCTCTGTGTGGCCAGGTTGTGTTCTGTATAACCCCTGCAGCTCCTGGTTAACATTCCCATCTCTGTGTAGCCAGGGTATGTTCTGTATAACCCCTGCAGCTCCTGGTCAACATTCCCATCTCTGTGTGGCCAGGGTGTGCTCTGTATAACCCCTGCTCCTGGTCAACATTCCCATCTCCGTGTGGCCAGGGTGTGCTCTGTATAACCCCTGCAGCTCCTGGTCAACATTCCCATCTCTGTGTGGCCAGGGTGTGCTCTGTATAACCCCTGCAGCTCCTGGTCAACATTCCCATCTCTGTGTGGCCATGCTGTGCTCTGTATAAGCCCTGCAGCTCCTGGTCAACATTCCCATCTCTGTGAGGCCAGGTAGCGCTCTGTATAACCCCTGCAGCTCCTGGTCAACACTCCCATCTGTGTGTGCCCAGGGTGTGCTCTGTATAACTCCTGCAGCTCCTGGTCAACATTCCCATCTCTGTGTGGCCAGGTTGTGCTCTGTATAACCCCTGCAGTTCCTGGTTAACATTCCCATCTCTGTGTGGCCAGGGTGTGCTCTGTATAACCCCTGCAGCTCCTGGTCAACATTCGCATCTCTGTGTGTGCCCAGGGTATGCTCTGTATAACTCCTGCTGCTCCTGGTCAACATTCCCATCTCTGTGTGGCCAGGTTGTGCTCTGTGTAACTCCTGCAGCTCCTGGTCAACATTCCCATTTCTGTGTGTGGCCAGGGTGTGCTCTGTATAACCCCTGCAGCTCCTGGTTAACATTCCCATCTCTGTGTGTGGCCAGGGTGTGGTCTGTATAACTCCTGCAGCTCCTGGTCAACATGTCCTTCTCTGTGAGGCCAGGGTGTGCTCTGTATAACCCCTGCAGCTCCTGGTCAACATTCCCATCTCTGTGTGGACAGGGTGTGCTCAGTATAACCCCTGCAGCTCCTGGTCAACATTCCCATCTGTGTGTGCCCAGGGTGTGCTCTGTATAACTCCTCAGCTCCTGGTCAACATTCCCATCTCTGTGTGGCCAGTGTGTGCTCTGTATAACCCCTGCAGCTCCTGGTCAACATTCCCATCTCTGTGTGGCCAGGGTGTGCTCTGTATAACCCCTGCTCCTGGTCAACATTCCCATCTCTCTGTGGCCAGGGTGTGCTCTGTATAACCCCTGCAGCTCCTGGTCAACATTCCCATCTCTGTGTGGCCAGGGTGTGCTCTGTATAACCCCTGCAGCTCCTGGTCAACATTCCCATCTGTGTGGCCAGGTTGTGCTCTGTATAACTCCTGCAGCTCCTGGTCAATATTCCCATTTCTGTGTGGCCAGGGTGTGCTCTGTATAACCCCTGCAGCTCCTGGTCAGCATTCCCATCTGTGTGTGTGTCCAGGGTGTGCTCTGTATTACCCCTGCAGCTCCTGGTCAACATTCCTATCTGTGTGTGTGAACTTGGTGTGCTCTGTATAAGCCCAGCAGCTCCTGGTCAACACTCCCATATGTGTGTGGACAGCATGCACACTGTATAACCCCTGCAGCTCCTGGTCAACATTCTCATCTCTGTGTGTGGCCAGGGTGTGGTCTGTATACTCCTGCAGCTCCTGGTCAACATTCCCATCTCTGTGTGGCCAGGGTGTGCTCTGTATAACCCCTGCAGCTCCTGGTCAACATTCCCATCTCTGCGTGGCCAGGGTGTGATCTGTATAACCACTGCAGCTCCTGGTCAACATTCCCATCTCTGCGTGGCCAGGATGAGCTCTGTATATCCCCTGCAGCTCCTGGCCAACATTCCCATCTGTGTGTGTGGCCAGGATGTGCCCTGTATAACTCCTGCAGCTCCTGGTCAACATTCCCATCTCTGTGTGGTCAGGGTGTGCTCTGTATACTCCTGCAGCTCCTGATAAACATTCCCATCTCTGTGTGGCAAGGGTGTGCTCTGTATAACTCCTGCAGCTCCTGGTTAACATTCCCATTTATGTGTGTGGCCAGTATGTGCTTTGTATAACCGGTGCAGCTCCTGGTCAACATTCCCATTTCTGTCTGGCCAGGGTGTGCTCTGTATAACTCCTGCAGCTCCTGGTCAAAATGTCCTTCTCTGTGAGGCCAGGTGACGCTCTGTATAACTCCTGCAGCTCCTGGTCAATATTCCCATTTCTGTGTGGCCAGGGTCTGCTCTGTATAACCCCTACAGCTCCTGGTCAACATTTCCATCTGTGTGTGTGTCCAGGGTGTGCTCTGTATATCCCCAGCAGCTCCTGGTCAACACTCCCATCTGTGTGTGGATAGCGTGCGCACTGTATAACCCCAGCAGCACCTGGTCAACATTCCCATCTCTGTGTGTGTCCAGGGTGTGCTCTGTATAACCCCTGCAGCTCCTGGACAACATTCCCTTCTCTGTGTGGCCAGGATGAGCTCTGTATATCCCCTGCAGCTCCTGGCCAACATTCCCATCTGTGTGTGTGGCCAGGATGTGCCCTGTATAACTCCTGCAGCTCCTGGTCAACATTCCCATCTCTGTGTGGTCAGGGTGTGCTCTGTATAACCCCTGCAGCTCCTGGTCAACATTCCCATCTCTGTGTGGCCAGGTTGTGTTCTGTATAACCCCTGCAGCTCCTGGTTAACATTCCCATCTCTGTGTAGCCAGGGTGTGTTCTGTATAACCCCTGCAGCTCCTGGTCAACATTCCCATCTCTGTGTGGCCAGTGTGTGCTCTGTATAACCCCTGCTCCTGGTCAACATTCCCATCTCCGTGTGGCCAGGGTGTGCTCTGTATAACCCCTGCAGCTCCTGGTCAACATTCCCATCTCTGTGTGGCCAGGGTGTGCTCTGTATAACCCCTGCAGCTCCTGGTCAACATTCCCATCTCTGTGTGGCCATGCTGTGCTCTGTATAAGCCCTGCAGCTCCTGGTCAACATTCCCATCTCTGTGAGGCCAGGTAGCGCTCTGTATAACTCCTGCAGCTCCTGGTCAACATTCCCATCTCTGTGTGGTCAGGGTGTGCTCTGTATAACCCCTGCAGCTCCTGGTCAACATTCCCATCTCTGTGTGGCCAGGTTGTGTTCTGTATAACCCCTGCAGCTCCTGGTTAACATTCCCATCTCTGTGTAGCCAGGGTGTGTTCTGTATAACCCCTGCAGCTCCTGGTCAACATTCCCATCTCTGTGTGGCCAGTGTGTGCTCTGTATAACCCCTGCTCCTGGTCAACATTCCCATCTCCGTGTGGCCAGGGTGTGCTCTGTATAACCCCTGCAGCTCCTGGTCAACATTCCCATCTCTGTGTGGCCAGGGTGTGCTCTGTATAACCCCTGCAGCTCCTGGTCAACATTCCCATCTCTGTGTGGCCATGCTGTGCTCTGTATAAGCCCTGCAGCTCCTGGTCAACATTCCCATCTCTGTGAGGCCAGGTAGCGCTCTGTATAACCCCTGCAGCTCCTGGTCAACACTCCCATCTGTGTGTGCCCAGGGTGTGCTCTGTATAACTCCTGCAGCTCCTGGTCAACATTCCCATCTCTGTGTGGCCAGGTTGTGCTCTGTATAACCCCTGCAGTTCCTGGTTAACATTCCCATCTCTGTGTGGCCAGGGTGTGCTCTGTATAACCCCTGCAGCTCCTGGTCAACATTCGCATCTCTGTGTGTGCCCAGGGTATGCTCTGTATAACTCCTGCTGCTCCTGGTCAACATTCCCATCTCTGTGTGGCCAGGTTGTGCTCTGTGTAACTCCTGCAGCTCCTGGTCAACATTCCCATTTCTGTGTGTGGCCAGGGTGTGCTCTGTATAACCCCTGCAGCTCCTGGTTAACATTCCCATCTCTGTGTGTGGCCAGGGTGTGGTCTGTATAACTCCTGCAGCTCCTGGTCAACATGTCCTTCTCTGTGAGGCCAGGGTGTGCTCTGTATAACCCCTGCAGCTCCTGGTCAACATTCCCATCTCTGTGTGGACAGGGTGTGCTCAGTATAACCCCTGCAGCTCCTGGTCAACATTCCCATCTGTGTGTGCCCAGGGTGTGCTCTGTATAACTCCTCAGCTCCTGGTCAACATTCCCATCTCTGTGTGGCCAGTGTGTGCTCTGTATAACCCCTGCAGCTCCTGGTCAACATTCCCATCTCTGTGTGGCCAGGGTGTGCTCTGTATAACCCCTGCTCCTGGTCAACATTCCCATCTCTGTATGGCCAGGGTGTGCTCTGTATAACCCCTGCAGCTCCTGGTCAACATTCCCATCTCTGTGTGGCCAGGGTGTGCTCTGTATAACCCCTGCAGCTCCTGGTCAACATTCCCATCTGTGTGGCCAGGTTGTGCTCTGTATAACTCCTGCAGCTCCTGGTCAATATTCCCATTTCTGTGTGGCCAGGGTGTGCTCTGTATAACCCCTGCAGCTCCTGGTCAGCATTCCCATCTGTGTGTGTGTCCAGGGTGTGCTCTGTATAACCCCTGCAGCTCCTGGTCAACATTCCTATCTGTGTGTGTGAACTTGGTGTGCTCTGTATAAGCCCAGCAGCTCCTGGTCAACACTCCCATATGTGTGTGGACAGCATGCACACTGTATAACCCCTGCAGCTCCTGGTCAACATTCTCATCTCTGTGTGTGGCCAGGGTGTGGTCTGTATACTCCTGCAGCTCCTGGTCAACATTCCCATCTCTGTGTGGCCAGGGTGTGCTCTGTATAACCCCTGCAGCTCCTGGTCAACATTCCCATCTCTGCGTGGCCAGGGTGTGATCTGTATAACCACTGCAGCTCCTGGTCAACATTCCCATCTCTGCGTGGCCAGGATGAGCTCTGTATATCCCCTGCAGCTCCTGGCCAACATTCCCATCTGTGTGTGTGGCCAGGATGTGCCCTGTATAACTCCTGCAGCTCCTGGTCAACATTCCCATCTGTGTGTGGTCAGGGTGTGCTCTGTATAACCCCTGCAGCTCCTGGTCAACATTCCCATCTCTGTGTGGCCAGGTTGTGTTCTGTATAACCCCTGCAGCTCCTGGTTAACATTCCCATCTCTGTGTAGCCAGGGTGTGTTCTGTATAACCCCTGCAGCTCCTAGTCAACATTCCCATCTCTGTGTGGCCAGGGTGTGCTCTGGATAACCCCTGCTCCTGGTCAACATTCCCATCTCCGTGTGGCCAGGGTGTGCTCTGTATAACCCCTGCAGCTCCTGGTCAACATTCCCATCTCTGTGTGGCCAGGGTGTTCTCTGTATAACCCCTGCAGCTCCTGGTCAACATTCCCATCTCTGTGTGGCCATGCTGTGCTCTGTATAAGCCCTGCAGCTCCTGGTCAACATTCCCATCTCTGTGAGGCCAGGTAGCGCTCTGTATAACCCCTGCAGCTCCTGGTCAACACTCCCATCTGTGTGTGCCCAGGGTGTGCTCTGTAGAACTCCTGCAGCTCCTGGTCAACATTCCCATCTCTGTGTGGCCAGGTTGTGCTCTGTATAACCCCTGCAGCTCCTGGTTAACATTCCCATCTCTGTGTGGCCAGGGTGTGCTCTGTATAACCCCTGCAGCTCCTGGTCAACATTCGCATCTCTGTGTGTGCCCAGGGTATGCTCTGTATAACTCCTGCTGCTCCTGGTCAACATTCCCATCTCTGTGTGGCCAGGTTGTGCTCTGTGTAACTCCTGCAGCTCCTGGTCAACATTCCCATTTCTGTGTGTGGCCAGGGTGTGCTCTGTATAACCCCTGCAGCTCCTGGTTAACATTCCCATCTCTGTGTGTGGCCAGGGTGTGGTCTGTATAACTCCTGCAGCTCCTGGTCAACATGTCCTTCTCTGCGAGGCCAGGGTGTGCTCTGTATAACCCCTGCAGCTCCTGGCCAACATTCCCATCTCTGTGTGGACAGGGTGTGCTCAGTATAACCCCTGCAGCTCCTGGTCAACATTCCCATCTGTGTGTGCCCAGTTTGTGCTCTGTATAACTCCTCAGCTCCTGGTCAACATTCCCATCTCTGTGTGGCCAGTGTGTGCTCTGTATAACCCCTGCAGCTCCTGGTCAACATTCCCATCTCTGTGTGGCCAGGGTGTGCTCTGTATAACCCCTGCTCCTGGTCAACATTCCCATCTCTGTGTGGCCAGGGTGTGCTCTGTATAACCCCTGCAGCTCCTGGTCAACATTCCCATCTCTGTGTGGCCAGGGTGTGCTCTGTATAACCCCTGCAGCTCCTGGTCAACATTCCCATCTGTGTGGCCAGGTTGTGCTCTGTATAACTCCTGCAGCTCCTGGTCAATATTCCCATTTCTGTGTGGCCAGGTTGTGCTCTGTATAACCCCTGCAGCTCCTGGTCAGCATTCCCATCTGTGTGTGTGTCCAGGGTGTGCTCTGTATAACCCCTGCAGCTCCTGGTCAACATTCCTATCTGTGTGTGTGAACTTGGTGTGCTCTGTATAAGCCCAGCAGCTCCTGGTCAACACTCCCATATGTGTGTGGACAGCATGCACACTGTATAACCCCTGCAGCTCCTGGTCAACATTCTCATCTCTGTGTGTGGCCAGGGTGTGGTCTGTATACTCCTGCAGCTCCTGGTCAACATTCCCATCTCTGTGTGGCCAGGGTGTTCTCTGTATAACCCCTGCAGCTCCTGGTCAACATTCCCATCTCTGCGTGGCCAGGGTGTGATCTGTATAACCACTGCAGCTCCTGGTCAACATTCCCATCTCTGCGTGGCCAGGGTGTGATCTGTATAGCCCCAGCAGTTCCTGGTCAACATTCCCACCTCTGTGTGTCCAGGGTGTGCTCTGTATAACCCCTGCAGCTCCTGGTCAACATTCCCATCTCTGTGTGTCCAAGGTGTGCTCTGTATAACCCCAGCCGCTCCTGGTCAACATTCCCATCTCTGTGTGGCCAGGGTGTGCTCTGTTTAACACCTGCAGCTCCTGGTCAACATTCCCATCTCTGTGTGGCCAGGGTGTGCTCTGTATAACCCCTGCAGCTCCTGGTCAACATTCCCATCTCTGTGTGGCCAGGGTGTGCTCTGTATAACCCCTGCAGCTCCTGGTCAACATTCCCATCTCTGTGTTGCCAGGATGTGCTCTGTATACTGCTGCAGCACCTGGTCAACATTCCCATCTCTGTGTGGCCAGGATGTGCTCTGTATACTCCTGCAGCTCCTGGTAAACATTCCCATCTCTGTGTGGCCAGGGTGTGCTCTGTATAACTCCTGCAGCTCCTGGTCAACATTCCCATCTCTGTGTGTGGTCAGGGTGTGCTCTGTATAACCCCTGCTGCTCCTGCTCAACATTCCCATCTCAGTGTGGCCAGGATGTGCACTGTATAATCCCAGTAGCTCCTGGTCAACATTCCCATCTCTGTGTGTGGTCAGGGTGTGCTCTGTATAACTCCTGCAGCTCCTGGTCAACATTCCTATCTCTGTGTGGCCAGGGTGTGCTCTGTATAACCCCTGCAGCTCCTGGTCTACATTCCCATCTCTGTGTGGACAGGGTGTGCTCTGTATAACCCCTGCTGCTCCTGGTCAACATTCCCATCTCAGTGTGGCCAGGGTGTGGTCTGTATACTCCTGCAGCTCCTGGTCAACATTCCCATCTCTGTGTGGCCAGGGTGTGCTCTGTATAACCCCTGCAGCTCCTGGTCAACATTCCCATCTCTGCGTGGCCAGGGTGTGATCTGTATAACCACTGCAGCTCCTGGTCAACATTCCCATCTCTGCGTGGCCAGGATGAGCTCTGTATATCCCCTGCAGCTCCTGGCCAACATTCCCATCTGTGTGTGTGGCCAGGATGTGCCCTGTATAACTCCTGCAGCTCCTGGTCAACATTCCCATCTCTGTGTGGTCAGGGTGTGCTCTGTATAACCCCTGCAGCTCCTGGTCAACATTCCCATCTCTGTGTGGCCAGGTTGTGTTCTGTATAACCCCTGCAGCTCCTGGTTAACATTCCCATCTCTGTGTAGCCAGGGTGTGTTCTGTATAACCCCTGCAGCTCCTAGTCAACATTCCCATCTCTGTGTGGCCAGGGTGTGCTCTGTATAACCCCTGCTCCTGGTCAACATTCCCATCTCCGTGTGGCCAGGGTGTGCTCTGTATAACCCCTGCAGCTCCTGGTCAACATTCCCATCTCTGTGTGGCCAGGGTGTTCTCTGTATAACCCCTGCAGCTCCTGGTCAACATTCCCATCTCTGTGTGGCCATGCTGTGCTCTGTATAAGCCCTGCAGCTCCTGGTCAACATTCCCAGCTCTGTGAGGCCAGGTAGCGCTCTGTATAACCCCTGCAGCTCCTGGTCAACACTCCCATCTGTGTGTGCCCAGGGTGTGCTCTGTAGAACTCCTGCAGCTCCTGGTCAACATTCCCATCTCTGTGTGGCCAGGTTGTGCTCTGTATAACCCCTGCAGCTCCTGGTTAACATTCCCATCTCTGTGTGGCCAGGGTGTGCTCTGTATAACCCCTGCAGCTCCTGGTCAACATTCGCATCTCTGTGTGTGCCCAGGGTATGCTCTGTATAACTCCTGCTGCTCCTGGTCAACATTCCCATCTCTGTGTGGCCAGGTTGTGCTCTGTGTAACTCCTGCAGCTCCTGGTCAACATTCCCATTTCTGTGTGTGGCCAGGGTGTGCTCTGTATAACCCCTGCAGCTCCTGGTTAACATTCCCATCTCTGTGTGTGGCCAGGGTGTGGTCTGTATAACTCCTGCAGCTCCTGGTCAACATGTCCTTCTCTGCGAGGCCAGGGTGTGCTCTGTATAACCCCTGCAGCTCCTGGCCAACATTCCCATCTCTGTGTGGACAGGGTGTGCTCAGTATAACCCCTGCAGCTCCTGGTCAACATTCCCATCTGTGTGTGCCCAGTTTGTGCTCTGTATAACTCCTCAGCTCCTGGTCAACATTCCCATCTCTGTGTGGCCAGTGTGTGCTCTGTATAACCCCTGCAGCTCCTGGTCAACATTCCCATCTCTGTGTGGCCAGGGTGTGCTCTGTATAACCCCTGCTCCTGGTCAACATTCCCATCTCTGTGTGGCCAGGGTGTGCTCTGTATAACCCCTGCAGCTCCTGGTCAACATTCCCATCTCTGTGTGGCCAGGGTGTGCTCTGTATAACCCCTGCAGCTCCTGGTCAACATTCCCATCTGTGTGGCCAGGTTGTGCTCTGTATAACTCCTGCAGCTCCTGGTCAATATTCCCATTTCTGTGTGGCCAGGTTGTGCTCTGTATAACCCCTGCAGCTCCTGGTCAGCATTCCCATCTGTGTGTGTGTCCAGGGTGTGCTCTGTATAACCCCTGCAGCTCCTGGTCAACATTCCTATCTGTGTGTGTGAACTTGGTGTGCTCTGTATAAGCCCAGCAGCTCCTGGTCAACACTCCCATATGTGTGTGGACAGCATGCACACTGTATAACCCCTGCAGCTCCTGGTCAACATTCTCATCTCTGTGTGTGGCCAGGGTGTGGTCTGTATACTCCTGCAGCTCCTGGTCAACATTCCCATCTCTGTGTGGCCAGGGTGTTCTCTGTATAACCCCTGCAGCTCCTGGTCAACATTCCCATCTCTGCGTGGCCAGGGTGTGATCTGTATAACCACTGCAGCTCCTGGTCAACATTCCCATCTCTGCGTGGCCAGGGTGTGATCTGTATAACCCCAGCAGTTCCTGGTCAACATTCCCACCTCTGTGTGTCCAGGGTGTGCTCTGTATAACCCCTGCAGCTCCTGGTCAACATTCCCATCTCTGTGTGTCCAGGGTGTGCTCTGTATAACCCCAGCCGCTCCTGGTCAACATTCCCATCTCTGTGTGGCCAGGGTGTGCTCTGTTTAACACCTGCAGCTCCTGGTCAACATTCCCATCTCTGTGTGGCCAGGGTGTGCTCTGTATAACCCCTGCAGCTCCTGGTCAACATTCCCATCTCTGTGTGGCCAGGGTGTGCTCTGTATAACCCCTGCAGCTCCTGGTCAACATTCCCATCTCTGTGTTGCCAGGATGTGCTCTGTATACTGCTGCAGCACCTGGTCAACATTCCCATCTCTGTGTGGCCAGGATGTGCTCTGTATACTCCTGCAGCTCCTGGTAAACATTCCCATCTCTGTGTGGCCAGGGTGTGCTCTGTATAACTCCTGCAGCTCCTGGTCAACATTCCCATCTCTGTGTGTGGTCAGGGTGTGCTCTGTATAACCCCTGCTGCTCCTGGTCAACATTCCCATCTCAGTGTGGCCAGGATGTGCACTGTATAATCCCAGTAGCTCCTGGTCAACATTCCCATCTCTGTGTGTGGTCAGGGTGTGCTCTGTATAACTCCTGCAGCTCCTGGTCAACATTCCCATCTCTGTGTGGCCAGGGTGTGCTCTGTATAACCCCTGCAGCTCCTGGTCTACATTCCCATCTCTGTGTGGACAGGGTGTGCTCTGTATAACTCCTGCAGCACCTGGTCAACATTCCCATCTCTGTGTGTGTCCAGGGTGTGCTCTGTATAACCCCTGCAGCTCCTGGTCAACATTCCCTTCTCTGTGTGGCCAGGATGTGCTCTGTATATCCCCTGCAGCTCCTGGCCAACATTCCCATCTGTGTGTGTGGCCAGGATGTGCTCTGTCTAACTCCTGCAGCTGCTGGTCAACATTCCCATCTCTATGTGGCCAGGGTGTGCTCTGTATAACCCCTGCAGCTCCTGGTCAACATTCCCATCTCTGTGTGGCCAGGGTATGCTCTGTATAACTCCTGCAGCTCCTGGTCAACATTCCCATCTCTGTGTGGCCATGGTGTGCTCTGTATAACTCCTGCAGCTCCTGGTCAATATTCCCATTTCTGTGTGGCCAAGTAGTGCACTGTATAACCCCTGCAACTCCTGGTCAACATTCCCATCTGTGTGTGTGTCCAGGGTGTGCTCTGTATATCTCCTGCAGCTCCTGGTCAACATTCCCATCTGTGTGGCCAGGATGTGCTCTGTATAACTCCTGCAGCACCTGGTCAAGATTACCATCTCTGTGTGTGTCCAGGGTGTGCTCTGTATAACCCCTGCAGCTCCTGGTCAACATTCCCTTCTCTGTGTGGCCAGGGTGTGTTCTGTATAACCCCTGCAGCTCCTGGTCAACATTCCCTTCTCTGTGTGGCCAGGGTGTGCTCTGTATAACCCCTGCAGCTCCTGGTCAGCATTCCCATCTGTGTGTGTGTCCAGGGTGTGCTCTGTATAACCCCTGCAGCTCCTGGTCAACATTCTCATCTCTGTGTGTGGCCAGGGTGTGGACTGTATAACCCCTGCAGCTCCTGGTCAACATTCTCATCTCTCAGTGTGGCCAGGGTGTGGTCTGTATAACCCCTGCAGCTCCTGGTCAACATTCTCATCTCTGTGTGTGTCCAGGGTGTGCTCTGTATAACTCCTGCAGCTCCTGGTCAACACTCCCATATGTGTGTGGACAGCATGCGCACTGTATAACCCCTGCAACTCCTGGTCAACATTCCCATCTCTGTGTGTGTCCAGGGTGTGCTCTGTATAACCCCTGCAGTTCCTGGTCAACATTCTCATCTCTGTGTGTGGCCAGGGTGTGGTCTGTATACTCCTGCAGCTCCTGGTCAACATTCCCATCTCTGTGTGGCCAGGGTGTGCTCTGTATAACCCCAGCAGCTCCTGGTCAACATTCCCATCTCTGCGTGGCCAGGGTGTGATCTTTTATAACCCCAGCAGTTCCTGGTCAACATTCCCACTTCTGTGTGTCCAGGGAGTGCTCTGTATAACTCCAGCAGCTCCAGGTCAACATTCCCATCTCTGTGTGTGGCCAGGATGTGCTCTGTATAACCCCTGCAGCTCCTGGTCATCATTCCCATCACTTTGTGTCCAGGGTGTGCTCTGTATAACCCCAACAGCTCCTGGTCAACATTCCCATCTCTGTGTGGACAGGGTGTGCTCTGTTTAACACCTGCAGCTCCTGGTCAACATTCCCATCTCTGTGTGGCCAGGGTGTGCTCTGTATAACCCCTGCAGCTCCTGGTCAACATTCCCATCTCTGTGTGGCCAGGGTGTGCACTGTATAACTCCTGCAGCTCCTGGTCAACATTCCTATCTCTGCGTGGCCTGTGTGCGATCTGTATAACCCTGCAGCTCCTGGTCAACATTCCCATCTCTGTGTGGCCAGGATGTGCTCTGTATACTCCTGCAGCACCTGGTCAACATTCCCATCTCTGTGCGGCCAGGATGTGCTCTGTATACTCCTGCAGCTCCTGGTAAACATTCCCATCTCTGTGTGGCCAGGGTGTGCTCTGTATAACTCCTGCAGCTCCTGGTCAACATTCCCATCTCTGTGTGTGGCCAGGGTGTGCTCTGTATAACTCCTGCAGCTCCTGGTCAACATTCCCATATCTGTGTGTGGTCAGGGTGTGCTCTGTATAACTCCTGCAGCTCCTGGTTAACATTCCCATTTCTCTGTGTGGCCAGGGTGTGGTCTGTATAACTCCTGCAGCTCCTGGTCAACATTCCCATCTCTGTGTGGCCAGGGTGTGTTGTGTATAACCCCTGCAGCTCCTGGTCTACATTTCCATCTCTGTGTGGCCATGGTGTGCTCTGTATAACCCCTGCAGCTCCTGGTCAACATTCCCAACTGTGTGTGCCCAGGGTGTGCTCTGTATAACTCCTGCAGCTCCTGGTCAACATTTTCATCTCTGTGTGGCCAGGTTGTGCTCTGGAGATCCTGCAACTCCTGGTCAATATTCCCATTTCTGTGTGGCCAGGGTGTGCTCTGTATAACCCCTGCAGCTCCTGGTCAGCATTCCCATCTGTGTGTGTGGCCAGGTTGTGCTTTGTATAGATCCTGCAACTCCTGGTCAATATTCCCATCTCTGTGTGGGCAGGGTATGCTCTGTATAACCCCTGCAGCTCCTGGTGAACATTCCCATCTCTGTGTGGCCAGTGTGTGCTCTGTATAACCCCTGCAGCTCCTGGTCAACATTCCCATCTGTGTGTGTGTCCTTGGTGTGCTCTGTATAAGCCCAGCAGCACCTGGTCAACACTCCCATATGTGTGTGGACAGCATGCGCACTGTATAACCCCTGCAGCTCCTGGTCAACATTCCCATCTCTGTGTGTGTCCAGGGTGTGCTCTGTATAAACCCTGCAGCTCCTGGTCAACATTCTCATCTCTGTGTGTGGCCAGGGTGTGCTCTGTATAACCCCTGCAGCTCCTGGTCAACATTCCTATCTCTGCGTGGCCAGGGTGCGATCTGTATAACCACTGCAGCTCCTGGTCAACATTCCCATCTCTGCGTGGCCAGGGTGTGATCTGTATAACCCCAGAAGCTCCTGGTCAACATTCCCATCTGTGTGTGTGTCCAGGGTGTGCTCTGTATATCTCCTGCAGCTCCTGGTCAACATTCCCATCTGTGTGGCCAGGGTGTGCTCTGTATAACCCCTGCAGCTCCTGGTCAACATTTCCATCTGTGTGTGTGTCGAGGGTGTGCTCTGTATAACCCCAGTAGCTCATTGTCAACACTCCCATCTGTGTGTGGACAGCGTGCGCACTGTATAACCCCTGCAGCACCTGGTCAACATTCCCATCTCTGTGTGTGTCCAGGGTGTGCTCTGTATAACCCCTGCAGCTGCTGGTCAACATTCCCTTCTCTGTGTGGCCAGGATGTGCTCTGTATATCCCCTGCAGCTCCTGGCCAACATTCCGATCTGTGTGTGTGGCCAGAATGTGCTCTGTATAACTCCTGCAGCTCCTGGTCAACATTCCCATCTCTGTGTGGCCAGGGTGTGTTCTGTATAACCCCTGCAGCTCCTGGTCAACATTCGCATCTCTGTGTGGCCAGGGTGTGTTCTGTATAACCCCTGCAGCTCCTGGTCAACATTCCCATCTCTGTGTGGCCAGGGTGTGCTCTGTATAACCCCTGCTCCTGGTCAACATTCCCATCTCTGTGTGGCCAGGGTGTGTTCTGTATAACCCCTGCAGCTCCTGGTCAACATTCGCATCTCTGTGTGGCCAGGATGTGCGCTGTATAACCCCTGCAGCTCCTGGTCAACATTCCCATCTGTGTGTGCCCAGGGTATGCTCTGTGTAACTCCTGCAGCTCCTGGTCAACATTCCCATCTCTGTGTGGCCAGGTTGTGCTCTGTATAGATCCTGCAACTCCTGGTCAATATTCCCATTTCTGTGTGGCCAGGGTATGCTCTGTATAACCCCTGCAGCTCCTGGTCAGCATTGCCATCTGTGTGTGTGTCCACGGTGTGCTCTGTATAACCCCTGCAGCTCCTGGTCAACATTCCTATCTCTGCGTGGCCAGGGTGTGATCTGTATAACCACTGCAGCTCCTGGTCAACATTCACATCTCTGTGTGGCCAGGGTGTGCTCTGTATAACTCCTGCAGCTCCTGGTCAACATGTCCTTCTCTGTGAGGCCAGGTGGCGCTCTGTATAACCCCTGCAGCTCCTGGTCCGCATTGCCATCTGTGTGTGTGTCCAGGGTGTGCACTGTATAACTCCTGCAGCTCCTGGTCAACATTCCTATCTCTGCGTGGCCAGGGTGCGATCTGTATAACCACTGCAGCTCATGGTCAACATTCCTATCTCTGCGTGGCCAGGGTGTGATCTGTATAACCACTGCAGCTCCTGGTCAACATTCCCATCTCTGCGTGGCCAGGGTGTGATCTGTGTAACCCCTGCATCTCCTGATTAACATTCCCATCTCTGTGTGGCCAGGGTGTCCTCTGTATAACCCCTGCAGCTCCTGGTCAACATTCCCATCACTGTGTGTCCAGGGTGTGCTCTGTATAACCCCAACAGCTCCTGGTCAACATTCCCATCTCTGTGTGGCCAGGGTGTGCTCTGTTTAACACCTGCAGCTCCTGGTCAACATTCCCATCTCTGTGTGGCCAGGGTGTGCTCTGTATAACCCCTGCAGCTCCTGGTCAACATTCCCATCTCTGTGTGGCCAGGATGTGCTCTGTATACTCCTGCAGCGCCTGGTCAACATTCCCATCTCTGTGTGGCCAGGATGTGCTCTGTATACTCCTGCAGCTCCTGGTAAACATTCCCATCTCTGTGTGGCCAGGGTGTGCTCTGTATAACCCCTGCAGCTCCTGGTCAACATTCCCATCTCTGTGTGGCCAGGGTGTGTTCTGTATAACCCCTGCAGCTTCTGGTCAACATTCCCATCTCTGTGTGGCCAGGGTGTGATCTGTATATCCCCTGCAGCTCCTGGCCAACATTCCCATCTGTGTGTGTGGCCAGGATGTGCTCTGTATAACCCCTGCAGCTCCTGGTCAACATTCCCATCTCTGTGTGGCCAGGGTGTGCTCTGTATAACCCCTGCAGCTCCTGGTAAACATTCCCATCTCTGTGTGGCCAGGGTGTGCTCTGTATAACTCCTGCAGCTCCTGGTCAACATTCCCATCCCTGAGTGGCCAGGGTGTGCTCTGTATAACCCCTGCAGCTCCTGGTCAACATTCCCATCTCTGTGTGTCCAGGGTGTGCTCTGTATAACCCCTGCAGCTCCTGGTCAACATTCCCATCTCTGTGTGGCCAGGGTGTGTTCTGTATAACCCCTGCTCCTGGTCAACATTCCCATCTTTCTGTGTCCAGGGTGTGCTCTGTATAACCCCTGCAGCTCCTGGTCAACATTCCCATCTCTGTCTGGCCAGGGTGTGTTCTGTATAACCCCTGCTCCTGGTCAACATTCCCATCTTTCTGTGGCCAGTGTGTGCTCTGTATAACCCCTGCAGCTCCTGGTCAACATTCCCATCTCTGTGTGGCCAGTGTGTGCTCTGTATAACCCCTGCAGCTCCTGGTCAGCATTCCCATCTGTGTGTGTGTCCAAGGTGTGCTCTGTATAACCCCTGCAGCTCCTGGTCAACATTCCCATCTCTGTGTGGCCAGTGTGTGCTCTGTATAACCCCTGCAGCTCCTGGTCAACATTCCCATCTGTGTGTGTGTCCTTGGTGTGCTCTGTATAAGCCCAGCAGCTCCTGGTCAACACTCCCATATGTGTGTGGACAGCATGCGCACTGTATAACCCCTGCAGCTCCTGGTCAACATTCCCATCTCTGTGTGTGTCCAGGGTGTGCTCTGTATAACCCCTGCAGCTCCTGGTCAACATTCCCATCTCTGTGTGGCCAGGGTGTGCTCTGTATATCCCCTGCAGCTCCTGGTCAACATTCCCATCTGTGTGTGTGGCCAGCGTGTGCTCTGTATAACCCCTGCAACTTCTGGTCAACATTCCCATCTCTGTGTGGCCCGGGTGTGCACTATATAACCCCTGCAGCTCATGGTCAACATTCCCATCTCTGTGTGGCCAGGGTGAGCTCTGTATAACCCCAGCAGCTCCTGGTCACCATTCCCCTCTCTGTGTGGCCAGGGTGAGCTCTGTATAAACCCTGCAGCTCCTGGTCAACATTCCCCTCTCTGTGTGGCCAGGGTGTGCTCTGTATAACCCCTGCAGCTCCTGGTCAACATTCCCATCTCTGTGTGGCCAGGATGTGCAGTGTATAACCCCAGCAGATCCTGGTCAACATTCCCATCTCTGTGTATCCAGGGTGTGCTCTGTATAACCCCAGAAACTCCTGGTCAACATACCCATCACTGTGTGGCCAGGGTGTGCTCTGTTTAATCCCTGCAGATCCTGGTCAACATTCCCATCTCTGCGTGTCCCGGGTGTGCTCTGTATAACCCCTGCAGCTCCTGGTCAACATTCCCATCTCTGTGTGGCCAGGATGTTCACTGTATAACCCCAGCAGCTCCTGGTCAACATTCCCATCTCTGTGTGTGGCCAGGGTGTGCTCTGTATAACTCCTGCAGCTCCTGGTCAACATTCCCATCTCTGTGTGGCCAGGATGTGCTCTGAATACTCCTGCAGCTCCTGGTCAACATTCCCATCTCTGTGCGTGGTCAGGGTGTGCTCTGGAAACTCCTGCAGCTACTGGTCAACATTCCCATCTCTGTGTGGCCAGGCTGTGCTCTGTATAACCCCTGCAGCTCCTGGTCAACATTCCCATCTCTGTGTGGCAAGGATGTGCACTGTATAATCCCAGTAGCTCCTGGTCAACATTCCCATCTCTGTGTGGTCAGGGTGTGCTCTGTATAACTGCTGCAGCTCCTGGTCAACATTTCCATCTCTGTGTGGCCAGCGTGTGCTCTGTATAACCGCTGCAGCTCCTGGTTAACATTCCCATCTCTATGTGTGGACAGGATGTGCTCTGTATAACTCCTGCAGCTCCTGGTCAACATTCCCATCTCTGTGTGGCCAGGGTGTGCTCTGTATAACCCCTGCAGCTCCTGGTCAACATTCCCATCTCTGTGTGGCCAGGGTGTGTTCTGTATAACCCCTGCTCCTGGTCAACATTCCCATCTTTCTGTGTCCAGGGTGTGCTCTGTATAACCCCTGCAGCTCCTGGTCAACATTCCCATCTCTGTCTGGCCAGGGTGTGTTCTGTATAACCCCTGCTCCTGGTCAACATTCCCATCTTTCTGTGGCCAGTGTGTGCTCTGTATAACCCCTGCAGCTCCTGGTCAGCATTGCCATCTGTGTGTGTGTCCAGGGTGTGCTCTGTATAACCCCTGCAGCTCCTGGTCAACATTCCTATCTCTGCGTGGCCAGGGTGTGATCTGTATAACCACTGCAGCTCCTGGTCAACATTCACATCTCTGTGTGGCCAGGGTGTGCTCTGTATAACTCCTGCAGCTCCTGGTCAACATGTCCTTCTCTGTGAGGCCAGGTGGCGCTCTGTATAACCCCTGCAGCTCCTGGTCCGCATTGCCATCTGTGTGTGTGTCCAGGGTGTGCACTGTATAACTCCTGCAGCTCCTGGTCAACATTCCTATCTCTGCGTGGCCAGGGTGCGATCTGTATAACCACTGCAGCTCATGGTCAACATTCCTATCTCTGCGTGGCCAGGGTGTGATCTGTATAACCACTGCAGCTCCTGGTCAACATTCCCATCTCTGCGTGGCCAGGGTGTGATCTGTGTAACCCCTGCATCTCCTGATTAACATTCCCATCTCTGTGTGGCCAGGGTGTCCTCTGTATAACCCCTGCAGCTCCTGGTCAACATTCCCATCACTGTGTGTCCAGGGTGTGCTCTGTATAACCCCAACAGCTCCTGGTCAACATTCCCATCTCTGTGTGGCCAGGGTGTGCTCTGTTTAACACCTGCAGCTCCTGGTCAACATTCCCATCTCTGTGTGGCCAGGGTGTGCTCTGTATAACCCCTGCAGCTCCTGGTCAACATTCCCATCTCTGTGTGGCCAGGATGTGCTCTGTATACTCCTGCAGCTCCTGGTAAACATTCCCATCTCTGTGTGGCCAGGGTGTGCTCTGTATAACCCCTGCAGCTCCTGGTCAACATTCCCATCTCTGTGTGGCCAGGGTGTGTTCTGTATAACCCCTGCAGCTTCTGGTCAACATTCCCATCTCTGTGTGGCCAGGGTGTGATCTGTATATCCCCTGCAGCTCCTGGCCAACATTCCCATCTGTGTGTGTGGCCAGGATGTGCTCTGTATAACCCCTGCAGCTCCTGGTCAACATTCCCATCTCTGTGTGGCCAGGGTGTGCTCTGTATAACCCCTGCAGCTCCTGGTAAACATTCCCATCTCTGTGTGGCCAGAGTGTGCTCTGTATAACTCCTGCAGCTCCTGGTCAACATTCCCATCCCTGAGTGGCCAGGGTGTGCTCTGTATAACCCCTGCAGCTCCTGGTCAACATTCCCATCTCTGTGTGTCCAGGGTGTGCTCTGTATAACCCCTGCAGCTCCTGGTCAACATTCCCATCTCTGTGTGGCCAGGGTGTGTTCTGTATAACCCCTGCTCCTGGTCAACATTCCCATCTTTCTGTGTCCAGGGTGTGCTCTGTATAACCCCTGCAGCTCCTGGTCAACATTCCCATCTCTGTCTGGCCAGGGTGTGTTCTGTATAACCCCTGCTCCTGGTCAACATTCCCATCTTTCTGTGGCCAGTGTGTGCTCTGTAAAACCCCTGCAGCTCCTGGTCAACATTCCCATCTGTGTGGCCAGGTTGTGCTCTGTATAACTCCTGCAACTCCTGGTCAATATTCCCATTTCTGTGTGGCCAGGGTATGCTCTGTATAACCCCTGCAGCTCCTGGTCAGCATTCCCATCTGTGTGTGTGTCCAAGGTGTGCTCTGTATAACCCCTGCAGCTCCTGGTCAACATTCCCATCTCTGTGTGGCCAGTGTGTGCTCTGTATAACCCCTGCAGCTCCTGGTCAACATTCCCATCTTGTGTGTGTCCTTGGTGTGCTCTGTATAAGCCCAGCAGCTCCTGGTCAACACTCCCATATGTGTGTGGACAGCATGCGCACTGTATAACCCCTGCAGCTCCTGGTCAACATTCCCATCTCTGTGTGTGTCCAGGGTGTGCTCTGTATAACCCCTGCAGCTCCTGGTCAACATTCCCATCTCTGTGTGGCCAGGGTGTGCTCTGTATATCCCCTGCAGCTCCTGGTCAACATTCCCATCTGTGTGTGTGGCCAGCGTGTGCTCTGTATAACCCCTGCAACTTCTGGTCAACATTCCCATCTCTGTGTGGCCCGGGTGTGCACTATATAACCCCTGCAGCTCATGGTCAACATTCCCATCACTGTTTGTGCCCAGGGTCTGCTCTGTATAACCCCAGCAGCTCCTGGTCAACATTCCCCTCTCTGTGTGGCCAGGGTGAGCTCTGTATAACCCCTGCAGCTCCTGGTCAACATTCCCCTCTCTGTGTGGCCAGGGTGTGCTCTGTATAACCCCTGCAGCTCCTGGTCAACATTCCCATCTCTGTGTGGCCAGGATGTGCAGTGTATAACCCCAGCAGATCCTGGTCAACATTCCCATCTCTGTGTATCCAGGGTGTGCTCTGTATAACCCCAGAAACTCCTGGTCAACATACCCATCACTGTGTGGCCAGGGTGTGCTCTGTTTAATCCCTGCAGATCCTGGTCAACATTCCCATCTCTGCGTGTCCCGGGTGTGCTCTGTATAACCCCTGCAGCTCCTGGTCAACATTCCCATCTCTGTGTGGCCAGGATGTTCACTGTATAACCCCAGCAGCTCCTGGTCAACATTCCCATCTCTGTGTGTGGCCAGGGTGTGCTCTGTATAACTCCTGCAGCTCCTGGTCAACATTCCCATCTCTGTGTGGCCAGGATGTGCTCTGAATACTCCTGCAGCTCCTGGTCAACATTCCCATCTCTGTGCGTGGTCAGGGTGTGCTCTGGAAACTCCTGCAGCTACTGGTCAACATTCCCATCTCTGTGTGGCCAGGCTGTGCTCTGTATAACCCCTGCAGCTCCTGGTCAACATTCCCATCTCTGTGTGGCAAGGATGTGCACTGTATAATCCCAGTAGCTCCTGGTCAACATTCCCATCTCTGTGTGGTCAGGGTGTGCTCTGTATAACTCCTGCAGCTCCTGGTCAACATTTCCATCTCTGTGTGGCCAGCTTGTGCTCTGTATAACCCCTGCAGCTCCTGGTCAACATTCCCATCTCTGTGTGGCCAGGGTGTGTTCTGTATAACCCCTGCTCCTGGTCAACATTCCCATCTTTCTGTGTCCAGGGTGTGCTCTGTATAACCCCTGCAGCTCCTGGTCAACATTCCCATCTCTGTCTGGCCAGGGTGTGTTCTGTATAACCCCTGCTCCTGGTCAACATTCCCATCTTTCTGTGGCCAGTGTGTGCTCTGTATAACCCCTGCAGCTCCTGGTCAGCATTGCCATCTGTGTGTGTGTCCAGGGTGTGCTCTGTATAACCCCTGCAGCTCCTGGTCAACATTCCTATCTCTGCGTGGCCAGGGTGTGATCTGTATAACCACTGCAGCTCCTGGTCAACATTCACATCTCTGTGTGGCCAGGGTGTGCTCTGTATAACTCCTGCAGCTCCTGGTCAACATGTCCTTCTCTGTGAGGCCAGGTGGCGCTCTGTATAACCCCTGCAGCTCCTGGTCCGCATTGCCATCTGTGTGTGTGTCCAGGGTGTGCACTGTATAACTCCTGCAGCTCCTGGTCAACATTCCTATCTCTGCGTGGCCAGGGTGCGATCTGTATAACCACTGCAGCTCATGGTCAACATTCCTATCTCTGCGTGGCCAGGGTGTGATCTGTATAACCACTGCAGCTCCTGGTCAACATTCCCATCTCTGCGTGGCCAGGGTGTGATCTGTGTAACCCCTGCATCTCCTGATTAACATTCCCATCTCTGTGTGGCCAGGGTGTCCTCTGTATAACCCCTGCAGCTCCTGGTCAACATTCCCATCACTGTGTGTCCAGGGTGTGCTCTGTATAACCCCAACAGCTCCTGGTCAACATTCCCATCTCTGTGTGGCCAGGGTGTGCTCTGTTTAACACCTGCAGCTCCTGGTCAACATTCCCATCTCTGTGTGGCCAGGGTGTGCTCTGTATAACCCCTGCAGCTCCTGGTCAACATTCCCATCTCTGTGTGGCCAGGATGTGCTCTGTATACTCCTGCAGCTCCTGGTAAACATTCCCATCTCTGTGTGGCCAGGGTGTGCTCTGTATAACCCCTGCAGCTCCTGGTCAACATTCCCATCTCTGTGTGGCCAGGGTGTGTTCTGTATAACCCCTGCAGCTTCTGGTCAACATTCCCATCTCTGTGTGGCCAGGGTGTGATCTGTATATCCCCTGCAGCTCCTGGCCAACATTCCCATCTGTGTGTGTGGCCAGGATGTGCTCTGTATAACCCCTGCAGCTCCTGGTCAACATTCCCATCTCTGTGTGGCCAGGGTGTGCTCTGTATAACCCCTGCAGCTCCTGGTAAACATTCCCATCTCTGTGTGGCCAGAGTGTGCTCTGTATAACTCCTGCAGCTCCTGGTCAACATTCCCATCCCTGAGTGGCCAGGGTGTGCTCTGTATAACCCCTGCAGCTCCTGGTCAACATTCCCATCTCTGTGTGTCCAGGGTGTGCTCTGTATAACCCCTGCAGCTCCTGGTCAACATTCCCATCTCTGTGTGGCCAGGGTGTGTTCTGTATAACCCCTGCTCCTGGTCAACATTCCCATCTTTCTGTGTCCAGGGTGTGCTCTGTATAACCCCTGCAGCTCCTGGTCAACATTCCCATCTCTGTCTGGCCAGGGTGTGTTCTGTATAACCCCTGCTCCTGGTCAACATTCCCATCTTTCTGTGGCCAGTGTGTGCTCTGTAAAACCCCTGCAGCTCCTGGTCAACATTCCCATCTGTGTGGCCAGGTTGTGCTCTGTATAACTCCTGCAACTCCTGGTCAATATTCCCATTTCTGTGTGGCCAGGGTATGCTCTGTATAACCCCTGCAGCTCCTGGTCAGCATTCCCATCTGTGTGTGTATCCAAGGTGTGCTCTGTATAACCCCTGCAGCTCCTGGTCAACATTCCCATCTCTGTGTGGCCAGTGTGTGCTCTGTATAACCCCTGCAGCTCCTGGTCAACATTCCCATCTTGTGTGTGTCCTTGGTGTGCTCTGTATAAGCCCAGCAGCTCCTGGTCAACACTCCCATATGTGTGTGGACAGCATGCGCACTGTATAACCCCTGCAGCTCCTGGTCAACATTCCCATCTCTGTGTGTGTCCAGGGTGTGCTCTGTATAAACCCTGCAGCTCCTGGTCAACATTCCCATCTCTGTGTGGCCAGGGTGTGCTCTGTATATCCCCTGCAGCTCCTGGTCAACATTCCCATCTGTGTGTGTGGCCAGCGTGTGCTCTGTATAACCCCTGCAACTTCTGGTCAACATTCCCATCTCTGTGTGGCCCGGGTGTGCACTATATAACCCCTGCAGCTCATGGTCAACATTCCCATCACTGTTTGTGCCCAGGGTCTGCTCTGTATAACCCCAGCAGCTCCTGGTCAACATTCCCCTCTCTGTGTGGCCAGGGTGAGCTCTGTATAACCCCTGCAGCTCCTGGTCAACATTCCCCTCTCTGTGTGGCCAGGGTGTGCTCTGTATAACCCCTGCAGCTCCTGGTCAACATTCCCATCTCTGTGTGGCCAGGATGTGCAGTGTATAACCCCAGCAGATCCTGGTCAACATTCCCATCTCTGTGTATCCAGGGTGTGCTCTGTATAACCCCAGAAACTCCTGGTCAACATACCCATCACTGTGTGGCCAGGGTGTGCTCTGTTTAATCCCTGCAGATCCTGGTCAACATTCCCATCTCTGCGTGTCCCGGGTGTGCTCTGTATAACCCCTGCAGCTCCTGGTCAACATTCCCATCTCTGTGTGGCCAGGATGTTCACTGTATAACCCCAGCAGCTCCTGGTCAACATTCCCATCTCTGTGTGTGGCCAGGGTGTGCTCTGTATAACTCCTGCAGCTCCTGGTCAACATTCCCATCTCTGTGTGGCCAGGATGTGCTCTGAATACTCCTGCAGCTCCTGGTCAACATTCCCATCTCTGTGCGTGGTCAGGGTGTGCTCTGGAAACTCCTGCAGCTACTGGTCAACATTCCCATCTCTGTGTGGCCAGGCTGTGCTCTGTATAACCCCTGCAGCTCCTGGTCAACATTCCCATCTCTGTGTGGCAAGGATGTGCACTGTATAATCCCAGTAGCTCCTGGTCAACATTCCCATCTCTGTGTGGTCAGGGTGTGCTCTGTATAACTCCTGCAGCTCCTGGTCAACATTTCCATCTCTGTGTGGCCAGCGTGTGCTCTGTATAACCGCTGCAGCTCCTGGTTAACATTCCCATCTCTATGTGTGGACAGGATGTGCTCTGTATAACTCCTGCAGCTCCTGGTCAACATTCCCATCTCTGTGTGGCCAGGGTGTGCTCTGTATAACCCCAGCAGCTCCTGGTCAACATTCCCATCTGTGTGTGGCCAGGGTGTGCTCTGTATAACCCCTGCAGCTCCTGGTCAACATTCCCATCTCTGTGTGGCCAGGGTATGCTCTGTATAACCCCTGCAGCTCCTGGTCAACATTCCCATCTCTGTGTGGCTAGGGTGTGCTCTGTATAACCCCTGCAGCTCCTGGTCAACATTCCCATCTGTGTGAGCCCAGGGTATGCTCTGTAGAACTCCTGCAGCTCCTGGTCAACATTCCCATCTCTGTGTGGCCATGTTGTGCTCTGTATAACTCCTGCAGCTCCTGGTCAACATTCCCATTTCTGTGTGTGGGCAGGGTGTGCTCTGTATAACCACTGCAGCTCCTGGTCAACATTCCCATCTCTGTGTGGCTAGGGTGTGCTCTGTATATCCCCTGCAGCTCCTGGTGAGCATTCCCATCTCTGTGTGGCCAGGATATGCTCTGTATACTCCTGTAGCACCTGGTCAACATTCCCATCTCTGTGTGGCCAGGATGTGCTCTGTATACTCCAGCAGCTCCTGTTAAACATTCCCATCTCTGCGTGTCCCGGGTGTGCTCTGTATAACCCCTGCAGCTCCTGGTCAACATTCCCATCTCTGTGTGGCCAGGATGTTCACTGTATAACCCCAGCAGCTCCTGGTCAACATTCCCATCTCTGTGTGTGGCCAGGGAGTGCTCTGTATAACTCCTGCAGCTCCTGGTCAACATTCCCATCTCTGTGTGGCCAGGATGTGCTCTGAATACTCCTGCAGCTCCTGGTCAACATTCCCATCTCTGTGCGTGGTCAGGGTGTGCTCTGGAAACTCCTGCAGCTACCGGTCAACATTCCCATCTCTGTGTGGCAAGGCTGTGCTCTGTATAACCCCTGCAGCTCCTGGTCAACATTCCCATCTCTGTGTGGCAAGGATGTGCACTGTATAATCCCAGTAGCTCCTGGTCAACATTCCCATCTCTGTGTGGTCAGGGTGTGCTCTGTATAACTCCTGCAGCTCCTGGTCAACATTTCCATCTCTGTGTGGCCAGCGTGTGCTCTGTATAACCCCAGCAGCTCCTGGTCAACATTCCCATCTGTGTGTGGCCAGGGTGTGCTCTGTATAACCCCTGCAGCTCCTGGTCAACATTCCCATCTCTGTGTGGCCAGGGTGTGCTCTGTATAACCCCTGCAGCTCCTGGTCAACATTCCCATCTCTGTGTGGCTAGGGTGTGCTCTGTATATCTCCTGCAGCTCCTGGTCAACTAGTCCTTCTCTGTGAGGCCAGGTGGTGCTCTGTATAACCCCTGCAGCTCCTGGTCAACATTCCCATCTGTGTGAGCCCAGGGTATGCTCTGTAGAACTCCTGCAGCTCCTGGTCAACATTCCCATCTCTGTGTGGCCATGTTGTGCTCTGTATAACTCCTGCAGCTCCTGGTCAACATTCCCATTTCTGTGTGTGGGCAGGGTGTGCTCTGTATAACCACTGCAGCTCCTGGTCAACATTCCCATCTCTGTGTGGCTAGGGTGTGCTCTGTATATCCCCTGCAGCTCCTGGTGAACATTCCCATCTCTGTGTGGCCAGGATGTGCTCTGTATACTCCTGTAGCACCTGGTCAACATTCCCATCTCTGTGTGGCCAGGATGTGCTCTGTATACTCCAGCAGCTCCTGTTAAACATTCCCATCTCTGCGTGTCCCGGGTGTGCTCTGTATAACCCCTGCAGCTCCTGGTCAACATTCCCATCTCTGTGTGGCCAGGATGTTCACTGTATAACCCCAGCAGCTCCTGGTCAACATTCCCATCTCTGTGTGTGGCCAGGGTGTGCTCTGTATAACTCCTGCAGCTCCTGGTCAACATTCCCATCTCTGTGTGGCCAGGATGTGCTCTGAATACTCCTGCAGCTCCTGGTCAACATTCCCATCTCTGTGCGTGGTCAGGGTGTGCTCTGGAAACTCCTGCAGCTACTGGTCAACATTCCCATCTCTGTGTGGCCAGGCTGTGCTCTGTATAACCCCTGCAGCTCCTGGTCAACATTCCCATCTCTGTGTGGCAAGGATGTGCACTGTATAATCCCAGTAGCTCCTGGTCAACATTCCCATCTCTGTGTGGTCAGGGTGTGCTCTGTATAACTCCTGCAGCTCCTGGTCAACATTTCATCTCTGTGTGGCCAGCGTCTGCTCTGTATAACCGCTGCAGCTCCTGGTTAACATTCCCATCTCTATGTGTGGCCAGGATGTGCTCTGTATAACTCCTGCAGCTCATGGTCAACATTCCCATCTCTGTGTGGCCAGGGTGTGCTCTGTATAACCCCAGCAGCTCCTGGTCAACATTCCCATCTGTGTGTGGCCAGGGTGTGCTCTGTATAACCCCTGCAGCTCCTGGTCAACATTCCCATCTCTGTGTGGCCAGGGTGTGCTCTGTATAACCCCTGCAGCTCCTGGTCAACATTCCCATCTCTGTTTGGCTAGGGTGTGCTCTGTATATCTCCTGCAGCTCCTGGTCAACTAGTCCTTCTTTGTGAGGCCAGGTGGTGCTCTGTATAACCCCTGCAGCTCCTGGTCAACATTCCCATCTGTGTGAGCCCAGGGTATGCTCTGTAGAACTCCTGCAGCTCCAGGTCAACATTCCCATCTCTGTGTGGCCATGTTGTGCTCTGTATAACTCCTGCAGCTCGTGGTCAACATTCCCATTTCTGTGTGTGGGCAGGGTGTGCTCTGTATAACCACTGCAGCTCCTGGTCAACATTCCCATCTCTGTGTGGCTAGGGTGTGCTCTGTATATCCCCTGCAGCTCCTGGTGAACATTCCCATCTCTGTGTGGCCAGGATGTGCTCTGTATACTCCAGCAGCTCCTGTTAAACATTCCCATCTCTGTGTGGCCAGGGTGTGCTCTGTATAACCCCTGCAGCTCCTGGTGAACATTCCCATCTTTGTGAGGCCAGGGTGTGCTCTGTATAACCCCTGCAGCTCCTGGTCAACATTCCCATCTCTGTGTGTGGCCAGGATGTGCTCTGTATACCCCTGCAGCTCCTGGTCAACATTCCCATCTCTGTGTGGCCAGGGTGTGCTCTGTATAACTCCTGCAGCTCCTGGTTAACGTTCCCATCTCTGTGTGTGGCCAGGCAATGCTCTGTATAACTCCTGCAGCTCCTGGTCAACATTCCCATCTCTGTGTGGCCAGGGTGTGCTCTGTATAATCCCTGCAGCTCCTGGTCGACATTCCCATCTCTGTGTGGCCAGGGTGTGCTCTGTATAACCCCTGCAGCTCCTGGTCAAGATTCCCATCTCTGTGTGGCCAGGGCGTGCTCTGTATAACCCCTGCTCCTGGTCAACATTACCATCTCTGTGTGTGGCCAGGATGTGCTCTGTATAACTCCTGCAGCTCCTGGTTAACATTCCCATCTGTGTGGACAGGATGTGCTCTGTATAACCCCTGCAGCTCCTGGTCAACATTCCCATCTCTATGTGGCCAGGATGTGCTCTGTATATCCCCTGCAGCTCCTGGTCAACATTCCCATCTGTGTGTGTGGCCAGGGTGTGCTCTGCATAACCCCTGCAACTCCTGGTCAACATTCCCGTCTCTGTGTGGCCAGGATGTGCTCTGAATACTCCTGCAGCTTCTGGTCAACATTCCCATCTCTGTGCGTGGTCAGGGTGTGCTCTGGAAACTCCTGCAGCTACTGGTCAACATTCCCATCTCTGTGTGGCCAGGGTGTGCTCTGTATAACCCCTGCAGCTCCTGGTCAACATTCCCATCTCTGTGTGGCAAGGATGTGCACTGTATAATCCCAGTAGCTCCTGGTCAACATTCCCATCTCTGTGTGGTCAGGGTGTGCTCTGTATAACTCCTGCAGCTCCTGGTCAACATTTCCATCTCTGTGTGGCCAGCGTGTGCTCTGTATAACCGCTGCAGCTCCTGGTTAACATTTCCATCTCTATGTGTGGCCAGGATGTGCTCTGTATAACTCCTGCATCTCCTGGTCAACATTCCCATCTCTGTGTGGCCAGGGTGTGCTCTGTATAACCCCAGCAGCTCCTGGTCAACATTCCCATCTGTGTGTGGCCAGGGTGTGCTCTGTATAACCCCTGCAGCTCCTGGTCAACATTCCCATCTCTGTGTGGCCAGGGTGTGCTCTGTATAACCCCTGCAGCTCCTGGTCAACATTCCCATCTCTGTGTGGCTAGGGTGTGCTCTGTATATCTCCTGCAGCTCCTGGTCAACTAGTCCTTCTCTGTGAGGCCAGGTGGTGCTCTGTATAACCCCTGCAGCTCCTGGTCAACATTCCCATCTGTGTGTGCCCAGGGTATGCTCTGTATAACTCCTGCAGCTCCTGGTCAACATTCCCATCTCTGTGTGGCCATGTTGTGCTCTGTACAACTCCTGCAGCTCCTGGTCAACATTCCCATTTCTGTGTGTGGGCAGGGTGTGCACTGTATAACCACTGCAGCTCCTGGTCAACATTCCCATCTCTGTGTGGCTAGGGTGTGCTCTGTATATCCCCTGCAGCTCCTGGTGAACATTCCTATCTCTGTGTGGCCAGGATGTGCTCTGTATACTCCTGTAGCACCTGGTCAACATTCCCATCTCTGTGTGGCCAGGATGTGCTCTGTATACTCCAGCAGCTCCTGGTAAACATTCCCATCTCTGTGTGGCCAGGGTGTGCTCTGTATAACCCCTGCAGCTCCTGGTGAACATTCCCATCTTTGTGAGGCCAGGGTGTGCTCTGTATAACCCCTGCAGCTCCTGGTCAACATTCCCATCTCTGTGTGTGGCCAGGATGTGCTCTGTATACCCCTGCAGCTCCTGGTTAACATTCCCATCTCTGTGTGGCCAGGGTGTGCTCTGTATAACTCCTGCAGCTCCTGGTTAACATTCCCATCTCTGTGTGTGGCCAGGCAATGCTCTGTATAACTCCTGCAGCTCCTGGTCAACATTCCCATCTCTGTGTGGCCAGGGTGTGCTCTGTATAATCCCTGCAGCTCCTGGTCGACATTCCCATCTCTGTGTGGCCAGGGTGTGCTCTGTATAACCCCTGCAGCTCCTGGTCAAGATTCCCATCTCTGTGTGGCCAGGGTGTGCTCTGTATAACCCCTGCTCCTGGTCAACATTACCATCTCTGTGTGTGGCCAGGATGTGCTCTGTATAACTCCTGCAGCTCCTGGTCAACATTCCCATCTGTGTGGACAGGATGTGCTCTGTATAACCCCTGCAGCTCCTGGTCAACATTCCCATCTCTATGTGGCCAGGATGTGCTCTGTATATCCCCTGCAGCTCCTGGTCAACATTCCCATCTGTGTGTGTGGCCAGGGTGTGCTCTGTATAACCCCTGCAACTCCTGGTCAACATTCCCATCTCTGTGTGGCCAGGGTGTGCACTGTATAACCCCTGCAGCTCCTGGTCACATTCCCATCTCTGTTTGTGCCCAGGGTGTGCTCTGTATAACCCCAGCAGCTCCTGGTCAACATTCTCGTCTCTGTGTGTCCAGGGTGTGCTCTGTGTAACCCCAGCAGCTCCTGGTCAACATTCCCATCTCTGTGTGGCCAGGGTGTGCTCTGTATAACAGCTGCAGCTCCTGGTCAACATTCCCATCTCTGTGTGGCCAGGGTGTGCTCTGTATAACCCCTGCAGCTCCTGGTCAACATTCCCATCTCTGTGTGGCCAGGGTGTGCTCTGTTTAACCCCTGCAGCTCCTGGTCAACATTCCCATCTCTGTGTGGCCAGGGTGTGCACTGTAAAACCCCAGCAGCTCCTGGTCAACATTCGCATCTCTGTGTGTGGCCAGGGTGTGCTCTGTGTAACCCCAGCAGCTCCTGGTCAACATTCCCATCTCTGTGTGGCCAGTGTGTGCTCTGTATAACACCTGCAGCTCCTGGTGAGCATTCCCATCTCTGTGTGGCCAGGGTGTGCTCTGTATAACCTCTGCAGCTCCTGGTCAACATTCCCATCTCTGTGTGGCCAAGGTGTGCTTTGTATAACCCCTGCAGCTCCTGGTCAACATTCCCATCTCTGTGTGGCCAGGGTGTGCCCTGTATAACCCCAGCAGCTCCTGGTCAACATTCCCATCTCTGTGTGGCCAAGGTGTGCTCTGCATAACCCCTGCAGCTCCTGGTTAACATTCCCATCTCTGTGTGTGGCCAGGATCTGCTCTGTATATTCCTGCAGCTCCTGGTCAACATGCCCATCTCTGTGTGGCCAGGGTGTGCTCTGTATTACCCATGCAGTTCCTGGTTAACATTTCCATCTCTGTGTGTGGCCACGATGTGCTCTGTATAACCCCAGCTCCAAGTCAACATTCCCATCTCTGTGTGGCCAGGGTGTGCTCTGTATAACTCCTGCAGCTCCTGGTCAACATGTCCTTCTCTGTGTGTCCAGGGTGTGCAATGCGTAACCCCAGAAGCTCCTGGTCAACATTCCCATCTCTGTGTGGCCAGTGTGTGCACTGTATAACACCTGCAGCTCCTGGTCAACATTCTCATCTCTCTGTGGCCAGGGTGTGCTCTGTATAACCCCCGCAGCTCCTGGTCAACATTCCCATCTCTGTGTGGCCAGGGTGTGCTCTGTTTAACACCTGCAGCTCCTGGTCAACATTCCCATCTGTGTGGACAGGATGTGCTCTGTATAACCCCTGCAGCTCCTGGTCAACATTCCCATCTCTATGTGGCCAGGATGTGCTCTGTATATCCCCTGCAGCTCCTGGTCAACATTCCCATCTGTGTGTGTGGCCAGGGTGTGCTCTGTATAACCCCTGCAACTCCTGGTCAACATTCCCATCTCTGTGTGGCCAGGGTGTGCACTGTATAACCCCTGCAGCTCCTGGTCACATTCCCATCTCTGTTTGTGCCCAGGGTGTGCTCTGTATAACCCCAGCAGCTCCTGGTCAACATTCTCGTCTCTGTGTGTCCAGGGTGTGCTCTGTGTAACCCCAGCAGCTCCTGGTCAACATTCCCATCTCTGTGTGGCCAGGGTGTGCTCTGTATAACAGCTGCAGCTCCTGGTCAACATTCCCATCTCTGTGTGGCCAGGGTGTGCTCTGTATAACCCCTGCAGCTCCTGGTCAACATTCCCATCTCTGTGTGGCCAGGGTGTGCTCTGTTTAACCCCTGCAGCTCCTGGTCAACATTCCCATCTCTGTGTGGCCAGGGTGTGCACTGTAAAACCCCAGCAGCTCCTGGTCAACATTCGCATCTCTGTGTGTGGCCAGGGTGTGCTCTGTGTAACCCCAGCAGCTCCTGGTCAACATTCCCATCTCTGTGTGGCCAGTGTGTGCTCTGTATAACACCTGCAGCTCCTGGTGAGCATTCCCATCTCTGTGTGGCCAGGGTGTGCTCTGTATAACCTCTGCAGCTCCTGGTCAACATTCCCATCTCTGTGTGGCCAAGGTGTGCTTTGTATAACCCCTGCAGCTCCTGGTCAACATTCCCATCTCTGTGTGGCCAGGGTGTGCCCTGTATAACCCCAGCAGCTCCTGGTCAACATTCCCATCTCTGTGTGGCCAAGGTGTGCTCTGCATAACCCCTGCAGCTCCTGGTTAACATTCCCATCTCTGTGTGTGGTCAGGATCTGCTCTGTATATTCCTGCAGCTCCTGGTCAACATGCCCATCTCTGTGTGGCCAGGGTGTGCTCTGTATTACCCATGCAGTTCCTGGTTAACATTTCCATCTCTGTGTGTGGCCACGATGTGCTCTGTATAACCCCAGCTCCAAGTCAACATTCCCATCTCTGTGTGGCCAGGGTGTGCTCTGTATAACTCCTGCAGCTCCTGGTCAACATGTCCTTCTCTGTGTGTCCAGGGTGTGCAATGCGTAACCCCAGAAGCTCCTGGTCAACATTCCCATCTCTGTGTGGCCAGTGTGTGCACTGTATAACACCTGCAGCTCCTGGTCAACATTCTCATCTCTCTGTGGCCAGGGTGTGCTCTGTATAACCCCCGCAGCTCCTGGTCAACATTCCCATCTCTGTGTGACCAGGGTGTGCTCAGTATAACTCCTGCAACTCCTGGTCGACATTCCCATGTCTGTGTGTCGAGGGTGTGCTCTGTATAACCCCAGCAGCTCCTGGTCAACATTCCCATCTCAGTGTATCCAGGGTGTGCTCTGTATAACCCCAGCAGCTCCTGGTCAACATTCCCATCTCTGTGTGGCCAGAGTGTGCTCTGTTTAACCCCAGCAGCTCCTGGTCAATATTCCCATCTCTGTGTGGCCAGAGTGCGCTCTGTATAACCCCTGCAGATCCTGGTCAACATTCCCAACTCTCTGTGGCCAGGATGTGCACTGTATAACCCCAGCAGCTCCTGGTCAACATTCCCATCTCTGTGTGTGGCCAGGGTGTGCTCTGTATAACTCCTGCAGCTCCTGGTCAACATTCCCATCTCTGTGTGGCCAGGATGTGCTCTGTATACTCCTGCAGCTCCTGGTCAACATTCCCATCTCTGTGTGTGGTCAGGGTGTGCTCTGTATAACTCCTGCAGCTCCTGGTCAACATTCCCATCTCTGTGTGGCCAGGATGTGCTCTGTATAACTCCTGCGGCTCCTGGTCAACATTCCCATCTCTGTGTATGGTCAGGTTGTGCTCTGTATAACCCCTGCAGCTCCTGGTCAACATTCCCATCTCTGTGTGTGGTCAGGGTGTGCTCTGTATAACTCCTGCAGCTCCTGGTCAACATTCCCATCTCTGTGTGGCCAGGGGGTGCTCTGTATAACCCCTGCAGCTCCTGGTTAACATCCCCACCTCTGTGTGTGGCCAGGATGTGCTCTGTAAAACCCCTGCATCTCCTGGTCAACATTCCCATCTGTGTGTGGCCAGGGTGTGCTCTGTATAACCCCTGCAGCTCCTGGTCAACATTCCCATCTCTGTGTGGCCAGGGTGTGCTCTGTATAACTCCTGCAGCTCCTGGTCAACATTCCCATCTGTGTGTGTGGCCAGGGTGTGCTCTGTATAACCCCTGCAACTCCTGGTCAACATTCCCATCTCTGTGTGGCCAGGGTGTGCACTGTATAACCCCTGCAGCTCCTGGTCACATTCCCATCTCTGTTTGTGCCCAGGGTGTGCTCTGTATAACCCCAGCAGCTCCTGGTCAACATTCTCGTCTCTGTGTGTCCAGGGTGTGCTCTGTGTAACCCCAGCAGCTCCTGGTCAACATTCCCATCTCTGTGTGGCCAGGGTGTGCTCTGTATAACAGCTGCAGCTCCTGGTCAACATTCCCATCTCTGTGTGGCCAGGGTGTGCTCTGTATAACCCCTGCAGCTCCTGGTCAACATTCCCATCTCTGTGTGGCCAGGGTGTGCTCTGTTTAACCCCTGCAGCTCCTGGTCAACATTCCCATCTCTGTGTGGCCAGGGTGTGCACTGTAAAACCCCAGCAGCTCCTGGTCAACATTCGCATCTCTGTGTGTGGCCAGGGTGTGCTCTGTGTAACCCCAGCAGCTCCTGGTCAACATTCCCATCTCTGTGTGGCCAGTGTGTGCTCTGTATAACACCTGCAGCTCCTGGTGAGCATTCCCATCTCTGTGTGGCCAGGGTGTGCTCTGTATAACCTCTGCAGCTCCTGGTCAACATTCCCATCTCTGTGTGGTCAGGGTGTGCTCTGTATAACCCCTGCAGCTCCTGGTCAACATTCCCATCTCTGTGTGGCCAGGGTGTGCTCTGTATAATCCCTGCAGCTCCTGGTCAACATTCCCATCTCTGTGTGGCCAGGGTGTGCTCTGTATCACCCCAGCAGCTCCTGGTCAACATTCGCATCTCTGTGTGTGGCCAGGGTGTGTTCTGTAGAACTACTGCAGCTCCTGGTGAGCATTCCCATCTCTGTGTGGCCAGGGTGTGCTCTGTATAACCCCAGCATCTCCTGGTCAACTTTCGCATCTCTGTGTGTGGCCAGGGTGTGCTCTGTATAACCCCAGCAGTTCCTGGTCAACATTCGCATCTCTGTGTGTGGCCAGGATGTGCTCTGTATACTCCTGCAGCTTCTGCTCAACATTCCCATCTCTGTGTGGCCAAGATGTGCTCTGTATACTCCTGCAGCTCCTGGTCAACATTCCCATCTCTGTGTGTGGTCAGGGTGTGCTCTGTATCACCCCTGCAGCTCCTGGTCAACATTCCCATCTCTGTGTGGCCAGGATGTGCTCTGTATAACCCCTGCAGCTCCTGGTGAATATTCCCATCTCTGTGTGGCCAGGGTGTGCTCTGTATAAACCCAGTAGCTCCTGGTCGACATTCCCATCTCTGTGTGTGGCCAGGGTGTGCTCTGTATAACTCCTGCAGCTCCTGGTCAAAATTCCCATCTCAGTGTGTGGTCAGGGGGTGCTCTGTATAACTCCTGCAGCTCCTGGTCAACATTCCCATCTCTGTGTGGCCAGGGTGTGCTCTGTATAACCCCTGCAGCTCCTGGTCAACATTCCCATCTCTTTGTGGCCAGGGTGTGCTCGGTATAACCCCTGCAGCTCATGGTCAACATTCCCATCTCTGTGTGGCCAGGGTGTGCTCTGTATAACCCCTGCAGCTCCTGGTCAAAATTCCCAGCTGTGTGTTCCCAGGGTATGCTCTGTATAACGCCTGCAGCTCCTGGTCAACATTCCCATCTCTGTGTGGCCAGGTTGTGCTCTGTATAACCCCTGCAGCTACTGGTCAACATTCCCATTTCTGTGTGTGGGCAGGGTGTGCTCTGTATAACTCCTGCAGCTCCTGGTTAACATTCCCATCTCTGTGTGTGGGCAGGGTGTGCTCTGTATAACTCCTGCAGCTCCTGGTCAACATTCCCATCTCTGTGTGGCCAGGGTTTGCTCTGTATAACCCCTGTAGCTCATGGTCAACATTCCCATCTCTGTGTGGCCAGGGTGTGCTCTGTATAACCCCTGCAGCTCCTGGTAAACATTCCCATCTCTGTGTGGCCAAGGTGTGCTCTGTATAACTCCTGCAGCTCCTGGTCAACATTCCCATCTCTGTGTGGCCAGGGTGTGCCCTGTATAACCCCAGCAGCTCCTGGTCAACATTCCCATCTCTGTGTGGCCAAGGTGTGCTCTGCATAACCCCTGCAGCTCCTGGTTAACATTCCCATCTCTGTGTGTGGCCAGGATCTGCTCTGTATACTCCTGCAGCTCCTGGTCAACATGCCCATCTCTGTGTGGCCAGGGTGTGCTCTGTATTACCCATGCAGTTCCTGGTTAACATTTCCATCTCTGTGTGTGGCCACGATGTGCTCTGTATAACCCCAGCTCCTGGTCAACATTCCCATCTCTGTGTGGCCAGGGTGTGCTCTGTATAACTCCTGCAGCTCCTGGTCAACATGTCCTTCTCTGTGTGTCCAGGGTGTGCACTGTGTAACCCCAGAGGCTCCTGGTCAACATTCCCATCTCTGTGTGGCCAGTGTGTGCACTGTATAACACCTGCAGCTCCTGGTCAACATTCTCATCTCTCTGTGGCCAGGGTGTGCTCTGTATAACCCCCGCAGCTCCTGGTCAACATTCCCATCTCTGTGTGACCAGGGTGTGCTCAGTATAACTCCTGCAACTCCTGGTCGACATTCCCATGTCTGTGTGTCGAGGGTGTGCTCTGTATAACCCCAGCAGCTCCTGGTCAACATTCCCATCTCAGTGTATCCAGGTGTGCTCTGTATAACCCCAGCAGCTCCTGGTCAACATTCCCATCTCTGTGTGGCCAGAGTGTGCTCTGTTTAACCCCAGCAGCTCCTGGTCAATATTCCCATCTCTGTGTGGCCAGAGTGCGCTCTGTATAACCCCTGCAGATCCTGGTCAACATTCCCAACTCTCTGTGGCCAGGATGTGCACTGTATAACCCCAGCAGCTCCTGGTCAACATTCCCATCTCTGTGTGTGGCCAGGGTGTGCTCTGTATAACTCCTGCAGCTCCTGGTCAACATTCCCATCTCTGTGTGGCCAGGATGTGCTCTGTATACTCCTGCAGCTCCTGGTCAACATTCCCATCTCTGTGTGTGGTCAGGGTGTGCTCTGTATAACTCCTGCAGCTCCTGGTCAACATTCCCATCTCTGTGTGGCCAGGATGTGCTCTGTATAACTCCTGCGGCTCCTGGTCAACATTCCCATCTCTGTGTGTGTTCAGGTTGTGCTCTGTATAACCCCTGCAGCTCCTGGTCAACATTCCCATCTCTGTGTGTGGTCAGGGTGTGCTCTGTATAACTCCTGCAGCTCCTGGTCAACATTCCCATCTCTGTGTGGCCAGGGGGTGCTCTGTATAACCCCTGCAGCTCCTGGTTAACATTCCCATCTCTGTGTGTGGCCAGGATGTGCTCTGTAAAACCCCTGCATCTCCTGGTCAACATTCCCATCTGTGTGTGGCCAGGGTGTGCTCTGTATAACCCCTGCAGCTCCTGGTCAACATTCCCATCTCTGTGTGGCCAGGGTGTGCTCTGTATAACTCCTGCAGCTCCTGGTCAACATTCCCATCTGTGTGTTGCCAGGGTATGCTCTGTATAATCCCTGCAGCTCCTGGTCAACATTCCCATCTGTGTGTGGTCAGGGTGTGCTCTGTATAACCCCTGCAGCTCCTGGTCAACATTCCCATCTCTGTGTGGCCAGGCTGTGCTCTGTATAACCCCAGCAGCTCCTGGTCAACATTCCCATCTCAGTGTATCCAGGGTGTGCTCTGTATAACCCCTGCAGCACCTGGTCAACATTCCCATCTCTGTGTGGCCAGGGTGTGCTCTGTTTAACCCCTGCAGCTCCTGGTCAACATTCCCATCTCTGTGTGGCCAGAGTGCGCTCTGTATAACCCCTGCAGCTCCTGGTCAACATTCCCATCTCTCTGTGGCCAGGATGTGCACTGTATAACCCCAGCAGCTCCTGGTCAACATTCCCATCTCTGTGTGTGGCCAGGATGTGCTCTGTATAACCCCTGCAGCTCCTGGTTAACATTCCCATCTCTGTGTGGCCAGGGTGTGCTCTGTATAACTCCTGCAGCTCCTGGTCAACATTCCCATCTCTGTGTATGGTCAGGTTGCGCTCTGTATAACCCCTGCAGCTCCTGGTCAACATTCCCATCTGTGTGTGGCCAGGGTGTGCTCTGTATAACCCCTGCAGCTCCTGGTCAACATTCCCATCTCTGTGTGTGTCCAGGGTGTGCTCTGTATAACCCCTGCAGCTCCTGGTCAACATTCCCATCTCTGTGTGTGGTCAGGGTGTGCTCTGCATAACTCCTGCAGCTCCTGGTCAACATTCCCATCTCTGTGTGGCCAGTGTGTGCTCTGTATAACTCCTGCAGCTCCGGACAACATTCCCATCTCTTTGTGGCTAGGGTGTGCTCAGTATAACTCCTGCAGCTCCTGGTCGACATTCCCATGTCTGTATGTCGAGGGTGTGCTCTGTATAACCCCAGCAGCTCCTGGTCAACATTCCCATATCTGTGTGGCCAGGGCGTGCTCTGTATAACCCCTGCAGCTCCTGGTCAACATTCCCATCTCTGGGTGGCCAGGGTGTGCTCTGTATAACCCCTGCAGCTCCTGGTCAACATTCCCATCTGTGTGTGCGCAGGGTATGCTCTGTATAATCCCTGCAGCTCCTGGTCAACATTCCCATCTGTGTGTGGCCAGGGTGTGCTCTGTATAACCCCTGCAGCTCCTGGTCAACATTCCCATCTCTGTGTGTGTCCAGGGTGTGCTCTGTATAACCCCTGCAGCTCCTGGTCAACATTCCCATCTCTGTGTGGCCAGGATGTGCTCTGTATACTCCTGCGGCTCCTGGTCAACATTGCCATCTCTGTGTGTGGTCAGGTTGTGCTCTGTATAACCCCTGCAGCTCCTGGTCAACATTCCCATCTCTGTGTGTGGTCAGGGTGTGCTCTGTATAACTCCTGCAGCTCCTGGTCAACATTCCCATCTCTGTGTGGCCAGGGTGTGCTCTGTATAACCCCTGCAGCTTCTGGTTAACATTCCCATCTCTGTGTGTGGCCAGGATGTGCTCTGTAAAACCCCTGCAGCTCCTGGTCAACATCCCCATCTGTGTGTGGCCAGGGTGTGCTCTGTATAACTCCTGCAGCTCCTGGTCAACATTCCCATCTGTGTGTGGCCAGGGTGTGCTCTGTATAACCCCTGCAGCTCCTGGTCAACATTCCCATCTCTGTGTGGCCAGGGCGTGCTCTGTATAACCCCTGCAGCTCCTGGTCAACATTCCCATCTCTGGGTGGCCAGGGTGTGCTCTGTATAACCCCTGCAGCTCCTGGTCAACATTCCCATCTGTGTGTGCGCAGGGTATGCTCTGTATAATCCCTGCAGCTCCTGGTCAACATTCCCATCTGTGTGTGGCCAGGGTGTGCTCTGTATAACCCCTGCAGCTCCTGGTCAACATTCCCATCTCTGTGTGTGTCCAGGGTGTGCTCTGTATAACCCCTGCAGCTCCTGGTCAACATTCCCATCTCTGTGTGGCCAGGATGTGCTCTGTATAACCCCAGCAGCACCTGGTCAACATTTCCATCTCTGTGTGGCCAGAGTGTGCTCTGTATAACCCCAGCAGCTCCTGGTCAACATTCCCATCTCTGTGTGGCCAGGATGTGCTCTGTCTAACCCCTGCATCTCCTGGTCAACATTCCCATCTCTGTGTGGCCAGGCTGTGCTCTGTATAACCCCTGCAGCTCCTGGTCAACATTCCCATCTCTGTGTGCCCAGGGTGTGCTCTGTATACCCCCTGCAGCTCCTGGTCAACATTCCCATCTCTGTGTGGCCAGGGTGTGCTCTGTATAACCCCTGCAGCTCCTGGTCAACATTCCCATCTCTGTGTGGCCAGGGTGTGCTCTGTATAACTCCTGCAGCTCCTGGTCAACATTCCCATCTCTGTGTGTGGTCAGGTTGCGCTCTGTATAACCCCTGCAGCTCCTGGTCAACATTCCCATCTCTGTGTGTGGTCAGGGTGTGCTCTGCATAACTCCTGCAGCTCCTGGTCAACATTCCCATCTCTGTGTGGCCAGTGTGTGCTCTGTATAACTCCTGCAGCTCCGGACAACATTCCCATCTCTTTGTGGCCAGGGTGTGCTCAGTATAACTCCTGCAGCTCCTGGTCGACATTCCCATGTCTGTATGTCGAGGGTGTGCTCTGTATAACCCCAGCAGCTCCTGGTCAACATTCCCATATCTGTGTGGCCAGGGTGTGCTCTGTATAACCCCAGCAGCTCCTGGTCAACATTCCCATCTCAGTGTATCCAGGGTGTGCTCTGTATAACCCCAGCAGCTCCTGGTCAACATTCCCATCTCTGTGTGGCCAGGGTGTGCTCTGTTTAACCCCTGCAGCTCCTGGTCAACATTCCCATCTCTGTGTGGCCATAGTGCGCTCTGTATAACCCCTGCAGCTCCTGGTCAACATTCCCAACTCTCTGTGGCCAGGATGTGCACTGTATAACCCCAGCAGCTCCTGGTCAACATTCCCATCTCTGTGTGTGGCCAGGATGTGCTCTGTATAACCCCTGCAGCTCCTGGTTAACATTCCCATCTCTGTGTGGCCAGGGTGTGCTCTGTATAACTCCTGCAGCTCCTGGTCAACATTCCCATCTCTGTGTGTGGTCAGGTTGCGCTCTGTATAACCCCTGCAGCTCCTGGTCAACATTCCCATCTGTGTGTGGCCAGGGTGTGCTCTGTATAACCCCTGCAGCTCCTGGTCAACATTCCCATCTCTGTGTGTGTCCAGGGTGTGCTCTGTATAACCCCTGCAGCTCCTGGTCAACATTCCCATCTCTGTGTGGCCAGGATGTGCTCTGTATAACCCCAGCAGCACCTGGTCAACATTTCCATCTCTGTGTGGCCAGAGTGTGCTCTGTATAACCCCAGCAGCTCCTGGTCAACATTCCCATCTCTGTGTGGCCAGGATGTGCTCTGTCTAACCCCTGCATCTCCTGGTCAACATTCCCATCTCTGTGTGGCCAGGGTGTGCTCTGTATAACCCCTGCAGCTCCTGGTCAACATTCCCATCTCTGTGTGCCCAGGGTGTGCTCTGTATACCCCCTGCAGCTCCTGGTCAACATTCCCATCTCTGTGTGGCCAGGGTGTGCTCTGTATAACCCCTGCAGCTCATGGTCAACATTCCCATCTCTGTGTGGCCAGGGTTTGCTCTGTATAACTCCTGCAGCTCCTGGTCAACATTCCCATCTCTGTGTGTGGTCAGGTTGCGCTCTGTATAACCCCTGCAGCTCCTGGTCGACATTCCCATGTCTGTGTGTCGAGGGTGTGCTCTGTATAACCCCAGCAGCATCTGGTCAACATTCCTATATCTGTGTGGCCAGGGTGTGCTCTGTAGAACCCCAGCAGCTCCTGGTCAACATTCCCATCTCAGTGTATCCAGGGTGTGCTCTGTATAACCCCAGCAGCTCCTGGTCAACTTTCCCATCTCTGTGTGGCCAGAGTGTGCTCTGTTTAACCCCAGCAGCTCCTGGTCAACATTCCCATCTCTGTGTGGCCAGAGTGCGCTCTGTATAACCCCTGCAGATCCTGGTCAACATTCCCAACTCTCTGTGGCCAGGATGTGCACTGTATAACCCCAGCAGCTCCTGGTCAACATTCCCATCTCTGTGTGTGGCCAGGGTGTGCTCTGTATAACTCCTGCAGCTCCTGGTCAACATTCCCATCTCTGTGTGGCCAGGATGTGCTCTGTATACTCCTGCAGCTCCTGGTCAACATTCCCATCTCTGTGTGTGGTCAGGGTGTGCTCTGTATAACTCCTGCAGCTCCTGGTCAACATTCCCATCTCTGCGTGGCCAGGATGTGCTCTGTATACTCCTGCGGCTCCTGGTCAACATTGCCATCTCTGTGTGTGGTCAGGTTGTGCTCTGTATAACCCCTGCAGCTCCTGGTCAACATTCCCATCTCTGTGTGTGGTCAGGGTGTGCTCTGTATAACTCCTGCAGCTCCTGGTCAACATTCCCATCTCTGTGTGGCCAGGGTGTGCTCTGTATAACCCCTGCAGCTTCTGGTTAACATTCCCATCTCTGTGTGTGGCCAGGATGTGCTCTGTAAAACCCCTGCAGCTCCTGGTCAACATCCCCATCTGTGTGTGGCCAGGGTGTGCTCTGTATAACTCCTGCAGCTCCTGGTCAACATTCCCATCTCTGTGTGGCCAGGGTGTGCTCTGTATAACCCCTGCAGCTCCTGGTTAACATTCCCATCTCTGTGTGTGGCCAGGATGTGCTCTGTAAAACCCCTGCAGCTCCTGGTCAACATTCCCATCTGTGTGTGGCCAGGGTGTGCTCTGTATAACCCCTGCAGCTCCTGGTCAACATTCCCATCTCTGTGTGGCCAGGGCGTGCTCTGTATAACCCCTGCGGCTCCTGGTCAACATTCCCATCTCTGGGTGGCCAGGGTGTGCTCTGTATAACCCCTGCAGCTCCTGGTCAACATTCCCATCTGTGTGTGCGCAGGGTATGCTCTGTATAATCCCTGCAGCTCCTGGTCAACATTCCCATCTGTGTGTGGCCAGGGTGTGCTCTGTATAACCCCTGCAGCTCCTGGTCAACATTCCCATCTCTGTGTGTGTCCAGGGTGTGCTCTGTATAACCCCTGCAGCTCCTGGTCAACATTCCCATCTCTGTGTGGCCAGGATGTGCTCTGTATAACCCGAGCAGCACCTGGTCAACATTTCCATCTCTGTGTGGCCAGAGTGTGCTCTGTATAACCCCAGCAGCTCCTGGTCAACATTCCCATCTCTGTGTGGCCAGGATGTGCTCTGTCTAACCCCTGCATCTCCTGGTCAACATTCCCATCTCTGTGTGGCCAGGGTGTGCTCTGTATAACCCCTGCAGCTCCTGGTCAACATTCCCATCTCTGTGTGCCCAGGGTGTGCTCTGTATACCCCCTGCAGCTCCTGGTCAACATTCCCATCTCTGTGTGGCCAGGGTGTGCTCTGTATAACCCCTGCAGCTCCTGGTCAACATTCCCATCTCTGTGTGGCCAGGGTGTGCTCTGTATAACTCCTGCAGCTCCTGGTCAACATTCCCATCTCTGTGTGTGGTCAGGTTGCGCTCTGTATAACCCCTGCAGCTCCTGGTCAACATTCCCATCTCTGTGTGTGGTCAGGGTGTGCTCTGCATAACTCCTGCAGCTCCTGGTCAACATTCCCATCTCTGTGTGGCCAGTGTGTGCTCTGTATAACTCCTGCAGCTCCGGACAACATTCCCATCTCTTTGTGGCCAGGGTGTGCTCAGTATAACTCCTGCAGCTCCTGGTCGACATTCCCATGTCTGTATGTCGAGGGTGTGCTCTGTATAACCCCAGCAGCTCCTGGTCAACATTCCCATATCTGTGTGGCCAGGGTGTGCTCTGTATAACCCCAGCAGCTCCTGGTCAACATTCCCATCTCAGTGTATCCAGGGTGTGCTCTGTATAACCCCAGCAGCTCCTGGTCAACATTCCCATCTCTGTGTGGCCAGGGTGTGCTCTGTTTAACCCCTGCTGCTCCTGGTCAACATTCCCATCTCTGTGTGGCCAGAGTGCGCTCTGTATAACCCCTGCAGCTCCTGGTCAACATTCCCAACTCTCTGTGGCCAGGATGTGCACTATATAACCCCAGCAGCTCCTGGTCAACATTCCCATCTCTGTGTGTGGCCAGGATGTGCTCTGTATAACCCCTGCAGCTCCTGGTTAACATTCCCATATCTGTGTGTGGCCAGGATGTGCTCTGTATAACTCCTGCAGCTCCTGGTCAACATTCCCATCTCTGTGTGGCCAGGGTGTGCTCTGTATAACCCCTGCAGCTCCTGGTCAACATTCCCATCTCTGTGTGGCCAGGGTGTGCTCTGTATAACCCCTGCAGCTCCTGGTCAACATTCCCATCTCTGTGTGGCCAGGGTGTGCTCTGTATAACCCCTGCAGCTCCTGGTCAACATTCCCATCTCTGTGTGGCCAGGATGTGCTCTGTATAACTCCTGCAGCTCCTGGTCAACATTCCCATCTCTGTGTGGCCAGTGTGTGCTCTGTATAACCCCTGCAGCTCCTGGTCAATATTCCCATTTCTGTGTGCCAGGGTGTGCTCTGTATAATCCCTGCAGCCCCTGGTCAACATTCCCATCAGTGTGTGGCCAGGGTGTGCTCTGTATAACCCCTGCAGCTCCTGGTCCACATTCCCATCTGTGTGTGTGACCAGGGTGTGCTCTGTATAATTCTTGCAGCTCCTGGTCAACATTCCCATCTCTGTGTGGCCAGGGTGTGCTCTGTATATCCCCTGCAGCTCCTGGTCAACTTTCCCATCTGTGTGTGTGTCCAGCATGTGCTCTGTATACCTCTGCAGCTCCTGGTCAACATTCCCATCTCTGTGTGGCCAGGATGTGCTCTGTCACACCCCTGCATCTCCTGGTCAACATTCCCATCTCTGTGTGGCCAGGATGTGCTCTGTATAACCCCTGCAGCTCCTGGTCAAAATTCCCATCTCTGTGTGGCCAGGGTGTCCTCTGTATAACTCCTGCAGCTCCTGGTCAACATTCCCATCTCTGTGTGGCCAGGATGTGCTCTGTATAACCCCTGCAGCTCCTGGTCAACATTCCCATCTCTGTGTGGCCAGGGTGTGCTCTGTATAACTCCTGCAGCTCCTGGTCAACATTCCCATCTCTGTGTGGCCAGGATGTGCTCTGTCACACCCCTGCATCTCCTGGTCAACATTCCCATCTCTGTGTGGCCAGGATGTGCTCTGTATAACCCCTGCAGCTCCTGGTCAACATTCCCATATCTGTGTGGCCAGGGTGTGCTCTGTATAACCCCTGCAGCTCCTGGTCAACATTCCCATCTCTGTGTGGCCAGGATGTGCTCTGTATAACTCCTGCAGCTCCTGGTCAACATTCCCATCTCTGTGTGGCCAGTGTGTGCTCTGTATAACCCCTGCAGCTCCTGGTCAATATTCCCATTTCTGTGTGCCAGGGTGTGCTCTGTATAATCCCTGCAGCTCCTGGTCAACATTCCCATCAGTGTGTGGCCAGGGTGTGCTCTGTATAACCCCTGCAGCTCCTGGTCCACATTCCCATCTGTGTGTGTGACCAGGGTGTGCTCTGTATAATTCCTGCAGCTCCTGGTCAGCATTCCCATCTCTGTGTGGCCAGGATGTGCTCTGTATATCCCCTGCAGCTCCTGGTCAACTTTCCCATCTGTGTGTGTGTCCAGGGTGTGCTCTGTATACCTCTGCAGCTCCTGGTCAACATTCCCATCTCTGTGTGGCCAGGATGTGCTCTGTCACACCCCTGCATCTCCTGGTCAACATTCCCATCTCTGTGTGGCCAGGATGTGCTCTGTATAACCCCTGCAGCTCCTGGTCAACATTCCCATCTATGTGTGGCCAGGGTGTGCTCTGTATAACCCCTGCTCCTGGTCAACATTCCCATCTCTGTGTGGCCAGGGTGTGCTCTGTATAACTCCTGCAGCTCGTGGTCAACATCCCCATCTCTGTGTGGCCAGGGTGTGCTCTGTATACCCCCTGCAGCTCCTGGTCAACATTCCCATCTCTGTGTGGCCAGGCTGTCCTCTGTGTAACCCCTGCAGCTCATGGTCAACAGTCCCCTGAGCTTACTGAAATATCTAAACCCCAGCACCTGCAACAACCATTCCTGTCCCTACTCTATCCATGTCTCCGAAAGGGCCACAACATCGATGTGCCAGGTACCAACCCATGCTGCAAGTTCACCCACCCATTCCGGACGCTCAAGGCCTTGAAGAAGACACACTTTAAACCTTCTTCCTGCCTGCCGGTACACTCCTGCAACTTTGAAACCTTACTCATGACCTCACTACTCTCAACCTCCTGTATACTGGAGTTCCAATTCAGGTTCCCAAGCCCCTGCTGAACTAGATTAAAGCCTCCCAAAGAGCATTAGCAAATTTCCCCCCAAAGATATTGGTACCCCTCTGGTCCAGGTGTAGACCATCCCATTTGTAGAGTTCCCACCGACCCCAGAATGAGCCCCAATTATCCAGAAATCTGAAAACCTCCCTCCTGCACCATCCCTGTAGCCACGTGTTCAACTCCTCTCTCTCCCTATTCCTCGTCTCGCTATAACGTGGCACGGGTAACAACCCAGAGATAATAACTCTGTTTGTCCTAGATCTAAGTTTCCTCCCTAGCTCCCTGAATTCCTGCCTTACATCCCTATCCCTTTTCCTACCTATGTCGTTGGTACCTATGTGGACCATGACTTGGGGCTGCTCCCCCTCCCCCTTAAGGATCCCGAAAACACGATCCGAGACATCTAGCACCCTGGCACCTGGGAGGCAACACACCAGCTACGAGTCTCTCACCTTCCCACAGTATCTCATATCTATTCCCCTAACTACGGAGCCTCCAATGACTAATGCTCTACTCCTCTCCCCCCTTCCCATCTGAGCAACAGGGACAGACTCTGTGCCACAGACTTCGGAGTAACTACATCCCTGAAGCTTCTATCTATGACCACCTCTGCTTCCCGAATGTTCGGATGTTCATCCAGCTCCAGCTCCAGTTCCCTAACGCGGTTTTTGAGGAGCTGGAGATGGGTGCACTTCCCACAGGTGAAATCTGCAGGGACACTGTCGACGTCCCTCACCTCAAACATTCTGCAGGAGGAACACTGCACTACCTTCCCTGCCATCCCCCTCGATAAAAAAAGAAAAAGAAAGAGCTAACCTGTTATTCACTCCCCTTCTCAGCAAGCACTCACTCAGCAACCTCTGCGCCCCGCACGATAACACCAGCCAATTAACTTATTGTTTTGCTGTGATGTCACTACTGCATTGTTTTTTAATTTCAGCCTGGTGTCCAGAGTTGTCCCTCTCAGCTCCCGCTCTTTTCAAACCTCCGTGACTCTCAGCTCCCGCTCTGTTCAAACCTCCGCGACTCTCAGCTCCCGCTGTGTTCAAACCTCTGTGACTCTCAGCTCCCGCTCTGTTCAAACCTCCGTGACTCTCAGCTCCCGCTCTGTTCAAACCTCCGCGACTCTCAGCTCCCGCTGTGTTCAAACCTCCGTGACTCTCAGCTCCCGCTCTGTTCAAACCTCCGCGACTCTCAGCTCCCGCTGTGTTCAAACCTCCGCGGCTCACAGCTCGCGCTCTGTTCAAACGTCCGCGACTCACAGCTCGCGCTCTGTTCAAACCTCCGCGACTCACAGCTCGCGCTCTGTTCAAACCTCCGTGACTCTCAGCTCCCGCTCTGTTCAAACCTCCGCGACTCTCAGCTCCCGCTGTGTTCAAACCTCCGTGACTCTCAGCTCCCGCTCTGTTCAAACCTCCGCGACTCTCAGCTCCCGCTGTGTTCAAACCTCCGCGACTCACAGCTCGCGCTCTGTTCAAACCTCCGCGACTCTCAGCTCCCGCTCTGTTCAAACCTCCGTGACTCTCAGCTCCCGCTCTGTTCAAACCTCCGTGACTCTCAGCTCCCGCTCTGTTCAAACCTCCGTGACTCTCAGCTCCCGCTGTGTTCAAACCTCCGCGACTCACAGCTCGCGCTCTGTTCAAACCTCCGCGACTCTCAGCTCGCGCTCTGTTCAAACCTCCGCGACTCTCAACTCCCGCTGTGTTCAAACCTCCGCGACTCTCAGCTCCCGCTGTGTTCAAACCTCCGCGACTCTCAGCTCCCGCTCTGTTCAAACCTCCGTGACTCTCAGCTCCCGCTGTGTTCAAACCTCCGCGACTCTCAGCTCCCGCTGTGTTCAAACCTCCGTGACTCTCAGCTCCCGCTGTGTTCAAACCTCCGCGACTCACAGCTCGCGCTCTGTTCAAACCTCCGCGACTCTCAGCTCCCGCTGTGTTCAAACCTCCGTGACTCTCAGCTCCCGCTGTGTTCAAACCTCCGCGACTCTCAGCTCCCGCTCTATTCAAACCTCCGCGACTCTCAGCTCCCGCTCTGTTCAAACCTCCGCGACTCTCAGCTCCCGCTCTGTTCAAACCTCCGCGACTCTCAGCTCCCGCTCTGTTCAAACCTCCGCGACTCTCAGCTCCCGCTCTATTCAAACCTCCGCGACTCTCAGCTCCCGCTCTGTTCAAACCTCCGCGACTCTCAGCTCCCGCTCTGTTCAAACATCCGTGACTCTCAGCTCCCGTTGTGTTCAAACCTCCGCGACTCTTAGCTCCCGCTCTTTTCAAATCTCCGCGACTGTCAGCTCCCGCTCTGTTCAAACCTCCGCGACTCTCAGCTCCCGCTCTGTTCAAACCTCCGCGACTCTCAGCTCCCGCTGTGTTCAAACCTCCGCGACTCTCAGCTCCCGCTCTATTCAAACCTCCGCGACTCTCAGCTCCCGCTCTGTTCAAACCTCCGCAACTCTCAGCTCCCGCTCTGTTCAAACCTCCGCGACTCTCAGCTCCCGCTCTGTTCAAACCTCCGTGACTCTCAGGTCCCGCTGTGTTCAAACCTGCGCGACTCTCAGCTCCCGCTCTTTTCAAACCTCCGCGACTCTCAGCTCCCGCTCTCGTCAAACCTCCGCGACTCTCAGCTCCCGCTCTGTTCAAACCTCCGCGACTCTCAGCTCCCTCTCTGTTCAAACCTCCGCGACTCTCAGCTCCCGCTGCGTTCAAACCTCCGCGACTCTCAGCTCCCGCTCTATTCAAACCTCCGCGACTCTCAGGTCCCGCTCTGTTCAAACCTCCGCAACTCTCAGCTCCCGCACTATTCAAACCTCCGCGACTCTCAGCTCCCGCTCTGTTCAAACCTCCGCGACTCTCAGCTCCCGCTCTGTTCAAACCTCCGCGACTCTCAGCTCCCGCTCTGTTCAAACCTCCGCGACTCTCAGCTCCCGCTCTGTTCAAACCTCCGCGACTCTCAGCTCCCGCTGTGTTCAAACCTCCGCAACTCTCAGCTCCCACTCTGTTCAAACCTCCTCGACTCTCAGCTCCCGCTCTGTTCAAACCTCCGCGACTCTCAGCTCCCGCTGTGTTCAAACCTCCGCGACTCTCAGCTCCCGCTGTGTTCAAACCTCCGCGACTCTCAGCTCCCGCTCTGTTCAAACCTCCGCGACTCTCAGCTCCCGCTCTGTTCAAACCTCCGCAACTCTCAGCTCCCGCTCTGTTCAAACCTCCGCAACTCTCAGGTCCCGCTCTGTTCAAACCTCCGTGACTCTCAGCTCCCGCTCTGTTCAAACCTCCGCAACTCTCAGCTCCCGCTCTGTTCAAACCTCCGTGACTCTCAGCTCCCGCTCTGTTCAAACCTCCGCGACTCTCAGCTCCCGCTCTGTTCAAACCTCCGTGACTCTCAGCTCGCGCTTGTTAAAACCTACGCGACTCTCAGCTCGCGCTCTGTTCAAACCTCCGTGACTCTCAGCTCCCGCTCTTTTCGAACCTCCGCGACTCTTAGCTCCCGCTCTGTTCAAACCTCCGCAACTCTCAGCTCCCGCTGTGTTCAAACCTCCGCGACTCTCAGCTCCCGCTTTGTTCAAACCTCCGCGACTCTCAGCTCCCGCTCTGTTCAAACATCCGTGACTCTCAGCTCCCGCTCTTTTCAAACCTCCGCGACTCTCAGCTCCCGCTCTGTTCAAACCTCCGTGACTCTCAGCTCCCGCTCTGTTCAAACCTCCGTGACTCTCAGCTCCCGCTCTGTTCAAACCTCCGTGACTCTCAGCTCCCGCTCTTTTCAAACCTCCGCGACTCTCAGCTCCCGCTCTGTTCAAACCTCCGTGACTCTCAGCTCCCGCTCTGTTCAAACCTCCGCGACTCTCAGCTCCCGCTCTTTTCAAACCTCCGTGACTCTCAGCTCGCGCTCTGTTAAAACCTACGCGACTCTCAGCTCGCGCTCTGTTCAAACCTCCGTGACTCTCAGCTCCCGCTCTTTTCGAACCTCCGCGACTCTTAGCTCCCGCTCTGTTCAAACCTCCGCAACTCTCAGCTCCCGCTATGTTCAAACCTCCGCGACTCTCAGCTCCCGCTGTGTTCAAACCTCCGCGACTCTCAGCTCCCGCTCTGTTCAAACATCCGTGACTCTCAGCTCCAGCTCTTTTCAAACCTCCGCGACTCTCAGCTCCCGCTCTGTTCAAACCTCCGCGACTCTCAGCTCCCGCTCTGTTCAAACCTCCGTGACTCTCAGCTTCCGCTGTGTTCAAACCTCCGTGACTCTCAGCTCCCGCTCTTTTCAAACCTCCGCGACTCTCAGCTCCCGCTCTGTTCAAACCTCCGTGACTCTCAGCTCCCGCTCTGTTCAAACCTCCGCGACTCTCAGCTCCCGCTCTTTTCAAACCTCCGCGACTCTCAGGTCCCGCTCTGTTCAAACCTCCGCGACTCTCAGCTCCCGCTCTTTTCAAACCTCTGCGACTCTCAGCTCCCGCTCTTTTCAAACCTCCGTGACTCTCAGCTCCCGCTCTTTTCAAACCTCCGCGACTCTGAGCTCCCGCTCTGTTCAAACCTCCGTGACTCTCAGCTCCCGCTCTGCTCAAACCTCCGCGACTCTCAGCTCCCGCTCTTTTCAAACCTCCGCGACTCTCAGGTCCCGCTCTTTTCAAACCTCCGCGACTCTCAGGTCCCGCTCTGTTCAAACCGCGACTCTCAGCTCCCGCTCTTTTCAAACCTCCGCGACTCTCAGGTCCCGCTCTTTTCAAACCTCCGCGACTCTCAGGTCCCGCTCTTTTCAAACCTCCGCGACTCTCAGCTCCCGCTCTGTTCAAACCTCCGTGACTCTCAGCTCCCGCTCTGTTCAAACCTCCGTGACTCTCAGCTCCCGCTCTGTTCAAACCTCCGCGACTCTCAGCTCCCGCTGTGTTCAAACCTCCGTGACTCTCAGCTCCCGCTCTGTTCAAACCTCCGCGACTCTCAGCTCCCGCTGTGTTCAAACCTCCGCGACTCACAGCTCGCGCTCTGTTCAAACCTCCGCGACTCTCAGCTCCCGCTCTGTTCAAACCTCCGTGACTCTCAGCTCCCGCTCTGTTCAAACCTCCGTGACTCTCAGCTCCCGCTCTGTTCAAACCTCCGTGACTCTCAGCTCCCGCTGTGTTCAAACCTCCGCGACTCACAGCTCGCGCTCTGTTCAAACCTCCGCGACTCTCAGCTCGCGCTCTGTTCAAACCTCCGCGACTCTCAACTCCCGCTGTGTTCAAACCTCCGTGACTCTCAGCTCCCGCTGTGTTCAAACCTCCGCGACTCACAGCTCGCGCTCTGTTCAAACCTCCGCGACTCTCAGCTCGCGCTCTGTTCAAACCTCCGCGACTCTCAGCTCCCGCTGTGTTCAAACCTCCGCGACTCTCAGCTCCCGCTCTGTTCAAACCTCCGTGACTCTCAGCTCCCGCTGTGTTCAAACCTCCGCGACTCTCAGCTCCCGCTCTGTTCAAACCTCCGTGACTCTCAGCTCCCGCTGTGTTCAAACCTCCGCGACTCACAGCTCCCGCTCTGTTCAAACCTCCGTGACTCTCAGCTCCCGCTCTGTTCAAACCTCCGCAACTCTCAGCTCCCGCTGTGTTCAAACCTCCGCGACTCTCAGCTCCCGCTGTGTTCAAACCTCCGTGACTCTCAGCTCCCGCTGTGTTCAAACCTCCGCGACTCACAGCTCGCGCTCTGTTCAAACCTCCGCGACTCTCAGCTCCCGCTGTGTTCAAACCTCCGTGACTCTCAGCTCCCGCTGTGTTCAAACCTCCGCGACTCTCAGCTCCCGCTCTATTCAAACCTCCGCGACTCTCAGCTCCCGCTCTGTTCAAACCTCCGCGACTCTCAGCTCCCGCTCTGTTCAAACCTCCGCGACTCTCAGCTCCCGCTCTGTTCAAACCTCCGCGACTCTCAGCTCCCGCTCTATTCAAACCTCCGCGACTCTCAGCTCCCGCTCTGTTCAAACCTCCGCGACTCTCAGCTCCCGCTCTGTTCAAACATCCGTGACTCTCAGCTCCCGTTGTGTTCAAACCTCCGCGACTCTTAGCTCCCGCTCTTTTCAAATCTCCGCGACTGTCAGCTCCCGCTCTGTTCAAACCTCCGCGACTCTCAGCTCCCGCTCTGTTCAAACCTCCGCGACTCTCAGCTCCCGCTGTGTTCAAACCTCCGCGACTCTCAGCTCCCGCTCTATTCAAACCTCCGCGACTCTCAGCTCCCGCTCTGTTCAAACCTCCGCAACTCTCAGCTCCCGCTCTGTTCAAACCTCCGCGACTCTCAGCTCCCGCTCTGTTCAAACCTCCGTGACTCTCAGGTCCCGCTGTGTTCAAACCTCCGCGACTCTCAGCTCCCGCTCTTTTCAAACCTCCGCGACTCTCAGCTCCCGCTCTCGTCAAACCTCCGCGACTCTCAGCTCCCGCTCTGTTCAAACCTCCGCGACTCTCAGCTCCCTCTCTGTTCAAACCTCCGCGACTCTCAGCTCCCGCTGCGTTCAAACCTCCGCGACTCTCAGCTCCCGCTCTATTCAAACCTCCGCGACTCTCAGGTCCCGCTCTGTTCAAACCTCCGCAACTCTCAGCTCCCGCACTATTCAAACCTCCGCGACTCTCAGCTCCCGCTCTGTTCAAACCTCCGCGACTCTCAGCTCCCGCTCTGTTCAAACCTCCGCGACTCTCAGCTCCCGCTCTGTTCAAACCTCCGCGACTCTCAGCTCCCGCTCTGTTCAAACCTCCGCGACTCTCAGCTCCCGCTGTGTTCAAACCTCCGCAACTCTCAGCTCCCACTCTGTTCAAACCTCCTCGACTCTCAGCTCCCGCTCTGTTCAAACCTCCGCGACTCTCAGCTCCCGCTGTGTTCAAACCTCCGCGACTCTCAGCTCCCGCTGTGTTCAAACGTCCGCGACTCTCAGCTCCCGCTCTGTTCAAACCTCCGCGACTCTCAGCTCCCGCTCTGTTCAAACCTCCGCAACTCTCAGCTCCCGCTCTGTTCAAACCTCCGCAACTCTCAGGTCCCGCTCTGTTCAAACCTCCGTGACTCTCAGCTCCCGCTCTGTTCAAACCTCCGCAACTCTCAGCTCCCGCTCTGTTCAAACCTCCGTGACTCTCAGCTCCCGCTCTGTTCAAACCTCCGCGACTCTCAGCTCCCGCTCTGTTCAAACCTCCGTGACTCTCAGCTCGCGCTTGTTAAAACCTACGCGACTCTCAGCTCGCGCTCTGTTCAAACCTCCGTGACTCTCAGCTCCCGCTCTTTTCGAACCTCCGCGACTCTTAGCTCCCGCTCTGTTCAAACCTCCGCAACTCTCAGCTCCCGCTGTGTTCAAACCTCCGCGACTCTCAGCTCCCGCTTTGTTCAAACCTCCGCGACTCTCAGCTCCCGCTCTGTTCAAACATCCGTGACTCTCAGCTCCCGCTCTTTTCAAACCTCCGCGACTCTCAGCTCCCGCTCTGTTCAAACCTCCGTGACTCTCAGCTCCCGCTCTGTTCAAACCTCCGTGACTCTCAGCTCCCGCTCTGTTCAAACCTCCGTGACTCTCAGCTCCCGCTCTTTTCAAACCTCCGCGACTCTCAGCTCCCGCTCTGTTCAAACCTCCGTGACTCTCAGCTCCCGCTCTGTTCAAACCTCCGCGACTCTCAGCTCCCGCTCTTTTCAAACCTCCGTGACTCTCAGCTCGCGCTCTGTTAAAACCTACGCGACTCTCAGCTCGCGCTCTGTTCAAACCTCCGTGACTCTCAGCTCCCGCTCTTTTCGAACCTCCGCGACTCTTAGCTCCCGCTCTGTTCAAACCTCCGCAACTCTCAGCTCCCGCTATGTTCAAACCTCCGCGACTCTCAGCTCCCGCTGTGTTCAAACCTCCGCGACTCTCAGCTCCCGCTCTGTTCAAACATCCGTGACTCTCAGCTCCAGCTCTTTTCAAACCTCCGCGACTCTCAGCTCCCGCTCTGTTCAAACCTCCGCGACTCTCAGCTCCCGCTCTGTTCAAACCTCCGTGACTCTCAGCTTCCGCTGTGTTCAAACCTCCGTGACTCTCAGCTCCCGCTCTTTTCAAACCTCCGCGACTCTCAGCTCCCGCTCTGTTCAAACCTCCGTGACTCTCAGCTCCCGCTCTGTTCAAACCTCCGCGACTCTCAGCTCCCGCTCTTTTCAAACCTCCGCGACTCTCAGGTCCCGCTCTGTTCAAACCTCCGCGACTCTCAGCTCCCGCTCTTTTCAAACCTCTGCGACTCTCAGCTCCCGCTCTTTTCAAACCTCCGTGACTCTCAGCTCCCGCTCTTTTCAAACCTCCGCGACTCTGAGCTCCCGCTCTGTTCAAACCTCCGTGACTCTCAGCTCCCGCTCTGTTCAAACCTCCGCGACTCTCAGCTCCCGCTCTTTTCAAACCTCCGCGACTCTCAGGTCCCGCTCTTTTCAAACCTCCGCGACTCTCAGGTCCCGCTCTGTTCAAACCGCGACTCTCAGCTCCCGCTCTTTTCAAACCTCCGCGACTCTGAGCTCCCGCTCTGTTCAAACCTCCGTGACTCTCAGCTCCCGCTCTGTTCAAACCTCCGCGACTCTCAGCTCCCGCTCTTTTCAAACCTCCGCGACTCTCAGGTCCCGCTCTTTTCAAACCTCCGCGACTCTCAGGTCCCGCTCTGTTCAAACCGCGACTCTCAGCTCCCGCTCTTTTCAAACCTCCGCGACTCTCAGGTCCCGCTCTTTTCAAACCTCCGCGACTCTCAGGTCCCGCTCTTTTCAAACCTCCGCGACTCTCAGCTCCCGCTCTGTTCAAACCTATGTGACTCTCAGGTCCCGCACTTTTCAAACCTCCGCGACTCTCAGCCTCCGCTCTTTTCAAACATCCGCAACTCTCAGCTCCCGCTCTGTTCAAACCTCCGCGACTCTCAGGTCCCGCTCTTTTCAAACCTCCGCGACTCTCAGGTCCCGCTCTGTTCAAACCGCGACTCTCAGCTCCCGCTCTTTTCAAACCTCCGCGACTCTCAGGTCCCGCTCTTTTCAAACCTCCGCGACTCTCAGGTCCCGCTCTTTTCAAACCTCCGCGACTCTCAGCTCCCGCTCTGTTCAAACCTATGTGACTCTCAGGTCCCGCACTTTTCAAACCTCCGCGACTCTCAGCCTCCGCTCTTTTCAAACATCCGCAACTCTCAGCTCCCGCTCTGTTCAAACCTCCGCGACTCTCAGCTCCCGCTCTTTTCAAACCTCCGCGACTCTCAGCTCCCGCGCTTTTCAAACCTCCGCGACTCTCAGCTCCCGCTCTGTTCAAACCTCCGCGACTCCCAGCTCCCGCTCTTTTCAAACCTCCGCGACTCTCAGCTCCCGCGCTTTTCAAACCTCCGTGACTCTCAGCTCGCGCTCTGTTAAAACCTACGCGACTCTCAGCTCGCGCTCTGTTCAAACCTCCGTGACTCTCAGCTCCCGCTCTTTTCGAACCTCCGCGACTCTTAGCTCCCGCTCTGTTCAAACCTCCGCAACTCTCAGCTCCCGCTATGTTCAAACCTCCGCGACTCTCAGCTCCCGCTGTGTTCAAACCTCCGCGACTCTCAGCTCCCGCTCTGTTCAAACATCCGTGACTCTCAGCTCCAGCTCTTTTCAAACCTCCGCGACTCTCAGCTCCCGCTCTGTTCAAACCTCCGTGACTCTCAGCTCCCGCTGTGTTCAAACCTGCGTGACTCTCAGCTCCCGCTCTGTTCAAACCTCCGCGACTCTCAGCTCCCGCTCTTTTCAAACCTCCGCGACTCTCAGGTCCCGCTCTGTTCAAACCTCCGTGACTCTCAGCTCCCGCTCTTTTCAAACCTCTGCGACTCTCAGCTCCCGCTCTTTTCAAACCTCCGTGACTCTCAGCTCCCGCTCTTTTCAAACCTCCGCGACTCTCAGCTCCCGCTCTGTTCAAACCTCCGTGACTCTCAGCTCCCGCTCTGTTCAAATCTCCGCGACTCTCAGCTCCCGCTCTTTTCAAACCTCCGCGACTCTCAGGTCCCGCTCTTTTCAAACCTCCGCGACTCTCAGGTCCCGCTCTGTTCAAACCGTGACTCTCAGCTCCCGCTCTTTTCAAACCTCCGCGACTCTCAGGTCCCGCTCTTTTCAAACCTCCGCGACTCTCAGGTCCCGCTCTTTTCAAACCTCCGCGACTCTCAGCTCGCGCTCTGTTCAAACCTCCGCGACTCTCAGGTCCCGCTGTGTTCAAACCTCCGCGACTCTCAGCTCCCGCTCTGTTCAAACCTCCGTGACTCTCAGCTCCCGCTGTGTTCAAACCTCCGCGACTCTCAGCTCCCGCTCTGTTCAAACCTCCGTGACTCTCAGCTCCCGCTGTGTTCAAACCTCCGCGACTCACAGCTCCCGCTCTGTTCAAACCTCCGTGACTCTCAGCTCCCGCTCTGTTCAAACCTCCGCAACTCTCAGCTCCCGCTGTGTTCAAACCTCCGCGACTCTCAGCTCCCGCTGTGTTCAAACCTCCGTGACTCTCAGCTCCCGCTGTGTTCAAACCTCCGCGACTCACAGCTCGCGCTCTGTTCAAACCTCCGCGACTCTCAGCTCCCGCTGTGTTCAAACCTCCGTGACTCTCAGCTCCCGCTGTGTTCAAACCTCCGCGACTCTCAGCTCCCGCTCTATTCAAACCTCCGCGACTCTCAGCTCCCGCTCTGTTCAAACCTCCGCGACTCTCAGCTCCCTCTCTGTTCAAACCTCCGCGACTCTCAGCTCCCGCTCTGTTCAAACCTCCGCGACTCTCAGCTCCCGCTCTATTCAAACCTCCGCGACTCTCAGCTCCCGCTCTGTTCAAACCTCCGCGACTCTCAGCTCCCGCTCTGTTCAAACATCCGTGACTCTCAGCTCCCGTTGTGTTCAAACCTCCGCGACTCTTAGCTCCCGCTCTTTTCAAATCTCCGCGACTGTCAGCTCCCGCTCTGTTCAAACCTCCGCGACTCTCAGCTCCCGCTCTGTTCAAACCTCCGCGACTCTCAGCTCCCGCTGTGTTCAAACCTCCGCGACTCTCAGCTCCCGCTCTATTCAAACCTCCGCGACTCTCAGCTCCCGCTCTGTTCAAACCTCCGCAACTCTCAGCTCCCGCTCTGTTCAAACCTCCGCGACTCTCAGCTCCCGCTCTGTTCAAACCTCCGTGACTCTCAGGTCCCGCTGTGTTCAAACCTCCGCGACTCTCAGCTCCCGCTCTTTTGAAACCTCCGCGACTCTCAGCTCCCGCTCTCGTCAAACCTCCGCGACTCTCAGCTCCCGCTCTGTTCAAACCTCCGCGACTCTCAGCTCCCCCTCTGTTCAAACCTCCGCGACTCTCAGCTCCCGCTGCGTTCAAACCTCCGCGACTCTCAGCTCCCGCTCTATTCAAACCTCCGCGACTCTCAGGTCCCGCTCTGTTCAAACCTCCGCAACTCTCAGCTCCCGCACTATTCAAAGCTCCGCGACTCTCAGCTCCCGCTCTGTTCAAACCTCCGCGACTCTCAGCTCCCGCTCTGTTCAAACCTCCGCGACTCTCAGCTCCCGCTCTGTTCAAACCTCCGCGACTATCAGCTCCCGCTCTGTTCAAACCTCCGCGACTCTCATCTCCCGCTGTGTTCAAACCTCCGCAACTCTCAGCTCCCACTCTGTTCAAACCTCCTCGACTCTCAGCTCCCGCTCTGTTCAAACCTCCGCGACTCTCAGCTCCCGCTGTGTTCAAACCTCCGCGACTCTCAGCTCCCGCTGTGTTCAAACCTCCGCGACTCTCAGCTCCCGCTCTGTTCAAACCTCCGCGACTCTCAGCTCCCGCTCTGTTCAAACCTCCGCGACTCTCAGCTCCCGCTCTGTTCAAACCTCCGCAACTCTCAGGTCCCGCTCTGTTCAAACCTCCGTGACTCTCAGCTCCCGCTCTGTTCAAACCTCCGCAACTCTCAGCTCCCGCTCTGTTCAAACCTCCGTGACTCTCAGCTCCCGCTCTGTTCAAACCTCCGCGACTCTCAGCTCCGGCTCTGTTCAAACCTCCGTGACTCTCAGCTCGCGCTTGTTAAAACCTACGCGACTCTCAGCTCGCGCTCTGTTCAAACCTCCGTGACTCTCAGCTCCCGCTCTTTTCGAACCTCCGCGACTCTTAGCTCCCGCTCTGTTCAAACCTCCGCAACTCTCAGCTCCCGCTGTGTTCAAACCTCCGCGACTCTCAGCTCCCGCTTTGTTCAAACCTCCGCGACTCTCAGCTCCCGCTCTGTTCAAACATCCGTGACTCTCAGCTCCCGCTCTTTTCAAACCTCCGCGACTCTCAGCTCCCGCTCTGTTCAAACCTCCGTGACTCTCAGCTCCCGCTCTGTTCAAACCTCCGTGACTCTCAGCTCCCGCTCTGTTCAAACCTCCGTGACTCTCAGCTCCCGCTCTTTTCAAACCTCCGCGACTCTCAGCTCCCGCTCTGTTCAAACCTCCGTGACTCTCAGCTCCCGCTCTGTTCAAACCTCCGCGACTCTCAGCTCCCGCTCTTTTCAAACCTCCGTGACTCTCAGCTCGCGCTCTGTTAAAACCTACGCGACTCTCAGCTCGCGCTCTGTTCAAACCTCCGTGACTCTCAGCTCCCGCTCTTTTCGAACCTCCGCGACTCTTAGCTCCCGCTCTGTTCAAACCTCCGCAACTCTCAGCTCCCGCTATGTTCAAACCTCCGCGACTCTCAGCTCCCGCTGTGTTCAAACCTCCGCGACTCTCAGCTCCCGCTCTGTTCAAACATCCGTGACTCTCAGCTCCAGCTCTTTTCAAACCTCCGCGACTCTCAGCTCCCGCTCTGTTCAAACCTCCGCGACTCTCAGCTCCCGCTCTGTTCAAACATCCGTGACTCTCAGCTCCCGCTCTTTTCAAACCTCCGCGACTCTCAGCTCCCGCTCTGTTCAAACCTCCGTGACTCTCAGCTCCCGCTCTGTTCAAACCTCCGTGACTCTCAGCTCCCGCTCTGTTCAAACCTCCGTGACTCTCAGCTCCCGCTCTTTTCAAACCTCCGCGACTCTCAGCTCCCGCTCTGTTCAAACCTCCGTGACTCTCAGCTCCCGCTCTGTTCAAACCTCCGCGACTCTCAGCTCCCGCTCTTTTCAAACCTCCGTGACTCTCAGCTCGCGCTCTGTTAAAACCTACGCGACTCTCAGCTCGCGCTCTGTTCAAACCTCCGTGACTCTCAGCTCCCGCTCTTTTCGAACCTCCGCGACTCTTAGCTCCCGCTCTGTTCAAACCTCCGCAACTCTCAGCTCCCGCTATGTTCAAACCTCCGCGACTCTCAGCTCCCGCTGTGTTCAAACCTCCGCGACTCTCAGCTCCCGCTCTGTTCAAACATCCGTGACTCTCAGCTCCAGCTCTTTTCAAACCTCCGCGACTCTCAGCTCCCGCTCTGTTCAAACCTCCGCGACTCTCAGCTCCCGCTCTGTTCAAACCTCCGTGACTCTCAGCTTCCGCTGTGTTCAAACCTCCGTGACTCTCAGCTCCCGCTCTTTTCAAACCTCCGCGACTCTCAGCTCCCGCTCTGTTCAAACCTCCGTGACTCTCAGCTCCCGCTCTGTTCAAACCTCCGCGACTCTCAGCTCCCGCTCTTTTCAAACCTCCGCGACTCTCAGGTCCCGCTCTGTTCAAACCTCCGCGACTCTCAGCTCCCGCTCTTTTCAAACCTCTGCGACTCTCAGCTCCCGCTCTTTTCAAACCTCCGTGACTCTCAGCTCCCGCTCTTTTCAAACCTCCGCGACTCTGAGCTCCCGCTCTGTTCAAACCTCCGTGACTCTCAGCTCCCGCTCTGTTCAAACCTCCGCGACTCTCAGCTCCCGCTCTTTTCAAACCTCCGCGACTCTCAGGTCCCGCTCTTTTCAAACCTCCGCGACTCTCAGGTCCCGCTCTGTTCAAACCGCGACTCTCAGCTCCCGCTCTTTTCAAACCTCCGCGACTCTGAGCTCCCGCTCTGTTCAAACCTCCGTGACTCTCAGCTCCCGCTCTGTTCAAACCTCCGCGACTCTCAGCTCCCGCTCTTTTCAAACCTCCGCGACTCTCAGGTCCCGCTCTTTTCAAACCTCCGCGACTCTCAGGTCCCGCTCTGTTCAAACCGCGACTCTCAGCTCCCGCTCTTTTCAAACCTCCGCGACTCTCAGGTCCCGCTCTTTTCAAACCTCCGCGACTCTCAGGTCCCGCTCTTTTCAAACCTCCGCGACTCTCAGCTCCCGCTCTGTTCAAACCTATGTGACTCTCAGGTCCCGCACTTTTCAAACCTCCGCGACTCTCAGCCTCCGCTCTTTTCAAACATCCGCAACTCTCAGCTCCCGCTCTGTTCAAACCTCCGCGACTCTCAGGTCCCGCTCTTTTCAAACCTCCGCGACTCTCAGGTCCCGCTCTGTTCAAACCGCGACTCTCAGCTCCCGCTCTTTTCAAACCTCCGCGACTCTCAGGTCCCGCTCTTTTCAAACCTCCGCGACTCTCAGGTCCCGCTCTTTTCAAACCTCCGCGACTCTCAGCTCCCGCTCTGTTCAAACCTATGTGACTCTCAGGTCCCGCACTTTTCAAACCTCCGCGACTCTCAGCCTCCGCTCTTTTCAAACATCCGCAACTCTCAGCTCCCGCTCTGTTCAAACCTCCGCGACTCTCAGCTCCCGCTCTTTTCAAACCTCCGCGACTCTCAGCTCCCGCGCTTTTCAAACCTCCGCGACTCTCAGCTCCCGCTCTGTTCAAACCTCCGCGACTCCCAGCTCCCGCTCTTTTCAAACCTCCGCGACTCTCAGCTCCCGCGCTTTTCAAACCTCCGTGACTCTCAGCTCGCGCTCTGTTAAAACCTACGCGACTCTCAGCTCGCGCTCTGTTCAAACCTCCGTGACTCTCAGCTCCCGCTCTTTTCGAACCTCCGCGACTCTTAGCTCCCGCTCTGTTCAAACCTCCGCAACTCTCAGCTCCCGCTATGTTCAAACCTCCGCGACTCTCAGCTCCCGCTGTGTTCAAACCTCCGCGACTCTCAGCTCCCGCTCTGTTCAAACATCCGTGACTCTCAGCTCCAGCTCTTTTCAAACCTCCGCGACTCTCAGCTCCCGCCCTGTTCAAACCTCCGCGACTCTCAGCTCCCGCTCTGTTCAAACCTCCGTGACTCTCAGCTCCCGCTGTGTTCAAACCTGCGTGACTCTCAGCTCCCGCTCTGTTCAAACCTCCGCGACTCTCAGCTCCCGCTCTTTTCAAACCTCCGCGACTCTCAGGTCCCGCTCTGTTCAAACCTCCGCGACTCTCAGCTCCCGCTCTTTTCAAACCTCTGCGACTCTCAGCTCCCGCTCTTTTCAAACCTCCGTGACTCTCAGCTCCCGCTCTTTTCAAACCTCCGCGACTCTCAGCTCCCGCTCTGTTCAAACCTCCGTGACTCTCAGCTCCCGCTCTGTTCAAATCTCCGCGACTCTCAGCTCCCGCTCTTTTCAAACCTCCGCGACTCTCAGGTCCCGCTCTTTTCAAACCTCCGCGACTCTCAGGTCCCGCTCTGTTCAAACCGTGACTCTCAGCTCCCGCTCTTTTCAAACCTCCGCGACTCTCAGGTCCCGCTCTTTTCAAACCTCCGCGACTCTCAGCTCGCGCTCTGTTCAAACCTCCGCGACTCTCAGGTCCCGCTGTGTTCAAACCTCCGCGACTCTCAGCTCCCGCTCTGTTCAAACCTCCGTGACTCTCAGCTCCCGCTGTGTTCAAACCTCCGCGACTCTCAGCTCCCGCTCTGTTCAAACCTCCGTGACTCTCAGCTCCCGCTGTGTTCAAACCTCCGCGACTCACAGCTCCCGCTCTGTTCAAACCTCCGTGACTCTCAGCTCCCGCTCTGTTCAAACCTCCGCAACTCTCAGCTCCCGCTGTGTTCAAACCTCCGCGACTCTCAGCTCCCGCTGTGTTCAAACCTCCGTGACTCTCAGCTCCCGCTGTGTTCAAACCTCCGCGACTCACAGCTCGCGCTCTGTTCAAACCTCCGCGACTCTCAGCTCCCGCTGTGTTCAAACCTCCGTGACTCTCAGCTCCCGCTGTGTTCAAACCTCCGCGACTCTCAGCTCCCGCTCTATTCAAACCTCCGCGACTCTCAGCTCCCGCTCTGTTCAAACCTCCGCGACTCTCAGCTCCCGCTCTGTTCAAACCTCCGCGACTCTCAGCTCCCGCTCTGTTCAAACCTCCGCGACTCTCAGCTCCCGCTCTATTCAAACCTCCGCGACTCTCAGCTCCCGCTCTGTTCAAACCTCCGCGACTCTCAGCTCCCGCTCTGTTCAAACATCCGTGACTCTCAGCTCCCGTTGTGTTCAAACCTCCGCGACTCTTAGCTCCCGCTCTTTTCAAATCTCCGCGACTGTCAGCTCCCGCTCTGTTCAAACCTCCGCGACTCTCAGCTCCCGCTCTGTTCAAACCTCCGCGACTCTCAGCTCCCGCTGTGTTCAAACCTCCGCGACTCTCAGCTCCCGCTCTATTCAAACCTCCGCGACTCTCAGCTCCCGCTCTGTTCAAACCTCCGCAACTCTCAGCTCCCGCTCTGTTCAAACCTCCGCGACTCTCAGCTCCCGCTCTGTTCAAACCTCCGTGACTCTCAGGTCCCGCTGTGTTCAAACCTCCGCGACTCTCAGCTCCCGCTCTTTTCAAACCTCCGCGACTCTCAGCTCCCGCTCTCGTCAAACCTCCGCGACTCTCAGCTCCCGCTCTGTTCAAACCTCCGCGACTCTCAGCTCCCTCTCTGTTCAAACCTCCGCGACTCTCAGCTCCCGCTGCGTTCAAACCTCCGCGACTCTCAGCTCCCGCTCTATTCAAACCTCCGCGACTCTCAGGTCCCGCTCTGTACAAACCTCCGCAACTCTCAGCTCCCGCACTATTCAAAACTCCGCGACTCTCAGCTCCCGCTCTGTTCAAACCTCCGCGACTCTCAGCTCCCGCTCTGTTCAAACCTCCGCGACTCTCAGCTCCCGCTCTGTTCAAACCTCCGCGACTCTCAGCTCCCGCTCTGTTCAAACCTCCGTGACTCTCAGCTCCCGCTCTTTTCGAACCTCCGCGACTCTTAGCTCCCGCTCTGTTCAAACCTCCGCAACTCTCAGCTCCCGCTGTGTTCAAACCTCCGCGACTCTCAGCTCCCGCTTTGTTCAAACCTCCGCGACTCTCAGCTCCCGCTCTGTTCAAACATCCGTGACTCTCAGCTCCCGCTCTTTTCAAACCTCCGCGACTCTCAGCTCCCGCTCTGTTCAAACCTCCGTGACTCTCAGCTCCCGCTCTGTTCAAACCTCCGTGACTCTCAGCTCCCGCTCTGTTCAAACCTCCGTGACTCTCAGCTCCCGCTCTTTTCAAACCTCCGCGACTCTCAGCTCCCGCTCTGTTCAAACCTCCGTGACTCTCAGCTCCCGCTCTGTTCAAACCTCCGCGACTCTCAGCTCCCGCTCTTTTCAAACCTCCGTGACTCTCAGCTCGCGCTCTGTTAAAACCTACGCGACTCTCAGCTCGAGCTCTGTTCAAACCTCCGTGACTCTCAGCTCCCGCTCTTTTCGAACCTCCGCGACTCTTAGCTCCCGCTCTGTTCAAACCTCCGCAACTCTCAGCTCCCGCTATGTTCAAACCTCCGCGACTCTCAGCTCCCGCTGTGTTCAAACCTCCGCGACTCTCAGCTCCCGCTCTGTTCAAACATCCGTGACTCTCAGCTCCAGCTCTTTTCAAACCTCCGCGACTCTCAGCTCCCGCTCTGTTCAAACCTCCGCGACTCTCAGCTCCCGCTCTGTTCAAACCTCCGTGACTCTCAGCTTCCGCTGTGTTCAAACCTCCGTGACTCTCAGCTCCCGCTCTTTTCAAACCTCCGCGACTCTCAGCTCCCGCTCTGTTCAAACCTCCGTGACTCTCAGCTCCCGCTCTGTTCAAACCTCCGCGACTCTCAGCTCCCGCTCTTTTCAAACCTCCGCGACTCTCAGGTCCCGCTCTGTTCAAACCTCCGCGACTCTCAGCTCCCGCTCTTTTCAAACCTCTGCGACTCTCAGCTCCCGCTCTTTTCAAACCTCCGTGACTCTCAGCTCCCGCTCTTTTCAAACCTCCGCGACTCTGAGCTCCCGCTCTGTTCAAACCTCCGTGACTCTCAGCTCCCGCTCTGTTCAAACCTCCGCGACTCTCAGCTCCCGCTCTTTTCAAACCTCCGCGACTCTCAGGTCCCGCTCTTTTCAAACCTCCGCGACTCTCAGGTCCCGCTCTGTTCAAACCGCGACTCTCAGCTCCCGCTCTTTTCAAACCTCCGCGACTCTCAGGTCCCGCTCTTTTCAAACCTCCGCGACTCTCAGGTCCCGCTCTTTTCAAACCTCCGCGACTCTCAGCTCCCGCTCTGTTCAAACCTATGTGACTCTCAGGTCCCGCACTTTTCAAACCTCCGCGACTCTCAGCCTCCGCTCTTTTCAAACATCCGCAACTCTCAGCTCCCGCTCTGTTCAAACCTCCGCGACTCTCCGCTCCCGCTCTTTTCAAACCTCCGCGACTCTCAGCTCCCGCGCTTTTCAAACCTCCGCGACTCTCAGCTCCCGCTCTTTTCAAACCTCCGCGACTCCCAGCTCCCGCTCTTTTCAAACCTCCGCGACTCTCAGCTCCCGCGCTTTTCAAACCTCCGTGACTCTCAGCTCGCGCTCTGTTAAAACCTACGCGACTCTCAGCTCGCGCTCTGTTCAAACCTCCGTGACTCTCAGCTCCCGCTCTTTTCGAACCTCCGCGACTCTTAGCTCCCGCTCTGTTCAAACCTCCGCAACTCTCAGCTCCCGCTATGTTCAAACCTCCGCGACTCTCAGCTCCCGCTGTGTTCAAACCTCCGCGACTCTCAGCTCCCGCTCTGTTCAAACATCCGTGACTCTCAGCTCCAGCTCTTTTCAAACCTCCGCGACTCTCAGCTCCCGCCCTGTTCAAACCTCCGCGACTCTCAGCTCCCGCTCTGTTCAAACCTCCGTGACTCTCAGCTCCCGCTGTGTTCAAACCTGCGTGACTCTCAGCTCCCGCTCTGTTCAAACCTCCGCGACTCTCAGCTCCCGCTCTTTTCAAACCTCCGCGACTCTCAGGTCCCGCTCTGTTCAAACCTCCGCGACTCTCAGCTCCCGCTCTTTTCAAACCTCTGCGACTCTCAGCTCCCGCTCTTTTCAAACCTCCGTGACTCTCAGCTCCCGCTCTTTTCAAACCTCCGCGACTCTCAGCTCCCGCTCTGTTCAAACCTCCGTGACTCTCAGCTCCCGCTCTGTTCAAATCTCCGCGACTCTCAGCTCCCGCTCTTTTCAAACCTCCGCGACTCTCAGGTCCCGCTCTTTTCAAACCTCCGCGACTCTCAGGTCCCGCTCTGTTCAAACCGTGACTCTCAGCTCCCGCTCTTTTCAAACCTCCGCGACTCTCAGGTCCCGCTCTTTTCAAACCTCCGCGACTCTCAGGTCCCGCTCTTTTCAAACCTCCGCGACTCTCAGCTCCCGCTCTGTTCAAACCTATGTGACTCTCAGGTCCCGCACTTTTCAAACCTCCGCGACTCTCAGCCTCCGCTCTTTTCAAACATCCGCAACTCTCAGCTCCTGCTCTGTTCAAACCTCCGCGACTCTCAGCTCCCGCTCTTTTCAAACCTCCGCGACTCTCAGCTCCCGCGCTTTTCAAACCTCCGCGACTCTCAGCTCCCGCTCTTTTCAAACCTCCGCGACTCCCAGCTCCCGCTCTTTTCAAACCTCCGCGACTCTCAGCTCCCGCGCTTTTCAAACCTCCGTGACTCTCAGCTCCCGCACTTTTCAAACCTCCGCGACTCTCAGCTCCCGCGCTTTTCAAACCTCCGCGACTCTCAGCTCCCGCTCTTTTCAAACCTTCGAGACTCACAGCTCCCGCTGTTATCAAACCTCCTCTACTCTCAGCTCCCGCTCTTTTCAAACATCCACGACTCTCAGCTCCCGCTCTTTTCAAACCTCCGGGACTCTCAGGTCCCGCTCTTTTCAAACCTCCGCGACTCTCAGCTCCCGCTCTTTTCAAACCTCCGCGACTCTCAGCTCCCGCTCTTTTCAAACCTCCGCGACTCTCAGGTCCCGCTCTTTTCAAACCTCCGCGATTCTCAGCTCCTGCTCTTTTCAAACCACCGGCAATCTCGGGTCCCGCTATTTTCAAATCTCCGCTACTCTCAGGTCCCGCTCTTTTCAAACCTCCGCGACTCTCAGCATCCGCACATTTCAAACCTCCGCGACTCTCAGGTCCCGCTCTTTTCAAACCTCCGCGAATCTCAGCTCCTGCTCTTTTCAAACCACCGGCAATCTCGGGTCCCGCTCTTTTCAAATCTCCGCGACTCTCAGGTCCCGCTCTTTTCAAACCTCCGCGACTCTCAGCTCCCGCTCTTTTCAAATCTCTGCGACTCTCACCTCCCGCTCTTTTCAAACCTCCGCGACTCTCAGCTCCCGCTCTTTTCAAACCTCCGCGACTCTCAGCTCCCGCTCTTTTCAAACCTCCGCAACTCTCAGCTCCCGCTCTCTTCAAACATCCGCGACTCTCAGCTCCCGCTCTTTTCAAACATCCGCGACTCTCAGCTCCCGCTCTTTTCAAACCTCCCCGACTCTCAGGACCCGCTCTTTTCAATCCTCTGCGACTCTCAGGTCCCGCTCTTTTCAAAACTCCGCGACACTCAGCTCCCGCTCTTTTTAAACATCCGCGACACTCAGCTCCCGCTCTTTTCAAACCTCCGCGACTTTCAGGTCCCGTTCTTTTTAAACCACCGCGACTCTCACTCCCGCACTTTTCAAACCTCCGCGACTCTCACCTCCCGCTCTTTTCAAATCTCCGCGACTCTCAGCTCCCGCTCTTTTCAAACCTCCGCGACTCTCAGCTCCCGCTCTATTCAAACCTCCGCGACTCTCAGCTCCAGCTCTTTTCAAACCTCCGCGACTCTCAGCTCCCGCTCTTTTCAAACCTCCGCGACTCTCAGCTGCTGCTCTTTTCAAACCTCCGCGACTCTCAGTTCCCGTTCTTTTCACACCTCCGCGACTCTCAGCTCCCACTGTTTTCAAACCTCCGCGACTCTCAGCTCCTGCTCTTTTCAAACCTCCGCGACTATCAGTTCCCGTTCTTTTCGAACCTCCGCCACTCTCAGGTCCCGCTCTTTTCAAACCTCCGCGACTCTCAGCTCCCGCTCTGTTCAAACCTCCGTGACTCTCAGCTCCTGCTCTTTTCGAAATTCCGCGACTCTCAGCTCCCGCTCTGTTCAAACCTCCGCGACTCTCAGCTCCCGCTCTTTTCAAACCTCCGCGACTCTCAGCTCCCGCTCTTTTCAAACCTCCGCGACTCTCAGCTCACGCTGTTTTCAAACCTCCGCGACTCTCAGCTCCCGCTCTTTTCAAACCTCCGTGACTCTCAGCTCCCGCTCTTTTCAAACCTCTGCGACTCTCAGCTCCCGCTCTGTTCAAACCTCCGGGACACTCAGCTCCCGCTCTTTTCGAACCTCCGCGACTCTCAGCTCCCGCTCTTTTCAAACCTCCGCGACTCTCAGGTCCCGCTCTTTTCAAACCTCCGCGACTCTCAGCTCCCGCTCTGTTCAAACCTCCGCGACTCTCAGCTCCTGCACTTTTCAAACCTCAGCAACTCTCAGCTCCCGCTCTTTTCAAACCTCCGCGACTCTCAGCTCCCGCTCTTTTCAAACCTCTGTGACTCTCAGCTCCCGCTCTTTTCAAACATCCGCAACTCTCAGCTCCCGCTCTTTTCAAACCTCCGTGACTCTCAGGTCCCGCTCTGTTCAAACCTCCGGGACTCTCAGCTCCCGCTCTTTTCGAACCTCCGCGACTCACAGCTCCCACTCTTTTCAAACATCTGCGACTCTCAGCTCCCGCTGTTTTCAAACCTCCGCGACTCTCAGCTCCCGCTCTTTTCAAACCTCCGCGACTCTCAGCTCCCGTTCTTTTCAAACCTCCGCGACTCTCATCTCCCGCTCTTTTCAAACCTCTGTGACTCTCAGCTCCCGCTCTTTTCAAACATCCGCAACTCTCAGCTCCCGCTCTTTTCAAACCTCCGCGACTCTCAGGTCCCGCTCTGTTCAAACCTCCGGTACTCTCAGCTCCCGCTCTTTTCAAACATCCGCAACTCTCAGCTCCCGCTCTTTTCAAACCTCCGCGACTCTCAGGTCCCGCTCTTTTCAAACCTCCGCGACTCTCAGCTCCAGCTCTTTTCAAACCTCCGAGACTCTCAGCTCCCGCTCTTTTCAAACCTCCGCAACTCTCAGCTCCCGCTCTTTTCAAACCTCCGCGACTCTCAGCTCCCGCTCTTTTCAAACCTCTGCGACTCTCAGCTCCCGCGCTTTTTAAACCTCCGCGACTCTCAGCTCCCGCTCTTTTCAAACCTCCGCGACTCTCAGCTCCCGCTCTTTTCAAACCTCCGCGACTCTCAGCTCCCGCTCTTTTCAAACCTCCGCGACTCTCAGCTCCCGCTCTTTTCAAACCTCCGCGACTCTCAGCTCCCGCTCTTTTCAAACCTCCGCGACTCTCAGCTCCCCCTCTTTTCAAACATCCACGACTCTCAGCTCCCGCTCTTTTCAAACCTCCGGGACTCTGAGGTCCCGCTCTTTTCAAACCTCCGCGACTCTCAGCTCCCGCTCTTTTCAACCTCTGCGACTCTCAGCTCCCGCTCTTTTCAAACCACCGGCAATCTCGGGTCCCGCTCTTTTCAAATCTCCGCGACTCTCAGCTCCCGCTCTTTTCAAATCTCCGCGACTCTCAGCTCCCGCTCTTTTCAAACCTCCGCGACTCTCAGCTCCCGCTCTTTTCAAACCTCCGCGACTCTCAGCTACCGCTCTTTTCAAATCTCTGCGACTCTCACCTCCCGCTCTTTTCAAACCTCCGCGACTCTCAGCTCCCGCTCTTTTCAAACCTCCGCGACTCTCAGCTCCCGCTCTTTTCAAACCTCTGCGACTGTCAGCTCCCGCTCTTTTCAAACCTCCGAGACTCTCAGCTCCCGCTCTTTTCAAATCTCTGCGACTCTCAGCTCCCGCTCTTTTCAAACCTCCGCGACTCTCAGCTCCCGCTCTTTTCAAACATCCGCGACTCTCAGCTCCCGCTCTGTTCAAACCTCCCCGACTCTCAGGTCCCGCTCTTTTCAAACCTCTGCGACTCTCAGGTCCCGCTCTTTTCAAACCTCCGCGACTCTCAGCTCCCACTCTTTTTAAACCACGGCAACTCTCAGCTCCCGCTCTTTTCAAACCTCCGCGACTTTCAGGACCCGCTCTTTTCAAACCTCCGCGACTCTCAGCTCCCGCTCTTTTCAAACCTCCGCGACTCTCAGCTCCAGCTCTTTTCAAACCTCCGCGACTCTCAGCTCCCGCTCTTTTCAAACCACCGGCAATCTCGGGTCCCGCTCTTTTCAAACCTCCGCGACTCTCAGTTCCCGCTCTTTTCATATCTCCGCGACTCTCAGCTCCCGCTCTTTTCAAACCTCCGCGACTCTCAGCTCCTGCTCTTTTCAAACCTCCGCGACTCTCAGCTCCCGCTCTGTTCAAATCTCCGCGACTCTCAGCTCCCGCTCTTTTCAAACCTCCGCGACTCTCAGCTCCCGCTCTTTTCAAACCTCCGCGACTCTCAGCTCCCGCTCTGTTCAAACCTCCGCGACTCTCAGCTCCCGCTCTTTTCGAACCTCCGCGTCTCTCAGTTCCCGTTCTTTTCAAACCTCCGCGACTCTCAGCTCCCGCTCTTTTCACACCTCCGCGACTCTCAGCTCCCGCTCTTTTCAAACCTCCGCGACTCTCAGCTCCTGCTCTTTTAAAACCTCCGCGACTCTCAGTTTCCGTTCTTTTCACACCTCCGCGACTCTCAGCTCCCACTGTTTTCAAACCTCCGCGACTCTCAGCTCCTGCTCTTTTCAAACCTCCGGGACTATCAGTTCCCGTTCTTTTCGAACCTCCGCGACTCTCAGGTCCCGCTCTTTTCAAACCTCCGCGACTCTCAGCTCCCGCTCTGTTCAAACCTCCGTGACTCTCAGCTCCCGCTCTTTTCGAAATTCCTCGACTCTCAGCTCCCGCTCTGTTCAAACCTCCGCGACTCTCAGCTCCCGCTCTTTTCAAACCTCCGCGACTCTCAGCTCCCGCACTTTTCAAACCTCCGCGACTCTCAGCTCCCGCGCTTTTCAAACCTCCGCGACTCTCAGCTCCCGCTCTTTTCAAACCTTTGAGACTCACAGCTCCCGCTGTTATCAAACCTCCTCTACTCTCAGCTCCCGCTCTTTTCAAACATCCACGACTCTCAGCTCCCGCTCTTTTCAAACCTCCGGGACTCTCAGGTCCCGCTCTTTTCAAACCTCCGCGACTCTCAGCTCCCGCTCTTTTCAAACCTCCGCGACTCTCAGCTCCCGCTCTTTTCAAACCTCCGCGACTCTCAGGTCCCGCTCTTTTCAAACCTCCGCGATTCTCAGCTCCTGCTCTTTTCAAACCACCGGCAATCTCGGGTCCCGCTCTTTTCAAATCTCCGCTACTCTCAGGTCCCGCTCTTTTCAAACCTCCGCGACTCTCAGCATCCGCACATTTCAAACCTCCGCGACTCTCAGGTCCCGCTCTTTTCAAACCTCCGCGAATCTCAGCTCCTGCTCTTTTCAAACCACCGGCAATCTCGGGTCCCGCTCTTTTCAAATCTCCGCGACTCTCAGGTCCCGCTCTTTTCAAACCTCCGCGACTCTCAGCTCCCGCTCTTTTCAAATCTCTGCGACTCTCACCTCCCGCTCTTTTCAAACCTCCGCGACTCTCAGCTCCCGCTCTTTTCAAACCTCCGCGACTCTCAGCTCCCGCTCTTTTCAAACCTCCGCAACTCTCAGCTCCCGCTCTCTTCAAACATCCGCGACTCTCAGCTCCCGCTCTTTTCAAACATCCGCGACTCTCAGCTCCCGCTCTTTTCAAACCTCCCCGACTCTCAGGACCCGCTCTTTTCAATCCTCTGCGACTCTCAGGTCCCGCTCTTTTCAAACCTCCGCGACACTCAGCTCCCGCTCTTTTTAAACATCCGCGACACTCAGCTCCCGCTCTTTTCAAACCTCCGCGACTCTCACCTCCCGTTCTTTTCAAATCTCCGCGACTCTCAGCTCCCGCTCTTTTCAAACCTCCGCGACTCTCAGCTCCCGCTCTATTCAAACCTCCGCGACTCTCAGCTCCAGCTCTTTTCAAACCTCCGCGACTCTCAGCTCCCGCTCTTTTCAAACCTCCGCGACTCTCAGCTGCTGCTCTTTTCAAACCTCCGCGACTCTCAGTTCCCGTTCTTTTCACACCTCCGCGACTCTCAGCTCCCACTGTTTTCAAACCTCCGCGACTCTCAGCTCCTGCTCTTTTCAAACCTCCGCGACTATCAGTTCCCGTTCTTTTCGAACCTCCGCCACTCTCAGGTCCCGCTCTTTTCAAACCTCCGCGACTCTCAGCTCCCGCTCTGTTCAAACCTCCGTGACTCTCAGCTCCCGCTCTTTTCGAAATTCCGCGACTCTCAGCTCCCGCTCTGTTCAAACCTCCGCGACTCTCAGCTCCCGCTCTTTTCAAACCTCCGCGACTCTCAGCTCCCGCTCTTTTCAAACCTCCGCGACTCTCAGCTCACGCTGTTTTCAAACCTCCGTGACTCTCAGCTCCCGCTCTTTTCAAACCTCCGTGACTCTCAGCTCCCGCACTTTTCAAACCTCTGCGACTCTCAGCTCCCGCTCTGTTCAAACCTCCGGGACACTCAGCTCCCGCTCTTTTCGAACCTCCGCGACTCTCAGCTCCCGCTCTTTTCAAACCTCCGCGACTCTCAGGTCCCGCTCTTTTCAAACCTCCGCGACTCTCAGCTCCCGCTCTGTTCAAACCTCCGCGACTCTCAGCTCCCGCACTTTTCAAACCTCAGCAACTCTCAGCTCCCGCTCTTTTCAAACCTCCGCGACTCTCAGCTCCCGCTCTTTTCAAACCTCTGTGACTCTCAGCTCCCGCTCTTTTCAAACATCCGCAACTCTCAGCTCCCGCTCTTTTCAAACCTCCGTGACTCTCAGGTCCCGCTCTGTTCAAACCTCCGGGACTCTCAGCTCCCGCTTTTTTCGAACCTCCGCAACTCACAGCTCCCACTCTTTTCAAACATCTGCGACTCTCAGCTCCCGCTGTTTTCAAACCTCCGCGACTCTCAGCTCCCGCTCTTTTCAAACCTCCGCGACTCTCAGCTCCCGTTCTTTTCAAACCTCCGCGACTCTCATCTCCCGCTCTTTTCAAACCTCTGTGACTCTCAGCTCCCGCTCTTTTCAAACATCCGCAACTCTCAGCTCCCGCTCTTTTCAAACCTCCGCGACTCTCAGGTCCCGCTCTGTTCAAACCTCCGGGACTCTCAGCTCCCGCTCTTTTCAAACATCCGCAACTCTCAGCTCCCGCTCTTTTCAAACCTCCGCGACTCTCAGCTCCAGCTCTTTTCAAACCTCCGAGACTCTCAGCTCCCGCTCTTTTCAAACCTCCGCGACTCTCAGCTCCCGCTCTTTTCAAACCTCTGCGACTCTCAGCTCCCGCGCTTTTTAAACCTCCGCGACTCTCAGCTCCCGCTCTTTTCAAACCTCCGCGACTCTCAGCTCCCGCTCTTTTCAAACCTCCGCGACTCTCAGCTCCCGCTCTTTTCAAACCTCCGCGACTCTCAGCTCCCGCTCTTTTCAAACCTCCGCGACTCTCAGCTCCCGCTCTTTTCAAACCTCCGCGACTCTCAGCTCCCCCTCTTTTCAAACATCCACGACTCTCAGCTCCCGCTCTTTTCAAACCTCCGGGACTCTCAGGTCCCGCTCTTTTCAAACCTCCGCGACTCTCAGCTCCCGCTCTTTTCAAACCACCGGCAATCTCGGGTCCCGCTCTTTTCAAATCTCCGCGACTCTCAGCTCCCGCTCTTTTCAAATCTCCGCGACTCTCAGCTCCCGCTCTTTTCAAACCTCCGCGACTCTCAGCTCCCGCTCTTTTCAAACCTCCGCGACTCTCAGGTCCCGCTCTTTTCAAACCTCCGCGACTCTCAGCTCCCGCTCTTTTCAAATCTCTGCGACTCTCACCTCCCGCTCTTTTCAAACCTCCGCGACTCTCAGCTCCCGCTCTTTTCAAACCTCCGCGACTCTCAGCTCCCGCTCTTTTCAAACCTCTGCGACTGTCAGCTCCCGCTCTTTTCAAACCTCCGAGACTCTCAGCTCCCGCTCTTTTCAAATCTCTGCGACTCTCAGCTCCCGCTCTTTACAAACCTCCGCGACTCTCAGCTCCCGCTCTTTTCAAACATCCGCGACTCTCAGCTCCCGCTCTGTTCAAACCTCCCCGACTCTCAGGTCCCGCTCTTTTCAAACCTCTGCGACTCTCAGGTCCCGCTCTTTTCAAACCTCCGCGACTCTCAGCTCCCACTCTTTTTAAACCACCGCAACTCTCAGCTCCCGCTCTTTTCAAACCTCCGCGACTTTCAGGACCCGCTCTTTTCAAACCTCCGCGACTCTCAGCTCCCGCTCTTTTCAAACCTCCGCGACTCTCAGCTCCAGCTCTTTTCAAACCTCCGCGACTCTCAGCTCCCGCTCTTTTCAAACCACCGGCAATCTCGGGTCCCGCTCTTTTCAAACCTCCGCGACTCTCAGTTCCCGCTCTTTTCATATCTCCGCGACTCTCAGCTCCCGCTCTTTTCAAACCTCCGCGACTCTCAGCTCCTGCTCTTTTCAAACCTCCGCGACTCTCAGCTCCCGCTCTGTTCAAATCTCCGCGACTCTCAGCTCCCGCTCTTTTCAAACCTCCGCGACTCTCAGCTCCCGCTCTTTTCAAACCTCCGCGACTCTCAGCTCCCGCTCTGTTCAAACCTCCGCGACTCTCAGCTCCCGCTCTTTTCGAACCTCCGCGTCTCTCAGTTCCCGTTCTTTTCAAACCTCCGCGACTCTCAGCTCCCCCTCTTTTCAAACATCCACGACTCTCAGCTCCCGCTCTTTTCAAACCTCCGGGACTCTCAGGTCCCGCTCTTTTCAAACCTCCGCGACTCTCAGCTCCCGCTCTTTTCAAACCACCGGCAATCTCGGGTCCCGCTCTTTTCAAATCTCCGCGACTCTCAGCTCCCGCTCTTTTCAAATCTCCGCGACTCTCAGCTCCCGCTCTTTTCAAACCTCCGCGACTCTCAGCTCCCGCTCTTTTCAAACCTCCGCGACTCTCAGGTCCCGCTCTTTTCAAACCTCCGCGACTCTCAGCTCCCGCTCTTTTCAAATCTCTGCGACTCTCACCTCCCGCTCTTTTCAAACCTCCGCGACTCTCAGCTCCCGCTCTTTTCAAACCTCCGCGACTCTCAGCTCCCGCTCTTTTCAAACCTCTGCGACTGTCAGCTCCCGCTCTTTTCAAACCTCCGAGACTCTCAGCTCCCGCTCTTTTCAAATCTCTGCGACTCTCAGCTCCCGCTCTTTACAAACCTCCGCGACTCTCAGCTCCCGCTCTTTTCAAACATCCGCGACTCTCAGCTCCCGCTCTGTTCAAACCTCCCCGACTCTCAGGTCCCGCTCTTTTCAAACCTCTGCGACTCTCAGGTCCCGCTCTTTTCAAACCTCCGCGACTCTCAGCTCCCACTCTTTTTAAACCACCGCAACTCTCAGCTCCCGCTCTTTTCAAACCTCCGCGACTTTCAGGACCCGCTCTTTTCAAACCTCCGCGACTCTCAGCTCCCGCTCTTTTCAAACCTCCGCGACTCTCAGCTCCAGCTCTTTTCAAACCTCCGCGACTCTCAGCTCCCGCTCTTTTCAAACCACCGGCAATCTCGGGTCCCGCTCTTTTCAAACCTCCGCGACTCTCAGTTCCCGCTCTTTTCATATCTCCGCGACTCTCAGCTCCCGCTCTTTTCAAACCTCCGCGACTCTCAGCTCCTGCTCTTTTCAAACCTCCGCGACTCTCAGCTCCCGCTCTGTTCAAATCTCCGCGACTCTCAGCTCCCGCTCTTTTCAAACCTCCGCGACTCTCAGCTCCCGCTCTTTTCAAACCTCCGCGACTCTCAGCTCCCGCTCTGTTCAAACCTCCGCGACTCTCAGCTCCCGCTCTTTTCGAAGCTCCGCGTCTCTCAGTTCCCGTTCTTTTCAAACCTCCGCGACTCTCAGCTCCCGCTCTTTTCACACCTCCGCGACTCTCAGCTCCCGCTCTTTTCAAACCTCCGCGACTCTCAGCTCCTGCTCTGTTAAAACCTCCGCGACTCTCAGTTTCCGTTCTTTTCACACCTCCGCGACTCTCAGCTCCCACTGTTTTCAAACCTCCGAGACTCTCAGCTCCTGCTCTTTTCAAACCTCCGCGACTATCAGTTCCCGTTCTTTTCGAACCTCCGCGACTCTCAGGTCCCGCTCTTTTCAAACCTCCGCGACTCTCAGCTCCCGCTCTGTTCAAACCTCCGTGACTCTCAGCTCCCGCTCTTTTCGAAATTCCTCGACTCTCAGCTCCCGCTCTGTTCAAACCTCCGCGACTCTCAGCTCCCGCTCTTTTCAAACCTCCGCGACTCTCAGCTCCCGCTCTTTTCAAACCTCCGCGACTCTCAGCTCACGCTGTTTTCAAACCTCTGTGACTCTTAGCTCCCGCTCTTTTCAAACATCCGCAACTCTCAGCTCCCACTCTTTTCAAACCTCTGCGACTCTCAGCTCCCGCTCTGTTCAAACCTCCGCGACTCTCAGCTCCCGCTCTTTTCAAACCTCCGTGACTCTCAGCTCCCGCTCTTTTCAAACCTCTGCGACTCACAGCTCCCGCTCTGTTCAAACCTCCGGGACTCTCAGCTCCCGCTCTTTTCGAACCTCCGCGACTCTCAGCTCCCGCTGTTTTCAAACCTCCGCGACTCTCAGGTCCCGCTCTTTTCAAACCTCCGCGACTCTCAGCTCCCGCTCTGTTCAAACCTCCGCGACTCTCAGCTCCCGCACTTTTCAAACCTCAGCAACTCTCATCTCCCGCACTTTTCAAACCTCCGCGACTCTCAGCTCCCGCTCTTTTCAAACCTCCGCGACTCTCAGCTCCCGCTCTGTTCAAACCTCCGCGACCCTCAGCTCCCGCACTTTTCAAACCTCAGCAACTCTCAGCTCCCGCTCTTTTCAAACCTCCGCGACTCTCAGCTCCCGCTCTTTTCAAACCTCTGTGACTCTCAGCTCCCGCTCTTTTCAAACATCCCCAACTCTCAACTCCCGCTCTTTTCAAACATCCGCGACTCTCAGGTCCCGCTCTGTTCAAACCTCCGGGACTCTCATCTCCCGCTCTTTTCGAACCTCCGCGACTCTCAGCTCCCGCTCTGTTCAAACCTCTGTGACTCTCAGCTCCCGCTCTTTTCAAACCTCCGCGACTCTCAGCTCCGGCTCTTTTCAAACCTCCGCGACTCTCAGCTCCCGCTCTGTTCAAACCTCCGTGACTCTCAGCTCCCGCTCTTTTCAAACATCCGCAACTCTCAGCTCCCGCTCTTTTCAAACCTCCGCGACTCTCAGGTCCCGCTCTTTTCAAACCTCCGCAACTCTCAGCTCCCGCTCTTTTCAAATCTCCGCGACTCTCAGCTCCCGCTCTTTTCAAACCTCTGCGACTCTCAGCTCCCGCTCTTTTTAAACCTCCGCGACTCTCAGCTCCCGCTCTTTTCAAACCTCCGCGACTCTCAGCTCCCGCTCTTTTCAAACCTCCGCGACTCTCAGCTCCCGCTCTTTTCAAACCTCCGCGACTCTCAGCTCCCGCTCTTTTCAAACCTCCGCGACTCTCAGCTCCCGCTCTTTTCAAACCTCCGCGACTCTCAGCTCCCGCTCTTTTCAAACATCCACGACTCTCAGCTCCCGCTCTTTTCAAACCTCCGGGACTCTCAGGTCCCGCTCTTTTCAAACCTTCGCGACTCTCAGCTCCCGCTCTTTTCAACCTGTGCGACTCTCAGCTCCCGCTCTTTTCAAACCACCGGCAATCTCGGGTCCCGCTCTTTTCAAATCTCCGCGACTCTCAGCTCCCGCTCTTTTCAAATCTCCGCGACTCTCAGCTCCCGCTCTTTTCAAACATCCGCGACTCTCAGCTCCCGCTCTTTTCAAACCTCCGCGACTCTCAGCTCCCGCTCTTTTCAAATCTCTGCGACTCTCACCTCCCGCTCTTTTCAAACCTCCGCGACTCTCAGCTCCCGCTCTTTTCAAACCTCCGCGACTCTCAGCTCCCGCTCCTTTCAAACCTCCGCGACTGTCAGCTCCCGCTCTTTTCAAACCTCCGCGACTCTCAGCTCCCGCTCTGTTCAAACCTCCCCGACTCTCAGGTCCCGCTCTTTTCAAACCTCTGCGACTCTCAGGTCCCGCTCTTTTCAAACCTCCGCGACTCTCAGCTCCCGCTCTTTTCAAACCTCCGCGACTCTCAGCTCCCGCTCTTTTCAAATCTTTGCGACTCTCACCTCCCGCTCTTTTCAAACCTCCGCGACTCTCAGCTCCCGCTCTTTTCAAACCTCCGCGACTCTCAGCTCCCGCTCTTTTCAAACCTCCGCGACTGTCAGCTCCCGCTCTTTTCAAACCTCCGAGACTCTCAGCTCCCGCTCTTTTCAAATCTCTGCGACTCTCAGCTCCCGCTCTTTTCAAACCTCCGCGACTCTCAGCTCTCGCTCTTTTCAAACATCCGCGACTCTCAGCTCCCGCTCTGTTCAAACCTCCCCGACTCTCAGCTCCCGCTCTTTTCAAACATCCCCAACTCTCAACTCCCGCTCTTTTCAAACATCCGCGACTCTCAGGTCCCGCTCTGTTCAAACCTCCGCGACTCTCAGCTCCCGCTCTGTTCAAACCTCTGTGACTCTCAGCTCCCGCTCTTTTCAAACATCCCCAACTCTCAACTCCCGCTCTTTTCAAACATCCGCGACTCTCAGGTCCCGCTCTGTTCAAACCTCCGGGACTCTCAGCTCCCGCTCTTTTCGAACCTCCGCGACTCTCAGCTCCCGCTCTGTTCAAACCTCTGTGACTCTCAGCTCCCGCTCTTTTCAAACCTCCGCGACTCTCAGCTCCGGCTCTTTTCAAACCTCCGCGACTCTCAGCTCCCGCTCTGTTCAAACCTCCGTGACTCTCAGCTCCCGCTCTTTTCAAACATCCGCAACTCTCAGCTCCCGCTCTTTTCAAACCTCCGCGACTCTCAGGTCCCGCTCTTTTCAAACCTCCGCAACTCTCAGCTCCCGCTCTTTTCAAATCTCCGCGACTCTCAGCTCCCGCTCTTTTCAAACCTCTGCGACTCTCAGCTCCCGCTCTTTTTAAACCTCCGCGACTCTCAGCTCCCGCTCTTTTCAAACCTCCGCGACTCTCAGCTCCCGCTCTTTTCAAACCTCCGCGACTCTCAGCTCCCGCTCTTTTCAAACCTCCGCGACTCTCAGCTCCCGCTCTTTTCAAACCTCCGCGACTCTCAGCTCCCGCTCTTTTCAAACCTCCGCGACTCTCAGCTCCCGCTCTTTTCAAACATCCACGACTCTCAGCTCCCGCTCTTTTCAAACCTCCGGGACTCTCAGGTCCCGCTCTTTTCAAACCTTCGCGACTCTCAGCTCCCGCTCTTTTCAACCTGTGCGACTCTCAGCTCCCGCTCTTTTCAAACCACCGGCAATCTCGGGTCCCCTCTTTTCAAATCTCCGCGACTCTCAGCTCCCTCTCTTTTCAAATCTCCGCGACTCTCAGCTCCCGCTCTTTTCAAACCTCCGCGACTCTCAGCTCCCGCTCTTTTCAAACCTCCGCGACTCTCAGCTCCCGCTCTTTTCAAATCTCTGCGACTCTCACCTCCCGCTCTTTTCAAACCTCCGCGACTCTCAGCTCCCGCTCTTTTCAAACCTCCGCGACTCTCAGCTCCCGCTCCTTTCAAACCTCCGCGACTGTCAGCTCCCGCTCTTTTCAAACCTCCGCGACTCTCAGCTCCCGCTCTTTTCAAATCTCTGCGACTCTCAGCTCCCGCTCTTTTCAAACCTCCGCGACTCTCAGCTCCCGCTCTTTTCAAACATCCGCGACTCTCAGCTCCCGCTCTGTTCAAACCTCCCCGACTCTCAGGTCCCGCTCTTTTCAAACCTCTGCGACTCTCAGGTCCCGCTCTTTTCAAACCTCCGCGACTCTCAGCTCCCACTCTTTTTAAACGTCCGCAACTCTCAGCTCCCGCTCTTTTCAAACCTCCGCGACTTTCAGGACCCGCTCTTTTCAAACCTCCGCGACTCTCAGCTCCCGCTCTTTTCAAACCTCCGCGACTCTCAGCTCCCGCTCTTTTCAAACCTCCGCGACTCTCAGCTCCCGCTCTTTTCAAACCTCCGCGACGCTCAGCTCCCCCTCTTTTCAAACATCCACGACTCTCAGCTCCCGCTCTTTTCAAACCTCCGGGACTCTCAGGTCCCGCTCTTTTCAAACCTCCGCGACTCTCAGCTCCCGCTCTTTTCAACCTCTGCGACTCTCAGCTCCCGCTCTTTTCAAACCACCGGCAATCTCGGGTCCCGCTCTTTTCAAATCTCCGCGACTCTCAGCTCCCGCTCTTTTCAAATCTCCGCGACTCTCAGCTCCCGCTCTTTTCAAACCTCCGCGACTCTCAGCTCCCGCTCTTTTCAAACCTCCGCGACTCTCAGCTCCCGCTCTTTTCAAACCTCCACGACTCTCAGCTCCCGCTCTTTTCAAACCTCCGGGACTCTCAGGTCCCGCTCTTTTCAAACCTTCGCGACTCTCAGCTCCCGCTCTTTTCAACCTGTGCGACTCTCAGCTCCCGCTCTTTTCAAACCACCGGCAATCTCGGGTCCCCTCTTTTCAAATCTCCGCGACTCTCAGCTCCCTCTCTTTTCAAATCTCCGCGACTCTCAGCTCCCGCTCTTTTCAAACCTCCGCGACTCTCAGCTCCCGCTCTTTTCAAACCTCCGCGACTCTCAGCTCCCGCTCTTTTCAAATCTCTGCGACTCTCACCTCCCGCTCTTTTCAAACCTCCGCGACTCTCAGCTCCCGCTCTTTTCAAACCTCCGCGACTCTCAGCTCCCGCTCCTTTCAAACCTCCGCGACTGTCAGCTCCCGCTCTTTTCAAACCTCCGCGACTCTCAGCTCCCGCTCTTTTCAAATCTCTGCGACTCTCAGCTCCCGCTCTTTTCAAACCTCCGCGACTCTCAGCTCCCGCTCTTTTCAAACATCCGCGACTCTCAGCTCCCGCTCTGTTCAAACCTCCCCGACTCTCAGGTCCCGCTCTTTTCAAACCTCTGCGACTCTCAGGTCCCGCTCTTTTCAAACCTCCGCGACTCTCAGCTCCCACTCTTTTTAAACGTCCGCAACTCTCAGCTCCCGCTCTTTTCAAACCTCCGCGACTTTCAGGACCCGCTCTTTTCAAACCTCCGCGACTCTCAGCTCCCGCTCTTTTCAAACCTCCGCGACTCTCAGCTCCCGCTCTTTTCAAACCTCCGCGACTCTCAGCTCCCGCTCTTTTCAAACCTCCGCGACGCTCAGCTCCCCCTCTTTTCAAACATCCACGACTCTCAGCTCCCGCTCTTTTCAAACCTCCGGGACTCTCAGGTCCCGCTCTTTTCAAACCTCCGCGACTCTCAGCTCCCGCTCTTTTCAACCTCTGCGACTCTCAGCTCCCGCTCTTTTCAAACCACCGGCAATCTCGGGTCCCGCTCTTTTCAAATCTCCGCGACTCTCAGCTCCCGCTCTTTTCAAATCTCCGCGACTCTCAGCTCCCGCTCTTTTCAAACCTCCGCGACTCTCAGCTCCCGCTCTTTTCAAACCTCCGCGACTCTCAGCTCCCGCTCTTTTCAAATCTCTGCGACTCTCAGCTCCCGCTCTTTTCAAACCTCCACGACTCTCAGCTCCCGCTCTTTTCAAACCTCCGCGACTCTCAGCTCCCGCTCTTTTCAAACCTCCGCGACTCTCAGCTCCCGCTCTTTTCAAACCTCCGCGACTCTCAGCTCCCGCTCTTTTCAAACATCCACGACCCTCAGCTCCCGCTCTTTTCAAACCTCCGGGACTCTCAGGTCCCGCTCTTTTCAAACCTTCGCGACTCTCAGCTCCCGCTCTTTTCAACCTGTGCGACTCTCAGCTCCCGCTCTTTTCAAACCACCGGCAATCTCAGGTCCCGCTCTTTTCAAATCTCCGCGACTCTCAGCTCCCGCTCTTTTCAAATCTCCGCGACTCTCAGCTCCCGCTCTTTTCAAACCTCCGCGACTCTCAGCTCCCGCTCTTTTCAAACCTCCGCGACTCTCAGCTCCCGCTCTTTTCAAATCTCTGCGACTCTCAGCTCCCGCTCTTTTCAAACCTCCGCGACTCTCAGCTCCCGCTCTTTTCAAACCTCCGCGACTCTCAGCTCCCGCTCCTTTCAAACCTCCGCGACTGTCAGCTCCCGCTCTTTTCAAACCTCCGCGACTCTCAGCTCCCGCTCTTTTCAAATCTCTGCGACTCTCAGCTCCCGCTCTTTTCAAACCTCCGCGACTCTCAGCTCCCGCTCTTTTCAAACATCCGCGACTCTCAGCTCCCGCTCTGTTCAAACCTCCCCGACTCTCAGGTCCCGCTCTTTTCAAACCTCTGCGACTCTCAGGTCCCGCTCTTTTCAAACCTCCGCGACTCTCAGCTCCCACTCTTTTTAAACGTCCGCAACTCTCAGCTCCCGCTCTTTTCAAACCTCCGCGACTTTCAGGACCCGCTCTTTTCAAACCTCCGCGACTCTCAGCTCCCGCTCTTTTCAAACCTCCGCGACTCTCAGCTCCCGCTCTTTTCAAACCTCCGCGACTCTCAGCTCCCGCTCTTTTCAAACCTCCGCGACGCTCAGCTCCCCCTCTTTTCAAACATCCACGACTATCAGCTCCCGCTCTTTTCAAACCTCCGGGACTCTCAGGTCCCGCTCTTTTCAAACCTCCGCGACTCTCAGCTCCCGCTCTTTTCAACCTCTGCGACTCTCAGCTCCCGCTCTTTTCAAACCACCGGCAATCTCGGGTCCCGCTCTTTTCAAATCTCCGCGACTCTCAGCTCCCGCTCTTTTCAAATCTCCGCGACTCTCAGCTCCCGCTCTTTTCAAACCTCCGCGACTCTCAGCTCCCGCTCTTTTCAAACCTCCGCGACTCTCAGCTCCCGCTCTTTTCAAATCTCTGCGACTCTCACCTCCCACTCTTTTCAAACCTCCGCGACTCTCAGCTCCCGCTCTTTTCAAACCTCCGCGACTCTCAGCTCCCGCTCTTTTCAAACCTCCGCGACTGTCAGCTCCCGCTCTTTTCAAACCTCCGAGACTCTCAGCTCCCGCTCTTTTCAAATCTCTGCGACTCTCAGCTCCCGCTCTTTTCAAACCTCCGCGACTCTCAGCTCTCGCTCTTTTCAAACATCCGCGACTCTCAGCTCCCGCTCTGTTCAAACCTCCCCGACTCTCAGGTCCCGCTCTTTTCAAACCTCTGCGACTCTCAGGTCCCGCTCTTTTCAAACCTCCGCGACTCTCAGCTCCCACTCTTTTTAAACCTCCGCAACTCTCAGCTCCCGCTCTTTTCAAACCTCCGCGACTTTCAGGACCCGCTCTTTTCAAACCTCCGCGACTCTCAGGTCCCGCTCTTTTCAAACCTCCGCGACTCTCAGCTCCCACTCTTTTTAAACCTCCGCAACTCTCAGCTCCCGCTCTTTTCAAACCTCCGCGACTTTCAGGACCCGCTCTTTTCAAACCTCCGCGACTCTCAGCTCCCGCTCTTTTCAAACCTCCGCGACTCTCAGCTCCCGCTCTTTTCAAACCTCCGCGACTCTCAGCTCCCGCTCTTTTCAAACCACCGGCAATCTCGGGTCCCGCTCTTTTCAAACCTCCGCGACTCTCAGTTCCCGCTCTTTTCATATCTCCGCGACTCTCAGCTCCCGCTCTTTTCAAACCTCCGCGACTCTCAGCTCCTGCTCTTTTCAAACCTCCGCGACTCTCAGCTCCCGCACTGTTCAAATCTCCGCGACTCTCAGCTCCCGCTCTTTTCAAACCTCCGCGACTCTCAGCTCCCGCTCTTTTCAAACCTCCGCGACTCTCAGCTCCCGCTCTGTTCAAACCTCCGCGACTCTCAGCTCCCGCTCTTTTCGAACCTCCGCGTCTCTCAGTTCCCGTTCTTTTAAAACCTCCGCGACTCTCAGCTCCCGCTCTTTTCACACCTCCGCGACTCTCAGCTCCCGCTCTTTTCAAACCTCTGCGACTCTCAGCTCCTGCTCTTTTAAAACCTCCGCGACTCTCAGTTCCCGTTCTTTTCACACCTCCGCGACTCTCAGCTCCCACTGTTTTCAAACCTCCGCGACTCTCATCTCCTGCTCTTTTCAAACCTCCGCGACTATCAGTTCCCGTTCCTTTCGAACCTCCGCGACTCTCAGGTCCCGCTCTTTTCAAACCTCCGCGACTCTCAGCTCCCGCTCTGTTCAAACCTCCGTGACTCTCAGCTCCCGCTCTTTTCGAAATTCCGCGACTCTCAGCTCCCGCTCTGTTCAAACCTCCGCGACTCTCAGCTCCCGCTCTTTTCAAACCTCCGCGACTCTCAGCTCCCGCTCTTTTCAAACCTCCGCGACTCTCAGCTCACGCTGTTTTCAAACCTCTGTGACTCTCAGCTCCCGCTCTTTTCAAACACCCGCAACTCTCAGCTCCCGCTCTTTTCAAACCTCTGCGACTCTCAGGTCCCGCTCTTTTCAAACCTCCGCGACTCTCAGCTCCCACTCTTTTTAAACGTCCGCAACTCTCAGCTCCCGCTCTTTTCAAACCTCCGCGACTTTCAGGACCCGCTCTTTTCAAACCTCCGCGACTCTCAGCTCCCGCTCTTTTCAAACCTCCGCGACTCTCAGCTCCCGCTCTTTTCAAACCTCCGCGACTCTCAGCTCCCGCTCTTTTCAAACCTCCGCGACGCTCAGCTCCCCCTCTTTTCAAACATCCACGACTCTCAGCTCCCGCTCTTTTCAAACCTCCGGGACTCTCAGGTCCCGCTCTTTTCAAACCTCCGCGACTCTCAGCTCCCGCTCTTTTCAACCTCTGCGACTCTCAGCTCCCGCTCTTTTCAAACCACCGGCAATCTCGGGTCCCGCTCTTTTCAAATCTCCGCGACTCTCAGCTCCCGCTCTTTTCAAATCTCCGCGACTCTCAGCTCCCGCTCTTTTCAAACCTCCGCGACTCTCAGCTCCCGCTCTTTTCAAACCTCCGCGACTCTCAGCTCCCTCTCTTTTCAAATCTCTGCGACTCTCACCTCCCGCTCTTTTCAAACCTCCGCGACTCTCAGCTCCCGCTCTTTTCAAACCTCCGCGACTCTCAGCTCCCGCTCTTTTCAAACCTCCGCGACTGTCAGCTCCCGCTCTTTTCAAACCTCCGAGACTCTCAGCTCCCGCTCTTTTCAAATCTCTGCGACTCTCAGCTCCCGCTCTTTTCAAACCTCCGCGACTCTCAGCTCTCGCTCTTTTCAAACATCCGCGACTCTCAGCTCCCGCTCTGTTCAAACCTCCCCAACTCTCAGGTCCCGCTCTTTTCAAACCTCTGCGACTCTCAGGTCCCGCTCTTTTCAAACCTCCGCGACTCTCAGCTCCCACTCTTTTTAAACCTCCGCAACTCTCAGCTCCCGCTCTTTTCAAACCTCCGCGACTTTCAGGACCCGCTCTTTTCAAACCTCCGCGACTCTCAGGTCCCGCTCTTTTCAAACCTCCGCGACTCTCAGCTCCCACTCTTTTTAAACCTCCGCAACTCTCAGCTCCCGCTCTTTTCAAACCTCCGCGACTTTCAGGACCCGATCTTTTCAAACCTCCGCGACTCTCAGCTCCCGCTCTTTTCAAACCTCCGCGACTCTCAGCTCCCGCTCTTTTCAAACCTCCGCGACTCTCAGCTCCCGCTATTTTCAAACCACCGGCAATCTCGGGTCCCGCTCTTTTCAAACCTCCGCGACTCTCAGTTCCCGCTCTTTTCATATCTCCGCGACTCTCAGCTCCCGCTCTTTTCAAACCTCCGCGACTCTCAGCTCCTGGTCTTTTCAAACCTCCGCGACTCTAAGCTCCCGCTCTGTTCAAATCTCCGCGACTCTCAGCTCCCGCTCTTTTCAAACCTCCGCGACACTCAGCTCCCGCTCTTTTCAAACCTCCGCGACTCTCAGCTCCCGCTCTGTTCAAACCTCCGCGACTCTCAGCTCCCGCTCTTTTCGAACCTCCGCGTCTCTCAGTTCCCGTTCTTTTAAAACCTCCGCGACTCTCAGCTCCCGCTCTTTTCACACCTCCGCGACTCTCAGCTCCCGCTCTTTTCAAACCTCCGCGACTCTCAGCTCCTGCTCTTTTAAAACCTCCGCGACTCTCAGTTCCCGTTCTTTTCACACCTCCGCGACTCTCAGCTCCCACTGTTTTCAAACCTCAGCGACTCTCATCTCCAGCTCTTTTCAAACCTCCGCGACTATCAGTTCCCGTTCTTTTCGAACCTCCGTGACTCTCAGGTCCCGCTCTTTTCAAACCTCCGCGACTCTCAGCTCCCGCTCTGTTCAAACCTCCGTGACTCTCAGCTCCCGCTCTTTTCGAAATTCCGCGACTCTCAGCTCCCGCTCTGTTCAAACCTCCGCGACTCTCAGCTCCCGCTCTTTTCAAACCTCCGCGACTCTCAGCTCCCGCTCTTTTCAAACCTCCGCGACTCTCAGCTCACGCTGTTTTCAAACCTCTGTGACTCTCAGCTCCCGCTCTTTTCAAACACCCGCAACTCTCAGCTCCCACTCTTTTCAAACATCTGCGACTCTCAGCTCCCGCTCTGTTCAAACCTCCGCGACTCTCAGCTCCCGCTCTTTTCAAACCTCCGTGACTCTCAGCTCCCGCTCTTTTCAAACCTCTGCGACTCACAGCTCCCGCTCTGTTCAAACCTCCGGGACTCTCAGCTCCCGCTCTTTTCGAACCTCCGCGACTCTCAGCTCCCGCTCTTTTCAAACCTCCGCGACTCTCAGGTCCCGCTCTTTACAAACCTCCGCGACTCTCAGCTCCCGCTCTGTTCAAACCTCCGCGACTCTCAGCTCCCGCACTTTTCAAACCTCAGCAACTCTCAGCTCCCGCTCTTTTCAAACCTCTGTGACTCTCAGCTCCCGCTCTTTTCAAACATCCCCAACTCTCAGCTCCCGCTCTTTTCAAACCTACGCGACTCTCAGGTCCTGCTCTGTTCAAACCTCCGGGACTCTCAGCTCCCGCTCTTTTCGAACCTCCGCGACTCTCAGCTCCCGCTCTGTTCAAACCTCTGTGACTCTCAGCTCCCGCTCTTTTCAAACCTCCGCGACTCTCAGCTCCGGCTCTTTTCAAACCTCCGCGACTCTCAGCTCCCGCTCTGTTCAAACCTCCGTGACTCTCAGCTCCCGCTCTTTTCAAACATCCGCAACTCTCAGCTCCCGCTCTTTTCAAACCTCCGCGACTCTCAGGTCCCGCTCTTTTCAAACCTCCGCAACTCTCAGCTCCCGCTCTTTTCAAATCTCCGCGACTCTCAGCTCCCGCTCTTTTCAAACCTCTGCGACTCTCAGCTCCCGCTCTTTTTAAACCTCCGGGACTCTCAGCTCCCGCTCTTTTCAAACCTCCGCGACTCTCAGCTCCCGCTCTTTTCAAACCTCCGCGACTCTCAGCTCCCGCTCTTTTCAAACCTCCGCGACTCTCAGCTCCCGCTCTTTTCAAACCTCCGCGACTCTCAGCTCCCGCTCTTTTCAAACCTCCGCGACTCTCAGCTCCCGCTCTTTTCAAACCACCGGCAATCTCGGGTCCCGCTCCTTTCAAACCTCCGCGACTCTCAGTTCCCGCTCTTTTCAAATCTCCGCGACTCTCAGCTCCCGCTCTTTTCAAACCTCCGCGACTCTCAGCTCCTGCTCTTTTCAAACCTCCGCGACTCTCAGCACCCGCTCTGTTCAAATCTCCGCGACTCTCAGCTCCCGCTCTTTTCAAACCTCCGCGACTCTCAGCTCCCGCTCTTTTCAAACCTCTGCGACTCTCAGCTCCCGCTCTGTTCAAAACTCCGCGACTCTCAGCTCCCGCTCTTTTCGAACCTCCGCGTCTCTCAGTTCCCGTTCTTTTCAAACCTCCGCGACTCTCAGCTCCCGCTCTTTTCACACCTCCGCGACTCTCAGCTCCCGCTCTGTTCAAACCTCCGCGACTCTCAGGTCCCGCTCTTTTCAAATCTCCGTGACTCTCAGCTCCCGCTCTTTTCAAACCTCCGCGACTCTCAGCTCCCGCTCTTTTCAAACCTCCGCGACTCTCAGCTCCCGCTCTGTTCAAACCTCCGCGACTCTCAGCTCCCGCTCTGTTCAAACCTCCGCGACTCTCAGCTCCCGCTCTATTCAAACCTCCGCGACTCTCAGTTCCCGTTCTTTTCAAACCTCCGCGACTCTCAGCTCCCGCTCTTTTCACACCTCCACGACTCTCAGCTCCCGCTCTGTTCAAACCTCCGCGACTCTCAGGTCCCGCTCTTTTCAAATCTCCGTGACTCTCAGCTCCCGCTCTTTTCAAACCTCCGCGACTCTCAGCTCCTGCTCTTTTCAAACCTCCGCGACTCTCAGCTCCTGCTCTTTTCAAACCTCCGCGACTCTCAGTTCCCTTTCTTTTCACACCTCCGCGACTCTCAGTTCCTGCTCTTTTCAAACCTCCGCGACTCTCAGCTCCCGCTATTATTAAACCTCCGCGACTCTCACAGCCCCTTTTGGCACCCAGCACAGTAGCATTTTGGATAGCACAATTGCTTCACAGCTCCAGGGTCCCAGGTTCGATTCCTGCTTGGGTCACTGTCTGTGCGGAGTCTGCACATCATCCCCGTGTCTGCGTCGGTTTCCTCCGGGTGCTCCGGTTTCCTCCCACAGTCCAAGGATGTGCAGGTTCGGTGGATTGGCCATGATAAATTACCCTTAGTGTCCAAGAGTGGTCTCAGTGTTTGGTGGGGTTACCGGGTTATGGGGATAGGGTGGAGATGTTGACCTTGGCAGGGTGCTCTTTCCACGAGCCAGTGCAGACTCGATGGGCCGAATGGCCTCCTTCTGCACTGTAAATTCTATGATCTATGATACACAATGTACCACAGTCCCATCAGGCACCCAGCTTAAATCACACCACTGACAGTACACAATGTACCACAGCCCCATCAGACACCCAGCACACCACACACCACTGACAGTACACAATGTACCACAGCCCCATCAGGCACCCAGCACACCACACACCAATGACAGTACACAATGTACCACAGCCCCATCAGGCACCCAGCACACCACACACCACTGACAGTACACAATGTACCACAGCCCGATCAGACACACAGCACACCGCACACCACTGACAGTACACAATGTACCACACCCCCATCAGACAGCCAGCACACCACACACCACTGACAGTACACAATGTACCATACCCCCATCAGACACCCAGCACACCGCACACCACTGACAGTACACAATGTACCACACCCCCATCAGACACCCAGCACACCGCACACCACTGACAGTACACAATGTACCACAGCCCCATCCGGCACCCAGGACACCACACACCAATGACAGTACACAATGTACCACAGCCCCATCAGACACCCAGCACACCACACACCACTGACAGTACACAATGTACCACAGCCCCATCAGGCACCCAGCACACCACACACCAATGACAGTACACAATGTACCACAGCCCCATCAGGCACCCAGCACACCACACACCACTGACAGTACACAATGTACCACAGCCCGATCAGACACACAGCACACCGCACACCACTGACAGTACACAATGTACCATACCCCCATCAGACACCCAGCACACCGCACACCACTGACAGTACACAATGTACCACACCCCCATCAGACACCCAGCACACCGCACACCACTGACAGTACACAATGTACCACAGCCCCATCCGGCACCCAGGACACCACACACCAATGACAGTGCACAATGTACCACAGCCCCATCAGGCACACAGCACACCACACACCAATGACAGTACACAATGTACCACAGCCCCATCAGGCACCCAGCACACCACACACCACTGACAGTACACAATGTACCACAGCCCCATCAGACACACAGCACACCGCACACCACTGACAGTACATAATGTACCACACCCCCATCAGACACCCAGCACACCTCACACCACTGACAGTACACAATGTACCACACCCCCATCAGACACCCAGCACACCGCACACCACTGACAGTACACAATGTACCACACCCCCATCAGACACCCAGCACACCACACACCACTGACAGTACACAATGTACCACACCCCCATCAGGCACCCAGCACACCACACACCACTGACAGTACACAATGTACCACACCCCAACAGACACCCAGCACACCGCACACCACTGACAGTACACAATGTACCACACCCCCATCAGACAGCCAGCACAGCGCACACCACTGACAGTACACAATGTACCACACCCCCATCAGACACCCAGCACACCGCACAGCACTGACAGTACACAATGTACCACACCCCCATCAGACACCCAGCACACCGCACACCACTGACAGTACACAATGTACCACAGCCCCATCCGGCACCCAGGACACCACACACCAATGACAGTGCACAATGTACCACAGCCCCATCAGGCACCCAGCACACCACACACCACTGACAGTACACAATGTACCACAGCCCCATCAGGCACACAGCACACCACACACCAATGACAGTACACAATGTACCACAGCCCCATCAGGCACCCAGCACACCACACACCACTGACAGTACACAATGTACCACAGCCCCATCAGACACACGGCACACCGCACACCACTGACAGTACATAATGTACCACACCCCCATCAGACACCCAGCACACCTCACACCACTGACAGTACACAATGTACCACACCCCCATCAGGCACCCAGCACACCGCACACCACTGACAGTACACAATGTACCACACCCCCATCAGGCACCCAGCACACCGCACACCACTGACAGTACACAATGTACCACACCCCCATCAGACACCCAGCACACCACACACCACTGACAGTACACAATGTACCACACACCCATCAGGCACCCAGCACACCACACACCACTGACAGTACACAATGTACCACACCCCAACAGACACCCAGCACATCGCACACCACTGACAGTACACAATGTACCACACCCCCATCAGACAGCCAGCACAGCGCACACCACTTCCAGTACACAATGTACCACACCCCCATCAGACACCCAGCACACCGCACAGCACTGACAGTACACAATGTACCACACCCCCATCAGGGACCCAGCACACCGTACACCACTGACAGTACACAATGTACCACACCCCCATCAGGCACCCAGCACACCACTCACGACTGACAGCACACAATGTACCACACCCCCATCAGGCACCCAGCACACCGCACACCACTGACAGTACACAATGTACCACACCCCCATCAGACACCCAGCACACCGCACACCACTGACAGTACACAATGTACCACACCCCCATCAGGCACCCAGCACACTGCAGACCACTGACAGTACACAATGTACCACACCCCCATCAGACACCCAGCACACCGCACACCACTGACAGTACACAATGTACCACAGCCCCATTAGGCACCGAGCTCACCGCACACCACTGACAGTAAACAATGTACCACAGCCCCATCAGACACGCAGCACACCGCACACCACTGACAGTACACAATGTACCACACCCCCATCAGACACCCAGCATACCGCACACCACTGACAGTACACAATGTACCACACCCCCATCAGGCACCCAGCACACCACACACCACTGACAGTACACAATGAACCACACCCCCATCAGACACCCAGCTCACCGCCCACCACTGACAGTACACAATGTACCACACCCCCATCAGACACCCAGCAAACCACACACCACTGACAGTACACAATGTACCACACCCCCATCAGACACCCAGCATACCGCACACCACTGACAGTACACAATGTACCACACCCCCATCAGGCACCCAGCACACCACACACCACTGACAGTACACAATGAACCACACCCCCATCAGACACCCAGCTCACCGCCCACCACTGACAGTACACAATGTACCACACCCCCATCAGGCACCCAGCACACCGCACACCACTGACAGTACACAATGTACCACACCCCCATCAGGCACCCAGCACACCGCACACCACTGACAGTACACAATGTACCACACCCACATCAGACACCCAGCACACCGCACACCACTAACAGTACACAATGTCCCACACCCCCAGCAGACACCCAGCACACCACACACCACTGACAGTACACAATGTACCACACCGCCATCAGGCACCCAGCACACCGCACACCACTGACAGTACACAATGTACCACACCCCCATCAGACACCCAGCACACCACACACCACTGACAGTACACAATGTACCACACCCCCATCAGACAGCCAGCACAGTGCACACCACTGACAGTACACAATGTACCACACCCCCATCAGACACCCAGCACACCGCACACCACTGACAGTACACAATGTACCACACCCCCATCAGGCACCCAGCACACCGCACACCACTGACAGTACACAATGTACCACACCCCCATCAGACACCCAGCACACCACACACCACTGACAGTACACAATGTACCACACCCCCATCAGACAGCCAGCACAGTGCACACCACTGACAGTACACAATGTACCACACCCCCATCAGACACCCAGCACACCGCACACCACTGACAGTACACAATGTACCACACCCCCATCAGACACCCAGCACACCACACACCACTGACAGTACACAATGTACCACAGCGCCATCAGGCACCCAGCACACCGCACACCACTGACAGTACACAATGTACCACACCCTCATCAGACACCCAGCACACCGCACACCACTGACAGTACACAATGTACCACACCCCCATCAGGCACGCAGCACACCACACATCACTGACAGTACACAATGTACCACAGCCCCATCAGACACCCAGCACACCACACACCACTGACAGTACACAATGTACCACAGCCCCATCAGACACCCAGCACACCACACACCACTGACAGCACACAATGTACCACACCCCCATCAGGCACCCAGCACACCACACACCACTGACAGTACACAATGTACCACAGCCCCATCAGACACCCAGCACACCACACACCACTGACAGTACACAATGTACCACACCCCCATCAGACACCCAGCACACCGCACACCACTGACAGTACACAATGTACCACACCCCCATCAGGGACCCAGCACACCGCACACCACTGCCAGTACACAATGTACCACACCCCCATCAGACACCCAGCACACCGCACACCACTGACAGTACACAATGTACCACAGCCCCATCAGACACCCAGCACACAGCACACCACTGACAGTACACAATGTACCACACCCCCATCAGACACCCAGCACACCGCACACCACTGACAGTACACAATGTACCACAGCCCCATCAGACACCCAGCACACCGCACACCACTGACAGTACACAATGTACCACACCCCCATCAGACACCCAGCACACCACACACCACTGACAGTACACAATGTACCACACCCCCATCAGGCACTCAGCACACTGCAGACCACTGACAGTACACAATGTACCACAGCCCCATCAGACACCCAGCACACTGCACACCACTGACAGTACACAATGTACCACACCCCCATCAGACACCCAGCAAACCGCACACCAGTGACAGTACATAATGTACCACAGCCCCATCAGGCACCCAGCACACCGCACACCACTGACAGTACACAATGTACCAAAGCCCCATCAGACACCCAGCACACCGCACACCACTGACAGTACACAATGTACCACACCCACATCAGGCACCCAGCACACCGCACACCACTGACAGTACACAATGTACCACACCCACATCAGACACCCAGCTCACCGCACACCACTGACAGTACACAATGTACCACACCCCCAGCAGACATCCAGCAGACCACACACCACTGCCAGTACACAATGTACCACACCCCCTTCAGGCACCCAGCGCACCGCACACCACTGACAGTGCACAATGTACCACAGCCCCATCAGACACCCAGCACACTACACACCACTGACAGTATACAATATACCACAGCCCCATCAGGCACTCAGCACACCGCACACCACTGACAGTACACAATGTACCACACCCCCATCAGGCACCCAGCACACCGCACACCACTGACAGTACACAATGTACCACAGCCCCATCAGACACCCAGCACACCACACACCACTGACAGTACACAATGTACCACACCCCAATCAGACACCCAGCGCACCACACACCACTGACAGTACACAATGTACCACACCCCCATCAGACACCCAGCTCACCGCACACAACTGACAGTACACAATGTACCACAGCCCCATCAGGCACCCAGCACACCGCACACCACAGACAGTACACAATGTACCACAGCCCCATCAGACACCCAGCTCACCACACACCACTAACAGTACACAATGTACCACACCCCCATCAGACACCCAGCACACCGCACACCACTGACAGTACACAATGTACCACACCCCCATCAGACACCCAGCACACCGCACACCACTGACAGTACACAATGTACCACACCCCCATCAGACACCCAGCACACCGCACACCACTGACAGTACACAATGTACCACACCCCCATCAGACACCCAGCACACCGCACACCACTGACAGTACACAATGTACCACACCCCCATCAGACACCTAGCACACCGCACACCACTGACAGTACACAGTGTACCACACCCCCATCAGACACCCAGCACACCGCACACCACTGACAGTACACAATGTACCACAGCCCCATCAGACACCCAGCTCACCACACTCCACTGACAGTACACAATGTACCACAGTCCCATCAGACACCCAGCACACCGCACACCACTAACAGTACACAATGTCCCACACCCCCAGCAGACACCCAGCACACCACACACCACTGACAGTACACAATGTACCACACCCCCATCAGGCACCCAGCACACCGCACACCACTGACAGTACACAATGTACCACACCCCCATCAGACACCCAGCACACCACACACCACTGACAGTACACAATGTACCACACCCCCATCAGACAGCCAGCACAGTGCACACCACTGACAGTACACAATGTACCACACCCCCATCAGACACCCAGCACACCGCACACCACTGACAGTACACAATGTACCACACCCCCATCAGGCACCCAGCACACCGCACACCACTGACAGTACACAATGTACCACACCCCCATCAGACACCCAGCACACCACACACCACTGACAGTACACAATGTACCACACCCCCATCAGACAGCCAGCACAGTGCACACCACTGACAGTACACAATGTACCACACCCCCATCAGACACCCAGCACACCGCACACCACTGACAGTACACAATGTACCACACCCCCATCAGACACCCAGCACACCACACACCACTGACAGTACACAATGTACCACAGCGCCATCAGGCACCCAGCACACCGCACACCACTGACAGTACACAATGTACCACACCCTCATCAGACACCCAGCACACCGCACACCACTGACAGTACACAATGTACCACACCCCCATCAGGCACGCAGCACACCACACATCACTGACAGTACACAATGTACCACAGCCCCATCAGACACCCAGCACACCACACACCACTGACAGTACACAATGTACCACAGCCCCATCAGACACCCAGCACACCACACACCACTGACAGCACACAATGTACCACACCCCCATCAGGCACCCAGCACACCACACACCACTGACAGTACACAATGTACCACAGCCCCATCAGACACCCAGCACACCACACACCACTGACAGTACACAATGTACCACACCCCCATCAGACACCCAGCACACCGCACACCACTGACAGTACACAATGTACCACACCCCCATCAGGGACCCAGCACACCGCACACCACTGACAGTACACAATGTACCACACCCCCATCAGACACCCAGCACACCGCACACCACTGACAGTACACAATGTACCACAGCCCCATCAGACACCCAGCACACAGCACACCACTGACAGTACACAATGTACCACACCCCCATCAGACACCCAGCACACCGCACACCACTGACAGTACACAATGTACCACAGCCCCATCAGACACCCAGCACACCGCACACCACTGACAGTACACAATGTACCACATCCCCATCAGACACCCAGCACACCACACACCACTGACAGTACACAATGTACCACACCCCCATCAGGCACTCAGCACACTGCAGACCACTGACAGTACACAATGTACCACAGCCCCATCAGACACCCAGCACACTGCACACCACTGACAGTACACAATGTACCACACCCCCATCAGACACCCAGCAAACCGCACACCAGTGACAGTACATAATGTACCACAGCCCCATCAGGCACCCAGCACACCGCACACCACTGACAGTACACAATGTACCAAAGCCCCATCAGACACCCAGCACACCGCACACCACTGACAGTACACAATGTACCACACCCACATCAGGCACCCAGCACACCGCACACCACTGACAGTACACAATGTACCACACCCACATCAGACACCCAGCTCACCGCACACCACTGACAGTACACAATGTACCACACCCCCAGCAGACATCCAGCAGACCACACACCACTGCCAGTACACAATATACCACACCCCCTTCAGGCACCCAGCGCACCGCACACCACTGACAGTGCACAATGTACCACAGCCCCATCAGACACCCAGCACACTACACACCACTGACAGTATACAATATACCACAGCCCCATCAGGCACTCAGCACACCGCACACCACTGACAGTACACAATGTACCACACCCCCATCAGGCACCCAGCACACCGCACACCACTGACAGTACACAATGTACCACAGCCCCATCAGACACCCAGCACACCACACACCACTGACAGTACACAATGTACCACACCCCAATCAGACACCCAGCGCACCACACACCACTGACAGTACACAATGTACCACACCCCCATCAGACACCCAGCTCACCGCACACAACTGACAGTACACAATGTACCACAGCCCCATCAGGCACCCAGCACACCGCACACCACAGACAGTACACAATGTACCACAGCCCCATCAGACACCCAGCTCACCACACACCACTAACAGTACACAATGTACCACACCCCCATCAGACACCCAGCACACCGCACACCACTGACAGTACACAATGTACCACACCCCCATCAGACACCCAGCACACCGCACACCACTGACAGTACACAATGTACCACACCCCCATCAGACACCCAGCACACCGCACACCACTGACAGTACACAATGTACCACACCCCCATCAGACACCCAGCACACCGCACACCACTGACAGTACACAATGTACCACACCCCCATCAGACACCTAGCACACCGCACACCACTGACAGTACACAGTGTACCACACCCCCATCAGACACCCAGCACACCGCACACCACTGACAGTACACAATGTACCACAGCCCCATCAGACACCCAGCTCACCACACTCCACTGACAGTACACAATGTACCACAGTCCCATCAGACACCCAGCACACCGCACACCACTGACAGTACACAATGTACCACACCCTCATCAGACACCCAGCACACCGCACACCACTGACAGTACACAATGTACCACACCCCATCAGACACCCAGCACACCGCACACCACTGACAGTACACAATGTACCACACCCCCATCAGGCACCCAGCACACCGCACACCACTGACAGTACACAATGTACCACACACCCATCAGACACCCAGCACACCGCACACCACTGACAGTACACAATGTACCACACCCCCATCAGGCACCCAGCACACCCCACACCACTGACAGTACACAATGTACCTCACCCCCATCAGACACCCAGCACACCGCACACCACTGACAGTACACAATGTACCACACCCCCATCAGACACCCAGCACACCGCACACCACTGACAGTACACAATGTACCACACCCCCATCAGACACCCAGCACACCACACAGCACTGACAGTACACAATGTACCTCACCCCCATCAGACACCCAGCACACCGCACACCACTGACAGTACACAATGTACCACACCCCCATCAGACACCCAGCACACTGCACACCACTGACAGTACACAATGTTCCACAGTCCCATCAGACACCCAGCGCACCACACACCACTGACAGTACACAATGTACCACAGCCCCATCAGACACCCAGCACACCGCACACCACTGACAGTACACAATGTTCCACAGTCCCATCAGACACCCAGCGCACCACACACCACTGACAGTACATAATGTACCACACCCCCATCAGACACCCAGCACACCGCACACCACTGACAGTACACAATGTACCACACCCCCATCAGGCACCCAGCACACCACACACCACTGACAGTACACAATGTACCACACCCCCCATAAGGCACACAGCACACCGCACACCACTGACAGTACACAATGTACCACACCCCCATCAGACACCCAGCACACCGCACACCACTGACAGTACACAATGTACCACAGCCCAATCAAACACCCAGCACACCGCACACCACTGACAGTACACAATGTTCCACAGCCCCATCAGACACCCAGCACACCACACACCACTGACAGTACACAATGTACCACACCCCCATCAGACACCCAGCACACCGCACACCACTGACAGTACACAATGTACCACACCCCCATCAGACACCCAGCACACCACACACCACTGACAGTACACAATGTACCTCACCCCCATCAGACACCCAGCACACCGCACACCACTGACAGTACACAATGTACCACACCCCCATCAGACACCCAGCACACTGCACACCACTGACAGTACACAATGTTCCACAGTCCCATCAGACACCCAGCGCACCACACACCACTGACAGTACACAATGTACCACAGCCCCATCAGACACCCAGCACACCGCACACCACTGACAGTACACAATGTTCCACAGTCCCATCAGACACCCAGCGCACCACACACCACTGACAGTACATAATGTACCACACCCCCATCAGACACCCAGCACACCGCACACCACTGACAGTACACAATGTACCACACCCCCATCAGGCACCCAGCACACCACACACCACTGACAGTACACAATGTACCACACCCCCCATAAGGCACACAGCACACCGCACACCACTGACAGTACACAATGTACCACACCCCCATCAGACACCCAGCACACCGCACACCACTGACATTACACAATGTACCACAGCCCAATCAAACACCCAGCACACCGCACACCACTGACAGTACACAATGTTCCACAGCCCCATCAGACACCCAGCACACCACACACCACTGACAGTACACAATGTACCACACCCCCATCAGACACCCAGCACACCGCACAACACTGACAGTACACAATGTACCACACCCCCATCAGGCACCCAGCACACCACACACCACTGACAGTACACAATGTACCACAACCCCATCAGGCACCCAGCACACCGCACACCACTGACGGTACACAATGTACCACACCCCCATCAGAAACCCAGCACACCACACACCACTGACAGTACACAATGTACCACACACCCATCAGACACCCAGAACACCACACATCACTGACAGTACACAATGTACCTCACCCCCATCACGCACTCAGCACACAACACACCACTGACAGTACACAATGTACCACACCCCCATCAGACACCCAGCACACCACACACCACTGGCCGTACACAATGTACCACATCCCCATCGGACACCAAGCACACCGCACACCACGGACAGTACACAATGTACCACACCCCCATCCGGCACCCAGCTCACCACACACCACTGACAGTACACAATGTACCACACCCCCATCAGACACCCAGCACACCGCACACCACTGACAGTACACAATGTACCACACCCCCATCAGACACCCAGCACACCACACACCACTGACAGTACACAATGTACCACACCCCCATCAGGCACCCAGCACACCACACACCACTGACAGTACACAATGTACCACACCCCCATCAGACACCCAGCACACCGCACACCACTGACAGTACACAATGTACCACACCCCCATCAGACACCCAGCACACCGCACACCACTGACAGTACACAATGTACCACAGCCCCATCAGACACCCAGCACACTGCACACCACTGACATTACACAATGTACCATACCCCCATCAGGCACCCAGCACAACGCACACCACTGACAGTACACAATGCACCACACCCCCATCAGACACTCAGCACACCGCACACCACTGACAGTACACAATGTACCACAACCCCATCAGGCACCCAGCACACCGCACACCACTGACAGTACACAATGTACCACAACCCCATCAGGCACCCAGCACACCGCACACCACTGACAGTACACAATGTACCACATCCCCATCAGACACCCAGCACACCGCACACCACTGACAGTACACAATGTACCCCAAACCCATCAAACACCCAGCACACCGCACACCACTGACAGTACACAATGTACCACACCCCCATCAGTCACCCAGCACACCAAACACCACTGACAGTACACAATGTACCACAGCCCCAACATGCACCCAGCACACCACACACCACTGACAGTACACAATGTACCACACCGGCATCAGGTTCCCAGCACACCGCATACCACTGACAGTGCATAATGTACCACACCCCCATCAGGCTCCCAGCACAACGCACACCACTGACAGTACACAATGTACCACAGACCCATCAGGCACCCAGCACTGCGCACACCACTGACAGTACACAATGTACCACACCCCCATCAGACACCCAGCACACCACACACCACTGACAGTACACAATGTACCACACCCCCATCAGACACCCAGCACACCGCACACCACTGACAGTACACAATGTACCACACCCCCATCAGACACCCAGCACACCACACACCACTGACAGTACACAATGTACCACAGACCCATCAGGCACCCAGCACACCGCACACCACTGACAGTACACAATGTACCACACCCCCATCAGACATCCAGCACACCACACACCACTGACAGTACACAATGTACCACACCCCCATCAGACACCCAGCACACCACACACCACTGACAGTACACAAAGTACCACACCCCCATCAGACACCCAGCACACCACACACCACTGACAGTACACAATGTACCACACCCCCATCACAACACCCAGCACACCGCACACCACTGACAGTACACAATGTACCGCACCCCCATCAGGCACCCAGCACACCACACACCACTGACAGTACACAATGTACCACACCCCCATCAGACACCCAGCACACAGCACACCACTGACAGTACACAATGTACCACAGCCCCATCAGACACCCAGCACACCGCACACCACTGACAGTACACAATGTACCACACCCCCATCAGACACCCAGCACACTGCACACCACTGACAGTACACAATGTACCACACCCCCATCTGACACCCAGCACACCACACACCACTGACAGTACACAATGTACCACAGCCCCATGAGACACCCAGCACACCACACACCACTGACAGTACACAATGTACCACACCCCCAACAGGCACCCAGCACACCGCACACCACTGACAGTACACAATGTACCACACCCCCATCAGACACCCAGCACACCGCACACCACTGACAGTACACAATGTACCACACCTCCAATCAGACACCCAGCAGACCGCACACCACTGGCCGTACACAATGTACCACATCCCCATCGGACACCAAGCACACCGCACACCACGGACAGTACACAATGTACCACACCCCCATCCGGCACCCAGCTCACCACACACCACTGACAGTACACAATGTACCACACCCCCATCAGACACCCAGCACACCGCACACCACTGACAGTACACAATGTACCACACCCCCAACAGGCACCCAGCACACCGCACACCACTGACAGTACACAATGTACCACACCCCCATCAGGCACCCAGCACACCACACACCACTGACAGTACACAATGTACCACACCCCCATCAGACACCCAGCACACCGCACACCACTGACAGTACACAATGTACCACACCCCCATCAGACACCCAGCACACCGCACACCACTGACAGTACACAATGTACCACAGCCCCATCAGACACCCAGCACACTGCACACCACTGACATTACACAATGTACCATACCCCCATCAGGCACCCAGCACAACGCACACCACTGACAGTACACAATGCACCACACCCCCATCAGACACTCAGCACACCGCACACCACTGACAGTACACAATGTACCACAACCCCATCAGGCACCCAGCACACCGCACACCACTGACAGTACACAATGTACCACAACCCCATCAGGCACCCAGCACACCGCACACCACTGACAGTACACAATGTACCACATCCCCATCAGACACCCAGCACACCGCACACCACTGACAGTACACAATGTACCCCAAACCCATCAAACACCCAGCACACCGCACACCACTGACAGTACACAATGTACCACACCCCCATCAGTCACCCAGCACACCAAACACCACTGACAGTACACAATGTACCACAGCCCCAACATGCACCCAGCACACCACACACCACTGACAGTACACAATGTACCACACCTCCAATCAGACACCCAGCAGACCGCACACCACTGACAGTACACAATGTACCACACCCGCATCTGACACCCAGCACACCGCCACCACTGACAGTACACAATGTTCCACACCCCCATCAGACACCCTGCACACCACACACCACTGACTGTACACAATGTACCACACCCCCATCAGGCACCCAGCACACCGCACACCACTGACAGTACACAATGTACCACACCACCATCAGACACCCAGCACACCACACACCACTGACAGTACACAATGTCCCACACCCCCATCAGGCACCCAGCACACCGCACACCACTGACAGTACACAATGTACCACAGCCCATCAGACACCCAGCACACCACACACCACTGACAGTACACAATGTACCACACCCCCATCAGACACCCAGCACACCACACACCACTGACAGTACACAATGTACCACACCCCGATCAGGCACCCAGCACACTTCACACCACTGACAGTACACAATGAACCACACCCCCATCAGGCACCCAGCACACCACACACCACTGACAGTACACAATGTACCACACCCCCATCAGGCACCCAGCACACTTCACACCACTGACAGTACACAATGTACCACACCCCCATCAGACACCCAGCACACCACACACCACTGACAGTACACAATGTACCACACCCCCATCAGACACCCAGCACACCGCACACCACTGACAGTACACAATGTACCACACCCCCATCAGTCATACAGCACACGGCACACCACTGACAGTACACAATGTACCACACCCCCATCAGTCACCCAGCACACCACACACCACTGACAGTACACAATGTACCACACCCCCATCAGACACCCAGCACAACGCACACCACTGACAGTACACAATGTACCACACCCCCATCAGAAACCCAGCACACCACACACCACTGACAGTACACAATGTACCACACCCCATTCAGGCACCCAGCACACCGCACACCACTGACAGTACACAATGTACCACACCCCCATCAGGCACCCAGCACACCACACACCACTGACAGTACACAATGTACCACACCCCCATCTGACACCCAGCACACCACACACCACTGCCAGTACACAATGTACCACACCCACATCAGACACCCAGCACACCACACACCACTGACAGTACACAATGTACCACACCCCCATCGGGCACCCAGCACACCACACCCCACTGCCAGTACACAATGTACAACAGCCCCATCCGACACCCAGCACACCGCACACCACTGACATTACACAATGTACCACACCCCCATCAGACACCCAGCACACCGCACACCACTGACAGTACACAATGTACCACACCCCCATCAGTCACACAGCACACGGCACACCACTGACAGTACACAATGTACCACACCCCCATCAGTCACCCAGCACACCACACACCACTGACAGTACACAATGTACCACACCCACATCAGATACCCAGCACAACGCACACCACTGACAGTACACAATGTACCACACCCCCATCAGACACCCAGCACACCACACACCACTGACAGTACACAATGTACCACACCCCATTCAGGCACCCAGCACACCGCACACCACTGACAGTACACAATGTACCACACCCCCATCAGGCACCCAGCACACCACACACCACTGACAGTACACAATGTACCACACCCCCATCAGACACCCAGCACACCACACACCACTGACAGTACACAATGTACCACAGCCCCATCATTCACTCAGCACACCGCACACCACTGACAGTACACAATGTACCACACCCACATCAGACACCCAGCACACCGCACACCACTGACAGTATACAATGTACCACAGCCCCATCAGACACCCAGCACACCGCGCACCACTGACAGTACACAATGTACCACACCCCCCATCAGACACCCAGCACACCGCACACCACTGACAGTACACAATGTACCACAGCCCCATCAGACACCCAGCACACCGCACACCACTGACAGTACACAATGTACCACAGCCCGATCAGGCACCCAGCACACCACACACCACTGACAGTACACAATGTACCACACCCCATTCAGGCACCCAGCACACCGCACACCACTGACAGTACACAATGTACCACACCCCCATCAGGCACCCAGCACACCGCACACCACTGACAGTACACAATGTACCACAACCCCATCAGACACCCAGCACACCACACACCACTGCCAGTACACAATGTACCACACCCACATCAGACACACAGCACACCACACACCACTGACAGTACACAATGTACCACACCCCCATCAGGCACCCAGCACACCACACACCACTGCCAGTACACAATGTACCACAGCCCCATCCGACACCCAGCACACCGCACACCACTGACATTACACAATGTACCACACCCTCATCAGGCACCCAGCACACTTCACACCACTGACAGTACACAATGAACCACACCCCCATCAGGCACCCAGCACACCACACACCACTGACAGTACACAATGTACCACACCCCCATCAGGCACCCAGCACACTTCACACCACTGACAGTACACAATGTACCACACCCCCATCAGACACCCAGCACACCACACACCACTGACAGTACACAATGTACCACACCCCCATCAGACACCCAGCACACCGCACACCACTGACAGTACACAATGTACCACACCCCCATCAGTCACACAGCACACGGCACACCACTGACAGTACACAATGTACCACACCCCCATCAGTCACCCAGCACACCACACACCACTGACAGTACACAATGTACCACACCCACATCAGACACCCAGCACAACGCACACCACTGACAGTACACAATGTACCACACCCCCATCAGACACCCAGCACACCACACACCACTGAAAGTACACAATGTACCACACCCCATTCAGGCACCCAGCACACCGCACACCACTGACAGTACACAATGTACCACACCCCCATCAGGCACCCAGCACACCACACACCACTGACAGTACAAAATGTACCACACCCCCATCAGACACCCAGCACACCACACACCACTGACAGTACACAATGTACCACAGCCCCATCATTCACTCAGCACACCGCACACCACTGACAGTACACAATGTACCACACCCACATCAGACACCCAGCACACCGCACACCACTGACAGTATACAATGTACCACAGCCCCATCAGACACCCAGCACACCGCGCACCACTGACAGTACACAATGTACCACACCCCCCATCAGACACCCAGCACACCGCACACCACTGACAGTACACAATGTACCACACCCCCATCAGACTCCCAGCACACTGCACACCACTGACATTACACAATGTACCACACCCCCATTAAGGCACACAGCACACCGCACACCACTGACAGTACACAATGTACCACACCCCCATTAGGCACCCAGCACACCACACACCACTGACAGTACACAATGTACCACACCCCCCATCAGGCACACAGCACACCGCACACCACTGACAGTACACAATGTACCACACCCCCATTAGACACCCAGCACACCACACACCACTGACTGTACACAATGTACCACACCCCCATCAGACACTCAGAACACCGCACACCACTGACAGTACACGATGTACCACACCCCCATCAGGCACCCAGCACACCACACACCACTGACAGTACACAATGTACCGCACCCCCATTCGACACCCAGCACACCGCATACCACTGACAGTACACAATGTACCACAGCCCCATCAGACACCCAGCACACCGTACACCACTGACAGTACACAATGTACCACACCCCCATCAGGCACCCAGCTCACCGCACACCACTGACTGTACACAATGTACCACACCCCCATCAGACACTCAGCACACCGCACACCACTGACAGTACACAATGTACCGCACCCCCATTCGACACCCAGCACACCGCACACCACTGACAGTACACAATGTACCACAGCCCCATCAGACACCCAGCACACCACACACCACTCACAGTACACAATGTACCACAGCCCCATCAGGCACCCAGCTCACCGCACACCACTGACAGTACACAATGTACCACAGTCCCATCAGGCACCCAGCACACCGCACACCACTGACAGTACACAATGTACCACACCCCCATCAGGCACCCAGCTCACCGCACACCACTGACAGTACACAATGTACCACACCCCCATCAGACACCCAGCACACCACACACCACTGACAGTACACAATGTACCACAGTCCCATCAGACACCCAGCACACAGCACACCACTGACAGTACACAATGTACCACACCCCCATCAGACACCCAGCACACCGCACACCACTGACAGTACACAATGTACCTCACCCCCATCAGACACCCAGCACACCGCACACCACTGACAGTACACAATGTACCACACCCCCATCAGGCACACAGCACACCACACACCACTGACAGTACACAATGTACCCCACCCCCATCAGACACCCAGCACACCGCACACCACTGACAGTACACAATGTACCACACCCCCATCAGTCACCCAGCACACCGCACACCACTGACAGTACACAATGTACCACAGTCCCATTAGACACCCAGCACACCGCACACCACTGACAGTACACAATGTACCACACCCCCATCAGACACCCAGCACACCGCACACCACTGACAGTACACTATGTACCATAGCCCCATCAGACACCCAGCACACCGCACACCACTGACAGTACACAATGTACCACACCCCCATCAGACACCCAGCACACTGCACACCACTGTCAGTACACAATGTACCACACCCCCATCAGACAGCTTGCACACCGCACACCACTGACAGTACACAATGTATCACACCCCCATTAGACACCCAGCACACCGCACACCACTGACAGTACACAATGTACCACACCCCCATCAGACACCCAGCACACTGCACACCACTGACAGTACACAATGTACCACACCCCCATTAGACACCCAGCACACCACACACCACTGACAGTACACAATGTACCACACCCCCATCAGACACCCAGCACACCACACACCACTGACAGTACACAATGTACCACACCCCCATCAGACACCCAGCACACCGCACACCACTGACAGTACACGATGTACCACACCCCCATCAGGCACCCAGCACACCACACACCACTGACAGTACACAATGTACCGCACCCCCATTCGACACCCAGCACACCGCATACCACTGACAGTACACAATGTACCAGAGCCCCATCAGACACCCAGCACACCGTACACCACTGACAGTACACAATGTACCACACCCCCATCAGGCACCCAGCTCACCGCACACCACTGACTGTACACAATGTACCACACCCCCATCAGACACCCAGCACACCGCACACCACTGATAGTACACAATGTACCACACCCGCATCAGACCCACAGCACACCGCACACCACTGATAGTACACAATGTACCACACCCCCATCAGACACCCAGCACACCGTACACCACTGACAGTACACAATGTACCACACCCCCATCAGGCACCCAGCTCACCGCACACCACTGACTGTACACAATGTACCACACCCCCATCAGACACTCAGCACACCGCACACCACTGACAGTACACAATGTACCGCACCCCCATTCGACACCCAGCACACCGCACACCACTGACAGTACACAATGTACCACAGCCCCATCAGACACCCAGCACACCACACACCACTGACAGTACACAATGTACCACAGCCCCATCAGGCACCCAGCACACCACACACCACTGACAGTACACAATGTACCACACCCCCATCAGACACCCAGCACACCGCACACCACTGACAGTACACAATGTACCACAGTCCCATCAGGCACCCAGCACACCGCACACCACTGACAGTACACAATGTACCACACCCCCATCAGGCACCCAGCTCACCGCACACCACTGACAGTACACAATGTACCACACCCCCATCAGACACCCAGCACACCACACACCACTGACAGTACACAATGTACCACAGTCCCATCAGACACCCAGCACACCGCACACCACTGACAGTACACAATGTACCACACCCCCATCAGACACCCAGCACACCGCACACCACTGACAGTACACAATGTACCACACCCCCATCAGGCACCCAGCACACCACTGACAGTACACAATGTACCACACCCCCATCAGACACCCAGCACACCACACACCACTGACAGTACACAATTTACCACAGTCCCATCAGACACCCAGCACACCGCACACCACTGACAGCACACAATGTACCACACCCCCATCTGACACCCAGCACACCGCACACCACTGACAGTACACAATGTACCACACCCCCATCAGACACCCAGCACACCACACACCACTGACAGTACACAATGTACCACACCCCCATCAGGCACCCAGCACACCGCACACCACTGACAGTACACAATGTACCACACCCCCATCAGACACCCAGCACACCACACACCACTGACAGTACACAATGTACCACACCCCCATCAGGCACCCAGCACACCGCACACCACTGACATTACACAATGTACCACAGCCCATCAGACACCCAGCACACCACACACCACTGACAGCACACAATGTACCACAGCCCCATCAGACACCCAGCACACCGCACACCACTGACAGTACACAATGTACCACACGCCCATCAGACACCCAGCACACCACACACCACTGACAGTACACAATGTACCACACCCCCATCAGGCACCCAGCACACCACACACCACTGACAGTACACAATGTACCACACCCCCATCAGGCACCCAGCACACGTCACACCACTGACAGTACACAATGAACCACACCCCCATCAGGCACCCGGCACACCACACACCACTGACAGTACACAATGAACCACACCCCCATCAGGCACCCAGCACACCACACACCACTGACAGTACACAATGTACCACACCCCCATCAGACACCCAGCACACCACACACCACTGACAGTACACAATGTACCACAGCCCCATCAGACACCCAGCACACCACACACCACTGACAGTACACAATGTACCACACCCACATCAGACACCCAGCACACCACACACCACTGACAGTACACAATGTACCACACCCCCATCAGGCACCCAGCACACCACACACCACTGACAGTACACAATGTACCACACCCCCATCAGGCACCCAGCACACTTCACACCACTGACAGTACACAATGAACCACACCCCCATCAGGCACCCAGCACACAAAGAACAAAGAAATGTACAGCACAGGATCAGGCCCTTCGGCCCTCCAAGCCTGTGCCGACCATACTGCCCGACTAAACTACAATCTTCTCCACCTCCTCGGTCAGTATCCTTCTATTCCCATCCTATTCATATATTTGTCAAGATGCCCCTTAAATGTCCCTATCGTCCCTGCTTCCACTACCTCCTCCGGTAGTGAGTTCCAGGCACCCACTACCCTCTGCGTAAAAAACTTGCCTCGTACATCTACTCTAAACTTTGCCCCTCTCACCTTAAACCTATGCCCCCTAGTAATTGACCCCTCTACCCTGGGGAAAGCCTCTGACTATCCATTCTGTCTATGCCCCTCATAATTTTGTATACCTCTATCAGGTCGCCCCTCAACCTCCTTAGTTCCAGTGAGATCAAACCGAGTTTATTCAATCGCTCCTCATAGCTTATGCCCTCCATACCAGGCAACATTCTGGTAAATCTCTTCTGCACCCTCTCTAAAGCCTCCACATCCTTCTGGTAGTGTGGCGACCAGAATTGAACACTATACTCCAAGTGTGGCCTAACTAAGGTTCTATACAGCTGCAACATGACTTGCCAATTCTTATACTCAATGCCCCGGCCAATGAAGGCAAGCATGCCGTATGCCTTCTTGACTACCTTCTCCACCTGTGTAGCCCCTTTCAGTGATCTGTGGACCTGTACTCCTAGATCTCTTTGACTTTCAATACTCTTGAGGGTTCTACCATTCACTGTATATTCCCTACCTGCATTAGCCCTTCCAAAATGCATTACCTCACATTTGTCCAGGTTAAACTCCATCTGCCATCTCTCCGCCCAAGTCTCCAGACAATCTAAATCCTGCTGTATCCTCAGACAGTCCTCATCGCTATCCGCAATTCCACCAACCTTTGTGTCGTCTGCAAACTTACTAATCAGACCAGTTACATTTTCCTCCAAATCATTTATATATACTACAAAGAGCAAAGGTCCCAGCACTGATCCCTGTGGAACACCACTGGTCACAGCCCTCCAATTAGAAAAGCATCCCTCCATTGCTACCCTCTGCCTTCTATGGCCTAGCCAGTTCTGTATCCACCTTGCCAGTTCACCCCTGATCCCGTGTGACTTCACCTTTTGTACTAGTCTACCATGAGGGACCTTGTCAAAGGCCTTACTGAAGTCCATATAGACAACATCTACTGCCCTACCTGCATCAATCATCTTAGTGACCTCCTCGAAAAACTCTATCAAGTTAGTGAGACACGACCTCCCCTTCACAAAACCGTGCTGCCTCTCACTAATACGTCCATTTGCTTCCAAATGGGAGTAGATCCTGTCTCGAAGAATTCTCTCCAATAATTTCCCTACCACTGAAGTAAGGCTCACCGGCCTGTAGTTCCCGGGATTATCCCTGCCACCCTTCTTAAACAGAGGAACAACATTGGCTATTCTCCAGTCCTCCGGGACATCCCCTGAAGACAGCGAGGATCCAAAGATTTCTGTCAAGGCCTCAGCAATTTCCTCTCCAGCCTCCTTCAGTATTCTGGGGTAGATCCCATCCGGCCCTGGGGACTTATCTACCTTAATATTTTTTAAGACACCCAACACCTCGTCTTTTTGGATCACAATGTGACCCAGGCTATCTACACCCCCTTCTCCAGACTCAACATCTACCAATTCCCTCTCTTTGGTGAATACTGATGCAAAGTATTCATTTAGTACCTCGCCCATTTCCTCTGGCTCCACACATAGATTCCCTTGCCTATCCTTCAGTGGGCTAACCCTTTCCCTGGCTACCCTCTTGCTTTTTATGTACGTGTAAAAAGCCTTGGGATTTTCCTTAACCCTATTTGCCAATGACTTTTCATGACCCCTTCTAGCCCTCCTGACTCCTTGCTTAAGTTCCTTCCTACTTTCCTTATATGCCACACAGGCTTCATCTGTTCCCACCCTTTTAGCCCTGACAAATGCCTCCTTTTTCGTTTTGACGAGACCTACAATATCACTCGTCATCCAAGGTTCCCGAAAATTGCCGTATTTATCTTTCTTCCTCACAGGAACATGCCTGTCCTATATTCCTTTCAACTGACACTTGAAAGCCTCCCACATGTCAGATGTTGATTTGCCCTCAAACATCCGCCCCCAATCTATGTTCTTCAGTTCCCGCCTAATATTGTTATAATTAGCCTTCCCCCAATTTAGCACATTCATCCTCGGACCACTCTTATCCTTGTCCACCAGTACTTTAAAACTTACTGAATTGTGGTCACTGTTACCGAAATGCTCCCCTACTGAAACATCTACCACCTGGCCGGGCTCATTCCCCAATACCAGGTCCAGTACCGCCCCTTCCCTAGTTGGACTGTTTACATATTGTTTTAAGAAGCCCTCCTGGATGCTCCTTACAAACTCTGCCCCGTCTAAGCCCCTGGCACTAAGTGAGTCCCAGTCAATATTGGGGAAGTTGAAGTCTCCCATCACCACAACCCTGTTGTTTTTACTCTTTTCCAAAATCTGTCTACCTATCTGCTCCTCTATCTCCCGCTGGCTGTTGGGAGGCCTGTAGTAAACCCCCAACATTGTGACTGCACCCTTCTTATTCCTGATCTCTACCCATATAGCCTCACTGCCCTCTGAGGTGTCCTCTCGCTGTATAGCTGTGATATTCTCCCGAACAAGTAGCGCAACTCCGCCTCCCCTTTTACATCCCCCTCTATCCCGCCTGAAACATCTAAATCCTTGAACGTTTAGCTGCCAATCCTGCCCTTCCCTCAACCAGGTCTCTGTAATGGCAACAACATCATAGTTCCAAGTAGTAATCCAAGCTCTAAGTTCATCTGCCTTACCCGTAATGCTCCTTGCATTAAAACATATGCACTTCAGGCCACCAGACCCGCTGTGTTCAGCAACTTCTCCCCGTCTGCTCTGCCTCAGAGCCACACTGTCCCTATTCCCCAGTTCTCCCTCAATGCTCTCACCTTCTGACCTATTGCTCCCGTGCCCACCCCCCTGCCATACTAGTTTAAACCCTCCCGTGTGACACTAGCAAACCTCGCGGCCAGGATATTTATGCCTCTCCGGTTTAGATGCAACCCGTCCATCTTATACAGGTCACACCTGCCCCGGAAGAGCTCCCAGTGGTCCAGATAACGGAAACCCTCCCTCCTACACCAGCTGTTTAGCCACGTGTTTGTCTGCTCTATCTTCCTATTTCTAGCCTCACTGGCACGTGGCACAGGGAGTAATCCAGAGATTACAACCCTCGAGGTCCTGTCTTTTAACATTCTGCCTAGCTCCCTGAACTCCTGCTGCAGGACCTCATGCCCCTTCCTGCCTATGTCGTTAGTACCAATATGTACAACGACCTCTGCCTGTTTGCCCTCCCCCTTCAGGATTCCCTCTACCCGTTCGGAGACATCCTGGACCCTGGCACCAGGGAGGCAACATACCATCCTGACAGTACACAATGTACCACACCCCCATCAGGCACCCAGCACACTTCACACCACTGACAGTACACAATGAACCACACCCCCATCAGGCACCCAGCACACCGCACACCACTGACAGTACACAATGTACCACACCCCCATCAGGCACACAGCACACCACACACCACTGACAGTACCCAATGTACTACACCCCCATCAGACACCCAGCACACCGCACACCACTGACAGTACACAATGTACCACAGCCCATCAGACACCCAGCACACCACACACCACTGACAGTACACAATGTACCACACACCCATCAGACACCCAGCACACCACACACCACTGACAGTACACAATGTACCACACCCCCATCAGACACCCAGCACACCACACAGCACTGACAGGACACAATGTACCACACCCCCATCAGGCACCCAGCACACTTCACACCACTGACAGTACACAATGAACCACACCCCCATCAGGCACCCAGCACACTACACACCACTGACAGTACACAATGTACCACAGCCCCATCAGACACTCGGCACACCGCACACCACTGGCAGTACACAATGTACCACACCCCCATCAGACACCCAGCACACCACACACCACTGACAGTACACAATGTACCACAGCCCCATCAGGCACCCAGCACACCGCACACCACTGACAGTACACAATGTACCACACCCCCATCAGACACCCAGCATACCACACACCACTGACAGTACACAATGAACCTCACCCCCATCAGGCACTCAGCAAACAGCACATCACTGACAGTACACAATGTACCACACCCCCATCAGGTACCCAGCACACCACACACCACTGACAGTACACAATGTACCACACCCCCATCAGACACCCAGCACACCACACACCACTGACAGTACACAATGTACCACAGCCCCATCAGACACCCAGCACACCGCACACCACTGACAGTACACAATGTACCACACCCCCATCAGGCACCCAGCTCACCACACACCACTGACAGTACACAATGTACCACAGCCCCATCAGACACCCAGCGCACCGCACACCACTGACAGTACACAATGTACCACACCCCCATCAGACACCCAGCACACCACACACCACTGACAGTACACAATATACCACAGCCCCTTCAGACACCCAGCACACCGCACACCACTGACAGTACACAATGTACCTCACCCCCATCAGATACCCAGCACACCGCACACCACTGCCAGTACACAATGTACCACAGCCCCATCAGGGACACAGCACACCGCAAACCACTGACAGTACACAATGTACCACAGCCCCATCAGACACCCAGCACACCACACACCACTGACAGTACACAATGTACCACAGCCCCATCCGACACCCAGCACACCGCACACCACTGACAGTACACAATGTACCACACCCCCATCAGACACCCAGCACACCACACACCACTGACAGTACACAATGTACCACACCCCCATCAGACACCCAGCACACCACACACCACTGACAGTACACAATGTACCACAGCCCCATCAGACACCCAGCACACCGCACACCACTGACAGTACACAATGTACCACACCCCCATCAGGCACCCAGCACACCACACACCACTGACAGTACACAATGTACCACAGCCCAATCAGACACCCAGCACACCACACACCACTGACAGTACACAATGTACCACACCCCCATCAGACACCCAGCACACCGCACACCACTGACAGTACACAATGTACCACACCCCCATCAGACACTCAGCAAACAGCACACCACTGACAGTACACAATGTACCACACCCCCATCAGACACCCAGCACAACACACACCACTGACAGTACACAATGTACCACACCCCCATCAGACACCCAGCTCACCGCACACCACTGACAGTACACAATGTACCACACCCCCATCAGACACTCAGCAAACAGCACACCACTGACAGTACACAATGTACCACACCCCCATCAGACACCCAGCACAACACACACCACTGACAGTACACAATGTACCACACCCCCATCAGACACCCAGCACACCACACACCACTGACAGTACACAATGTACCACACCCCCATCAGACACCCAGCACACCACACACCACTGACAGTACACAATGTACCACAGCCCCCATTAGACACCCAGCACACCACACACCACTGACAGTACACAATGTACCACACCCCCATCAGGCACCCAGCACACCGCACACCACTGACAGTACACAATGTACCACAGCCCCATCAGACACCCAGCACACCGCACACCACTGACAGTACACAATGTACCAAACCCCCATCAGACAACCAGCACACCGCACAACACTGACAGTACACAATGTACCATACCCACATCATGAACCCAGCACACCGCACACCACTGACAGTACACAATGTACCACAGCCCCATCAGACACCCAGCACACCGCACACCACTGACAGTACACAATGTACCACAGCCCCATCTGACACCCAGCACACCGCACACCACTGACAGTACACAAAGTAACACAGCCCCATCAGACACCCAGCACACCGCACACCACTGACAGTACACAATGTACCACAGCCCCATCAGACACCCTGCACACCGCACACCACTGACAGTACACAATGTACCACACCCCCATCAGACACCCAGCACACCGCACACCACTGACAGTACACAATGTACCACAGCCGCATCAGACACCCAGCACACCGCACACCACTGACAGTACACAATGTACCACAGCCCCATCAGACACCCAGCACACCGCACACCACTGACAGTACACAATATACCACACCCCCATCAGACACCCAGCACACTGCACACCACTGTCAGTACACAATGTACCACACCCCCATCAGACAGCTAGCACACCGCACACCACTGACAGTACACAATGTACCACAGCCCCATCAGGCACACAGCACACCGCACACCACTGACAGTACACAATGTACCACAGCCCCATCAGGCACCCAGCACACCACACACCACTGACTGTACACAATGTACCACACCCCCATCAGACACTCAGAACACCGCACACCACTGACAGTACACGATGTACCACACCCCCATCAGGCACCCAGCACACCGCACACCACTGACAGTACACAATGTACCGCACCCCCATTCGACACCCAGCACACCGCACACCACTGACCGTACACAATGTACCACAGCCCCATCAGACACCCAGCACACCGTACACCACTGACAGTACACAATGTACCACACCCCCATCAGGCACCCAGCTCACCGCACACCACTGACTGTACACATTGTACCACACCCCCATCAGACACTCAGCACACCGCACACCACTGACAGTACACAATGTACCACACCCACATCAGATACCCAGCACACCGCACACCACTGACAGTACACGATGTACCACACCTCCATCAGGCACCCAGCACACTGCACACCTCTGACAGGACACAATGTACCGCACCCCCATTCGACACCCAGCACACCGCACACCACTGACAGTACACAATGTACCACACCCCCATCAGACAGCTAGCACACCGCACACCACTGACAGTACACAATGTATCACACCCCCATTAGACACCCAGCACACCGCACACCACTGACAGTACACAATGTACCACAGCCCCATCAGGCACACAGCACACCGCACACCACTGACAGTACACAATGTACCACACCCTCATTAGACACCCAGCACACCACACACCACTGACTGTACACAATGTACCACACCCCCATCAGACACTCAGAACACCACACACCACTGACAGTACACGATGTACCACACCCCCATCAGGCACCCAGCACACCGCACACCACTGACAGTACACAATGTACCGCACCCCCATTCGACACACAGCACACCGCACACCACTGACCGTACACAATGTACCACAGCCCCATCAGACACCCAGCACACCGTACACCACTGACAGTACACAATGTACCACACCCCCATCAGGCACCCAGCTCACCGCACACCACTGACTGTACACATTGTACCACACCCCCATCAGACACTCAGCACACCGCACACCACTGACAGTACACAATGTACCACACCCACATCAGATACACAGCACATCGCACACCACTGACAGTACACGATGTACCACACCCCCATCAGGCACCCAGCACACCGCACACCTCTGACAGGACACAATGTACCGCACCCCCATTCGACACCCAGCACACCGCATACCACTGACAGTACACAATGTACCACAGCCCCATCAGACACCCAGTATACCACACACCACTGACAGTACACAATGTACCACACCCCCATCAGGCACACAGCACACCGCACACCACTGACAGTACACAATGTACCACACCCCCATCAGGCACCCAGCTCACCGCACACCACTGACAGTACACAATGTACCACACCCCCATCAGACACCCAGCACACCACACACCACTGACAGTACACAATGTACCACAGTCCCATCAGACACCCAGCACACCGCACACCACTGACAGTACACAATGTACCATACCCCCATCAGACACCCAGCACACCGCACACCACTGACAGTACACAATGTTCCACACCCCCATCAGACACCCAGCACACCGCAGTCCACTGACAGTACACAATGTACCACAGTCCCATCAGGTACCCAGCACACCGCACACCACTGACAGTACACAATGTACCACACCCCCATCAGACACCCAGCACACCTCACACCACTGACAATACACAATGTACCACACCCCCATCAGACACCCAGCACACCGCACACCACTGACAATACACAATGTACCGCACCCCCATTCGACAACCAGCGCACCGCACACCACTGACAGTACACAATGTACCACACTCCCATCAGAAACCCAGCACACCGCACACCACTCACAGTACACAATGTACCGCAGCCCCATCAGACACCCAGCACACCGCACACCACTGACAGTACCCAATGTACCACACTCCCATCAGACACCCAGCACACCGCACACCACTGACAGTACACAATGTACCACAGCCCATCAGACACCCAGCACACCACTGACAGTGCACAATGTACCACAGCCCCATCAGACACCCAGCACACCACACACCACTGACAGTACACAATGTACCACAGCCCCATCAGACACCCAGCACACCGCACACCACTGACAGTACACAATGTACCACACCCCCATCAGACACCCAGCACACCGCACACCACTGACAGTACACAATGTACCACACCCCCATCAGACACCCAGCACACCACACACCACTGACAGTACACAATGTACCACACCCCCATCAGACACCCAGCACACCACACACCACTGACAGTACACAATGTACCACAGCCCCATCAGACACCCAGCACACCGCACACCACTGACAGTACATAATGTACCACAGCCCAATCAGACACCCAGCACACCACACACCACAGACAGTACACAATGTACCACACCCCCATCAGACACCCAGCACAACACACACAACTGACAGTACACAATGTACCACACCCCCATCAGACACCCAGCTCACCGCACACCACTGACAGTACACAATGTACCACACCCCCATCAGACACTCAGGAAACAGCAAACCACTGACAGTACACAATGTACCACACACCCATCAGACACCCAGCACAACACACACCACTGACAGTACACAATGTACCACACCCCCATCAGACACCCAGCACAACACACACCACTGACAGTACACAATGTACCACACCCACATCATGAACCCAGCACACCACACACCACTGACAGTACACAATGTACCACACCCCCATCATGAGCCCAGCACACCACACACCACTGACAGTACACAATGTACCACACCCCCATCAGACACTCAGCACACCGCACACCACTGACAGTACACAATGTACCACACCCCCATCAGACACCCAGCACACCGCACACCACTGACAGTACACAATGTACCACACCCCCATCAGACACCCAGCACACCGCACACCACTGACAGTACACAATGTACCACAGTCCCATCAGACACCCAGCACACCGCACACCACTGACAGTACACAATGTACCACACCCCCATCAGACACCCAGCACACCGCACACCACTGACAGTACACAATGTTCCACACCCCCATCAGACACCCAGCACACCGCAGTCCACTGACAGTACACAATGTACCACAGTCCCATCAGGTACCCAGCACACCGCACACCACTGACAGTACACAATGTACCACACCCCCATCAGACACCCAGCACACCTCACACCACTGACAATACACAATGTACCACACCCCCATCAGACACCCAGCACACCGCACACCACTGACAATACACAATGTACCGCACCCCCATTCGACAACCAGCGCACCGCACACCACTGACAGTACACAATGTACCACACTCCCATCAGAAACCCAGCACACCGCACACCACTCACAGTACACAATGTACCGCAGCCCCATCAGACACCCAGCACACCGCACACCACTGACAGTACACAATGTACCACACTCCCATCAGACACCCAGCACACCGCACACCACTGACAGTACACAATGTACCACAGCCCATCAGACACCCAGCACACCACTGACAGTGCACAATGTACCACAGCCCCATCAGACACCCAGCACACCACACACCACTGACAGTACACAATGTACCACAGCCCCATCAGACACCCAGCACACCGCACACCACTGACAGTACACAATGTACCACACCCCCATCAGACACCCAGCACACCGCACACCACTGACAGTACACAATGTACCACACCCCCATCAGACACCCAGCACACCACACACCACTGACAGTACACAATGTACCACACCCCCATCAGACACCCAGCACACCACACACCACTGACAGTACACAATGTACCACAGCCCCATCAGACACCCAGCACACCGCACACCACTGACAGTACATAATGTACCACAGCCCAATCAGACACCCAGCACACCACACACCACAGACAGTACACAATGTACCACACCCCCATCAGACACCCAGCACAACACACACAACTGACAGTACACAATGTACCACACCCCCATCAGACACCCAGCTCACCGCACACCACTGACAGTACACAATGTACCACACCCCCATCAGACACTCAGGAAACAGCAAACCACTGACAGTACACAATGTACCACACACCCATCAGACACCCAGCACAACACACACCACTGACAGTACACAATGTACCACACCCCCATCAGACACCCAGCACAACACACACCACTGACAGTACACAATGTACCACACCCACATCATGAACCCAGCACACCACACACCACTGACAGTACACAATGTACCACACCCCCATCATGAGCCCAGCACACCACACACCACTGACAGTACACAATGTACCACACCCCCATCAGACACTCAGCACACCGCACACCACTGACAGTACACAATGTACCACACCCCCATCAGACACCCAGCACACCGCACACCACTGACAGTACACAATGTACCACACCCCCATCAGACACCCAGCACACCGCACACCACTGACAGTACACAATGTACCATACCCCCATCAGACACAGCACACCACACACCACTGACAGTACACAATGTACCACACCCCCATCAGGCACCCAGCACACCGCACACCACTGACAGTACACAATGTACCACAGCCCCATCAGACACCCAGCACACCGCACACCACTGACAGTACACAATGTACCACACCCCCATCAGACAACCAGCACACCGCACAACACTGACAGTACACAATGTACCACACCCACATCATGAACCCAGCACACCACACACCACTGACAGTACACAATGTACCACACCCCCATCATGAGCCCAGCACACCACACACCACTGACAGTACACAATGTACCACACCCCCATCAGACACTCAGCACACCGCACACCACTGACAGTACACAATGTACCACACCCCCATCAGACACCCAGCACACCGCACACCACTGACAGTACACAATGTACCACACCCCCATCAGACACCCAGCACACCGCACACCACTGACAGTACACAATGTACCATACCCCCATCAGACACAGCACACCACACACCACGGACAGTACACAATGTACCACACCCCCATCAGGCACCCAGCACACCGCACACCACTGACAGTACACAATGTACCACAGCCCCATCAGACACCCAGCACACCGCACACCACTGACAGTACACAATGTACCACACCCCCATCAGACAACCAGCACACCGCACAACACTGACAGTACACAATGTACCACACCCACATCATGAACCCAGCACACCACACACCACTGACAGTACACAATGTACCACACCCCCATCATGAGCCCAGCACACCACACACCACTGACAGTACACAATGTACCACACCCCCATCAGACACTCAGCACACCGCACACCACTGACAGTACACAATGTACCACACCCCCATCAGACACCCAGCACACCGCACACCACTGACAGTACACAATGTACCACAACCCCATCAGACACCCAGCACACCGCACACCACTGACAGTACACAATGTACCATACCCCCATCAGACACAGCACACCGCACACCACTGACAGTACACAATGTACCACACCCCCATCGGACACCCAGCACACCGCACACCACTGACAGTACACAATGTACCACACCCCCATCAGACACCCAGCACACCACACACCACTGACAGTACACAATGTACCACACTCCCATCAGACACCCAGCACACCGCACACCACTGACAGTACACAATGTACCACAGCCCCATCAGACACTCAGCACACCGCACACCACTGACAGTACACAATGTAACACAGCCCCATCAGACACACAGCACACCGCACACCACTGACAGTACACAATGTACCACAGCCCCATCAGACACCCAGCACACCGCACACCACTGACAGTACACAAAGTACCACAGCCCAATCAGACACCCAGCACACCGCACACCACTGACCGTACACAATGTACCACAGCCCCATCAGACACCCAGCACACCGTACACCACTGACAGTACACAATGTACCACACCCCCATCAGGCACCCAGCTCACCGCACACCACTGACTGTACACATTGTACCACACCCCCATCAGACACTCAGCACACCGCACACCACTGACAGTACACAATGTACCACACCCCCATCAGGCACCCAGCACACCGCACACCACTGACAGTACACGATGTACCACACCCCCATCAGGCACCCAGCACACCGCACACCTCTGACAGGACACAATGTACCGCACCCCCATTCGACACCCAGCACACCGCACACCACTGACAGTACACAATGTACCACAGCCCCATCAGACACCCAGCACACCACACACCACTGACAGTACACAATGTACCACACCCCCATCAGGCACACAGCACACCGCACACCACTGACAGTACACAATGTACCACACCCCCATCAGACACCCAGCACACCGCACACCACTGACAGTACACAATGTACCACACCCCCATCAGACAGCTAGCACACCGCACACCACTGACAGTACACAATGTATCACACCCCCATTAGACACCCAGCACACCGCACACCACTGACAGTACACAATGTACCACAGCCCCATCAGGCACACAGCACACCGCACACCACTGACAGTACACAATGTACCACACCCTCATTAGACACCCAGCACACCGCACACCACTGACAGTACACAATGTACCACACCCCCATCAGACACCCAGCACACCACACACCACTGACTGTACACAATGTACCACACCCCCATCAGACACTCAGAACACCGCACACCACTGACAGTACACGATGTACCACACCCCCATCAGGCACCCAGCACACCGCACACCACTGACAGTACACAATGTACCGCACCCCAATTCGACACCCAGCACACCGCACACCACTGACCGTACACAATGTACCACAGCCCCATCAGACACCCAGCACACCGTACACCACTGACAGTACACAATGTACCACACCCCCATCAGGCACCCATCTCACCGCACACCACTGACTGTACACATTGTACCACACCCCCATCAGACACTCAGCACACCGCACACCACTGACAGTACACAATGTACCACACCCACATCAGATACCCAGCACACCGCACACCACTGACAGTACACGATGTACCACACCCCCATCAGGCACCCAGCACACCGCACACCTCTGACAGGACACAATGTACCGCACCCCCATTCGACACCCAGCACACCGCATACCACTGACAGTGCACAATGTACCACAGTCCCATCAGACACCCAGCACACCACACACCACTGACAGTACACAATGTACCACACCCCCATCAGGCACACAGCACACCGCACACCACTGACAGTACACAATGTACCACACCCCCATCAGGCACCCAGCTCACCGCACACCACTGACAGTACACAATGTACCACACCCCCATCAGACACCCAGCACACCACACACCACTGACAGTACACAATGTACCACAGTCCCATCAGACACCCAGCACACCGCACACCACTGACAGTACACAATGTACCACACCCCCATCAGACACCCAGCACACCGCACACCACTGACAGTACACAATGTACCACACCCCCATCAGACACCCAGCACACCGCAGTCCACTGACAGTACACAATGTACCACAGTCCCATCAGGTACCCAGCACACCGCACACCACTGACAGTACACAATGTACCACACCCCCATCAGACACCCAGCACACCTCACACCACTGACAATACACAATGTACCACACCCCCATCAGACACCCAGCACACCGCACACCACTGACAATACACAATGTACCGCACCCCCATTCGACAACCAGCGCACCGCACACCACTGACAGTACACAATGTACCACACTCCCATCAGACACCCAGCACACCGCACACCACTGACAGTACACAATGTACCGCAGCCCCATCAGACACCCAGCACACCGCACACCACTGACAGTACACAATGTACCACACTCCCATCAGACACCCAGCACACCGCACACCACTGACAGTACACAATGTACCACACCCCCATCAGACACCCAGCACACCACACACCACTGACAGTACACAATGTACCACACCCCCATCAGGCACCCAGCACACCGCACACCACTGAGAGTACACAATGTACCTCACCCCCATCAGACACCCAGCACACCGCACACCACTGACAGTACACAATGTACCACAGCCCCATCAGGCACCCAGCACACCGCACACCACTGACAGTACACAATGTACCACAGCCCCATCAGGCACCCAGCACACCGCACACCACTGACAGTACACAATGTACCACATCCCCATCAGACACCCAGCACACCACACACCACTGACAGTACACAATGTACCACACCCCCATCAGACACTCAGCACACCGCACACCACTGACAGTACACAATGTACCACACCCCCATCAGACACCCAGCACACAACACACCACTGACAGTACACAATGTACCACACCCCCATCAGACACCCAGCACAACACACACCACTGACAGTACACAATGTACCACACCCCCATCAGACACCCAGCACACCACACACCACTGACAGTACACAATGTACCACACCCCCATCAGACACCCAGCACACCGCACACCACTGACAGTACACAATGTACCACACCCCAGTCAGGCACCCAGCACACCACACACAACTGACAGTACACAATGTACCACAGTTCCATCAGACACCCAGCACACCGCACACCACTGACAGTACACAATGTACCACACCCCCATCAGACACCCAGCACACCACACACCACTGACAGTACACAATGTACCACACCCCCATCAGACACCCAGCACACCACACACCACTGACAGTACATAATGTACCACCGTCCCATCAGACACCCAGCACACCGCACACCACTGACAGTACACAATGGTTCACAGCCCCATCAGACACCCAGCACACCGCACACCAAAGACAGTACACAATGTACCACACCCCCATCAGGCACCCAGCACACCACACACCACTGACAGTACACAATGTACCACAGACCCATCAGACACCCAGCACACCACACACCACTGACAGTACACAATGTACCACACCCCCATCGGACACCCAGCACACCGCACACCACTGACAGTACACAATGTACCACACCCCCATCGGACACTCAGCACACCGCACACCACTGACAGTACACAATGTACCACACCCCCATCAGACACCCAGCACACCACACACCACTGACAGTACACAATGTACCACACTCCCATCAGACACCCAGCACACCGCACACCACTGACAGTACACAATGTACCACAGCCCCATCAGACACTCAGCACACCGCACACCACTGACAGTACACAATGTACCACAGCCCCATCAGACACCCAGCACACCGCACACCACTGACAGTACACAATGTACCACAGCCCCATCAGACACCCAGCACACCGCACACCACTGACAGTACACAAAGTACCACAGCCCCATCAGACACCCAGCACACCGCACACCACTAACCGTACACAATGTACCACAGCCCCATCAGACACCCAGCACACCGTACACCACTGACAGTACACAATGTACCACACCCCCATCAGGCACCCAGCTCACCGCACACCACTGACTGTACACATTGTACCACACCCCCATCAGACACTCAGCACACCGCACACCACTGACAGTACACAATGTACCACACCCACATCAGATACACAGCACACCGCACACCACTGACAGTACACGATGTACCACACCCCCATCAGGCACCCAGCACACCGCACACCTCTGACAGGAGACAATGTACCGCACCCCCATTCGACACCCAGCACACCGCATACCACTGACAGTACACAATGTACCACACCCCCATCAGACACCCAGCACACCACACACCACTGACAGTACACAATGTACCACACCCCCATCAGGCACACAGCACACCGCACACCACTGACAGTACACAATGTACCTCACCCCCATCAGACACCCAGCACACCGCACACCACTGACAGTACACAATGTACCACACCCCCATCAGACACGCAGCACACCGCTCACCACTGACAGTACACAATGTACCACAGCCCCATCAGGCACCCAGCACACCGCACACCACTGACAGTACACAATGTACCACATCCCCATCAGACACCCAGCACACCACACACCACTGACAGTACACAATGTACCACACCCCCATCAGACACTCAGCACACCGCACACCACTGACAGTACACAATGTACCACACCCCCATCAGACACCCAGCACACAACACACCACTGACAGTACACAATGTACCACACCCCCATCAGACACCCAGCACAACACACACCACTGACAGTACACAATGTACCACACCCCCATCAGACACCCAGCACACCACACACCACTGACAGTACACAATGTACCACACCCCCATCAGACACCCAGCACACCGCACACCACTGACAGTACACAATGTACCACACCCCAGTCAGGCACCCAGCACACCACACACAACTGACAGTACACAATGTACCACAGTTCCATCAGGCACCCAGCACACCGCACACCACTGACAGTACACAATGTACCACACCCCCATCAGACACCCAGCACACCGCACACCACTGACAGTACACAATGTACCACACCCCAGTCAGGCACCCAGCACACCACACACAACTGACAGTACACAATGTACCACAGTTCCATCAGACACCCAGCACACCGCACACCACTGACAGTACACAATGTACCACACCCCCATCAGACACCCAGCGCACCACACACCACTGACAGTACACAATGTACCACACCCCCATCAGACACCCAGCACACCACACACCACTGACAGTACACAATGTACCACACCCCCATCAGACACCCAGCACACCACACACCACTGACAGTACATAATGTACCACCGTCCCATCAGACACCCAGCACACCGCACACCACTGACAGTACACAATGGTTCACAGCCCCATCAGACACCCAGCACACCGCACACCAAAGACAGTACACAATGTACCACACCCCCATCAGGCACCCAGCAAACCACACACCACTGACAGTACACAATGTACCACAGACCCATCAGACACCCAGCACACCACACACCACTGACAGTACACAATGTACCACACCCCCATCGGACACCCAGCACACCGCACACCACTGACAGTACACAATGTACCACACCCCCATCGGACACTCAGCACACCGCACACCACTGACAGTACACAATGTACCACACCCCCATCAGACACCCAGCACACCACACACCACTGACAGTACACAATGTACCACACTCCCATCAGACACCCAGCACACCGCACACCACTGACAGTACACAATGTACCACAGCCCCATCAGACACTCAGCACACCGCACACCACTGACAGTACACAATGTACCACAGCCCCATCAGACACCCAGCACACCGCACACCACTGACAGTACACAATGTACCACAGCCCCATCAGACACCCAGCACACCGCACACCACTGACAGTACACAAAGTACCACAGCCCCATCAGACACCCAGCACACCGCACACCACTAACCGTACACAATGTACCACAGCCCCATCAGACACCCAGCACACCGTACACCACTGACAGTATTCAATGTACCACACCCCCATCAGGCACCCAGCTCACCGCACACCACTGACTGTACACATTGTACCACACCCCCATCAGACACTCAGCACACCGCACACCACTGACAGTACACAATGTACCACACCCACATCAGATACCCAGCACACCGCACACCACTGACAGTACACGATGTACCACACCCCCATCAGGCACCCAGCACACCGCACACCTCTGACAGGAGACAATGTACCGCACCCCCATTCGACACCCAGCACACCGCATACCACTGACAGTACATAATGTACCACAGCCCCATCAGACACCCAGCACACCACACACCACTGACAGTACACAATGTACCACACCCCCATCAGGCACACAGCACACCGCACACCACTGACAGTACACAATGTACCACACCTCCATCAGGCACCCAGCTCACCGCACACCACTGACAGTACACAATGTACCACACCCCCATCAGACACCCAGCACACCACACACCACTGACAGTACACAATGTACCACAGTCCCATCAGACACCCAGCACACCGCACACCACTGACAGTACACAATGTACCACACCCCCATCAGACACCCAGCACACCGCACACCACTGACAGTACACAATGTACCACACCCCCATCAGACACCCAGCACACCGCAGTCCACTGACAGTACACAATGTACCACAGTCCCATCAGGTACCCAGCACACCGCACACCACTGACAGTACACAATGTACCACACACCCATCAGACACCCAGCACACCTCACACCACTGACAATACACAATGTACCACACCCCCATCAGACACCCAGCACACCGCACACCACTGACAATACACAATGTACCGCACCCCCATTCGACAACCAGCGCACCGCACACCACTGACAGTACACAATGTACCACACTCCCATCAGACACCCAGCACACCGCACACCACTGACAGTACACAAAGTACCGCAGCCCCATCAGACACCCAGCACACCGCACACAACTGACAGTACACAATGTACCACACTACCATCAGACACCCAGCACACCGCACACCACTGACAGTACACAATGTACCACACCCCCATCAGACACCCAGCACACCACACACCACTGACAGTACTCAATGTACCACACCCCCATCAGACACACAGCACACCGCACACCACTGACAGTACACAATGTACCTCACCCCCATCAGACACCCAGCACACCGCACACCACTGACAGTACACAATGTACCACACCCCCATCAGACACTCAGCACACCGCACACCACTGACAGTACACAATGTACCACAGCCCCATCAGACACTCAGCACACCGCACACCACTGACAGTACACAATGTACCACACCCCCATCAGACACGCAGCACACCGCACACCGCTGACAGTACACAATGTACCACAGCCCCATCAGGCACCCAGCACACCGCACACCACTGACAGTACACAATGTACCACATCCCCATCAGACACGCAGCACACCACACACCACTGGCAGTACACAATGTACCACACCCCCATCAGACACTCAGCACACCGCACACCACTGACAGTACACAATGTACCACACCCCCATCAGACACCCAGCACACCACAGACCACTGACAGTACACAATGTACCACACCCCCATCAGACACCCAGCACACCGCACACCACTGACAGTACACAATGTACCACCCCCATCAGACACCCAGCACAACACACACCACTGACAGTACACAATGTACCACACCCCCATCAGACACCCAGCACACCACACACCACTGACAGTACACAATGTACCACAGCCCCATCAGGCACCCAGCACACCGCACACCACTGACAGTACACAATGTACCACACCCCAATCAGGCACACAGCACACCACACACAACTGACAGTACACAATGTACCACAGTTCCATCAGACACCCAGCACACCGCACACCACTGACAGTACACAATGTACCACACCCCAATCAGGCACCCAGCACACCACACACAACTGACAGTACACAATGTACCACAGTTCCATCAGACACCCAGCACACCGCACACCACTGACAGTACACAATGTACCACACCCCCATCAGACACCCAGCACACCACACACCACTGACAGTACACAATGTACCACACCCCCATCAGACACCCAGCACACCACACACCACTGACAGTACATAATGTACCACCGTCCCATCAGACACCCAGCACACCGCACACCACTGACAGTACACAATGGTTCACAGCCCCATCAGACACCCAGCACACCGCACACCACTGACAGTACACAATGTACCACACCCCCATCAGGCACCCAGCACACCACACACCACTGACAGTACACAATGTACCACAGACCCATCAGACACCCAGCACACCGCACACCACTGACAGTACACAATGTACCACACCCCCATCAGGCACCCAGCACACCGCACACCACTGACAGTACAAAATGTACCACACCCCCATCAGACACCCAGCACACCGCACACCACTGACAGTACAAAATTTACCATACCCCCATCCGGCACCCAGCACACCGCACACCACTGACAGTACACAATGTACCACACCCCCATCAGGCACCCAGCACACCGCACACCTCTGACAGTACACAATGTACCGCACCCCCATTCGACACCCAGCACACCGCACACCACTGACAGTACACGATGTACCACAGCCCCATCAGACACCCAGCACACCACACACCACTGACAGTACACAATGTACCACAGTCCCATCAGGCACACAGCACACCGCACACCACTGGCAGTACACAATGTACCACACCCCCATCAGGCACCCAGCTCACCGCACACCACTGACAGTACACAATGTACCACACGCCCATCAGACACCCAGCACACCACACACCACTGACAGTACACAATGTACCACAGTCCCATCAGACACCCAGCACACCGCACACCACTGACAGTACACAATGTACCACACCCCCATCAGACACCCAGCACACCGCACACCACTGACAGTACACAATGTACCTCACCCCCATCAGACACCCAGCACATCGCACACCACTGACAGTACACAATGTACCACACCCCCATCAGGCACACAGCACACCACACACCACTGACAGTACACAATGTACCCCACCCCCATCAGACACCCAGCACACCGCACACCACTGACAGTACACAATGTACCACACCCCCATCAGTCACCCAGCACACCGCACACCACTGACAGTACACAATGTACCACAGTCCCATCAGGTACCCAGCACACCGCACACCACTGACAGTACACAATGTACCACACCCCCATCAGACAACCAGCACACCGCACACCACTGACAGTACACAATGTACCACACCCCCATCAGACACCCAGCACACCGCAGACCACTGACAGTACACAATGTACCACAGTCCCATCAGGAACCCAGCACACCGCACACCACTGACAGTACACAATGTACCACACCCCCATCAGACACCCAGCACACCGCACACCACTGACAATACACAATGTACCACACCCCCATCAGACACCCAGCACACAGCACACCACTGACAATACACAATGTACCGCACCCCCATTCGACACCCAGCGCACCGCACACCACTGACAGTACACAATGTACCACACTCCCATCAGACACCCAGCACACCGCACACCACTGACAGTACACAATGTGCCGCAGCCCCATCAGACACCCAGCAAACCGCACACCACTGACAGCACACAATGTACCACACTCCCATCAGACACCCAGCACACCGCACACCACTGACAGTACACAATGTACCACACCCCCCATCAGACACCCAGCACACCGCACACCACTGACAGTACACAATGTACCACACCCCCATCAGACACCCAGCACACCGCACACCACTGACAGTACACAATGTACCTCACCCCCATCAGACACCCAGCACATCGCACACCACTGACAGTACACAATGTACCACACCCCCATCAGACACCCAGCACACCGCACACCACTGACAGTACACAATGTACCACACCCCCATCAGACACCCAGCACACCGCACACCACTGACAGTACACAATGTACCTCACCCCCATCAGACACCCAGCACATCGCACACCACTGACAGTACACAATGTACCACAGTCCCATCAGGAACCCAGCACACCGCACACCACTGACAGTACACAATGTACCACACCCCCATCAGACACCCAGCACACCGCACACCACTGACAATACACAATGTACCACACCCCCATCAGACACCCAGCACACCGCACACCACTGACAATACACAATGTACCGCACCCCCATTCGACACCCAGCGCACCGCACACCACTGACAGTACACAATGTACCACACTCCCATCAGACACCCAGCACACCGCACACCACTGACAGTACACAATGTGCCGCAGCCCCATCAGACACCCAGCAAACCGCACACCACTGACAGCACACAATGTACCACACTCCCATCAGACACCCAGCACACCGCACACCACTGACAGTACACAATGTACCACACCCCCATCAGACACCCAGCACACCGCACACCACTGACAGTACACAATGTACCACACCCCCATCAGACACCCAGCACACCGCACACCACTGACAGTACACAATGTACCTCACCCCCATCAGACACCCAGCACATCGCACACCACTGACAGTACACAATGTACCACACCCCCATCAGACACCCAGCACACCGCACACCACTGACAGTACACAATGTACCACACCCCCATCAGACACCCAGCACACCGCACACCACTGACAGTACACAATGTACCACACCCCCATCAGGCACCCAGCACACCGCACACCTCTGACAGGAGACAATGTACCGCACCCCCATTCGACACCCAGCACACCGCATACCACTGACAGTACACAATGTACCACAGCCCCATCAGACACCCAGCACACCACACACCACTGACAGTACACAATGTACCACACCCCCATCAGGCACACAGCACACCGCACACCACTGACAGTACACAATGTACCTCACCCCCATCAGACACCCAGCACACCGCACACCACTGACAGTACACAATGTACCACACCCCCATCAGACACGCAGCACACCGCACACCACTGACAGTACACAATGTACCACAGCCCCATCAGGCACCCAGCACACCGCACACCACTGACAGTACACAATGTACCACATCCCCATCAGACACCCAGCACACCACACACCACTGACAGTACACAATGTACCACACCCCCATCAGACACTCAGCACACCGCACACCACTGACAGTACACAATGTACCACACCCCCATCAGACACCCAGCACACAACACACCACTGACAGTACACAATGTACCACACCCCCATCAGACACCCAGCACAACACACACCACTGACAGTACACAATGTACCACACCCCCATCAGACACCCAGCACACCACACACCACTGACAGTACACAATGTACCACACCCCCATCAGACACCCAGCACACCGCACACCACTGACAGTACACAATGTACCACACCCCAGTCAGGCACCCAGCACACCACACACAACTGACAGTACACAATGTACCACAGTTCCATCAGGCACCCAGCACACCGCACACCACTGACAGTACACAATGTACCACACCCCCATCAGACACCCAGCACACCGCACACCACTGACAGTACACAATGTACCACACCCCAGTCAGGCACCCAGCACACCACACACAACTGACAGTACACAATGTACCACAGTTCCATCAGACACCCAGCACACCGCACACCACTGACAGTACACAATGTACCACACCCCCATCAGACACCCAGCACACCGCACACCAAAGACAGTACACAATGTACCACACCCCCATCAGGCACCCAGCACACCACACACCACTGACAGTACACAATGTACCACAGACCCATCAGACACCCAGCACACCACACACCACTGACAGTACACAATGTACCACACCCCCATCGGACACCCAGCACACCGCACACCACTGACAGTACACAATGTACCACACCCCCATCGGACACTCAGCACACCGCACACCACTGACAGTACACAATGTACCACACCCCCATCAGACACCCAGCACACCACACACCACTGACAGTACACAATGTACCACACTCCCATCAGACACCCAGCACACCGCACACCACTGACAGTACACAATGTACCACAGCCCCATCAGACACTCAGCACACCGCACACCACTGACAGTACACAATGTACCACAGCCCCATCAGACACCCAGCACACCGCACACCACTGACAGTACACAATGTACCACAGCCCCATCAGACACCCAGCACACCGCACACCACTGACAGTACACAAAGTACCACAGCCCCATCAGACACCCAGCACACCGCACACCACTAACCGTACACAATGTACCACAGCCCCATCAGACACCCAGCACACCGTACACCACTGACAGTACACAATGTACCACACCCCCATCAGGCACCCAGCTCACCGCACACCACTGACTGTACACATTGTACCACACCCCCATCAGACACTCAGCACACCGCACACCACTGACAGTACACAATGTACCACACCCACATCAGATACCCAGCACACCGCACACCACTGACAGTACACGATGTACCACACCCCCATCAGGCACCCAGCACACCGCACACCTCTGACAGGAGACAATGTACCGCACCCCCATTCGACACCCAGCACACCGCATACCACTGACAGTACATAATGTACCACAGCCCCATCAGACACCCAGCACACCACACACCACTGACAGTACACAATGTACCACACCCCCATCAGGCACACAGCACACCGCACACCACTGACAGTACACAATGTACCACACCTCCATCAGGCACCCAGCTCACCGCACACCACTGACAGTACACAATGTACCACACCCCCATCAGACACCCAGCACACCACACACCACTGACAGTACACAATGTACCACAGTCCCATCAGACACCCAGCACACCGCACACCACTGACAGTACACAATGTACCACACCCCCATCAGACACCCAGCACACCGCACACCACTGACAGTACACAATGTACCACACCCCCATCAGACACCCAGCACACCGCAGTCCACTGACAGTACACAATGCACCACAGTCCCATCAGGTACCCAGCACACCGCACACCACTGACAGTACACAATGTACCACACCCCCATCAGACACCCAGCACACCTCACACCACTGACAATACACAATGTACCACACCCCCATCAGACACCCAGCACACCGCACACCACTGACAATACACAATGTACCGCACCCCCATTCGACAACCAGCGCACCGCACACCACTGACAGTACACAATGTACCACACTCCCATCAGACACCCAGCACACCGCACACCACTGACAGTACACAAAGTACCGCAGCCCCATCAGACACCCAGCACACCGCACACAACTGACAGTACACAATGTACCACACTACCATCAGACACCCAGCACACCGCACACCACTGACAGTACACAATGTACCACACCCCCATCAGACACCCAGCACACCACACACCACTGACAGTACTCAATGTACCACACCCCCATCAGACACACAGCACACCGCACACCACTGACAGTACACAATGTACCTCACCCCCATCAGACACCCAGCACACCGCACACCACTGACAGTACACAATGTACCACACCCCCATCAGACACTCAGCACACCGCACACCACTGACAGTACACAATGTACCACAGCCCCATCAGACACTCAGCACACCGCACACCACTGACAGTACACAATGTACCACACCCCCATCAGACACGCAGCACACCGCACACCGCTGACAGTACACAATGTACCACAGCCCCATCAGGCACCCAGCACACCGCACACCACTGACAGTACACAATGTACCACATCCCCATCAGACACGCAGCACACCACACACCACTGGCAGTACACAATGTACCACACCCCCATCAGACACTCAGCACACCGCACACCACTGACAGTACACAATGTACCACACCCCCATCAGACACCCAGCACACCACAGACCACTGACAGTACACAATGTACCACACCCCCATCAGACACCCAGCACACCGCACACCACTGACAGTACACAATGTACCACCCCCATCAGACACCCAGCACAACACACACCACTGACAGTACACAATGTACCACACCCCCATCAGACACCCAGCACACCACACACCACTGACAGTACACAATGTACCACACCCCCATCAGACACCCAGCACACCGCACACCACTGACAGTACACAATGTACCACACCCCAATCAGGCACCCAGCACACCACACACAACTGACAGTACACAATGTACCACAGTTCCATCAGACACCCAGCACACCGCACACCACTGACAGTACACAATGTACCACACCCCCATCAGACACCCAGCACACCACACACCACTGACAGTACACAATGTACCACACCCCCATCAGACACCCAGCACACCACACACCACTGACAGTACATAATGTACCACCGTCCCATCAGACACCCAGCACACCGCACACCACTGACAGTACACAATGGTTCACAGCCCCATCAGACACCCAGCACACCGCACACCACTGACAGTACACAATGTACCACACCCCCATCAGGCACCCAGCACACCACACACCACTGACAGTACACAATGTACCACACCCCCATCAGGCACCCAGCACGCTGCACACCACTGACAGTACACAATGTACCACAGACCCATCAGACACCCAGCACACCGCACACCACTGACAGTACACAATGTACCACACCCCCATCAGGCACCCAGCACACCGCACACCACTGACAGTACAAAATGTACCACACCCCCATCAGACACCCAGCACACCGCACACCACTGACAGTACAAAATTTACCATACCCCCATCCGGCACCCAGCACACCGCACACCACTGACAGTACACAATGTACCACACCCCCATCAGGCACCCAGCACACCGCACACCTCTGACAGTACACAATGTACCGCACCCCCATTCGACACCCAGCACACCGCACACCACTGACAGTACACGATGTACCACAGCCCCATCAGACACCCAGCACACCACACACCACTGACAGTACACAATGTACCACAGTCCCATCAGGCACACAGCACACCGCACACCACTGACAGTACACAATGTACCACACCCCCATCAGACACCCAGCACACCGCACACCACTGACAGTACACAATGTACCTCACCCCCATCAGACACCCAGCACATCGCACACCACTGACAGTACACAATGTACCACACCCCCATCAGGCACACAGCACACCACACACCACTGACAGTACACAATGTACCCCACCCCCATCAGACACCCAGCACACCGCACACCACTGACAGTACACAATGTACCACACCCCCATCAGTCACGCAGCACACCGCACACCACTGACAGTACACAATGTACCACAGTCCCATCAGGTACCCAGCACACCGCACACCACTGACAGTACACAATGTACCACACCCCCATCAGACAACCAGCACACCGCACACCACTGACAGTACACAATGTACCACACCCCCATCAGACACCCAGCACACCGCAGACCACTGACAGTACACAATGTACCACAGTCCCATCAGGAACCCAGCACACCGCACACCACTGACAGTACACAATGTACCACACCCCCATCAGACACCCAGCACACCGCACACCACTGACAATACACAATGTACCACACCCCCATCAGACACCCAGCACACCGCACACCACTGACAATACACAATGTACCGCACCCCCATTCGACACCCAGCGCACCGCACACCACTGACAGTACACAATGTACCACACTCCCATCAGACACCCAGCACACCGCACACCACTGACAGTACACAATGTGCCGCAGCCCCATCAGACACCCAGCAAACCGCACACCACTGACAGCACACAATGTACCACACTCCCATCAGACACCCAGCACACCGCACACCACTGACAGTACACAATGTACCACACCCCCATCAGACACCCAGCACACCGCACACCACTGACAGTACACAATGTACCACACCCCCATCAGACACCCAGCACACCGCACACCACTGACAGTACACAATGTACCTCACCCCCATCAGACACCCAGCACATCGCACACCACTGACAGTACACAATGTACCACACCCCCATCAGACACCCAGCACACCGCACACCACTGACAGTACACAATGTACCACACCCCCATCAGACACCCAGCACACCGCACACCACTGACAGTACACAATGTACCTCACCCCCATCAGACACCCAGCACATCGCACACCACTGACAGTACACAATGTACCACAGTCCCATCAGGAACCCAGCACACCGCACACCACTGACAGTACACAATGTACCACACCCCCATCAGACACCCAGCACACCGCACACCACTGACAATACACAATGTACCACACCCCCATCAGACACCCAGCACACCGCACACCACTGACAATACACAATGTACCGCACCCCCATTCGACACCCAGCGCACCGCACACCACTGACAGTACACAATGTACCACACTCCCATCAGACACCCAGCACACCGCACACCACTGACAGTACACAATGTGCCGCAGCCCCATCAGACACCCAGCAAACCGCACACCACTGACAGCACACAATGTACCACACTCCCATCAGACACCCAGCACACCGCACACCACTGACAGTACACAATGTACCACACCCCCATCAGACACCCAGCACACTGCACACCACTGACAGTACACAATGTACCACACCCCCATCAGACACCCAGCACACCGCACACCACTGACAGTACACAATGTACCTCACCCCCATCAGACACCCAGCACATCGCACACCACTGACAGTACACAATGTACCACACCCCCATCAGACACCCAGCACATCGCAAACCACTGACAGTACACAATGTACCACACCCCCATCAGACACCCAGCACACCGCACACCACTGACAGTACACAATGTACCACAGCCCCATCAGGCACCCAGCACACCGCACACCAGTGACAGTACACAATGTACCACACCCCCATCAGACACCCAGCACACCACACACCACTGACAGTACACAATGTACCACACCCCCATCAGACACCCAGCACACCACACACCACTGACAGTACATAATGTACCACCGTCCCATCAGACACCCAGCACACCGCACACCACTGACAGTACACAATGTGCCACAGCCCCATCAGACACCCAGCACACCGCACACCACTGACAGTACACAATGTACCACACCCCCATCAGGCACCGAGCACACCACACACCACTGACAGTACACAATGTACCACAGACCCATCAGACACCCAGCACACCGCACACCACTGACAGTACACAATGTACCACACCCCCATCAGGCACCCAGCACACCGCACACCACTGACAGTACAGAATGTACCACACCCCCATCAGACACCCAGCACACCGCACACCACTGACAGTACACAATGTACCACACCCCCATCCGGCACCCAGCACACGGCACGCCACTGACAGTACACAATGTACCACAGCCCCATCAGACACCCAGCACACCACACACCACTGACAGTACACAATGTACCACACCCCCATCAGACACCCACCACACCACACACCACTGACAGTACACAATGTACCACACCCCCATCCGGCACCCAGCACACCGCACACCACTGACAGTACACAATGTACCACAGCCCCATCAGACACACTGCACATGGCACACCACTGACAGTACACAATGTACCACACCCCCATCAGGCACCCAGCACACCGCACACCACTGACAGTACACAATGTACCACAACCCCATCAGACACCCAGCACACCGCACACCACTGACAGTACACAATGTACCACACCCCCATCAGACACCCAGCACACCACACACCACTGACAGTACACAATGTACCACACCCCCATCAGGCACCCAGCTCACCGCACACCACTGACAGTACACAATGTACCACACCCCCATCAGGCACCCAGCTCACCGCACACCACTGACAGTACACAATGTACCACACCCCGATCAGGCACTCATCAAACCGCACACCACTGACATTACACAATGTACCACACCCCCATCAGGTACCCAGCACACCGCACACCACTGACAGTACACAAAGTACCACACCCCCATCAGACACCCAGCACACCGCACACCACTGACAGTACACAATGTACCACACCCCCATCAGACACCCAGCACACCGCACATCACTGACAGTACACAATGTACCACAGCCCCATCAGACACCCAGCACACCGCACACCACTGACAGTACACAATGTACCACAGTCCCTTCAGGCACCCAGCACACCGCACACCACTGACAGTACACAATGTACCACAGCCCCATCAGACACCCAGCACACCGCACACCACTGACAGTAAACAATGTACCACACCCCCATCAGACACCCAGCACACCTCACACCACTGACAGTACACAATGTACCACACCCCCATCAGACACCCAGCACACCGCACACCACTGACAGTACACAATGTACCACACTCCCATCAGGCACCCAGCACACCGCACACCACTGACAGTACACAATGTACCACACCCCCATTAGACACCCAGCACACCGCACACCACTGACAGTACACAATGTACCACACCCCCATCAGACACCCAGCACACCGCACACCACTGACAGTACACAATGTACCACACCCCCATCAGACACCCAGCACACCGAACACCACTGACAGTACACAATGTACCAGAGCCCCATCAGGCACACAGCACACCACACACCACTGACAGTACACAATGTACCACACCCCCATCAGACACCCAGCTCACCGCACACCACTGACAGTACACAATGTACCACAGCCCCATCAGACACTCAGCACACCGCACACCACTGACAGTACACAATGTACCACACCCCCATCAGGGACCCAGCTCACCGCACACCACTGACAGTACACAATGTACCACACCCCCATTAGACACCCAGCACACCGCACACCACTGACAGTACACAATGTACCACAGCTCCATCAGACACCCAGCACACCACACACTACTGACAGTACACAATGTACCACACCCCCATCAGGCACCCAGCACACCAGACACCACTGACAGTACACAATGTACCACACCCCCCATCAGACACCCAGCACACGACACACCACTGACAGTACACAATGTACCACACCCCCCATCAGACACCCAGGACACCGCACGCCACTGTCAGTACACATTGTACCACACCTCCATCAGACACCCAGGACACCGCACACCACTGTCAGTACACAATGTACCACACCCCCATCAGACACCCAGCACACCAAACACCACTGACAGTACACAATGTACCACAGCCCCATTAGGCACCCAGCACACCGCACACCACTGACAGTACACAATGTACCACAGTCCCATCAGACACCCAGCACACCGCACACCACTGACAGTACACAATGTACCACACCCCCATCAGACACCCAGCACACCACACACCACTGACAGTACACAATGCACCACACCCCCATCAGACACCCAGCACACCGCACACCACTGACAGTACACAATGTACCTCACCCCCATCAGACACCCAGCACACCGCAAACCACTGACAGTACACAATGTACCACAGCCCCATCAGACACCCAGCACACCACACACTACTGACAGTACACAATGTACCACACCCCCATCAGACACCCAGCACACCGCACACCACTGACAGTACACAATGTACCACACCCCCATCAGACACCCAGCACACCGCACACCACTGACAGTACACAATGTACCACACCCCCATTAGACACCCAGAACACCACACACCACTGACAGTACACAATGTACCACAGCCCCATCAGACACCCAGCACACCACACACTACTGACAGTACACAATGTACCACACCCCCATCAGACACCCAGCACACCGCACACCACTGACAGTACACAATGTACCACACCCCCATTAGACACCCAGCACACCGCACACCACTGTCAGTACACAATGTACCACACCCCCATCAGACACCCAGCACACCACACACCACTGACAGTACACAATGTACCACACCCCCATCAGACACCCAGCACACCAAACACCACTGACAGTACACAATGTACCACAGCCCCATCAGGCACCCAGCACACCACACACCACTGACAGTACACAATGTACTTCTCCCCCATCAGACACCCAGCACACCAAACACCACTGACAGTACACAATGTACCACAGTCCCATCAGACACCCAGCACACCGCACACCACTGACAGTACACAATGTACCACACCCCCATCAGACACCCAGCACACCACACACCACTGACAGTACACAATGCACCACACCCCCATCAGACACCCAGCACACCGCACACCACTGACAGTACACATTTTACCACACCCCCATCAGACACCCAGCACACCACACACCACTGACAGTACACAATGAACCACACCCCCATCAGGCACCCAGCTCACCACACACCACTGACAGTACACAATGTACCACACCCCCATCAGGCACCCAGCTCACCACACACCACTGTCAGTACACAATGTACCACACCCCCATCAGACACCCAGCACACCACACACCACTGACAGTACACAATGTACAACAGTCCCGTCAGACACCCAGCACACCGCACACCACTGACCGTACACAATGTACCACACCCACATCAGACACCCAGCACACCACACACCACTGACAGTTCACAAAGTACCACCGTCCCATCAGACACCCAGCACACCGCACACCACTGACACTACACAATGTACCACACCCCCATCAGACACCCAGCAAACCGCACACCACTGACAGTACACAATGTACCACACCCCCATCGGACACCCAGCACACCGCACACCACTGACAGTACACAATGTACCACACCCCCATCAGACACCCAGCAAACCGCACACCACTGACAGTACACAATGTACCACACCCCCATCGGACACCCAGCACACCGCACACCACTGACAGTACACAATGTACCACAGCCCCATCAGACACCCAGCACACCGCACACCACTGACAGTACACAATGTACCACAGCCCCATCAGACACCCAGCACACCGCACACCACTGTCAGTACACAATGTACCACACCCCCATCAGACACCCAGCACACCACACACCACTGACAGTACACAATGTACCGCACCCCCATCAGACACCCAGCACACCGCACACCACTGAAAGTACACAATGTACCACACCCCCATCAGACACCCAGCACACCAAACACCACTGACAGTACACAATGTACCACAGCCCCATTAGGCACCCAGCACACCGCACACCACTGACAGTACACAATGTACCACAGTCCCATCAGACACCCAGCACACCGCACACCACTGACAGTACACAATGTACCACACCCCCATCAGACACCCAGCACACCACACACCACTGACAGTACACAATGCACCACACCCCCATCAGACACCCAGCACACCGCACACCACTGACAGTACACAATGTACCTCACCCCCATCAGACACCCAGCACACCGCAAACCACTGACAGTACACAATGTACCACACCCCCATCAGACACCCAGCACACCACACACCACTGACAGTACACAATGTACCACACCCCCATCAGACACCCAGCACACCGCACACCACTGACAGTACACAATGTACCACACCCCCATCAGACACCCAGCACACCACACACCACTGACAGTACACAATGTACCACACCCCCATCAGACACCCAGCACACCGCACACCACTGACAGTACACAATGTACCACACCCCCATCAGACACCCAGCACACCACACACCACTGACAGTACACAATGTACCACACCCCCATCAGACACCCAGCACACCGCACACCACTGACAGTACACAATGTACCGCACCCCCATCAGGCACTCAGCACACCGCACACCACTGACAGTACACAATGTACCACAACCCCATCAGACACCCAGCACACCATACACCACTGACAGAACACAATGTACCACAGCCCCATCAGACACCCAGCACACCGCACACCACTGACAGTACACAATGTACCACAGCCCCAAAAGTCACCCAGCACACCGCACACCACTGACAGTACACAATGTACCACACCCCCATCAGACACCCAGCACACCGCACACCACTGACATTACACAATGTACCACACCCACATCAGACACCCAGCACACCACACACCACTGACAGTACACAATGTACCACACCCCCATCAGATACCCAGCACACCGCACACCACTGACAGTACACAATGTACAATCGTCCCATCAGACATCCAGCACACCGCACACCACTGACAGTACACAATGTACCACACCCCCATCAGGCACCCAGCACACCGCACACCACTGACAGTACACAATGTACCACAGCCCCATCAGACACCCAGCACACCGCACACCACTGACAGTACACAATGTACCACACCCCCATCGGACACCCAGCACACCGCACACCACTGACAGTACACAATGTACCACAGTCCCATCAGACACCCAGCACACCGCACACCACTGACAGTACACAATGTACCACACCCCCATCAGATACCCAGCACACCGCACACCACTGACAGTACACAATGTACAATCGTCCCATCAGACACCCAGCACACCGCACACCACTGACAGTACACAATGTACCACAACCCCATCAGGCACCCAGCACACCGCACACCACTGACAGTACACAATGTACCACAGCCCCATCAGACACCCAGCACACCGCACACCACTGACAGTACACAATGTACCACACCCCCATCAGGCACCCAGCACACCGCACACCACTGAAAGTACGCAATGTACCACAGCCCCATCAGACACCCAGCACACCGCACACCACTGTCAGTACACAATGTACCACACCCCCATCAGACACCCAGCACACCACACACCACTGACAGTACACAATGTACCGCACCCCCATCAGACACCCAGCACACCGCACACCACTGACAGTACACAATGTACCACACCCCCATCAGACACCCAGCACACCACACACCACTGACAGTTCACAATGTACCACACCCCCATCAGACACCCAGGACACCGCACACCACTGTCAGTACACAATGTACCACACCCCCATCAGACACCCAGGACACCGCACGCCACTGTCAGTACACATTGTACCACACCCCCATCAGACACCCAGGACACCGCACACCACTGTCAGTACACAATGTACCACACCCCCATCAGACACCCAGCACACCAAACACCACTGACAGTACACAATGTACCACAGCCCCATCAGGCACCCAGCACACCGCACACCACTGACAGTACACAATGTACCACAGTCACATCAGACACCCAGCACACCGCACACCACTGACAGTACACAATGTACCACACCCCCATCAGACACCCAGCACACCACACACCACTGACAGTACACAATGCACCACACCCCCATCAGACACCCAGCACACCGCACACCATTGACAGTACACAATGTACCTCAACCCCATCAGACACCCAGCACACCGCAAACCACTGACAGTACACAATGTACCACACCCCCATCAGACACCCAGCACACCACACACCACTGACAGTACACAATGTACCACACCGCCATCAGACACCCAGCACACCGCACACCACTGACAGTACACAATGTACCACACCCCCATCAGACACCCAGCACACCACACACCACTGACAGTACACAATGTACCACACCCCCATCAGACACCCAGCACACCGCACACCACTGACATTACACAATGTACCACACCCACATCAGACACCCAGCACACCACACACCACTGACAGTACACAATGTACCACACCCCCATCAGATACCCAGCACACCGCACACCACTGACAGTACACAATGTACAATCGTCCCATCAGACACCCAGCACACCGCACACCACTGACAGTACACAATGTACCACACCCCCATCAGGCACCCAGCACACCGCACACCACTGACAGTACACAATGTACCACAGCCCCATCAGACACCCAGCACACCGCACACCACTGACAGTACACAATGTACCACACCCCCATCGGACACCCAGCACACCGCACACCACTGACAGTACACAATGTACCACAGTCCCATCAGACACCCAGCACACCGCACACCACTGACAGTACACAATGTACCACACCCCCATCAGATACCCAGCACACCGCACACCACTGACAGTACACAATGTACAATCGTCCCATCAGACACCCAGCACACCGCACACCACTGACAGTACACAATGTACCACAACCCCATCAGGCACCCAGCACACCGCACACCACTGACAGTACACAATGTACCACAGCCCCATCAGACACCCAGCACACCGCACACCACTGACAGTACACAATGTACCACACCCCCATCAGGCACCCAGCACACCGCACACCACTGAAAGTACACAATGTACCACAGCCCCATCAGACACCCAGCACACCGCACACCACTGTCAGTACACAATGTACCACACCCCCATCAGACACCCAGCACACCACACACCACTGACAGTACACAATGTACCGCACCCCCATCAGACACCCAGCACACCGCACACCACTGACAGTACACAATGTACCACACCCCCATCAGACACCCAGCACACCACACACCACTGACAGTTCACAATGTACCACACCCCCATCAGACACCCAGGACACCGCACACCACTGTCAGTACACAATGTACCACACCCCCATCAGACACCCAGGACACCGCACGCCACTGTCAGTACACATTGTACCACACCCCCATCAGACACCCAGGACACCGCACACCACTGTCAGTACACAATGTACCACACCCCCATCAGACACCCAGCACACCAAACACCACTGACAGTACACAATGTACCACAGCCCCATCAGGCACCCAGCACACCGCACACCACTGACAGTACACAATGTACCACAGTCACATCAGACACCCAGCACACCGCACACCACTGACAGTACACAATGTACCACACCCCCATCAGACACCCAGCACACCACACACCACTGACAGTACACAATGCACCACACCCCCATCAGACACCCAGCACACCGCACACCATTGACAGTACACAATGTACCTCACCCCCATCAGACACCCAGCACACCACACACCACTGACAGTACACAATGTACCACACCGCCATCAGACACCCAGCACACCGCACACCACTGACAGTACACAATGTACCACACCCCCATCAGACACCCAGCACACCACACACCACTGACAGTACACAATGTACCACAGTCACATCAGACACCCAGCACACCGCACACCACTGACAGTACACAATGTACCACACCCCCATCAGACACCCAGCACACCACACACCACTGACAGTACACAATGCACCACACCCCCATCAGACACCCAGCACACCGCACACCACTGACAGTACACAATGTACCACACCCCCATCAGACACCCAGCACACCACACACCACTGACAGTACACAATGTACCACACCGCCATCAGACACCCAGCACACGGCACACCACTGACAGTACACAATGTACCACACCCCCATCAGACACCCAGCACACCACACACCACTGACAGTACACAATGTACCACACCCCCATCAGACACCCAGCACACCGCACACCACTGACAGTACACAATGTACCACACCCCCATCAGACACCCAGCACACCACTGACAGTACACAAAGTACCACACCCCCATCAGACACCCAGCACACCGCACACCACTGACAGTACACAATGTACCGCACCCCCATCAGGCACTCAGCACACCGCACACCACTGACAGTACACAATGTACCACAACCCCATCAGACACCCAGCACACCATACACCACTGACAGAACACAATGTACCACAGCCCCATCAGACACCCAGCACACCGCACACCACTGACAGTACACAATGTACCACAGCCCCAAAAGTCACCCAGCACACCGCACACCACTGACAGTACACAATGTACCACACCCCCATCAGACACCCAGCACACCGCACACCACTGACATTACACAATGAACCACACCCACATCAGACACCCAGCACACCACACACCACTGACAGTACACAATGTACCACACCCCCATCAGATACCCAGCACACCGCACACCACTGACAGTACACAATGTACAATCGTCCCATCAGACACCCAGCACACCGCACACCACTGACAGTACACAATGTACCACACCCCCATCAGGCACCCAGCACACCGCACACCACTGACAGTACACAATGTACCACAGCCCCATCAGACACCCAGCACACCGCACACCACTGACAGTACACAATGTACCACACCCCCATCAGGCACCCAGCACACCGCACACCACTGACAGTACACAATGTACCACAGCCCCATCAGACACCCAGCACACCGCACACCACTGTCAGTACACAATGTACCACACCCCCATCAGACACCCAGCACACCACACACCACTGACAGTACACAATGTACCGCACCCCCATCAGACACCCAGCACACCACACACCACTGACAGTACACAATGTACCACACCCCCATCAGACACCCAGCACACCGCACACCACTGACAGTACACAATGTACCACACCCCCATCAGGCACCCAGCACACGGCACACCACTGACAGTACACAATGTACCACACCCCCATCAGACACCCAGCACACCGCACACCACTGACAGTACACAATATACCGCACCCCCATCAGACACCCAGCACACCACACACCACTGACAGTACACAATGTACCACACCCCCATCAGGCACCCAGCACACCGCACACCACTGACAGCACACAATGTACCACACCCCCATCAGGCACCCAGCACACCGCACACCACTGACAGTACACAATGTACCACACCCCCATCAGACAGCTAGCACACCGCACACCACTGACAGTACACAATGTACCACACCCCCATCAGACACCCAGCACACCGCACACCACTGACAGAACACAATGTACCACAGCCCCATCAGACACCCAGCACACCGCACACCACTGACAGTTCACAATGTACCACACCCCCATCAGACACCCAGGACACCGCACACCACTGTCAGTACACAATGTACCACACCCCCATCAGACACCCAGGACACCGCACGCCACTGTCAGTACACATTGTACCACACCCCCATCAGACACCCAGGACACCGCACACCACTGTCAGTACACAATGTGCCACACCCCCATCAGTCACCCAGCACACCAAACACCACTGACAGTACACAATGTACCACAGCCCCATCAGGCACCCAGCACACCGCACACCACTGACAGTACACAATGTACCACAGTCCCATCAGACACCCAGTACACCGCACACCACTGACAGTACACAATGTACCACACCCCCATCAGACACCCAGCACACCACACACCACTGACAGTACACAATGCACCACACCCCCATCAGACACCCAGCACACCGCACACCACTGACAGTACACAATGTACCTCACCCCCATCAGACACCCAGCACACCGCAAACCACTGACAGTACACATTGTACCACACCCCCATCAGACACCCAGCACACCACACACCACTGACAGTACACAATGTACCACATCCCCATCAGACACCCAGCACACCACACACCACTGACAGTACACAATGTACCACACCCCCATCAGACACCCAGCACACCGCACACCACTGACAGTACACAATGTACCACACCCCCATCAGACACCCAGCACACCACACACCACTGACAGTACACAATGTACCACACCCCCATCAGACACACAGCACACCGCACACCACTGACAGTACACAATGTACCGCACCCCCATCAGGCACTCAGCACACCGCACACCACTGACAGTACACAATGTACCACAACCCCATCAGACACCCAGCACACCATACACCACTGACAGAACACAATGTACCACAGCCCCATCAGACACCCAGCACACCGCACACCACTGACAGTACACAATGTACCACAGCCCCAAAAGTCACCCAGCACACAGCACACCACTGACAGTACACAATGTACCACACCCCCATCAGACACCCAGCACACCGCACACCACTGACATTACACAATGTACCACACCCACATCAGACCCCCAGCACACCACACACCACTGACAGTACACAATGTAACACACCCCCATCAGATACCCAGCACACCGCACACCACTGACAGTACACAATGTACAATCGTCCCATCAGACACCCAGCACACCGCACACCACTGACAGTACACAATGTACCACAGCCCCATCAGGCACCCAGCACACCGCACACCACTGACATTACACAATGTACCACACCCCCATCAGACACCCAGCACACCACACACCACTGACAGTACACAATGTACCGCACCCCCATCAGACACCCAGCACACCACACACCACTGACAGTACACAATGTACCACACCCCCATCAGACACCCAGCACACCGCACACCACTGACAGTAAACAATGTAACACACCCCCATCAGGCACCCATCACACCGCACACCACTGACAGTACACAATGTACCACACCCCCATCAGACACCCAGCACACCGCACACCACTGACAGTACACAATATACCGCACCCCCATCAGACACCCAGCACACCACACACCACTGACAGTACACAATGTACCACACCCCCATCAGGCACCCAGCACACCGCACACCACTGACAGCACACAATGTACCACACCCCCATCAGGCACCCAGCACACCGCACACCACTGACAGTACACAATGTACCACACCCCCATCAGACAGCTAGCACACCGCACACCACTGACAGTACACAATGTACCACACCCCCATCAGACACCCAGCACACCGCGCACCACTGACAGAACACAATGTACCACAGCCCCATCAGACACCCAGCACACCGCACACCACTGACAGTACACAATGTACCACAGCCCCATCAGACACCCAGCACACCGCACACCACTGACAGTACACAATGTACCACAGCCCTAAAAGTCACCCAGCACACCGCACACCACTGACAGTACACAATGTACCACACACCCATCAGACACCCAGCACACCGCACACCACTGACATTACACAATGTACCACACCCACATCAGACACCCAGCACACCGCACACCACTGACAGTACACAATGTACCACAGCCCCAAAAGTCACCCTGCACACCGCACACCACTGACAGTACACAATGTACCACACCCCCATCAGACACCCAGCACACCACGCACCACTGACAGTACACAATGTACCACACCACCATCAGACACCCAGCACACCGCACACCACTGACAGTACACAATGTACCACACCCCCATCAGACACCCAGCACACCGCACACCACTGACAGTACACAATGTACCACACCCCCATCAGACACCCAGCACACCGCACACCACTGACAGTACACAATGTACCACACCCCCATCAGACACCCAGCACACCACACACCACTGACAGTACACAATGTACCACAGCCCCATCAGGCACCCAGCACACCGCACCCCACTGACAGTACACAATGTACCACACCCCCATCAGACACCCAACACACCGCAGACCACTGACAGTACACAATGTACCACACCCCCATCAGACACCCAGCACACCACACACCACTGACAGTACACAATGTACCACACCCCCATCAGACACCCAGCACACCGCAGACCACTGACAGTACACAATGTACCACACCCCCATCAGACACCCAGCACACCACACACCACTGACAGTACACAATGTACCACACCCCCATCAGACACCCAGCACACCGCACACCACTGACAGTACACAATGTACCACAGCCCCATCAGACACCCAGCACACCGCACACCACTGACAGTACACAATGTACCACACTCCCATCAGACACCCAGCACACCGCACACCACTGACAGTACACAATGTACCACAGCCCCATCAGACACCCAGCACACAGCACACCACTGACAGTACACAATGTACCTCACCCCCATCAGGCACTCAGCACACCGCAGACCACTGACAGTACACAATGTACCATATCCCCATCAGACACCCAGCACACCGCACACCACTGACAGTACACAATGTACCTCACCCCCATCAGGCACCCAGCACACCGCACACCACTGACAGTACACAATGTACCATATCCCCATCAGACACCCAGCACACCACAGACAGTACATAATGTACCACACCCCCATCAGGCACCCAGCACACCACACACCACTGACAGTACACAATGTACCACACCCCTATCAGACACCCAGCACACCACACACCACTGAAAGTACACAATGTACCACACCCCTATCAGACACCCAGCACACCACACACCACTGACAGTACACAATGTACCACACCCCCCTCAGGCACCCAGCACACCGCACACCACTGACAGTACACAATGTACCACCCCCCCATCAGGCACCCAGCACACCGCACACCACTGACAGTACACAATGTACCACACCCCTATCAGACACCCAGCACACCACACACCACTGACAGTACACAATGTACCACACCCCCATCAGGGACTCAGCACACCGCACACCACTGACAGTGCACAATGTACCACACCCCCATCAGACACCCAGCACACCGCACACCACTGACAGTACACAATGTACCACACCCCCATCAGACACCCAGCACACCGCACACCACTGACAGTACACAATGTACCACACCCCCATCAGGCACCCAGCACACCACACACCACTGACAGTACACAATGTACCACACCTCCATCAGATACCAAGCACACCACACACCACTGACAGTACACAATGTACCCCCCCCATCAGGGACACAGCACACCGCACACCACTGACAGTACACAATGTACCACCCCCCCATCAGGCACCCAGCACACCGCACACCACTGAGAGCACAATGTACCACACCCCCATCAGACACCTAGCACACCGCACACCACTGACAGTACACAATGTACCACACCCCCATCAGGTACCCAGCACACCACACACCACTGACAGTACACAATGTACCACAGCCCCATCAGACACCCAGCGCACCACACACCTCTGACAGTACACAAAGTACCACACCCCCATCAGGCACCCAGCAACCCCACACCACTGACAGTACACAATGTACCACACCCCCATCAGGTACCCAGCACACCACACACCACTGACAGTACACAATGTACCACACCCCCATCAGACACCCAGCACACCACACACCACTGACAGTACACAATGTACCACACCCCCATCAGATACCAAGCACACCACACACCACTGACAGTACACAATGTACCACACCCCCATCAGACACCCAGCACACCGCACACCACTGACAGTACACAATGTACCACACCCCCATCAGACACCCAGCACTCCACACACCACTGACAGTACACAATGTACCTCACTCCCATCACGCACTCAGCACACCACACACCACTGACAGTACACAATGTACCACACCCCCATCAGACACACAGAACACCACACACCACTGACAGTACACAATGTACCACACCCCCATCAGATACCCAGCGCACCGCACACCACTGACAGTACACAATGTGCCACACCCTCATCAGACACCCAGCACACCACACACCTCTGACAGTACACAATGTACCACACCCCCATCACGCACCCAGCTCACCGCACACCACTGACAGTACACAATGTACCTCAGTCCCATCAGATACCCAGCAGACCACACACCACTGACAGTACACAATGTACCACAGTCCCATCAGACACCCAGCACACCGCACACCACTGACAGTACACAATGTACCACACCCCCATCAGGCACCCAGCACACCATACATCACTGACAGTACACAATGTACCACACCCCCATCAGACACTCAGCACACGGCACACCACTGACAGTACACAATGTACCACACCCCCATCAGGCACCCTGCACAGTACACACCACTGACAGTACACAATGTACCACACCCCCATCAGACACCCAGCACACGGCACACCACTCACAGCACACAATGTACCACACCCCCATCAGACACCCAGCACACCGCACACCACTGACAGTACACAATGTACCACAGCCCCATCAGACACCCAGCACACCGCACACCACTGACAGTACACAATGTACCACACCCCCATCAGGTACCCAGCACACCGCACACCACTGACAGTACACAATGTACCACAGTCCCATCAGACACCCAGCACACCTCTCACCACTGACAGTACACAATGTAACACAGCCCCAGCAGACACCCAGCACACCGCACACCACTGACAGCACACAATGTACCACAGTTCCAGCAGACACCCAGCACATCCCACACCACTGACAGTACACAATGTACCACACCCCCATCAGACACCCAGCACACTGCACACCACTGACAGTACACAATGTACCACACCCCCATCAGGCACCCAGCACACCGCACACCACTGACAGTACACAATGTGCCACACCCTCATCAGACATCCAGCACACCACACACCACTGACAGTACACAATGTACCACAGCCCCATCAGACACCCAGCACACCGCACACCACTGACAGTACTCAATGTACCACACCCCCATCAGGCACCCAGCACACCGCACACCACTGACAGTACACAATGCACCACAGCCCCATCAGACACCCAGCACACCGCACACCACTGACAGTACACAATGTACCATATCCCCATCAGACACCCAGCACACCACACACCACTGACAGTACACAATGTACCACACCCCCATCAGACACCCAGCACACCACACACCACTGACAGTACACAATGTACCACACCCCCATCAGACACCCAGCACACCGCACACCTCTGACAGTACACAATGTACCACACCCCCATCAGGCACCCAGCAAACCGCACACCACTGACAGTACACAATGTACCACACCCCCATCAGATACCAAGCACACCGCACACCACTGACAGTACACAATGTACCCACAGCCCCATCAGACACCCAGCACACCACACACCACTGACAGTACACAATGTACCACCCCCCCATCAGGGACACAGCACACCGCACACCAGTGACAGTACACAATGTACCACCCCCCCATCAGGCACCCAGCACACCGCACACCACTGACAGTACACAATGTACCACACCCCCATCAGACACCCAGCACACCGCACACCAGTGACATTACACAATGTACCACAGCCCCATCAGACACCCAGCGCACCACACACCACTGACAGTACACAATGTACCACACCCCCATCAGACACCCAGCACACCACACACCACTGACAGTACACAATGTACCACAGCCCCATCAGACACCCAGCTCACCGCACACCACTGACAGTACACAATGTACCACACCCCCATCAGATACCAAGCACACCGCACACCACTGACAGTACACAATGTACCCACAGCCCCATCAGACACCCAGCACACCACACACCACTGACAGTACACAATGTACCACCCCCCCATCAGGGACAAAGCACACCGCACACCACTGACAGTACACAATGTACCACACCCCCATCAGACACCCAGCACACCACACACCACTGACAGTACACAATGTACCACAGCCCCATCAGGCACTCAGCACACCGCACACCACTGACAGTACACAATGTACCACACCCCCATCAGGCACTCAGCACACCGCACACCACTGACAGTACACACTGTACTGCACCCCCATCAGACACCCAGCACACCGCACACCACTGAGAGTACACAATGTACCACAGCCACATCAGACACCCAGCACACCACACACCTCTGACAGTACACAATGTACCACACCCCCATCAGACACCCAGCACACCGCACATCACTGACAGTACACAATGTACCACACCCCCATCAGACACCCAGCACACCGCACACCACTGTCAGTACACAATGTACCACACCCCCTTCAGACACCCAGCACACCGCACACCACTGACAGTACACAATGTACCACAGCCACATCAGACACCCAGCACACCACACACCTCTGACAGTACACAATGTACCACAGCCACATCAGACACCCAGCACACCACACACCACTGACAGTACACAATGTACCACACCCCCATCAGACACCCAGCACACCACACACCACTGACAGTACACAATGTACCACACCCCCATCAGACACCCAGCACACCGCACACCACTGACAGTACACAATGTACCACACCCCCTTCAGACACCCAGCACACCGCACACCACTGACAGTACACAATGTACCACAGCCACATCAGACACCCAGCACACCACACACCTCTGACAGTACACAATGTACCACAGCCACATCAGACACCCAGCACACCACACACCACTGACAGTACACAATGTACCACACCCCCATCAGACACCCAGCACACCGCACTCCACTGACAGTACACAATGTGCCACACCACCAACAGGCACTCAGCACACCACATACCACTGACAGTACACAATGTACCACACCCCCATCAGACACCCAGCACACCACACACCACTGACAGTACACAATGTACCATAGCCCCATCAGACACCCAGCACACCACACACCACTGACAGTACACAATGTACCATAGCCCCATCAGACACCCAGCACACCACACACCACTGACAGTACACAATGTACCATAGCCCCATCAGACACCCAGCACACCACACACCACTGACAGTACACAATGTACCACACCCCCATCAGACAACCAGCACACCGCACACCACTGACAGTACACAATGTACCATAGCCCCATCAGACACCCAGCACACCACACACCACTGACAGTACACAATGTACCACACCCCCATCAGACACCCAGCACACCGCACACCACTGACAGTACACAATGTACCACACCCCCATCAGACACCCAGCACACCGCACACCACTGACAGTACACAATGTACCACAGCCCCATCAGGCACCCAGCACACCGCACACCACTGACAGTACACAATGTACCACACCCCCATCAGACACCCAGCACACCACACACCACTGACAGTACACAATGTACCACAGCCGCATCAGACACCCAGCACACCGCACACCACTGACAGTGCACAATGTACCACAACCCACATCAGGCACCCATCACACCGCACACCACTGACAGTACACAATGTACCACACCCCCATCAGACACCCAGCACACCACACACCACTGACAGTACACAATGTACCACAGCCCCATCAGACACCCAGCTCACCGCACACCACTGACAGTACACAATGTACCACACCCCCATCAGATACCAAGCACACCGCACACCACTGACAGTACACAATGTACCCACAGCCCCATCAGACACCCAGCACACCGCACACCACTGACAGTACACAATGTACCACCCCCCCCCATCAGGGACACAGCACACCGCACACCACTGACAGTACACAATGTACCACACCCCCATCAGACACCCAGCACACCACACACCACTGACAGTACACAATGTACCACACCCCCATCAGGCACTCAGCACACCGCACACCACTGACAGTACACAATGTACCACAACCCCATCAGGCACCCAGCACACTGCACACCACTGACAGTACACAATGTACCACAGCCCCATCAGACACCCAGCACACCACACACCACTGACAGTACACAATGTACTGCACCCCCATCAGACACCCAGCACACCGCACACCACTGACAGTACACAATGTACCACAGCCACATCAGACACCCAGCACACCACACACCTCTGACAGTACACAATGTACCACACCCCCATCAGACACCCAGCACACCGCACATCACTGACAGTACACAATGTACCACACCCCCATCAGACACCCAGCACACCGCACACCACTGACAGTACACAATGTACCACACCCCCTTCAGACACCCAGCACACCGCACACCACTGACAGTACACAATGTACCACAGCCACATCAGACACCCAGCACACCACACACCTCTGACAGTACACAATGTACCACAGCCACATCAGACACCCAGCACACCACACACCACTGACAGTACACAATGTACCACACCCCCATCAGACACCCAGCACACCGCACACCACTGACAGTACACAATGTACCACAGCCCCATCAGACACCCAGCACACCGCACACCACTGACAGTACTCAATGTACCACACCCCCATCAGGCACCCAGCACACCGCACACCACTGACAGTACACAATGCACCACAGCCCCATCAGACACCCAGCACACCGCACACCACTGACAGTACACAATGTACCATATCCCCATCAGACACCCAGCACACCACACACCACTGACAGTACACAATGTACCACACCCCCATCAGACACCCAGCACACCACACACCACTGACAGTACACAATGTACCACACCCCCATCAGACACCCAGCACACCGCACACCTCTGACAGTACACAATGTACCACACCCCCATCAGGCACCCAGCAAACCGCACACCACTGACAGTACACAATGTACCACACCCCCATCAGATACCAAGCACACCGCACACCACTGACAGTACACAATGTACCCACAGCCCCATCAGACACCCAGCACACCACACACCACTGACAGTACACAATGTACCACCCTCCCATCAGGGACACAGCACACCGCACACCAGTGACAGTACACAATGTACCACCCCCCCATCAGGCACCCAGCACACCGCACACCACTGACAGTACACAATGTACCACACCCCCATCAGACACCCAGCACACCGCACACCAGTGACATTACACAATGTACCACAGCCCCATCAGACACCCAGCGCACCACACACCACTGACAGTACACAATGTACCACACCCCCATCAGACACCCAGCACACCACACACCACTGACAGTACACAATGTACCACAGCCCCATCAGACACCCAGCTCACCGCACACCACTGGCAGTACACAATGTACCACACCCCCATCAGATACCAAGCACACCGCACACCACTGACAGTACACAATGTACCCACAGCCCCATCAGACACCCAGCACACCACACACCACTGACAGTACACAATGTACCACCCCCCCATCAGGGACAAAGCACACCGCACACCACTGACAGTACACAATGTACCACACCCCCATCAGACACCCAGCACACCACACACCACTGACAGTACACAATGTACCACAGCCCCATCAGGCACTCAGCACACCGCACACCACTGACAGTACACAATGTACCACACCCCCATCAGGCACTCAGCACACCGCACACCACTGACAGTACACACTGTACTGCACCCCCATCAGACACCCAGCACACCGCACACCACTGAGAGTACACAATGTACCACAGCCACATCAGACACCCAGCACACCACACACCTCTGACAGTACACAATGTACCACACCCCCATCAGACACCCAGCACACCGCACATCACTGACAGTACACAATGTACCACACCCCCATCAGACACCCAGCACACCGCACACCACTGTCAGTACACAATGTACCACACCCCCTTCAGACACCCAGCACACCGCACACCACTGACAGTACACAATGTACCACAGCCACATCAGACACCCAGCACACCACACACCTCTGACAGTACACAATGTACCACAGCCACATCAGACACCCAGCACACCACACACCACTGACAGTACACAATGTACCACACCCCCATCAGACACCCAGCACACCACACACCACTGACAGTACACAATGTACCACACCCCCATCAGACACCCAGCACACCGCACACCACTGACAGTACACAATGTACCACACCCCCTTCAGACACCCAGCACACCGCACACCACTGACAGTACACAATGTACCACAGCCACATCAGACACCCAGCACACCACACACCTCTGACAGTACACAATGTACCACAGCCACATCAGACACCCAGCACACCACACACCACTGACAGTACACAATGTACCACACCCCCATCAGACACCCAGCACACCGCACTCCACTGACAGTACACAATGTGCCACACCACCAACAGGCACTCAGCACACCACATACCACTGACAGTACACAATGTACCACACCCCCATCAGACACCCAGCACACCACACACCACTGACAGTACACAATGTACCATAGCCCCATCAGACACCCAGCACACCACACACCACTGACATTACACAATGTACCATAGCCCCATCAGACACCCAGCACACCACACACCACTGACAGTACACAATGTACCATAGCCCCATCAGACACCCAGCACACCACACACCACTGACAGTACACAATGTACCACACCCCCATCAGACACCCAGCACACTGCACACCACTGACAGTACACAATGTACCACACCCCCATCAGGCACCCAGCACACCGCACACCACTGACAGTACACAATGTGCCACACCCTCATCAGACACCCAGCACACCACACACCACTGACAGTACACAATGTACCACAGCCCCATCAGACACCCAGCACACCGCACACCACTGACAGTACTCAATGTACCACACCCCCATCAGGCACCCAGCACACCGCACACCACTGACAGTACACAATGCACCACAGCCCCATCAGACACCCAGCACACCGCACACCACTGACAGTACACAATGTACCATATCCCCATCAGACACCCAGCACACCACACACCACTGACAGTACACAATGTACCACACCCCCATCAGACACCCAGCACACCACACACCACTGACAGTACACAATGTACCACACCCCCATCAGACACCCAGCACACCGCACACCTCTGACAGTACACAATGTACCACACCCCCATCAGGCACCCAGCAAACCGCACACCACTGACAGTACACAATGTACCACACCCCCATCAGATACCAAGCACACCGCACACCACTGACAGTACACAATGTACCCACAGCCCCATCAGACACCCAGCACACCACACACCACTGACAGTACACAATGTACCACCCCCCCATCAGGGACACAGCACACCGCACACCAGTGACAGTACACAATGTACCACCCCCCCATCAGGCACCCAGCACACCGCACACCACTGACAGTACACAATGTACCACACCCCCATCAGACACCCAGCACACCGCACACCAGTGACATTACACAATGTACCACAGCCCCATCAGACACCCAGCGCACCACACACCACTGACAGTACACAATGTACCACACCCCCATCAGACACCCAGCACACCACACACCACTGACAGTACACAATGTACCACAGCCCCATCAGACACCCAGCTCACCGCACACCACTGACAGTACACAATGTACCACACCCCCATCAGATACCAAGCACACCGCACACCACTGACAGTACACAATGTACCCACAGCCCCATCAGACACCCAGCACACCACACACCACTGACAGTACACAATGTACCACCCCCCCATCAGGGACAAAGCACACCGCACACCACTGACAGTACACAATGTACCACACCCCCATCAGACACCCAGCACACCACACACCACTGACAGTACACAATGTACCACAGCCCCATCAGGCACTCAGCACACCGCACACCACTGACAGTACACAATGTACCACACCCCCATCAGGCACTCAGCACACCGCACACCACTGACAGTACACACTGTACTGCACCCCCATCAGACACCCAGCACACCGCACACCACTGAGAGTACACAATGTACCACAGCCACATCAGACACCCAGCACACCACACACCTCTGACAGTACACAATGTACCACACCCCCATCAGACACCCAGCACACCGCACATCACTGACAGTACACAATGTACCACACCCCCATCAGACACCCAGCACACCGCACACCACTGTCAGTACACAATGTACCACACCCCCTTCAGACACCCAGCACACCGCACACCACTGACAGTACACAATGTACCACAGCCACATCAGACACCCAGCACACCACACACCTCTGACAGTACACAATGTACCACAGCCACATCAGACACCCAGCACACCACACACCACTGACAGTACACAATGTACCACACCCCCATCAGACACCCAGCACACCACACACCACTGACAGTACACAATGTACCACACCCCCATCAGACACCCAGCACACCGCACACCACTGACAGTACACAATGTACCACACCCCCTTCAGACACCCAGCACACCGCACACCACTGACAGTACACAATGTACCACAGCCACATCAGACACCCAGCACACCACACACCTCTGACAGTACACAATGTACCACAGCCACATCAGACACCCAGCACACCACACACCACTGACAGTACACAATGTACCACACCCCCATCAGACACCCAGCACACCGCACTCCACTGACAGTACACAATGTGCCACACCACCAACAGGCACTCAGCACACCACATACCACTGACAGTACACAATGTACCACACCCCCATCAGACACCCAGCACACCACACACCACTGACAGTACACAATGTACCATAGCCCCATCAGACACCCAGCACACCACACACCACTGACAGTACACAATGTACCATAGCCCCATCAGACACCCAGCACACCACACACCACTGACAGTACACAATGTACCATAGCCCCATCAGACACCCAGCACACCACACACCACTGACAGTACACAATGTACCACACCCCCATCAGACACCCAGCACACCGCACACCACTGACAGTACACAATGTACCATAGCCCCATCAGACACCCAGCACACCACACACCACTGACAGTACACAATGTACCACACCCCCATCAGACACCCAGCACACCGCACACCACTGACAGTACACAATGTACCACACCCCCATCAGACACCCAGCACACCGCACACCACTGACAGTACACAATGTACCACAGCCCCATCAGGCACCCAGCACACCGCACACCACTGACAGTACACAATGTACCACACCCCCATCAGACACCCAGCACACCACACACCACTGACAGTACACAATGTACCACAGCCGCATCAGACACCCAGCACACCGCACACCACTGACAGTGCACAATGTACCACAACCCACATCAGGCACCCATCACACCGCACACCACTGACAGTACACAATGTACCACACCCCCATCAGACACCCAGCACACCACACACCACTGACAGTACACAATGTACCACAGCCCCATCAGACACCCAGCTCACCGCACACCACTGACAGTACACAATGTACCACACCCCCATCAGATACCAAGCACACCGCACACCACTGACAGTACACAATGTACCCACAGCCCCATCAGACACCCAGCACACCGCACACCACTGACAGTACACAATGTACCACCCCCCCCCATCAGGGACACAGCACACCGCACACCACTGACAGTACACAATGTACCACACCCCCATCAGACACCCAGCACACCACACACCACTGACAGTACACAATGTACCACACCCCCATCAGGCACTCAGCACACCGCACACCACTGACAGTACACAATGTACCACAACCCCATCAGGCACCCAGCACACTGCACACCACTGACAGTACACAATGTACCACAGCCCCATCAGACACCCAGCACACCACACACCACTGACAGTACACAATGTACTGCACCCCCATCAGACACCCAGCACACCGCACACCACTGACAGTACACAATGTACCACAGCCACATCAGACACCCAGCACACCACACACCTCTGACAGTACACAATGTACCACACCCCCATCAGACACCCAGCACACCGCACATCACTGACAGTACACAATGTACCACACCCCCATCAGACACCCAGCACACCGCACACCACTGACAGTACACAATGTACCACACCCCCTTCAGACACCCAGCACACCGCACACCACTGACAGTACACAATGTACCACAGCCACATCAGACACCCAGCACACCACACACCTCTGACAGTACACAATGTACCACAGCCACATCAGACACCCAGCACACCACACACCACTGACAGTACACAATGTACCACACCCCCATCAGACACCCAGCACACCGCACACCACTGACAGTACACAATGTACCACAGCCCCATCAGACACCCAGCACACCGCACACCACTGACAGTACTCAATGTACCACACCCCCATCAGGCACCCAGCACACCGCACACCACTGACAGTACACAATGCACCACAGCCCCATCAGACACCCAGCACACCGCACACCACTGACAGTACACAATGTACCATATCCCCATCAGACACCCAGCACACCACACACCACTGACAGTACACAATGTACCACACCCCCATCAGACACCCAGCACACCACACACCACTGACAGTACACAATGTACCACACCCCCATCAGACACCCAGCACACCGCACACCTCTGACAGTACACAATGTACCACACCCCCATCAGGCACCCAGCAAACCGCACACCACTGACAGTACACAATGTACCACACCCCCATCAGATACCAAGCACACCGCACACCACTGACAGTACACAATGTACCCACAGCCCCATCAGACACCCAGCACACCACACACCACTGACAGTACACAATGTACCACCCTCCCATCAGGGACACAGCACACCGCACACCAGTGACAGTACACAATGTACCACCCCCCCATCAGGCACCCAGCACACCGCACACCACTGACAGTACACAATGTACCACACCCCCATCAGACACCCAGCACACCGCACACCAGTGACATTACACAATGTACCACAGCCCCATCAGACACCCAGCGCACCACACACCACTGACAGTACACAATGTACCACACCCCCATCAGACACCCAGCACACCACACACCACTGACAGTACACAATGTACCACAGCCCCATCAGACACCCAGCTCACCGCACACCACTGGCAGTACACAATGTACCACACCCCCATCAGATACCAAGCACACCGCACACCACTGACAGTACACAATGTACCCACAGCCCCATCAGACACCCAGCACACCACACACCACTGACAGTACACAATGTACCACCCCCCCATCAGGGACACAGCACACCGCACACCACTGACAGTACACAATGTACCACACCCCCATCAGACACCCAGCACACCACACACCACTGACAGTACACAATGTACCACAGCCCCATCAGGCACTCAGCACACCGCACACCACTGACAGTACACAATGTACCACACCCCCATCAGGCACTCAGCACACCGCACACCACTGACAGTACACACTGTACTGCACCCCCATCAGACACCCAGCACACCGCACACCACTGAGAGTACACAATGTACCACAGCCACATCAGACACCCAGCACACCACACACCTCTGACAGTACACAATGTACCACACCCCCATCAGACACCCAGCACACCGCACATCACTGACAGTACACAATGTACCACACCCCCATCAGACACCCAGCACACCGCACACCACTGTCAGTACACAATGTACCACACCCCCTTCAGACACCCAGCACACCGCACACCACTGACAGTACACAATGTACCACAGCCACATCAGACACCCAGCACACCACACACCTCTGACAGTACACAATGTACCACAGCCACATCAGACACCCAGCACACCACACACCACTGACAGTACACAATGTACCACACCCCCATCAGACACCCAGCACACCACACACCACTGACAGTACACAATGTACCACACCCCCATCAGACACCCAGCACACCGCACACCACTGACAGTACACAATGTACCACACCCCCTTCAGACACCCAGCACACCGCACACCACTGACAGTACACAATGTACCACAGCCACATCAGACACCCAGCACACCACACACCTCTGACAGTACACAATGTACCACAGCCACATCAGACACCCAGCACACCACACACCACTGACAGTACACAATGTACCACACCCCCATCAGACACCCAGCACACCGCACTCCACTGACAGTACACAATGTGCCACACCACCAACAGGCACTCAGCACACCACATACCACTGACAGTACACAATGTACCACACCCCCATCAGACACCCAGCACACCACACACCACTGACAGTACACAATGTACCATAGCCCCATCAGACACCCAGCACACCACACACCACTGACAGTACACAATGTACCATAGCCCCATCAGACACCCAGCACACCACACACCACTGACAGTACACAATGTACCATAGCCCCATCAGACACCCAGCACACCACACACCACTGACAGTACACAATGTACCACACCCCCATCAGACACCCAGCACACCGCACACCACTGACAGTACACAATGTACCATAGCCCCATCAGACACCCAGCACACCACACACCACTGACAGTACACAATGTACCACACCCCCATCAGACACCCAGCACACCGCACACCACTGACAGTACACAATGTACCACACCCCCATCAGACACCCAGCACACCGCACACCACTGACAGTACACAATGTACCACAGCCCCATCAGGCACCCAGCACACCGCACACCACTGACAGTACACAATGTACCACACCCCCATCAGACACCCAGCACACCACACACCACTGACAGTACACAATGTACCACAGCCGCATCAGACACCCAGCACACCGCACACCACTGACAGTGCACAATGTACCACAGCCCACATCAGGCACCCATCACACCGCACACCACTGACAGTACACAATGTACCACACCCCCATCAGACACCCAGCACACCACACACCACTGACAGTACACAATGTACCACAGCCCCATCAGACACCCAGCTCACCGCACACCACTGACAGTACACAATGTACCACACCCCCATCAGATACCAAGCACACCGCACACCACTGACAGTACACAATGTACCCACAGCCCCATCAGACACCCAGCACACCGCACACCACTGACAGTACACAATGTACCACCCCCCCCCCATCAGGGACACAGCACACCGCACACCACTGACAGTACACAATGTACCACACCCCCATCAGACACCCAGCACACCACACACCACTGACAGTACACAATGTACCACACCCCCATCAGGCACTCAGCACACCGCACACCACTGACAGTACACAATGTACCACAACCCCATCAGGCACCCAGCACACTGCACACCACTGACAGTACACAATGTACCACAGCCCCATCAGACACCCAGCACACCACACACCACTGACAGTACACAATGTACTGCACCCCCATCAGACACCCAGCACACCGCACACCACTGACAGTACACAAAGTACCACAGCCACATCAGACACCCAGCACACCACACACCTCTGACAGTACACAATGTACCACACCCCCATCAGACACCCAGCACACCGCACATCACTGACAGTACACAATGTACCACACCCCCATCAGACACCCAGCACACCGCACACCACTGACAGTACACAATGTACCACACCCCCTTCAGACACCCAGCACACCGCACACCACTGACAGTACACAATGTACCACAGCCACATCAGACACCCAGCACACCACACACCTCTGACAGTACACAATGTACCACAGCCACATCAGACACCCAGCACACCACACACCACTGACAGTACACAATGTACCACACCCCCATCAGACACCCAGCACACCGCACTCCACTGACAGTACACAATGTACCACAGCCCCATCAGACACCCAGCACTCCGCACACCACTGACAGTACACAATGTACCACACCCCCATCAGGCACTCAGCACACCGCACACCACTGACAGTACACAATGTACCACAGCCACATCAGGCACTCAGCACACCGCACACCACTGACAGTACACAATGTACCACACCCCCATCAGGCACTCAGCACACCGCACACCACTGACAGTACACAATGTACCACACCCCCATCACTCACTCAGCACACAACACACCACTGACAGTACACAATGTGCCACACCCCCATCAGACACACAGAACACCACACACCACTGACAGTACACAATGCACCACAGCCCCATCAGACACCCAGCACACCACACACCACTGACAGTACACAATGTACCACACCCTCATCAGACACCCAGCACACCACACACCACTGACAGTACACAATGTACCACACCCCCATTAGGTACCCAGCTCACCACACACCACTGACAGTACACAATGTACCACACCCCCATCACGCACCCAGCTAACCGCACACCACTGACAGTACACAATGTACCTCAGCCCCATCACGCACCCAGCTAACCGCACACCACTGACAGTACACAATGTACCTCAGCCCCATTAGACACCCAGCAGACCACACACCACTGACAGTACACAATGTACCACACCCCCATCAGACACCCAGCACACCACACACCACTGACAGTACACACTGTACCACACCACCATCAGACACCCAGCAGACCACACACCACTGACAGTACACAATGTACCACACCCCCATCAGACACCCAGCACACCACACACCACTGACAGTACACACTGTACCACACCACCATCAGACACCCAGCACACAGCACACCACTGACAGTACACAATGTACCACACCCCCATCACGTTCTCAGCACACCACACACCACTGACAGTACACAATGTACCACACCCCCATCAGACACCCAGAACACCACACACCACTGACAGTACACAAAGTACCACACCCCCATCAGATACCCAGCGCACCGCACACCACTGACAGTACACAATGTGCCACACCCTCATCAGACACCCAGCACACCACACACCACTGACAGTACACAATGTACCACACCCCCATCACGCACCCAGCTCACCGCACACCACTGACAGTACACAATGTACCACATCCCCATCAGACACCCAGCACACCGCACACCACTGACAGTACACAATGTACCACACCAACATCAGACACCCAGCACACCGCACGCCACTGACAGTACACAATGTACCACACCCCCATCAGGCACCCAGCACACCATACACCACTGACAGTACACAATGTACCACACCCACATCAGACACCCAGCACATGGCACACCACTCACAGCACACAATGTACCACACCCCCATCAGACACCCAGCACACCACACACCACTGACAGTACACAATGTACCACAGCCCCATCAGACACCCAGCACACCGCACACCACTGACAGCACACAATGTACCACAGTCCCATCAGACACCCAGCACACCTCACACCACTGACAGTACACAATGTACCACACCCCCATCAGGCACTCAGCACACCACACACCACTGACAGTACACAATGTACCACACCCCCATCAGACACCCAGCACACCGCAGACCACTGACAGTACACAATGTACCACACCCCCATCAGGCACCCAGCACACCACACACCACTGACAGTACACAATGTACCACACCCCCATCAGACACCCAGCACACCGCACACCACTGACAGTACACAATGTACCACACCCCCATCAGACACCCAGCACACCGCACACCACTGACAGTACACAATGTACCACACCCCCATCAGATACCAAGCACACCACACACCACTGACAGTACACAATGTACCACACCCCCATCACGCACTCAGCACACAACACACCACTGACAGTACACAATGTGCCACACCCCCATCAGACACACAGAACACCACACACCACTGACAGTACACAATGTACCACACCCCCATTAGACACCCAGCACACCGCACACCACTGACAGTACACAATGCACCACACCCCCATCAGACACACAGAACACCGCACACCACTGACAGTACACAATGTACCACACCCCCATCAGATACCCAGCGCACCGAACACCACTGACAGTAAACAATGTACCACACCCCCATCAGACACCCAGCACACCACACACCACTGACAGTACACAATGTACCACACCCCCATCAGATACCCAGCGCACCGAACACCACTGACAGTAAACAATGTACCACACCCCCATCAGACACCCAGCACACCACACACCACTGACAGTACACAATGTACCACACCCCCATCAGGCACCCAGCACACCGCACACCACTGACAGTACACAATGTACCACACCCCCATCAGACACCCAGCACACCACACACCACTGACAGTACACAAAGTACCACACCCCCATCAGATACCCAGCGCACCGCACACCACTGACAGTACACAATGTGCCACACCCTCATCAGACACCCAGCACACCACACACCACTGACAGTACACAATGTACCACACCCCCATCACGCACCCAGCTCACCGCACACCACTGACAGTACACAATGTACCACATCCCCATCAGACACCCAGCACACCGCACACCACTGACAGTACACAATGTACCACACCAACATCAGACACCCAGCACACCGCACGCCACTGACAGTACACAATGTACCACACCCCCATCAGGCACCCAGCACACCATACACCACTGACAGTACACAATGTACCACACCCACATCAGACACCCAGCACATGGCACACCACTCACAGCACACAATGTACCACACCCCCATCAGACACCCAGCACACCACACACCACTGACAGTACACAATGTACCACAGCCCCATCAGACACCCAGCACACCGCACACCACTGACAGCACACAATGTACCACAGTCCCATCAGACACCCAGCACACCTCACACCACTGACAGTACACAATGTACCACACCCCCATCAGGCACTCAGCACACCACACACCACTGACAGTACACAATGTACCACACCCCCATCAGACACCCAGCACACCGCAGACCACTGACAGTACACAATGTACCACACCCCCATCAGGCACCCAGCACACCACACACCACTGACAGTACACAATGTACCACACCCCCATCAGACACCCAGCACACCGCACACCACTGACAGTACACAATGTACCACACCCCCATCAGACACCCAGCACACCGCACACCACTGACAGTACACAATGTACCACACCCCCATCAGATACCAAGCACACCACACACCACTGACAGTACACAATGTACCACACCCCCATCACGCACTCAGCACACAACACACCACTGACAGTACACAATGTGCCACACCCCCATCAGACACACAGAACACCACACACCACTGACAGTACACAATGTACCACACCCCCATTAGACACCCAGCACACCGCACACCACTGACAGTACACAATGCACCACACCCCCATCAGACACACAGAACACCGCACACCACTGACAGTACACAATGTACCACACCCCCATCAGATACCCAGCGCACCGAACACCACTGACAGTAAACAATGTACCACACCCCCATCAGACACCCAGCACACCACACACCACTGACAGTACACAATGTACCACACCCCCATCAGATACCCAGCGCACCGAACACCACTGACAGTAAACAATGTACCACACCCCCATCAGACACCCAGCACACCACACACCACTGACAGTACACAATGTACCACACCCCCATCAGGCACCCAGCACACCGCACACCACTGACAGTACGCAATGTACCACACCCCCATCAGACACCCAGCACACCACACACCACTGACAGTACACAATGTACCACACCCCCATCAGGCACCCAGCACACCGCACACCACTGACAGTACACAATGTACCACACCCCCATCAGGCACCCAGCACACCGCACACCACTGACAGTACACAATGTACCACAACCCCATCACGCACCCTGCTAACCGCACACCACTGACAGTACACAATGTACCTCAGCCCCATCAGACACCCAGCAGACCACACACCACTGACAGTACACAATGTACCACACCCCCATCAGACACCCAGCACACCACACACCACTGACAGTATACACTGTACCACACCCCCATCAGACACCCAGCACACCGCACACCACTGACAGTAGACAATGTACCACACCCCCATCAGGCACCCAGCACACCACACGCCACTGACAGTACACAATGTACCACACCCCCATAAGGCACCCAGCACACCATACACCACTGACAGTACACAATGTACCACACCCCCATCAGACACCCAGCACACCACACACCACTGACAGTAGACAATGTACCACACCCCCATCAGGCACCCAGCACACCGCACGCCACTGACAGTACACAATGTACCACACCCCCATAAGGCACCCAGCACACCATACACCACTGACAGTACACAATGTACCACACCCCCATCAGACACCCAGCACACCACACACCACTGACAGTACACAATGTACCACACCCCCATCACGCAGTCAGCACACCATACACCACTGACAGTACACAATGTACCACATCCCCATCAGACACCCAGCACACCGCACACCACTGACAGTAGACAATGTACCACACCCCCATCAGACACCCAGCACACCGCACGCCACTGACAGTACACAATGTACCACACCCCCATCAGGCACCCAGCACACCATACACCACTGCCAGTACACAATGTACCACACCCCCATCAGACACTCAGCACACGGCACACCACTGACAGTACACAATGTACCACACCCCCATCAGGCACCCTGCACACCGCACACCACTGACAGTACACAATGTACCACACCCCCATCAGACACCCAGCACACGGCACACCACTCACAGCACACAATGTACCACACCCCCATCAGACACCCAGCACACCACACACCACTGACAGTACACAATGTACCACAGCCCCATCAGACACCCAGCACACCGCACACCACTGACAGCACACAATGTACCACAGTCCCATCAGACACCCAGCACACCTCACACCACTGACAGTACACAATGTACCACACCCCCATCAGACACCCAGCACACCACACACCACTGACAGTACACAATGTACCACAGCCCCATCAGACACCCAGCACACTGCACACCACTGACAGTACACAATGCACCACACCCCCATCAGACACACAGAACACCGCACACCACTGACAGTACACAATGTACCACACCCCCATCAGATACCCAGCGCACCGAACACCACTGACAGTAAACAATGTACCACACCCCCATCAGACACCCAGCACACCACACACCACTGACAGTACACAATGTACCACACCCCCATCAGATACCCAGCGCACCGAACACCACTGACAGTAAACAATGTACCACACCCCCATCAGGCACCCAGCACACCGCACACCACTGACATTACACAATGTACCACACCCCCATCAGACACCCAGCACACCACACACCACTGACAGTACACAATGTACCACACCCCCATCAGGCACCCAGCACACCGCACACCACTGACAGTACAGAATGTACCACACCCCCATCAGACACCCAGCACACCACACACCACTGACAGTACACAATGTACCACACCCCCATCAGGCACCCAGCACACCGCACACCACTGACAGTACACAATGTACCACACCCCCATCAGGCACCCAGCACACCGCACACCACTGACAGTACACAATGTACCACAACCCCATCACGCACCCAGCTAACCGCACACCACTGACAGTACACAATGTACCTCAGCCCCATCAGACACCCAGCAGACCACACACCACTGACAGTACACAATGTACCACACCCCCATCAGACACCCAGCACACCACACACCACTGACAGTATACACTGTACCACACCCCCATCAGACACCCAGCACACCGCACACCACTGACAGTACACAATGTACCGCACCCCCATCACGCAGTCAGCACACCATACACCACTGACAGTACACAATGTACCACATCCCCATCAGACACCCAGCACACCGCACACCACTGACAGTAGACAATGTACCACACCCCCATCAGGCACCCAGCACACCGCACGCCACTGACAGTACACAATGTACCACACCCCCATCAGGCACCCAGCACACCATACACCACTGACAGTACACAATGTACCACACCCCCATCAGACACCCAGCACACCACACACCACTGACAGTACACAATGTACCACACCCCCATCACGCAGTCAGTACACCATACACCACTGACAGTACACAATGTACCACATCCCCATCAGACACCCAGCACACCGCACACCACTGACAGTAGACAATGTACCACACCCCCATCAGACACCCAGCACACCGCACGCCACTGACAGTACACAATGTACCACACCCCCATCAGGCACCCAGCACACCATACACCACTGCCAGTACACAATGTACCACACCCCCATCAGACACTCAGCACACGGCACACCACTGACAGTACACAATGTACCACACCCCCATCAGGCACCCTGCACACCGCACACCACTGACAGTACACAATGTACCACACCCCCATCAGACACCCAGCACACGGCACACCACTCACAGCACACAATGTACCACACCCCCATCAGACACCCAGCACACCACACACCACTGGCAGTACACAATGTACCACAGCCCCATCAGACACCCAGCACACCGCACACCACTGACAGCACACAATGTACCACAGTCCCATCAGACACCCAGCACACCTCACACCACTGACAGTACACAATGTACCACAGCCCCATCAGACAACCAGCTCACCACACACCACTGACAGTACACAATGTACCACACCCCCATCAGACAACCAGCTCACCACACACCACTGACAGTACACAATGTACCACACCCCCATCAGACACCCAGCACACTGCACACCACTGACAGTACACAATGTACCACAGCCCCATCAGACACCCAGCACACCGCACACCACTGACAGCACACAATGTACCACAGTCCCATCAGACACCCAGCACACCTCACACCACTGACAGTACACAATGTACCACACCCCCATCAGGCACCCTGCACACTGACAGTACACAATGTACCACACCCGCATCAGACACCCAGCACACGGCACACCACTCACAGCACACAATGTGCCACACCCCCATCAGACACCCAGCACACCGCACACCACTGACAGTACACAATGTACCACAGCCCCATCAGACACCCAGCACACCGCACACCACTGACAGCACACAATGTACCACACCCCCATCAGGTACCCAGCACACCGCACACCACTGACAGTACACAATGTACCACAGTCCCATCAGACACCCAGCACACCTCACACCACTGACAGTACACAATGTACCACAGCCCCATCAGACACCCAGCATACCGCACACCACTGACAGCACACAATGTACCACAGTCCCATCAGACACACAGAACACCACACACCACTGACTGTACACAATGTACCACACCCCCATTAGACACCCAGCACACCGCACACCACTGACAGTACACAATGCACCACACCCCATCAGACACACAGAACAGCACACACCACTGACAGTACACAATGTACCACACCCCCATCAGATACCCAGCGCACCGAACACCACTGACAGTAAACAATGTGCCACACCCTCATCAGACACCCAGCACACCACACACCACTGACAGTACACAATGTACCACACCCCCATCAGACACCCAGCTCACCGCACACCACTGACAGTACACAATGTACCACACCCCCATCACGCTCCCAGCTAACCGCACACCACTGACAGTACACAATGTACCTCAGCCCCATCAGACACCCAGCAGACCACACACCACTGACAGTACACAATGTACCACACCCCCATCAGACACCCAGCACACCACACACCACTGACAGTACACACTGTACCACACCCCCATCAGACACCCAGCACACCGCACACCACTGACAGTACACAATGTACCACACCCCAATCACGCACTCAGCACACCACACACCACTGACAGTACACAATGTACCACACCCCCATCAGACACCCAGAACACCACACACCACTGACAGTACACAAAGTACCACACCCCCATCAGATACCCAGCGCACCGCACACCACTGACAGTACACAATGTGCCACACCCTCATCAGACACCCAGCACACCACACACCACTGACAGTACACAATGTACCACACCCCCATCACGCACCCAGCTCACCACACACCAATGACAGTACACAATGTACCACATCCCCATCAGACACCCAGCACACCGCACACCACTGACAGTACACAATGTACCACACCCCCATCAGACACCCAGCACACCGCACGCCACTGACAGTACACAATGTACCACACCCCCATCAGACACCCAGCACACCGCACACCACTGACAGTACACAATGTACCACACCCCCATCAGACACCCAGCACACCGCACGCCACTGACAGTACACAATGTACCACACCCCAATCAGACACCCAGCACACCGCACACCACTGACAGTACACAATGTGCCACACCCCCATCAGGCACCCTGCACAGCACACACCACTGACAGTACACAATGTACCACACCCCGATCAGACACCCAGCACACCACACACCACTGACAGTACACAATGTACCACAGCCCCATCAGATACCCAGCACACCGCACACCACTGACAGCACACAATGTACCACAGTCCCATCAGACACCCAGCACACCTCACACCACTGACAGTACACAATGTACCACAGCCTCATCAGACAACCAGCTCACCACACACCACTGACAGTACACAATGTACCACACCCCCATCAGACAACCAGCTCACCACACACCACTGACAGTACACAATGTACCACACCCCCATCAGACACCCAGCACACTGCACACCACTGACAGTACACAATGTACCACAGCCCCATCAGACACCCAGCACACCGCACACCACTGACAGCACACAATGTACCACAGTCCCATCAGACACCCAGCACACCTCACACCACTGACAGTACACAATGTACCACACCCCCATCAGGCACCCTGCACAGTACACACCACTGACAGTACACAATGTACCACACCCCCATCAGACACCCAGCACACGGCACACCACTCACAGCACACAATGTGCCACACCCCCATCAGACACCCAGCACACCGCACACCACTGACAGTACACAATGTACCACACCCCCATCAGGCACCCAGCACACCGCACACCACTGACAGTACACAATGTACCACAGCCCCATCAGACACCCAGCACACCGCACACCACTGACAGTACACAATGTACCACACCCCCATCACGCAGTCAGCACACCACACACCACTGACAGTACACAATGTACCACAGCCCCCATCAGACACCCAGCACACCACACACCACTGACAGTACACAATGTACCACACACCCATCAGACACCCAGCACACCACACACCACTGACAGTACACAATGTACCACACCCCCATCAGACACCCAGCACACCACACACCACTGACAGTACACAATGTGCCACACCCTCATCAGACACCCAGCACACCACACACCACTGACAGTACACAATGTACTACACCCCCATCACGCACCCAGCTCACCGCACACCACTGACAATACACAATGTACCACATCCCCATCAGACACCCAGCACACCGCACACCACTGACAGTACACAATGTACCACACCCCCATCAGACACCCAGCACGCCGCACGCCACTGACAGTACACAATGTACCACACCCCCATCAGGCACCCAGCACACCATACACCACTGACAGTACACAATGTACCACACCTCCATCAGACACTCAGCACACGGCACACCACTGACAGTACACAATGTACCACACCCCCATCAGGCACCCTGCACACCGCACACCACTGACAGTACACAATGTACCACACCCCCATCAGACACCGAGCACACGGCACACCACTCACAGCACACAATGTACCACACCCCCATTGGACACCAAGCACACCACACACCACTGACAGTACACAATGTACCACAGCCCCATCAGACACCCAGCACACCGCACACCACTGACAGCACACAATGTACCACAGTCCCATCAGACACCCAGCACACCTCACACCACTGACAGTACACAATGTACCACAGCCCCATCAGACAACCAGCTCACCACACACCACTGACAGTACACAATGTCCCACACCCCCATCAGACAACCAGCTCACCACACACCACTGACAGTACACAATGTACCACACCCCCATCAGACACCCAGCACACTGCACACCACTGACAGTACACAATGTACCACAGCCCCATCAGACACCCAGCACACCGCACACCACTGACAGCACACAATGTACCACAGTCCCATCAGACACCCAGCACACCTCACACCACTGACAGTACACAATGTACCACACCCCCATCAGGCACCCTGCACAGTACACACCACTGACAGTACACAATGTACCACACCCCCATCAGACACCCAGCACACTGCACACCACTCACAGCACGCAATGTGCCACACCCCCATCAGACACCCAGCACACCGCACACCACTGACAGTACACAATGTACCACAGCCCCATCAGACACCCAGCACACCGCACACCACTGACAGCACACAATGTACCACACCCCCATTAGGTACCCAGCACACCGCACACCACTGACAGTACACAATGTACCACAGTCCCATCAGACACCCAGCACACCTCACACCACTGACAGTACACAATGTACCACAGCCCCATCAGACACCCAGCACACCGCACACCACTGACAGTACACAATGCACCACACCCCCATCAGACACACAGAACACCACACACCACTGACAGTACACAATGTACCACACCCCCATCAGATACCCAGCGCACCGAACACCACTGACAGTAAACAATGTGCCACACCCTCATCAGACACCCAGCACACCACACACCACTGACAGTACACAATGTACCACACCCCTATCAGACACCCAGCTCACCGCACACCACTGACAGTACACAATGTACCACACCCCCATCACGCTCCCAGCTAACCGCACACCACTGACAGTACACAATGTACCTCAGCCCCATCAGACACCCAGCAGACCACACACCACTGACAGTACACAATGTACCACACCCCCATCAGACACCCAGCACACCACACACCACTGACAGTACACACTGTACCACACCCCCATCAGACACCCAGCACACCGCACACCACTGACAGTACACAATGTACCACACCCCCATCAGATACCCAGCGCACCGCACACCACTGACAGTACACAATGTACCTCACCCCCATCAGACACCCAGCACACCACACACCACTGACAGTACACCATGTACCACACCCCCATCAGACACCCAGAACAACACACACCACTGACAGTACACAAAGTACCACACCCCCATCAGACACCCAGAACAACACACACCACTGACAGTACACAATGTACCACATCCCCATCAGACACCCAGCACACCGCACACCACTGACAGTACACAATGTACCACACCCCCATCAGACACCCAGCACACCGCACGCCACTGACAGTACACAATGTACCACACCCCCATCAGACACCCAGCACACCGCACACCACTGACAGTACACAATGTACCACACCCCCATCAGACACTCAGCACACGGCACACCACTGACAGTACACAATGTACCACACCCCCATCAGGCACCCTGCACATCACACACCACTGACAGTACACAATGTACCACACCCACATCAGACACCCAGCACATGGCACACCACTCACAGCACACAATGTACCACACCCCCATCAGACACCCAGCACACCACACACCACTGACAGTACACAATGTACCACAGCCCCATCAGACACCCAGCACACTTCACACCACTGACAGTACACAATGTACCATACCCCCATCAGGCACTCAGCACACCACACACCACTGACAGTACACAATGTACCACACCCCCATCAGACACCCAGCACACCGCAGACCACTGACAGTACACAATGTACCACACCCCCAACTGGCACCCAGCACACCACACACCACTGGCAGTACACAATGTACCACACCCCCATCAGACACCCAGAACACCACACACCACTGACAGTACACAATGTACCTCACCCCCATCACGCACTCAGCACACAACACACCACTGACAGTACACAATGTGCCACACCCCCATCAGACACCCAGCACACCGCACACCACTGACAATACACAATGTACCACACCCCCATCAGACACCCAGCACACCGCAGACCACTGACAGTACACAATGTACCACACCCCCATCAGACACACAGAACACCACACACCACTGACAGTACACAATGTACCACACCCCCATCAGACACCCAGCACACCGCAGACCACTGACAGTACACAATGTACCACACCCCCATCAGGCACCCAGAACACCACACACCACTGACAGTACACAATGTACCACACCCCCATCAGACACCCAGCACACCACACACCACTGACAGTACACAATGTACCACACCCCCATCAGACACCCAGAACACCGCACAACACTGACAGTACACAATGTACCTCACCCCCATCACGCACTCAGCACACAACACACCACTGACAGTACACAATGTGCCACACCCCCATCAGACACACAGAACACCACACACCACTGACAGTACACAAAGTACCACACCCCCATCAGATACCCAGCGCACCGAACACCACTGACAGTAAACAATGTGCCACACCCTCATCAGACACCCAGCACACCACACACCACTGACAGTACACAATGTACCACACCCCCATCAGGCACCCAGCACACCGCACACCACTGACAGTACACAATGTACCACACCCCCATCAGGCACCCAGCACACCGCACACCACTGACAGTACACAATGTACCACAACCCCATCACGCACCCAGCTAACCACACACCACTGACAGTACACAATGTACCTCAGCCCCATCAGACACCCAGCAGACCACACACCACTGACAGTACACAATGTACCACACCCCCATCAGACACCCAGCACACCACACACCACTGACAGTACACACTGTACCACACCCCCATCAGATATCCAGCGCACCGCACACCACTGACAGTACACAATGTGCCACACCCTCACCAGACACCAAGCACACCACACACCACTGACAGTACACAATGTACCACACCCCCATCACGCACCCAGCTCACCGCACACCACTGACAGTACACAATGTACCACATCCCCATCAGACACCCAGCAAACCGCACACCACTGACAGTACACAATGTACCACACCCCCATCAGACACCCAGCACACCGCACACCACTGACAGTACACAATGTACCACACCCCCATCAGGCACCCAGCACACCATACACCACTGAGAGTACACAACGTACCACACCCCCATCAGACACTCAGCACACGGCACACCACTGACAGTACACAATGTACCACACCCCCATCAGGCACCCTGCACAGCACACACCACTGACAGTACACAATGTACCACACCCACATCAGACACCCAGCACTCGGCACACCACTCACAGCACACAATGTACCACACCCCCATCAGACACCCAGCACACCACACACCACTGACAGTACACAATGTACCACAGCCCCATCAGACACCCAGCACACCGCACACCACTGACAGCACACAATGTACCACAGTCCCATCAGACACCCAGCACACCTCACACCACTGACAGTACACAATGTACCACAGCCCCATCAGACAACCAGCTCACCACACACCACTGACAGTACACAATGTACCACACCCCCATCAGACAACCAGCTCACCACACACCACTGACAGTACACAATGTACCAGACCCCCATCAGACACCCAGCACACAGCACACCACTGACAGTACACAATGTACCACAGCCCCATCAGACACCCAGCACACCGCACACCACTGACAGCACACAATGTACCACAGTCCCATCAGACACCCAGCACACCTCACACCACTGACAGTACACAATGTACCACAGCCCCATCAGACAACCAGCTCACCACACACCACTGACAGTACACATTGTCCCACACCCCCATCAGACAACCAGCTCACCACACACCACTGACAGTACACAATGTACCACACCCCCATCAGACACCCAGCACACTGCACACCACTGACAGTACACAATGTACCACAGCCCCATCAGACACCCAGCACACCGCACACCACTGACAGCACACAATGTACCACAGTCCCATCAGACACCCAGCACACCTCACACCACTGACAGTACACAATGTACCACACCCCCATCAGGCACCCTGCACAGTACACACCACTGACAGTACACAATGTACCACACCCCCATCAGACACCCAGCACACTGCACACCACTCACAGCACACAATGTGCCACACCCCCATCAGACACCCAGCACACCGCACACCACTGACAGTACACAATGTACCACAGCCCCATCAGACACCCAGCACACCGCACACCACTGACAGCACACAATGTACCACACCCCCATTAGGTACCCAGCACACCGCACACCACTGACAGTACACAATGTACCACAGTCCCATCAGACACCCAGCACACCTCACACCACTGACAGTACACAATGTACCACAGCCCCATCAGACACCCAGCACACCGCACACCACTGACAGTACACAATGCACCACACCCCCATCAGACACACAGAACACCACACGCCACTGACAGTACACAATGTACCACACCCCCATCAGATACCCAGCGCACCGAACACCACTGACAGTAAACAATGTGCCACACCCTCATCAGACACCCAGCACACCACACACCACTGACAGTACACAATGTACCACACCCCTATCAGACACCCAGCTCACCGCACACCACTGACAGTACACAATGTACCACACCCCCATCACGCTCCGAGCTAACCGCACACCACTGACAGTACACAATGTACCTCAGCCCCATCAGACACCCAGCAGACCACACACCACTGACAGTACACAATGTACCACACCCCCATCAGACACCCAACACACCACACACCACTGACAGTACACACTGTACCACACCCCCATCAGACACCCAGCACACCGCACACCACTGACAGTACACAATGTACCACACCCCCATCACGCACTCAGCACACCACACACCACTGACAGTACACAATGTACCACACCCCCATCAGACACCCAGAACACCACACACCACTGACAGTACACAAAGTACCACACCCCCATCAGATACCCAGCGCACCGCACACCACTGACAGTACACAATGTGCCACACCCTCATCAGACACCCAGCACACCACACACCATTGACAGTACACTATGTACCACACCCCCATCAGACACCCAGCACACCACACACCACTGACAGTACACCATGTACCACACCCCCATCAGACACCCAGAACACCACACACCACTGACAGTACACAAAGTACCACACCCCCATCAGACACCCAGAACACCACACACCACTGACAGTACACAATGTACCACACCCCCATCAGATACCCAGCACACCGCTCACTACTGACAGTACACAATGTACCACACCCCCATCACGCACCCAGCTCACCACACACCACTGACAGTACACAATGTACCACATCCCCATCAGACACCCAGCACACCGCACACCACTGACAGTACACAATGTACCACACCCCCATCAGACACCCAGCACACCGCACGCCACTGACAGTACACAATGTACCACACCCCCATCAGACACCCAGCACACCGCACACCACTGACAGTACACAATGTACCACACCCCCATCAGACACTCAGCACACGGCACACCACTGACAGTACACAATGTACCACACCCCCATCAGGCACCCTGCACAGCACACACCACTGACAGTACACAATGTACCACACCCACATCAGACACCCAGCACATGGCACACCACTCACAGCACACAATGTACCACACCCCCATCAGATACCCAGCACACCACACACCACTGACAGTACACAATGTACCACAGCCCCATCAGACACCCAGCACACTTCACACCACTGACAGTACACAATGTACCATACCCCCATCAGGCACTCAGCACACCACACACCACTGACAGTACACAATGTACCACTCCCCCATCAGACACCCAGCACACCGCAGACCACTGACAGTACACAATGTACCACACCCCCATCAGGCACCCAGCACACCACACACCACTGACAGTACACAATGTACCACACCCCCATCAGACACCCAGAACACCACACACCACTGACAGTACACAATGTACCTCACCCCATCACGCACTCAGCACACAACACACCACTGACAGTACACAATGTGCCACACCCCCATCAGACACACAGAACACCACACACCACTGACAGTACACAATGTACCACACCCCCATCAGACACCCAGCACACCGCAGACCACTGACAGTACACAATGTACCACACCCCCATCAGGCACCCAGAACACCACACACCACTGACAGTACACAATGTACCACACCCCCATCAGACACCCAGCACACCACACACCACTGACAGTACACAATGGACCACACCCCCATCAGACACCCAGAACACCGCACAACACTGACAGTACACAATGTACCTCACCCCCATCACGCACTCAGCACACAACACACCACTGACAGTACACAATGTGCCACACCCCCATCAGACACACAGAACACCACACACCACTGACAGTACACAATGTACCACAGCCCCATCAGGCACACAGCACACCGCACACCACTGACAGTACACAATGTACCATACCCCCATCAGATACCCAGCGCACCGAACACCACTGACAGTAAACAATGTGCCACACCCTCATCAGACACCCAGCACACCACACACCACTGACAGTACACAATGTACCACAGCCCCATCAGACACCCAGCACACTTCACACCACTGACAGTACACAATGTACCATACCCCCATCAGGCACTCAGCACACCACACACCACTGACAGTACACAATGTACCACACCCCCATCAGACACACAGCACACCGCACACCACTGACAGTACACACTGTACCACATCCCCCATCAGACACCCAGCACACCGCAGACCACTGACAGTACACAATGTACCACACCCCCATCAGGCACCCAGCACACCACACACCACTGACAGTACACAATGTACCACACCCCCATCAGACACCCAGAACACCACACACCACTGACAGTACACAATGTACCTCACCCCATCACGCACTCAGCACACAACACACCACTGACAGTATACAATGTGCCACACCCCCATCAGACACACAGAACACCACACACCACTGACAGTACACAATGTACCACACCCCCATCAGACACCCAGCACACCGCAGACCACTGACAGTACACAACGTACCACACCCGCATCACGCACTCAGCACACAACACACCACTGACAGTACACAATGTGCCACACCCCCATCAGACACACAGAACACCACACACCACTGACAGTACACAATGTACCACACCCCCATCAGATACCCAGCGCACCGAACACCACTGACAGTAAACAATGTGCCACACCCTCATCAGACACCCAGCACACCACACACCACTGACAGTACACAATGTACCACACCCCCATCAGGCACCCAGCACACCGCACACCACTGACAGTACACAATGTACCACACCCCCATCAGGCACCCAGCACACCGCACACCACTGACAGTACACAATGTACCACAACCCCATCACGCACCCAGCTAACCACACACCACTGACAGTACACAATGTACCTCAGCCCCATCAGACACCCAGCAGACCACACACCACTGACAGTACACAATGTTCCACACCCCCATCAGACACCCAGCACACCACACACCACTGACAGTACACACTGTACCACACCCCCATCAGATACCCAGCGCACCGCACACCACTGACAGTACACAATGTGCCACACCCTCATCAGACACCAAGCACACCACACACCACTGACAGTACACAATGTACCACACCCCCATCACGCACCCAGCACACCACACACCACTGACAGTACACAATGTACCACACCCCCATCACGCACCCAGCTCACCGCACACCACTGACAGTACACAATGTACCACATCCCCATCAGACACCCAGCACACCACACACCACTGGCAGTACACAATGTACCACACCCCCATCAGACACCCAGAACACCACACACCACTGACAGTACACAATGTACCTCACCCCCATCACGCACTCAGCACACCGCACACCACTGACAGTACACAATGTGCCACACCCCCATCAGACACACAGAACACCACACACCACTGACAGTACACAATGTACCACACCCCCATCAGACACCCAGCACACCGCAGACCACTGACAGTACACAATGTACCACACCCCCATCAGGCACCCAGAACACCACACACCACTGACAGTACACAATGTACCACACCCCCATCAGACACCCAGCACACCACACACCACTGACAGTACACAATGTACCACACCCCCATCAGACACCCAGAACACCGCACAACACTGACAGTACACAATGTACCTCACCCCCATCACGCACTCAGCACACAACACACCACTGACAGTACACAATGTGCCACACCCCCATCAGACACACAGAACACCACACACCACTGACAGTACACAATGTACCACACCCCCATCAGATACCCAGCGCACCGAACACCACTGACAGTAAACAATGTGCCACACCCTCATCAGACACCCAGCACACCACACACCACTGACAGTACACAATGTACCACACCCCCATCAGGCACCCAGCACACCGCACACCACTGACAGTACACAATGTACCACACCCCCATCAGGCACCCAGCACACCGCACACCACTGACAGTACACAATGTACCACAACCCCATCACGCACCCAGCTAACCACACACCACTGACAGTACACAATGTACCTCAGCCCCATCAGACACCCAGCAGACCACACACCACTGACAGTACACAATGTACCACACCCCCATCAGACACCCAGCACACCACACACCACTGACAGTACACACTGTACCACACCCCCATCAGATATCCAGCGCACCGCACACCACTGACAGTACACAATGTGCCACACCCTCACCAGACACCAAGCACACCACACACCACTGACAGTACACAATGTACCACACCCCCATCACGCACCCAGCTCACCGCACACCACTGACAGTACACAATGTACCACATCCCCATCAGACACCCAGCAAACCGCACACCACTGACAGTACACAATGTACCACACCCCCATCAGACACCCAGCACACCGCACACCACTGACAGTACACAATGTACCACACCCCCATCAGACACTCAGCACACGGCACACCACTGACAGTACACAATGTACCACACCCCCATCAGGCACCCTGCACAGCACACACCACTGACAGTACACAATGTACCACACCCACATCAGACACCCAGCACTCGGCACACCACTCACAGCACACAATGTACCACACCCCCATCAGACACCCAGCACACCACACACCACTGACAGTACACAATGTACCACAGCCCCATCAGACACCCAGCACACCGCACACCACTGACAGCACACAATGTACCACAGTCCCATCAGACACCCAGCACACCTCACACCACTGACAGTACACAATGTACCACAGCCCCATCAGACAACCAGCTCACCACACACCACTGACAGTACACAATGTACCACACCCCCATCAGACAACCAGCTCACCACACACCACTGACAGTACACAATGTACCAGACCCCCATCAGACACCCAGCACACTGCACACCACTGACAGTACACAATGTACCACAGCCCCATCAGACACCCAGCACACCGCACACCACTGACAGCACACAATGTACCACAGTCCCATCAGACACCCAGCACACCTCACACCACTGACAGTACACAATGTACCACAGCCCCATCAGACAACCAGCTCACCACACACCACTGACAGTACACATTGTCCCACACCCCCATCAGACAACCAGCTCACCACACACCACTGACAGTACACAATGTACCACACCCCCATCAGACACCCAGCACACTGCACACCACTGACAGTACACAATGTACCACAGCCCCATCAGACACCCAGCACACCGCACACCACTGACAGCACACAATGTACCACAGTCCCATCAGACACCCAGCACACCTCACACCACTGACAGTACACAATGTACCACACCCCCATCAGGCACCCTGCACAGTACACACCACTGACAGTACACAATGTACCACACCCCCATCAGACACCCAGCACACTGCACACCACTCACAGCACACAATGTGCCACACCCCCATCAGACACCCAGCACACCGCACACCACTGACAGTACACAATGTACCACAGCCCCATCAGACACCCAGCACACCGCACACCACTGACAGCACACAATGTACCACACCCCCATTAGGTACCCAGCACACCGCACACCACTGACAGTACACAATGTACCACAGTCCCATCAGACACCCAGCACACCTCACACCACTGACAGTACACAATGTACCACAGCCCCATCAGACACCCAGCACACCGCACACCACTGACAGTACACAATGCACCACACCCCCATCAGACACACAGAACACCACACGCCACTGACAGTACACAATGTACCACACCCCCATCAGATACCCAGCGCACCGAACACCACTGACAGTAAACAATGTGCCACACCCTCATCAGACACCCAGCACACCACACACCACTGACAGTACACAATGTACCATACCCCTATCAGACACCCAGCTCACCGCACACCACTGACAGTACACAATGTACCACACCCCCATCACGCTCCCAGCTAACCGCACACCACTGACAGTACACAATGTACCTCAGCCCCATCAGACACCCAGCAGACCGCACACCACTGACAGTACACAATGTACCACACCCCCATCAGACACCCAACACACCACACACCACTGACAGTACACACTGTACCACTCCCCCATCAGACACCCAGCACACCGCACACCACTGACAGTACTCAATGTACCACACCCCCATCACGCACTCAGCACACCACACACCACTGACAGTACACAATGTACCACACCCCCATCAGACACCCAGAACACCACACACCACTGACAGTACACAAAGTACCACACCCCCATCAGATACCCAGCGCACCGCACACCACTGACAGTACACAATGTGCCACACCCTCATCAGACACCCAGCACGCCACACACCATTGACAGTACACTATGTACCACACCCCCATCAGACACCCAGCACACCACACACCACTGACAGTACACCATGTACCACACCCCCATCAGACACCCAGAACACCACACACCACTGACAGTACACAATGTACCACACCCCCATCAGATACCCAGCACACCGCTCACTACTGACAGTACACAATGTACCACACCCCCATCACGCACCCAGCTCACCACACACCACTGACAGTACACAATGTACCACATCCCCATCAGACACCCAGCACACCGCACACCACTGACAGTACACAATGTACCACACCCCCATCAGACACCCAGCACACCGCACGCCACTGACAGTACACAATGTACCACACCCCCATCAGACACCCAGCACACCGCACACCACTGACAGTACACAATGTACCACACCCCCATCAGACACTCAGCACACGGCACACCACTGACAGTACACAATGTACCACACCCCCATCAGGCACCCTGCACAGCACACACCACTGACAGTACACAATGTACCACACCCACATCAGAAACCCAGCACATGGCACACCACACACAGCACACAATGTACCACACCCCCATCAGACACCCAGCACACCACACACCACTGACAGTACACAATGTACCACAGCCCCATCAGACACCCAGCACACTTCACACCACTGACAGTACACAATGTACCATACCCCCATCAGGCACTCAGCACACCACACACCACTGACAGTACACAATGTACCACACCCCCATCAGACACCCAGCACACCGCAGACCACTGACAGTACACAATGTTCCACACCCCCATCAGGCACCCAGCACACCACACACCACTGACAGTACACAATGTACCACACCCCCATCAGACACCCAGAACACCACACACCACTGACAGTACACAATGTACCACACCCCCATCAGACACCCAGCACACCGCAGACCACTGACAGTACACAATGTACCACAACCCCATCAGGCACCCAGAACACCACACACCACTGACAGTACACAATGTACCACACCCCCATCAGACACCCAGCACACCACACACCACTGACAGTACACAATGTACCACACCCCCATCAGACACCCAGAACACCGCACAACACTGACAGTACACAATGTACCTCACCCCCATCACGCACTCAGCACACAACACACCACTGACAGTACACAATGTGCCACACCCCCATCAGACACACAGAACACCACACACCACTGACAGTACACAATGTACCACACCCCCATCAGATACCCAGCGCACCGAGCACCACTGACAGTAAACAATGTGCCACACCCTCATCAGACACCCAGCACACCACACACCACTGACAGTACACAATGTACCACACCCCCATCAGGCACCCAGAACACCGCACACCACTGACAGTACACAATGTACCACACCCCCATCAGGCACCCAGCACACCGCACACCACTGACAGTACACAATGTACCACAACCCCATCACGCACCCAGCTAACCACACACCACTGACAGTACACAATGTACCTCAGCCCCATCAGACACCCAGCAGACCACACACCACTGACAGTACACAATGTACCACACCCCCATCAGACACCCAGCACACCACACACCACTGACAGTACACACTGTACCACACCCCCATCAGATACCCAGCGCACCGCACACCACTGACAGTACACAATGTGCCACACCCTCATCAGACACCAAGCACACCACACACCACTGACAGTACACAATGTACCACACCCCCATCACGCACCCAGCTCACCGCACACCACTGACAGTACACAATGTACCACATCCGCATCAGACACCCAGCAAACCGCACACCACTGACAGTACTCAATGTACCACACCCCCATCACGCACTCAGCACACCACACACCACTGACAGTACACAATGTACCACACCCCCATCAGACACCCAGAACACCACACACCACTGACAGTACACAAAGTACCACACCCCCATCAGATACCCAGCGCACCGCACACCACTGACAGTACACAATGTGCCACACCCTCATCAGACACCCAGCACGCCACACACCATTGACAGTACACTATGTACCACACCCCCATCAGACACCCAGCACACCACACACCACTGACAGTACACCATGTACCACACCCCCATCAGACACCCAGAACACCACACACCACTGACAGTACACAATGTACCACACCCCCATCAGATACCCAGCACACCGCTCACTACTGACAGTACACAATGTACCACACCCCCATCACGCACCCAGCTCACCACACACCACTGACAGTACACAATGTACCACATCCCCATCAGACACCCAGCACACCGCACACCACTGACAGTACACAATGTACCACACCCCCATCAGACACCCAGCACACCGCACGCCACTGACAGTACACAATGTACCACACCCCCATCAGACACCCAGCACACCGCACACCACTGACAGTACACAATGTACCACACCCCCATCAGACACTCAGCACACGGCACACCACTGACAGTACACAATGTACCACACCCCCATCAGGCACCCTGCACAGCACACACCACTGACAGTACACAATGTACCACACCCACATCAGAAACCCAGCACATGGCACACCACACACAGCACACAATGTACCACACCCCCATCAGACACCCAGCACACCACACACCACTGACAGTACACAATGTACCACAGCCCCATCAGACACCCAGCACACTTCACACCACTGACAGTACACAATGTACCATACCCCCATCAGGCACTCAGCACACCACACACCACTGACAGTACACAATGTACCACACCCCCATCAGACACCCAGCACACCGCAGACCACTGACAGTACACAATGTTCCACACCCCCATCAGGCACCCAGCACACCACACACCACTGACAGTACACAATGTACCACACCCCCATCAGACACCCAGAACACCACACACCACTGACAGTACACAATGTACCACACCCCCATCAGACACCCAGCACACCGCAGACCACTGACAGTACACAATGTACCACAACCCCATCAGGCACCCAGAACACCACACACCACTGACAGTACACAATGTACCACACCCCCATCAGACACCCAGCACACCACACACCACTGACAGTACACAATGTACCACACCCCCATCAGACACCCAGAACACCGCACAACACTGACAGTACACAATGTACCTCACCCCCATCACGCACTCAGCACACAACACACCACTGACAGTACACAATGTGCCACACCCCCATCAGACACACAGAACACCACACACCACTGACAGTACACAATGTACCACACCCCCATCAGATACCCAGCGCACCGAGCACCACTGACAGTAAACAATGTGCCACACCCTCATCAGACACCCAGCACACCACACACCACTGACAGTACACAATGTACCACACCCCCATCAGGCACCCAGAACACCGCACACCACTGACAGTACACAATGTACCACACCCCCATCAGGCACCCAGCACACCGCACACCACTGACAGTACACAATGTACCACAACCCCATCACGCACCCAGCTAACCACACACCACTGACAGTACACAATGTACCTCAGCCCCATCAGACACCCAGCAGACCACACACCACTGACAGTACACAATGTACCACACCCCCATCAGACACCCAGCACACCACACACCACTGACAGTACACACTGTACCACACCCCCATCAGATACCCAGCGCACCGCACACCACTGACAGTACACAATGTGCCACACCCTCATCAGACACCAAGCACACCACACACCACTGACAGTACACAATGTACCACACCCCCATCACGCACCCAGCTCACCGCACACCACTGACAGTACACAATGTACCACATCCGCATCAGACACCCAGCAAACCGCACACCACTGACAGTACACAATGTACCACACCCCCATCAGACACCCAGCACACCGCACACCACTGACAGTACACAATGTACCACACCCCCATCAGGCACCCAGAACACCGCACACCACTGACAGTACACAATGTACCACACCCCCATCAGGCACCCAGCACACCGCACACCACTGACAGTACACAATGTACCACAACCCCATCACGCACCCAGCTAACCACACACCACTGACAGTACACAATGTACCTCAGCCCCATCAGACACCCAGCAGACCACACACCACTGACAGTACACAATGTACCACACCCCCATCAGACACCCAGCACACCACACACCACTGACAGTACACACTGTACCACACCCCCATCAGATACCCAGCGCACCGCACACCACTGACAGTACACAATGTGCCACACCCTCATCAGACACCAAGCACACCACACACCACTGACAGTACACAATGTACCACACCCCCATCACGCACCCAGCTCACCGCACACCACTGACAGTACACAATGTACCACATCCGCATCAGACACCCAGCAAACCGCACACCACTGACAGTACTCAATGTACCACACCCCCATCACGCACTCAGCACACCACACACCACTGACAGTACACAATGTACCACACCCCCATCAGACACCCAGAACACCACACACCACTGACAGTACACAAAGTACCATACCCCCATCAGATACCCAGCGCACCGCACACCACTGACAGTACACAATGTGCCACACCCTCATCAGACACCCAGCACGCCACACACCATTGACAGTACACTATGTACCACACCCCCATCAGACACCCAGCACACCACACACCACTGACAGTACACCATGTACCACACCCCCATCAGACACCCAGAACACCACACACCACTGACAGTACACAATGTACCACACCCCCATCAGATACCCAGCACACCGCTCACTACTGACAGTACACAATGTACCACACCCCCATCACGCACCCAGCTCACCACACACCACTGACAGTACACAATGTACCACATCCCCATCAGACACCCAGCACACCGCACACCACTGACAGTACACAATGTACCACACCCCCATCAGACACCCAGCACACCGCACGCCACTGACAGTACACAATGTACCACACCCCCATCAGACACCCAGCACACCGCACACCACTGACAGTACACAATGTACCACACCCCCATCAGACACTCAGCACACGGCACACCACTGACAGTACACAATGTACCACACCCCCATCAGGCACCCTGCACAGCACACACCACTGACAGTACACAATGTACCACACCCACATCAGAAACCCAGCACATGGCACACCACACACAGCACACAATGTACCACACCCCCATCAGACACCCAGCACACCACACACCACTGACAGTACACAATGTACCACAGCCCCATCAGACACCCAGCACACTTCACACCACTGACAGTACACAATGTACCATACCCCCATCAGGCACTCAGCACACCACACACCACTGACAGTACACAATGTACCACACCCCCATCAGACACCCAGCACACCGCAGACCACTGACAGTACACAATGTTCCACACCCCCATCAGGCACCCAGCACACCACACACCACTGACAGTACACAATGTACCACACCCCCATCAGACACCCAGAACACCACACACCACTGACAGTACACAATGTACCACACCCCCATCAGACACCCAGCACACCGCAGACCACTGACAGTACACAATGTACCACAACCCCATCAGGCACCCAGAACACCACACACCACTGACAGTACACAATGTACCACACCCCCATCAGACACCCAGCACACCACACACCACTGACAGTACACAATGTACCACACCCCCATCAGACACCCAGAACACCGCACAACACTGACAGTACACAATGTACCTCACCCCCATCACGCACTCAGCACACAACACACCACTGACAGTACACAATGTGCCACACCCCCATCAGACACACAGAACACCACACACCACTGACAGTACACAATGTACCACACCCCCATCAGATACCCAGCGCACCGAGCACCACTGACAGTAAACAATGTGCCACACCCTCATCAGACACCCAGCACACCACACACCACTGACAGTACACAATGTACCACACCCCCATCAGGCACCCAGAACACCGCACACCACTGACAGTACACAATGTACCACACCCCCATCAGGCACCCAGCACACCGCACACCACTGACAGTACACAATGTACCACAACCCCATCACGCACCCAGCTAACCACACACCACTGACAGTACACAATGTACCTCAGCCCCATCAGACACCCAGCAGACCACACACCACTGACAGTACACAATGTACCACACCCCCATCAGACACCCAGCACACCACACACCACTGACAGTACACACTGTACCACACCCCCATCAGATACCCAGCGCACCGCACACCACTGACAGTACACAATGTGCCACACCCTCATCAGACACCAAGCACACCACACACCACTGACAGTACACAATGTACCACACCCCCATCACGCACCCAGCTCACCGCACACCACTGACAGTACACAATGTACCACATCCGCATCAGACACCCAGCAAACCGCACACCACTGACAGTACACAATGTACCACACCCCCATCAGACACCCAGCACACCGCACACCACTGACAGTACACAATGTACCACACCCCCATCAGGCACCCAGCACACCATACACCACTGACAGTACACAATGTACCACACCCCCATCAGACACTCAGCACACGGCACACCACTGACAGTACACAATGTACCACACCCCCATCAGACACCCAGCAAACCGCACACCACTGACAGTACACAATGTACCACACCCCCATCAGACACCCAGCACACCGCACACCACTGACAGTACACAATGTACCACACCCCCATCAGGCACCCAGCACACCATACACCACTGACAGTACACAATGTACCACACCCCCCTCAGACACTCAGCACACGGCGCACCACTGACAGTACACAATGTACCACACCCCCATCAGGCACCCTGCACAGCACACACCACTGACAGTACACAATGTACCACACCCCCATCAGACACCCAGCACACCACACACCACTGACAGTACACACTGTACCACACCCCCATCAGATACCCAGCGCACCGCACACCACTGACAGTACACAATGTGCCACACCCTCATCAGACACCAAGCACACCACACACCACTGACAGTACACAATGTACCACACCCCCATCACGCACCCAGCTCACCGCACACCACTGACAGTACACAATGTACCACATCCCCATCAGACACCCAGCAAACCGCACACCACTGACAGTACACAATGTACCACACCCCCATCAGACACCCAGCACACCGCACACCACTGACAGTACACAATGTACCACACCCCCATCAGGCACCCAGCACACCATACACCACTGACAGTACACAATGTACCACACCCCCATCAGACACTCAGCACACGGCACACCACTGACAGTACACAATGTACCACACCCCCATCAGGCACCCTGCACAGCACACACCACTGACAGTACACAATGTACCACACCCACATCAGACACCCAGCACTCGGCACACCACTCACAGCACACAATGTACCACACCCCCATCAGACACCCAGCACACCACACACCACTGACAGTACACAATGTACCACACCCCCATCAGATACCCAGCGCACCGAACACCACTGACAGTAAACAATGTGCCACACCCTCATCAGACACCCAGCACACCACACACCACTGACAGTACACAATGTACCACACCCCTATCAGACACCCAGCTCACCGCACACCACTGACAGTACACAATGTACCACACCCCCATCACGCTCCCAGCTAACAGCACACCACTGACAGTACACAATGTACCTCAGCCCCATCAGACACCCAGCAGACCACACACCACTGACAGTACACAATGTACCACACCCCCATCAGACACCCAGCACACCACACACCACTGACAGTACACACTGTACCACACCCCCATCAGACACCCAGCACACCGCACACCACTGACAGTACACAATGTACCACACCCCCATCACGCACTCAGCACACCACACACCACTGACAGTACACAATGTACCACACCCCCATCAGACACCCAGAACACCACACACCACTGACAGTACACAATGTACCACACCCCCATCACGCTCCCAGCTAACAGCACACCACTGACAGTACACAATGTACCTCAGCCCCATCAGACACCCAGCAGACCACACACCACTGACAGTACACAATGTACCACACCCCCATCAGACACCCAGCACACCACACACCACTGACAGTACACACTGTACCACACCCCCATCAGACACCCAGCACACCGCACACCACTGACAGTACACAATGTACCACACCCCCATCACGCACTCAGCACACCACACACCACTGACAGTACACAATGTACCACACCCCCATCAGATACCCAGCGCACCGCACACCACTGACAGTACACAATGTGCCACACCCTCATCAGACACCCAGCACACCACACACCATTGACAGTACACTATGTACCACACCCCCATCAGACACCCAGCACACCACACACCACTGACAGTACACCATGTACCACACCCCCATCAGACACCCAGAACACCACACACCACTGACAGTACACAAAGTACCACACCCCCATCAGACACCCAGAACACCACACACCACTGACAGTACAAAATGTACCACACCCCCATCAGATACCCAGCACACCGCTCACTACTGACAGTACACAATGTACCACACCCCCATCACGCACCCAGCTCACCACACACCACTGACAGTACACAATGTACCACATCCCCATCAGACACCCAGCACACCGCACACCACTGACAGTACACAATGTACCACACCCCCATCAGACACCCAGCACACCGCACGCCACTGACAGTACACAATGTACCACACCCCCATCAGACACCCAGCACACCGCACACCACTGACAGTACACAATGTACCACACCCCCATCAGACACTCAGCACACGGCACACCACTGACAGTACACAATGTACCACACCCCCATCAGGCACCCTGCACAGCACACACCACTGACAGTACACAATGTACCACACCCACATCAGACACCCAGCACATGGCACACCACTCACAGCACACAATGTACCACACCCCCATCAGATACCCAGCACACCACACACCACTGACAGTACACAATGTACCACACCCCCATCAGGCACCCAGCACACCGCACACCACTGACAGTACACAATGTACCACACCCCCATCAGGCACCCAGCACACCGCACACCACTGACAGTACACAATGTACCACACCCCCATCAGACACCCAGAACACCACACACCACTGACAGTACACAATGTACCTCACCCCATCACGCACTCAGCACACAACACACCACTGACAGTACACAATGTGCCACACCCCCATCAGACACACAGAACACCACACACCACTGACAGTACACAATGTACCACACCCCCATCAGACACCCAGCACACCGCAGACCACTGACAGTACACAATGTACCACACCCCCATCAGGCACCCAGAACACCACACACCACTGACAGTACACAATGTACCACACCCCCATCAGACACCCAGCACACCACACACCACTGACAGTACACAATGTACCACACCCCCATCAGACACCCAGAACACCGCACAACACTGACAGTACACAATGTACCACACCCCCATCAGACACCCAGCACACCGCACACCACTGACAGTACACAATGTACCACACCCCCATCAGACACCCAGCACACCACACACCACTGACAGTACACAATGTGCCACACCCCCATCAGACACACAGAACACCACACACCACTGACAGTACACAATGTACCACACCCCCATCAGATACCCAGCGCACCGAACACCACTGACAGTAAACAATGTGCCACACCCTCATCAGACACCCAGCACACCACACACCACTGACAGTACACAATGTACCACAGCCCCATCAGACACCCAGCACACTTCACACCACTGACAGTACACAATGTACCATACCCCCATCAGGCACTCAGCACACCACACACCACTGACAGTACACATTGTACCACTCCCCCATCAGTCACCCAGCACACCGCAGACCACTGACAGTACACAATGTACCACACCCCCATCAGGCACCCAGCACACCACACACCACTGACAGTACACAATGTACCACACCCCCATCAGACACCCAGAACACCACACACCACTGACAGTACACAATGTACCTCACCCCATCACGCACTCAGCACACAACACACCACTGACAGTACACAATGTGCCACACCCCCATCAGACACACAGAACACCACACACCACTGACAGTACACAATGTACCACACCCCCATCAGACACCCAGCACACCGCAGACCACTGACAGTACACAATGTACCACACCCCCATCAGGCACCCAGAACACCACACACCACTGACAGTAAACAATATGCCACACCCTCATCAGACACCCAGCACACCACACACCACTGACAGTACACAATGTACCACACCCCCATCAGGCACCCAGCACACAACACACCACTGACAGTACACAATGTACCACACCCCCATCAGGCACCCAGCACACCGCACACCACTGACAGTACACAATGTACCACAACCCCATCACGCACCCAGCTAACCACACACCACTGACAGTACACAATGTACCTCAGCCCCATCAGACACCCAGCAGACCACACACCACTGACAGTACACAATGTTCCACACCCCCATCAGACACCCAGCACACCACACACCACTGACAGTACACACTGTACCACACCCCCATCAGATACCCAGCGCACCGCACACCACTGACAGTACACAATGTGCCACACCCTCATCAGACACCAAGCACACCACACACCACTGACAGTACACAATGTACCACACCCCCATCACGCACCCAGCACACCACACACCACTGACAGTACACAATGTACCACACCCCCATCACGCACCCAGCTCACCGCACACCACTGACAGTACACAATGTACCACATCCCCATCAGACACCCAGCAAACCGCACACCACTGACAGTACACAATGTACCACACCCCCATCAGACACCCAGCACACCGCACACCACTGACAGTACACAATGTACCACACCCCCATCAGGCACCCAGCACACCATACACCACTGACAGTACACAATGTACCACACCCCCATCAGACACTCAGCACACGGCACACCACTGACAGTACACAATGTACCACACCCCCATCAGGCACCCTGCACAGCACACACCACTGACAGTACACAATGTACCACACCCACATCAGACACCCAGCACTCGGCACACCACTCACAGCACACAATGTACCACACCCCCATCAGACACCCAGCACACCACACACCACTGACAGTACACAATGTACCACAGCCCCATCAGACACCCAGCACACCGCACACCACTGACAGCACACAATGTACCACAGTCCCATCAGACACCCAGCACACCTCACACCACTGACAGTACACAATGTACCACAGCCCCATCAGACAACCAGCTCACCACACACCACTGACAGTACACAATGTACCACACCCCCATCAGACAACCAGCTCACCACACACCACTGACAGTACACAATGTACCACACCCCCATCAGACACCCAGCACACTGCACACCACTGACAGTACACAATGTACCACAGCCCCATCAGACACCCAGCACACCGCACACCACTGACAGCACACAATGTACCACAGTCCCATCAGACACCCAGCACACCTCACACCACTGACAGTACACAATGTACCACACCCCCATCAGGCACCCTGCACAGTACACACCACTGACAGTACACAATGTACCACACCCCCATCAGACACCCAGCACACGGCACACCACTCACAGCACACAATGTTCCACACCCCCATCAGACACCCAGCACACCGCACACCACTGACAGTACACAATGTACCACAGCCCCATCAGAAACCCAGCACACCGCACACCACTGACAGCACACAATGTACCACACCCCCATCAGGTACCCAGCACACCGCACACCACTGACAGTACACAATGTACCACAGTCCCATCAGACACCCAGCACACCTCACACCACTGACAGTACACAATGTATCACAGCCCCATCAGACACCCAGCACACCGCACACCACTGACAGCACACAATGTACCACAGTCCCATCAGACACCCAGCACACCTCACACCACTGACAGTACACAATGTACCACACCCCCATCAGACACCCAGCACACCGCACACCACTGACAGTACACAATGTACCACACCCCCATCAGACACCTAGCACACTGCACACCACTGACAGTACACAATGTGCCACACCCTCATCAGACACCCAGCACACCACACACCACTGACAGTACACAATGTACCACAGCCCCATCAGACACCCAGCACACCGCACACCACTGACAGTACACAATGTACCACACCCCCATGAGGCACCCAGCACACCGCACACCACTGACAGTACACAATGTACCACAGCCCCATCAGACACCCAGCACACCGCACACCACTGACAGTACACAATGTACCACACCCCCATCACGCAGTCAGCACACCACACACCACTGACAGTACACAATGTACCACAGCCCCCATCAGACACCCAGCACACCACACACCACTGAGAGTACACAATGTACCACACCCCCATCAGACACCCAGCACACCACACACCACTGACAGTACACAATGTACCACACCCCCATCAGACACCCAGCACACCACACACCACTGACAGTACACAATGTGCCACACCCTCATCAGACACCCAGCACACCACACACCACTGACAGTACACAATGTACTACACCCCCATCACGCACCCAGCTCACCGCACACCACTGACAGTACACAATGTACCACATCCCCATCAGACACCCAGCACACCGCACACCACTGACAGTACACAATGTACCACACCCCCATCAGACACCCAGCACACCGCACGCCACTGACAGTACACAATGTACCACACCCCCATAAGGCACCCAGCACACTATACACCACTGACAGTACACAATGTAAAACACCCCCATCAGACACTCAGCACACGGCACACCACTGACAGTACACAATGTACCACACCCCCATCAGGCACCCTGCACACCGCACACCACTGACAGTACACAATGTACCACACCCCCATCAGACACCGAGCACACGGCACACCACTCACAGCACACAATGTACCACACCCCCATCAGACACCCAGCACACCACACACCACTGACAGTACACAATGTACCACAGCCCCATCAGACACCCAGCACACCGCACACCACTGACAGCACACAATGTACCACAGTCCCATCAGACACCCAGCACACCTCACACCACTGACAGTACACAATGTACCACAGCCCCATCAGACAACCAGCTCACCACACACCACTGACAGTACACAATGTCCCACACCCCCATCAGACAACCAGCTCACCACACACCACTGACAGTACACAATGTACCACACCCCCATCAGACACCCAGCACACTGCACACCACTGACAGTACACAATGTACCACAGCCCCATCAGACACCCAGCACACCGCACACCACTGACAGCACACAATGTACCACAGTCCCATCAGACACCCAGCACACCTCACACCACTGACAGTACACAATGTACCACACCCCCATCAGGCACCCTGCACAGTACACACCACTGACAGTACACAATGTACCACACCCCCATCAGACACCCAGCACACTGCACACCACTGACAGTACACAATGTACCACAGCCCCATCAGACACCCAGCACACCGCACACCACTGACAGCACACAATGTACCACAGTCCCATCAGACACCCAGCACACCTCACACCACTGACAGTACACAATGTACCACACCCCCATCAGGCACCCTGCACTGTACACACCACTGACAGTACACAATGTACCACACCCCCATCAGACACCCAGCACACGGCACACCACTCACAGCACACAATGTGCCACACCCCCATCAGACACCCAGCACACCGCACACCACTGACAGTACACAATGTACCACAGCCCCATCAGAAACCCAGCACACCGCACACCACTGACAGCACACAATGTACCACACCCCCATCAGGTACCCAGCACACCGCACACCACTGACAGTACACAATGTACCACAGTCCCATCAGACACCCAGCACACCTCACACCACTGACAGTACACAATGTACCACAGCCCCATCAGACACCCAGCACACCGCACACAACTGACAGCACACAATGTACCACAGTCCCATCAGACACCCAGCACACCTCACACCACTGACAGTACACAATGTACCACACCCCCATCAGACACCCAGCACACCGCACACCACTGACAGTACACAATGTACCACACCCCCATCAGACACCTAGCACACTGCACACCACTGACAGTACACAATGTGCCACACCCTCATCAGACACCCAGCACACCACACACCACTGACAGTACACAATGTACCACAGCCCCATCAGACACCCAGCACACCGCACACCACTGACAGTACACAATGTACCACACCCCCATCAGGCACCCAGCACACCGCACACCACTGACAGTACACAATGTACCACAGCCCCATCAGACACCCAGCACACCGCACACCACTGACATTACACAATGTACCACACCCCCATCACGCAGTCAGCACACCACACACCACTGACAGTACACAATGTACCACAGCCCCCATCAGACACCCAGCACACCACACACCACTGACAGTACACAATGTACCACACCCCCATCAGACACCCAGCACACCACACACCACTGACAGTACACAATGTACCACACCCCCATCAGACACCCAGCACACCACACACCACTGACAGTACACAATGTACCACACCCTCATCAGACACCCAGCACACCACACACCACTGACAGTGCACAATGTACTACACCCCCATCACGCACCCAGCTCACCGCACACCACTGACAGTACACAATGTACCACATCCCCATCAGACACCCAGCACACCGCACACCACTGACAGTACACAATGTACCACACCCCCATCAGACACCCAGCACACCGCACGCCACTGACAGTACACAATGTACCACACCCCCATCAGGCACCCAGCACACCATACACCACTGACAGTACACAATGTACCACACCCCCATCAGACACTCAGCACACGGCACACCACTGACAGTACACAATGTACCACACCCCCATCAGGCACCCTGCACACCGCACACCACTGACAGTACACAATGTACCACACCCCCATCAGACACCGAGCACACGGCACACCACTCACAGCACACAATGTACCACACCCCCATCAGACACCCAGCACACCACACACCACTGACAGTACACAATGTACCACAGCCCCATCAGACACCCAGCACACCGCACACCACTGACAGCACACAATGTACCACAGTCCCATCAGACACCCAGCACACCTCACACCACTGACAGTACACAATGTACCACAGCCCCATCAGACAACCAGCTCACCACACACCACTGACAGTACACAATGTCCCACACCCCCATCAGACAACCAGCTCACCACACACCACTGACAGTACACAATGTACCACACCCCCATCAGGCACCCTGCACAGCACACACCACTGACAGTACACAATGTACCACACCCACATCAGACACCCAGCACTCGGCACACCACTCACAGCACACAATGTACCACACCCCCATCAGACACCCAGCACACCACACACCACTGACAGTACACAATGTACCACAGCCCCATCAGACACCCAGCACACCGCACACCACTGACAGCACACAATGTACCACAGTCCCATCAGACACCCAGCACACCTCACACCACTGACAGTACACAATGTACCACAGCCCCATCAGACAACCAGCTCACCACACACCACTGACAGTACACAATGTACCACACCCCCATCAGACAACCAGCTCACCACACACCACTGACAGTACACAATGTACCACAGCCCCATCAGACACCCAGCACACCGCACACCACTGACAGTACACAATGTACCACACCCCCATCAGGCACCCAGCACACCGCACACCACTGACAGTACACAATGTACCACAGCCCCATCAGACACCCAGCACACCGCACACCACTGACATTACACAATGTACCACACCCCCATCACGCAGTCAGCACACCACACACCACTGACAGTACACAATGTACCACAGCCCCCATCAGACACCCAGCACACCACACACCACTGACAGTACACAATGTACCACACCCCCATCAGACACCCAGCACACCACACACCACTGACAGTACACAATGTACCACACCCCCATCAGACACCCAGCACACCACACACCACTGACAGTACACAATGTACCACACCCTCATCAGACACCCAGCACACCACACACCACTGACAGTGCACAATGTACTACACCCCCATCACGCACCCAGCTCACCGCACACCACTGACAGTACACAATGTACCACATCCCCATCAGACACCCAGCACACCGCACACCACTGACAGTACACAATGTACCACACCCCCATCAGACACCCAGCACACCGCACGCCACTGACAGTACACAATGTACCACACCCCCATCAGGCACCCAGCACACCATACACCACTGACAGTACACAATGTACCACACCCCCATCAGACACTCAGCACACGGCACACCACTGACAGTACACAATGTACCACACCCCCATCAGGCACCCTGCACACCGCACACCACTGACAGTACACAATGTACCACACCCCCATCAGACACCGAGCACACGGCACACCACTCACAGCACACAATGTACCACACCCCCATCAGACACCCAGCACACCACACACCACTGACAGTACACAATGTACCACAGCCCCATCAGACACCCAGCACACCGCACACCACTGACAGCACACAATGTACCACAGTCCCATCAGACACCCAGCACACCTCACACCACTGACAGTACACAATGTACCACAGCCCCATCAGACAACCAGCTCACCACACACCACTGACAGTACACAATGTCCCACACCCCCATCAGACAACCAGCTCACCACACACCACTGACAGTACACAATGTACCACACCCCCATCAGGCACCCTGCACAGCACACACCACTGACAGTACACAATGTACCACACCCACATCAGACACCCAGCACTCGGCACACCACTCACAGCACACAATGTACCACACCCCCATCAGACACCCAGCACACCACACACCACTGACAGTACACAATGTACCACAGCCCCATCAGACACCCAGCACACCGCACACCACTGACAGCACACAATGTACCACAGTCCCATCAGACACCCAGCACACCTCACACCACTGACAGTACACAATGTACCACAGCCCCATCAGACAACCAGCTCACCACACACCACTGACAGTACACAATGTACCACACCCCCATCAGACAACCAGCTCACCACACACCACTGACAGTACACAATGTACCACACCCCCATCAGACACCCAGCACACTGCACACCACTGACAGTACACAATGTACCACAGCCCCATCAGACACCCAGCACACCGCACACCACTGACAGCACACAATGTACCACAGTCCCATCAGACACCCAGCACACCTCACACCACTGACAGTACACAATGTACCACACCCCCATCAGGCACCCTGCACAGTACACACCACTGACAGTACACAATGTACCACACCCCCATCAGACACCCAGCACACGGCACACCACTCACAGCACACAATGTTCCACACCCCCATCAGACACCCAGCACACCGCACACCACTGACAGTACACAATGTACCACAGCCCCATCAGAAACCCAGCACACCGCACACCACTGACAGCACACAATGTACCACACCCCCATCAGGTACCCAGCACACCGCACACCACTGACAGTACACAATGTACCACAGTCCCATCAGACACCCAGCACACCTCACACCACTGACAGTACACAATGTATCACAGCCCCATCAGACACCCAGCACACCGCACACCACTGACAGCACACAATGTACCACAGTCCCATCAGACACCCAGCACACCTCACACCACTGACAGTACACAATGTACCACACCCCCATCAGACACCCAGCACACCGCACACCACTGACAGTACACAATGTACCACACCCCCATCAGACACCTAGCACACTGCACACCACTGACAGTACACAATGTGCCACACCCTCATCAGACACCCAGCACACCACACACCACTGACAGTACACAATGTACCACAGCCCCATCAGACACCCAGCACACCGCACACCACTGACAGTACACAATGTACCACACCCCCATGAGGCACCCAGCACACCGCACACCACTGACAGTACACAATGTACCACAGCCCCATCAGACACCCAGCACACCGCACACCACTGACAGTACACAATGTACCACACCCCCATCACGCAGTCAGCACACCACACACCACTGACAGTACACAATGTACCACAGCCCCCATCAGACACCCAGCACACCACACACCACTGAGAGTACACAATGTACCACACCCCCATCAGACACCCAGCACACCACACACCACTGACAGTACACAATGTACCACACCCCCATCAGACACCCAGCACACCACACACCACTGACAGTACACAATGTGCCACACCCTCATCAGACACCCAGCACACCACACACCACTGACAGTACACAATGTACTACACCCCCATCACGCACCCAGCTCATCGCACACCACTGACAGTACACAATGTACCACATCCCCATCAGACACCCAGCACACCGCACACCACTGACAGTACACAATGTACCACACCCCCATCAGACACCCAGCACACCGCACGCCACTGACAGTACACAATGTACCACACCCCCATCAGGCACCCAGCACACTATACACCACTGACAGTACACAATGTAAAACACCCCCATCAGACACTCAGCACACGGCACACCACTGACAGTACACAATGTACCACACCCCCATCAGGCACCCTGCACACCGCACACCACTGACAGTACACAATGTACCACACCCCCATCAGACACCGAGCACACGGCACACCACTCACAGCACACAATGTACCACACCCCCATCAGACACCCAGCACACCACACACCACTGACAGTACACAATGTACCACAGCCCCATCAGACACCCAGCACACCGCACACCACTGACAGCACACAATGTACCACAGTCCCATCAGACACCCAGCACACCTCACACCACTGACAGTACACAATGTACCACAGCCCCATCAGACAACCAGCTCACCACACACCACTGACAGTACACAATGTCCCACACCCCCATCAGACAACCAGCTCACCACACACCACTGACAGTACACAATGTACCACACCCCCATCAGACACCCAGCACACTGCACACCACTGACAGTACACAATGTACCACAGCCCCATCAGACACCCAGCACACCGCACACCACTGACAGCACACAATGTACCACAGTCCCATCAGACACCCAGCACACCTCACACCACTGACAGTACACAATGTACCACACCCCCATCAGGCACCCTGCACAGTACACACCACTGACAGTACACAATGTACCACACCCCCATCAGACACCCAGCACACTGCACACCACTGACAGTACACAATGTACCACAGCCCCATCAGACACCCAGCACACCGCACACCACTGACAGCACACAATGTACCACAGTCCCATCAGACACCCAGCACACCTCACACCACTGACAGTACACAATGTACCACACCCCCATCAGGCACCCTGCACAGTACACACCACTGACAGTACACAATGTACCACACCCCCATCAGACACCCAGCACACGGCACACCACTCACAGCACACAATGTGCCACACCCCCATCAGACACCCAGCACACCGCACACCACTGACAGTACACAATGTACCACAGCCCCATCAGAAACCCAGCACACCGCACACCACTGACAGCACACAATGTACCACACCCCCATCAGGTACCCAGCACACCGCACACCACTGACAGTACACAATGTACCACAGTCCCATCAGACACCCAGCACACCTCACACCACTGACAGTACACAATGTACCACAGCCCCATCAGACACCCAGCACACCGCACACAACTGACAGCACACAATGTACCACAGTCCCATCAGACACCCAGCACACCTCACACCACTGACAGTACACAATGTACCACACCCCCATCAGACACCCAGCACACCGCACACCACTGACAGTACACAATGTACCACACCCCCATCAGACACCTAGCACACTGCACACCACTGACAGTACACAATGTGCCACACCCTCATCAGACACCCAGCACACCACACACCACTGACAGTACACAATGTACCACAGCCCCATCAGACACCCAGCACACCGCACACCACTGACAGTACACAATGTACCACACCCCCATCAGGCACCCAGCACACCGCACACCACTGACAGTACACAATGTACCACAGCCCCATCAGACACCCAGCACACCGCACACCACTGACAGTACACAATGTACCACACCCCCATCACGCAGTCAGCACACCACACACCACTGACAGTACACAATGTACCACAGCCCCCATCAGACACCCAGCACACCACACACCACTGACAGTACACAATGTACCACACCCCCATCAGACACCCAGCACACCACACACCACTGACAGTACACAATGTACCACACCCCCATCAGACACCCAGCACTCCACACACCACTGACAGTACACAATGTACCACACCCTCATCAGACACCCAGCACACCACACACCACTGACAGTGCACAATGTACTACACCCCCATCACGCACCCAGCTCACCGCACACCACTGACAGTACACAATGTACCACATCCCCATCAGACACCCAGCACACCGCACACCACTGACAGTACACAATGTACCACACCCCCATCAGACACCCAGCACACCGCACGCCACTGACAGTACACAATGTACCACACCCCCATCAGGCACCCAGAACACCATACACCACTGACAGTACACAATGTACCACACCCCCATCAGACACTCAGCACACGGCACACCACTGACAGTACACAATGTACCACACCCCCATCAGGCACCCTGCACACCGCACACCACTGACAGTACACAATGTACCACACCCCCATCAGACACCGAGCACACGGCACACCACTCACAGCACACAATGTACCACACCCCCATCAGACACCCAGCACACCACACACCACTGACAGTACACAATGTACCACAGCCCCATCAGACACCCAGCACACCGCACACCACTGACAGCACACAATGTACCACAGTCCCATCAGACACCCAGCACACCTCACACCACTGACAGTACACAATGTACCACAGCCCCATCAGACAACCAGCTCACCACACACCACTGACAGTACACAATGTCCCACACCCCCATCAGACAACCAGCTCACCACACACCACTGACAGTACACAATGTACCACACCCCCATCAGACACCCAGCACACTGCACACCACTGACAGTACACAATGTACCACAGCCCCATCAGACACCCAGCACACCGCACACCACTGACAGCACACAATGTACCACAGTCCCATCAGACACCCAGCACACCTCACACCACTGACAGTACACAATGTACCACACCCCCATCAGGCACCCTGCACAGTACACACCACTGACAGTACACAATGTACCACACCCCCATCAGACACCCAGCACACTGCACACCACTCACAGCACACAATGTGCCACACCCCCATCAGACACCCAGCACACCGCACACCACTGACAGTACACAATGTACCACAGCCCCATCAGACACCCAGCACACCGCACACCACTGACAGCACACAATGTACCACACCCCCATTAGGTACCCAGCACACCGCACACCACTGACAGTACACAATGTATCACAGTCCCATCAGACACCCAGCACACCTCACACCACTGACAGTACACAATGTACCACAGCCCCATCAGACACCCAGCACACCGCACACCACTGACAGCACACAATGTACCACAGTCCCATCAGACACACAGAACACCACACACCACTGACAGTACACAATGTACCACACCCCCATTTGACACCCAGCACAACGCACACCACTGACAGTACACAATGCACCACACCCCCATCAGACACACAGAACACCACACACCACTGACAGTACACAATGTACCACACCCCCATCAGATACCCAGCGCACCGAACACCACTGACAGTAAACAATGTGCCACACCCTCATCAGACACCCAGCACACCACACACCACTGACAGTACACAATGTACCACACCCCTATCAGACACCCAGCTCACCGCACACCACTGACAGTACACAATGTACCACACCCCCATCACGCTCCCAGCTAACCGCACACCACTGACAGTACACAATGTACCTCAGCCCCATCAGACACCCAGCAGACCACACACCACTGACAGTACACAATGTACCACACCCCCATCAGACACCCAGCACACCACACACCACTGACAGTACACACTGTGCCACACCCCCATCAGACACCCAGCACACCGCACACCACTGACAGTACACAATGTACCACACCCCCATCACGCACTCAGCACACCACACACCACTGACAGTACACAATGTACCACACCCCCATCAGACACCCAGAACACCGCACACCACTGACAGTACACAAAGTACCACACCCCCATCAGATACCCAGCGCACCGCACACCACTGACAGTACACAATGTGCCACACCCTCATCAGACACCCAGCACACCACACACCATTGACAGTACACTATGTACCACACCCCCATCAGACACCCAGCACATCACACACCACTGACAGTACACCATGTACCACACCCCCATCAGACACCCAGAACACCACACACCACTGACAGTACACAAAGTACCACACCCCCATCAGACACCCAGAACACCGCACACCACTGACAGTACACAATGTACCACAGCCCCATCAGACACCCAGCACACCGCTCACCAATGACAGTACACAATGTACCACACCCCCATCACGCACCCAGCTCACCACACACCACTGACAGTACACAATGTACCACATCCCCATCAGACACCCAGCACACCGCACACCACTGACAGTACACAATGTACCACACCCCCATCAGACACCCAGCACACCGCACGCCACTGACAGTACACAATGTACCACACCCCCATCAGACACCCAGCACACCGCACACCACTGACAGTACACAATGTACCACACCCCCATCAGACACTCAGCACACGGCACACCACTGACAGTACACAATGTACCACACCCCCATCAGGCACCCTGCACAGCACACACCACTGACAGTACACAATGTACCACACCCACATCAGACACCCAGCACATGGCACACCACTCACAGCACACAATGTACCTCAGCCCCATCAGACACCCAGCAGACCACACACCACTGACAGTACACAATGTACCACACCCCCATCAGACACCCAGCACACCACACACCACTGACAGTACACACTGTGCCACACCCCCATCAGACACCCAGCGCACCGCACACCACTGACAGTACACAATGTACCACACCCCCATCAGACACCCAGCACACCGCACACCACTGACAGTACACAATGTACCACACCCCCATCAGACACCCAGAACACCGCACACCACTGACAGTACACAATGTACCACACCCCCATCACGCACTCAGCACACCACACACCACTGACAGTACGCAATGTACCACACCCCCATCAGACACCCAGAACACCACACACCACTGACAGTACACAATGTACCACACCCCCATCAGATACCCAGCGCACCGCACACCACTGACAGTACACAATGTGCCACACCCTCATCAGACACCCAGCACACCGCACACCACTGACAGTACACAATGTACCACACCCCCATCAGACACTCAGCACACGGCACACCACTGACAGTACACAATGTACCACACCCCCATCAGGCACCCTGCACAGCACACACCACTGACAGTACACAATGTACCACACCCACATCAGACACCCAGCACACTTCACACCACTGACAGTACACAATGTACCACACCCCCATCAGGCACTCAGCACACCACACACCACTGACAGTACACAATGTACCACACCCCCATCAGACACCCAGCACACCGCAGACCACTGACAGTACACAATGTACCACACCCCCATCAGGCACCCAGCACACCACACACCACTGACAGTACACAATGTACCACACCCCCATCAGACACCCAGCACACCGCACACCACTGACAGTACACAATGTACCACACCCCCATCAGACACCCAGCACACCGCACACCACTGACAGTACACAATGTACCACACCATCAGACACCCAGCACACCGCACACCACTGACAGTACACAATGTACCACACCCCCATCAGATACCCAGCACACCGCACACCACTGACAGTACACAATGTACCACACCCCCATCAGATACCAAGCACACCACACACCACTGACAGTACACAATGTACCACACCCCCATCAGACACCCAGAACACCACACACCACTGACAGTACACAATGTACCTCACCCCCATCACGCACTCAGCACACAACACACCACTGACAGTACACAATGTGCCATACCCCCATCAGACACACAGAACACCACACACCACTGACAGTACACAATGTACCACACCACCATTAGACACCCAGCACACCGCACACCACTGACAGTACACAATGCACCACACCCCCATCAGACACCCAGCACACCGCACACCACTGACAGTACACAATGTACCACACCCCCATCAGACACCCAGCACACCGCACACCACTGACAGTACACAATGTACCACACCCCCATCAGGCACCCAGCACACCATACACCACTGACAGTACACAATGTACCACACCCCCATCAGACACTCAGCACACGGCACACCACTGACAGTACACAATGTACCACACCCCCATCAGGCACCCTGCACAGCACACACCACTGACAGTACACAATGTACCACACCCACATCAGACACCCAGCACACTTCACACCACTGACAGTACACAATGTACCACACCCCCATCAGGCACTCAGCACACCACACACCACTGACAGTACACAATGTACCACACCCCCATCAGACACACAGCACACCGCTGACCACTGACAGTACACAATGTACCACACCCCCATCAGGCACCCAGCACACCACACACCACTGACAGTACACAATGTACCACACCCCCATCAGACACCCAGCACACCGCACACCACTGACAGTACACAATGTACCACACCCCCATCAGACACCCAGCACACCGCACACCACTGACAGTACACAATGTACCACACCATCAGACACCCAGCACACCGCACACCACTGACAGTACACAATGTACCACACCCCCATCAGATACCCAGCACACCGCACACCACTGACAGTACACAATGTACCACACCCCCATCAGATACCAAGCACACCACACACCACTGACAGTACACAATGTACCACACCCCCATCAGACACCCAGAACACCACACACCACTGACAGTACACAATGTACCTCACCCCCATCACGCACTCAGCACACAACACACCACTGACAGTACACAATGTGCCATACCCCCATCAGACACACAGAACACCACACACCACTGACAGTACACAATGTACCACACCACCATTAGACACCCAGCACACCGCACACCACTGACAGTACACAATGCACCACACCCCCATCAGACACCCAGCACACCACACACCACTGACAGTACACAATGTACCACACCCCCATCAGATACCCAGCGCACCGAACACGACTGACAGTAAACAATGTGCCACACCCTCATCAGACACCCAGCACACCACACACCACTGACAGTACACAATGTACCACACCCCCATCAGGCACCCAGCACACCGCACACCACTGACAGTACACAATGTACCACACCCCCATCAGGCACCCAGCACACCGCACACCACTGACAGTACACAATGTAACACACCCCCATCAGGCACCCAGCACACCGCACACCACTGACAGTACACAATGTACCACAACCCCATCACGCACCCAGCTAACCGCACACCACTGACAGTACACAATGTACCTCAGCCCCATCAGACACCCAGCAGACCACACACCACTGACAGTACACAATGTACCACACCCCCATCAGACACCCAGCACACCACACACCACTGACAGTACACACTGTACCACACCCCCATCAGACACCCAGCACACCGCACACCACTGACAGTACACAATGTACCACACCCCCATCACGCACTCAGATCACCACACACCACTGACAGTACGCAATGTACCACACCCCCATCAGACACCCAGAACACCACACACCACTGACAGTACACAAAGTACCACACCCCCATCAGATACCAAGCGCACCGCACACCACTGACAGTACACAATGTGCCACACCCTCATCAGACACCCAGCACACCGCACACCACTGACAGTACACAATGTAACACAGTCCCATCAGACACCCAGCTCACCGCACACCACTGACAGTACACAATGTACCACATCCCCATCAGACACCCAGCACACCGCACACCACTGACAGTACACAATGTACCACACCCCCATCAGACACCCAGCACACCGCACACCACTGACAGTACACAATGCACCACACCCCCATCAGGCACCCAGCACACCATACACCACTGACAGTACACAATGTACCACACCCCCATCAGACACTCAGCACACGGCACACCACTGACAGTACACAATGTACCACACCCCCATCAGGCACCCTGCACAGCACACACCACTGACAGTACACAATGTACCACACCCACATCAGACACCCAGCACACGTCACACCACTCACAGCACACAATGTACCACACCCCCATCAGACACCCAGCACGCCACACACCACTGACAGTACACAATGTACCACAGCCCCATCAGACACCCAGCACACCGCACACCACTGACAGCACACAATGTACCACAGTCCCATCAGACACCCAGCACACCTCACACCACTGACAGTACACAATGTACCACAGCCCCATCAGACAACCAGCTCACCACACACCACTGACAGTACACAATGTACCACACCCCCATCAGACAATCAGCTCACCACACACCACTGACAGTACACAATGTACCACACCCCCATCAGACACCCAGCACACTGCACACCACTGACAGTACACAATGTACCACAGCCCCATCAGACACCCAGCACACCGCACACCACTGACAGCACACAATGTACCACAGTCCCATCAGACACCCAGCACACCTCACACCACTGACAGTACACAATGTACCACACCCCCATCAGGCACCCTGCACAGTACACACCACTGACAGTACACAATGTACCACACCCCCATCAGACACCCAGCACACGGCACACCACTCACAGCACACAATGTGCCACACCCCCATCAGACACCCAGCACACCGCACACCACTGACAGTACACAATGTACCACAGCCCCATCAGACACCCAGCACACCGCACACCACTGACAGCACACAATGTATCACACCCCCATCAGGTACCCAGCACACCGCACACCACTGACAGTACACAATGTACCACAGTCCCATCAGACACCCAGCACACCTCACACCACTGACAGTACACAATGTACCACAGCCCCATCAGACACCCAGCACACCGCACACCACTGACAGTACACAATGTACCACACCCCCATCAGACACCCAGCACACTGCACACCACTGACAGTACACAATGTGCCACACCCTCATCAGACACCCAGCACACCACACACCACTGACAGTACACAATGTACCACAGCCCCATCAGACACCCAGCACACCGCACACCACTGACAGTACACAATGTACCACACCCCCATCAGGCACCCAGCACACCGCACACCACTGACAGTACACAATGTACCACAGCCCCATCAGACACCCAGCACACCGCACACCACTGACAGCACACAATGTACCATATCCCCATCAGACACCCAGCACACCACACACCACTGACAGTACACAATGTACCACAACCCCATCAGACACCCAGCACACCACACACCACTGACAGTACACAATGTACCACACCCCCATCAGGCACTTAGCACACCACACACCTCTGACAGTACACAATGTACCACACCCCCATCAGGCACACAGCAAACCGCACACCACTGACAGTACACAGTGTACCACACCCCCATCAGATACCAAGCACACCGCACACCACTGACAGTACACAGTGTACCCACAGCCCCATCAGACACCCAGCACACCACACACCACTGACAGTACACAATGTACCACCCCCCATCAGGGACACAGCACACCGCACACCACTGACAGTACACAATGTACCACCCCCCCATCAGGCACCCAGCACACCGCACACCACTGACAGTACACAATGTACCACACCCCCATCAGACACCCAGCACACCGCACACCAGTGACATTACACAATGTACCACAGCCCCACCAGACACCCAGCGCACCACACACCACTGACAGTACACAATGTACCACACCCCCATCAGACACCCAGCACACCACACACCACTGACAGTACACAATGTACCACAGCCCCATCAGACACCCAGCTCACCGCACACCACTGACAGTACACAATGTACCACACCCCCAGCAGATACCAAGCACACCGCACACCACTGACAGTACACGATGTACCCACAGCCCCATCAGACACCCAGCACACCACACACCACTGACAGTACACAATGTACCACACCCCCATCAGGCACCCAGCACACCGCACACCACTGACAGTACACAATGTACCACAGCCCGATCAGACACCCAGCACACCGCACACCACTGACAGTACACAATGTACCATATCCCCATCAGACACCCAGCATACCACACACCACTGACAGTACACAATGTACCACACCCCCATCAGACACACAGCACACCACACACCACTGACAGTACACAATGTACCACACCCCCATCAGGCACACAGCAAACCGCACACCACTGACAGTACACAATGTACCACCCCCCCATCAGGCACCCAGCACACCGCACACCACTGACAGTACACAATGTACCACCCCCCCATCAGGGACACAGCACACCGCACACCACTGACAGTACACAATGTACCACCCCCCCCATCAGGCACCCAGCACACCGCACATCACTGACAGTACACAATGTACCACACCCCCATCAGACACCCAGCACACCGCACACCAGTGACATTACACAATGTACCACAGCCCCATCAGACACCCAGCGCACCACACACCACTGACAGTACACAGTGTACCACACCCCCATCAGACACCCAGCACACCACACACCACTGACAGTACACAATGTACCACACCCCCATCAGACACCCAGCACACCACACACCACTGACAGTACACAATGTACCACAGCCCCATCAGACACCCAGCTCACCGCACACCACTGACAGTACACAATGTACCACACCCCCAGCAGATACCAAGCACACCGCACACCACTCACAGTACACAATGTACCCACAGCCCCATCAGACACCCAGCACACCACACACCACTGACAGTACACAATGTACCACCCCCCCATCAGGGACACAGCACACCGCACACCACTGACAGTACACAATGTACCACACCCCCATCAGACACCCAGCACACCACACACCACTGACAGTACACAATGTACCACCCCCCCATCAGGCACCCAGCACACCGCACACCACTGACAGTACACAATGTACCCACAGCCCCATCAGACACCCAGCACACCACACACCACTGACAGTACACAATGTACCACCCCCCCATCAGACACCCAGCACACCACACACCACTGACAGTACACAATGTACCACGCCCCCATCAGACACCCAGCACACCGCACACCACTGACAGCACACAATGTACCACAGTCCCATCAGACACCCAGCACACCGCACACCACTGACAGTACACAATGTACCACACCCCCATCAGGCGCACAGCAAACCGCACACCACTGACAGTACACAATGTACCACACCCCCATCAGACACCCAGCGCACCACACACCACTGACAGTACACAATGTACCACACCCCCATCAGGCGCACAGCAAACCACACACCACTGACAGTACACAATGTACCACACCCCCATCAGACACCCAGCACACCTCACACCACTGACAGTACACAATGTCCCGCACCCCCATCAGGCACTCAGCACACCGCACACCACTGACAGTACACAATGTACCACACCCCCATCAGACACCCAGCACACCGCACACCACTTACAGTACACAATGTACCACACCCCCATCAGACACCCAGCACACCACACACCACTGACAGTACACAATGTACCACAGCCCCAGCAGACACCCAGCACACCGCACACCACTGACAGTACACAATGTACCACACCCCCATCAGACACCCAGCACACCACACACCACTGACAGTACACAATGTACCACACCCCCATCAGACACCCAGCACATCGCACACCACTGACAGTACACAATGTACCACACCCCCATCAGACACCCAGCACACCGCACACCACTGACAGTACACAATGTACCACACCCCCATCAGATACCAAGCACACCACACACCACTGACAGTACACAATTTACCACACCCCCATCAGACACCCAGAACACCACACACCACTGACAGTACACAATGTACCTCACCCCCATCACGCACTCTGCACACAACACACCACTGACAGTACACAATGTGCCACACCCCCATCAGACACACAGAACACCACACACCACTGACAGTACACAATGTACCACACCCCCATTAGACACCCAGCACATCGCACACCACTGACAGTACACAATGTACCACACCCCCATCAGATACCCAGCGCACCGAACACCACTGACAGTAAACAATGTGCCACAACCTCATCAGACACCCAGCACACCACACACCACTGACAGTACACAATGTACCACACCCCCATCAGGCACCCAGCACACCGCACACCACTGACAGTACACAATGTACCACACCCCCATCAGGCACCCAGCACACCACTGACAGTACACAATGTACCACACCCCCATCAGGCACACAGCACACCGCACACCACTGACAGTACACAATGTACCACACCCCCATCAGGCACACAGCACACCGCACACCACTGACAGTACACAATGTACCACACCCCCATCAGGCACCCAGCACACCGCACACCACTGACAGTACACAATGTACCACAACCCCATCAGATACCAAGCACACCGCACACCACTGACAGTACACAGTGTACCCACACCCCCATCAGACACGCAGCACACCACACACCACTGACAGTACACAATGTACCACAGCCCCATCAGACACCCAGCTCACCGCACACCACTGACAGTACACAATGTACCACACCCCCAGCAGATACCAAGCACACCGCACACCACTGACAGTACACAATGTACCCACAGCCCCATCAGACACCCAGCACACCACACACCACTGACAGTACACAATGTACCACCCCCCCATCAGGGACACAGCACACCGCACACCACTGACAGTACACAATGTACCACCCCCCCATCAGGCACCCAGCACACCGCACACCACTGACAGTACACAATGTACCCACAGCCCCATCAGACACCCAGCACACCACACACCACTGACAGTACACAATGTACCACCCCCCCATCAGACACCCAGCACACCACACACCACTGACAGTACACAATGTACCACCCCCCCATCAGACACCCAGCACACCGCACACCACTGACAGCACACAATGTACCACAGTCCCATCAGACACCCAGCACACCGCACACCACTGACAGTACACAATGTACCACACCCCCATCAGGCGCACAGCAAACCGCACACCACTGACAGTACACAATGTACCACACCCCCATCAGACACCCAGCGCACCACACACCACTGACAGTACACAATGTACCACACCCCCATCAGGCGCACAGCAAACCACACACCACTGACAGTACACAATGTACCACACCCCCATCAGACACCCAGCACACCGCACACCACTGACAGTACACAATGTACCACAGCCCCATCAGACACCCAGCACACCACACACCACTGACTGTACAGAATGTACCACACCCCCATCAGACACCCAGCACACCGCACACCACTGACAGTACACAATGTACCACACACCCATCAGACACCCAGCACACCGCACACCACTGACAGCACACAATGTACCACAGTCCCATCAGACACCCAGCACACCTCACACCACTGACAGTACACAATGTCCCGCACCCCCATCAGGCACTCAGCACACAGCACACCACTGACAGTACACAATGTACCACACCCCCATCAGACACCCAGCACACCGCACACCACTTACAGTACACAATGTACCACACCCCCATCAGACACCCAGCACACCACACACCACTGACAGTACACAATGTACCACAGCCCCAGCAGACACCCAGCACACCGCACACCACTGACAGTACACAATGTACCACACCCCCATCAGACACCCAGCACACCACACACCACTGACAGTACACAATGTACCACACCCCCATCAGACACCCAGCACATCGCACACCACTGACAGTACACAATGTACCACACCCCCATCAGACACCCAGCACACCGCACACCACTGACAGTACACAATGTACCACACCCCCATCAGATACCAAGCACACCACACACCACTGACAGTACACAATTTACCACACCCCCATCAGACACCCAGAACACCACACACCACTGACAGTACACAATGTACCTCACCCCCATCACGCACTCTGCACACAACACACCACTGACAGTACACAATGTGCCACACCCCCATCAGACACACAGAACACCACACACCACTGACAGTACACAATGTACCACACCCCCATTAGACACCCAGCACATCGCACACCACTGACAGTACACAATGTACCACACCCCCATCAGATACCCAGCGCACCGAACACCACTGACAGTAAACAATGTGCCACAACCTCATCAGACACCCAGCACACCACACACCACTGACAGTACACAATGTACCACACCCCCATCAGGCACCCAGCACACCGCACACCACTGACAGTACACAATGTACCACACCCCCATCAGGCACCCAGCACACCACTGACAGTACACAATGTACCACACCCCCATCAGGCACCCAGCACACCGCACACCACTGACAGTACACAATGTACCACACCCCCATCAGGCACACAGCACACCGCACACCACTGACAGTACACAATGTACCACACCCCCATCAGGCACCCAGCACACCGCACACCACTGACAGTACACAATGTACCACAACCCCATCACGCACCCAGCTAACCGCACACCACTGACAGTACACAATGTACCACACCCCCATCAGACACCCAGAACACCACACACCACTGACAATACACAAAGTACCACACCCCCATCAGATACCCAGCGCACCGCACACCACTGACAGTACACAATGTGCCACACCCTCATCAGACACCCAGCACACCACACACCACTGACAGTACACAATGTACCACACCCCCATCACGCACCCAGCTCACCGCACACCACTGACAGTACACAATGTACCACATCCCATTCAGATACCCAGCACACCACACACCACTGACAGTACACAATGTACCACACCCCCATCAGACACCCAGCACACCGCACGCCACTGACAGTACACAATGTACCACACCCCCATCAGGCACCCAGCACACCATACACCACAGACAGTACACAATGTACCACACCCCCATCAGACACTCAGCACACGGCACACCACTGACAGTACACAATGTACCACACCCCCATCAGGCACCCTGCACAGCACACACCACTGACAGTACACAATGTACCACACCCACATCAGACACCCAGCACACGGCACACCACTCACAGCACACAATGTACCACACCCCCATCAGACACCCAGCACACCACACACCACTGACAGTACACAATGTACCACAGCCCCATCAGACACCCAGCACACCGCACACCACTGACAGCACACAATGTACCACAGTCCCATCAGACACCCAGCACACCTCACACCACTGACAGTACACAATGTACCACAGCCCCATCAGACAACCAGCTCACCACACACCACTGACAGTACACAATGTACCACACCCCCATCAGACAACCAGCTCACCACACACCACTGACAGTACACAATGTACCACACCCCATCAGACACCCAGCACACTGCACACCACTGACAGTACACAATGTACCACAGCCCCATCAGACACCCAGCACACCACTGACAGCATACAATGTACCACAGTCCCATCAGACACCCAGCACACCTCACACCACTGACAGTACACAATGTACCACACCCCCATCAGGCACCCTGCACAGTACACACCACTGACAGTACACAATGTACAACACCCCCATCAGACACCCAGCACACGGCACACCAGTCACAGCACACAATGTGCCACACCCCCATCAGACACCCAGCACACCGCACACCACTGACAGTACACAATGTACCACAGCCCCATCAGACACCCAGCACACCGCACACCACTGACAGCACACAATGTACCACACCCCCATCAGGTACCCAGCACACCGCACACCACTGACAGTACACAATGTACCACAGTCCCATCAGACACCCAGCACACTGCACACCACTGACAGTGCACAATGTGCCACACCCTCATCAGACACCCAGCACACCACACACCACTGACAGTACACAATGTACCACAGCCCCATCAGACACCCAGCACACCGCACACCATTGACAGTACACAATGTACCACACCCCCATCAGGCACCCAGCACACCGCACACCACTGACAGTACACAATGTACCACAGCCCCATCAGATACCCAGCACACCGCACACCACTGACAGTACACAATGTACCATATCCCCATCAGACACCCAGCACACCACACACCACTGACAGTACACAATGTACCACCCCCCCATTAGGGACACAGCACACCGCACACCACTGACAGTACACAATGTACCACCCCCCAATCAGGCACACAGCACACCGCACACCACTGACATTACACAATGTACCACACCCCCATCAGACACCCAGCACACCGCACACCACTGACAGTACACAATGTACCACACCCCCATCAGATACCAAGCACACCACACACCACTGACAGTACACAATTTACCACACCCCCATCAGACACCCAGAACACCACACACCACTGACAGTACACAATGTACCTCACCCCCATCACGCACTCTGCACACAACACACCACTGACAGTACACAATGTGCCACACCCCCATCAGACACACAGAACACCACACACCACTGACAGTACACAATGTACCACACCCCCATTAGACACCCAGCACATCGCACACCACTGACAGTACACAATGTACCACACCCCCATCAGATACCCAGCGCACCGAACACCACTGACAGTAAACAATGTGCCACAACCTCATCAGACACCCAGCACACCACACACCACTGACAGTACACAATGTACCACACCCCCATCAGGCACCCAGCACACCGCACACCACTGACAGTACACAATGTACCACACCCCCATCAGGCACCCAGCACACCACTGACAGTACACAATGTACCACACCCCCATCAGGCACCCAGCACACCGCACACCACTGACAGTACACAATGTACCACACCCCCATCAGGCACACAGCACACCGCACACCACTGACAGTACACAATGTACCACACCCCCATCAGGCACCCAGCACACCGCACACCACTGACAGTACACAATGTACCACAACCCCATCACGCACCCAGCTAACCGCACACCACTGACAGTACACAATGTACCACACCCCCATCAGACACCCAGAACACCACACACCACTGACAATACACAAAGTACCACACCCCCATCAGATACCCAGCGCACCGCACACCACTGACAGTACACAATGTGCCACACCCTCATCAGACACCCAGCACACCACACACCACTGACAGTACACAATGTACCACACCCCCATCACGCACCCAGCTCACCGCACACCACTGACAGTACACAATGTACCACATCCCATTCAGATACCCAGCACACCACACACCACTGACAGTACACAATGTACCACACCCCCATCAGACACCCAGCACACCGCACGCCACTGACAGTACACAATGTACCACACCCCCATCAGGCACCCAGCACACCATACACCACAGACAGTACACAATGTACCACACCCCCATCAGACACTCAGCACACGGCACACCACTGACAGTACACAATGTACCACACCCCCATCAGGCACCCTGCACAGCACACACCACTGACAGTACACAATGTACCACACCCACATCAGACACCCAGCACACGGCACACCACTCACAGCACACAATGTACCACACCCCCATCAGACACCCAGCACACCACACACCACTGACAGTACACAATGTACCACAGCCCCATCAGACACCCAGCACACCGCACACCACTGACAGCACACAATGTACCACAGTCCCATCAGACACCCAGCACACCTCACACCACTGACAGTACACAATGTACCACAGCCCCATCAGACAACCAGCTCACCACACACCACTGACAGTACACAATGTACCACACCCCCATCAGACAACCAGCTCACCACACACCACTGACAGTACACAATGTACCACACCCCATCAGACACCCAGCACACTGCACACCACTGACAGTACACAATGTACCACAGCCCCATCAGACACCCAGCACACCACTGACAGCATACAATGTACCACAGTCCCATCAGACACCCAGCACACCTCACATCACTGACAGTACACAATGTACCACACCCCCATCAGGCACCCTGCACAGTACACACCACTGACAGTACACAATGTACAACACCCCCATCAGACACCCAGCACACGGCACACCAGTCACAGCACACAATGTGCCACACCCCCATCAGACACCCAGCACACCGCACACCACTGACAGTACACAATGTACCACAGCCCCATCAGACACCCAGCACACCGCACACCACTGACAGCACACAATGTACCACACCCCCATCAGGTACCCAGCACACCGCACACCACTGACAGTACACAATGTACCACAGTCCCATCAGACACCCAGCACACTGCACACCACTGACAGTGCACAATGTGCCACACCCTCATCAGACACCCAGCACACCACACACCACTGACAGTACACAATGTACCACAGCCCCATCAGACACCCAGCACACCGCACACCATTGACAGTACACAATGTACCACACCCCCATCAGGCACCCAGCACACCGCACACCACTGACAGTACACAATGTACCACAGCCCCATCAGATACCCAGCACACCGCACACCACTGACAGTACACAATGTACCATATCCCCATCAGACACCCAGCACACCACACACCACTGACAGTACACAATGTACCACCCCCCCATTAGGGACACAGCACACCGCACACCACTGACAGTACACAATGTACCACCCCCCAATCAGGCACACAGCACACCGCACACCACTGACATTACACAATGTACCACACCTCCATCAGACACCCAGCACACCGCACACCAGTGACATTACACTATGTACCACAGCCCCATCAGACACCCAGCGCACCACACACCACTGAGAGTACACAATGTACCACACCCCCATCAGACAACCAGCACACCACACACCACTGACAGTACACAATGTACCACAGCCCCATCAGACACCCAGCTCACCGCACACCACTGACAGTACACAATGTACCACACCCCCAGCAGATACCAAGCACACCGCACACCACTGACAGTACACAATGTACCCACAGCCCCATCAGACACCCAGCACACCACACACCACTGACAGTACACAATGTACCACACCCCCATCAGACACCCAGCACACTGCACACCACTGACAGTACACAATGTACCACACCCCCATCAGACACCCAGCACACCGCACACCACTGACAGCACACAATGTACCACAGCCACATCAGACACCCAGCACACCACACACCACTGACAGTACACAATGTACCACCCCCCCATCAGGGACACAGCACACCGCACACCACTGACAGTACACAATGTACCACCCCCCCATCAGGCACCCAGCACACCGCACACCACTGACAGTACACAATGTACCACACCCCCATCAGACACTCAGCACACCGCACACCAGTGACATTACACAATGTACCACAGCCCCATCAGACACCCAGCGCACCACACACCACTGACAGTACACAATGTACCACACCCCCATCAGACACCCAGCACACCACACACCACTGACAGTACACAATGTACCACAGCCCCATCAGACACCCAGCTCACCGCACACCACTGACAGTACACAATGTACCACACCCCCAGAAGATACCAAGCACACCGCACACCACTGACAGTACACAATGTACCCACAGCACCATCAGACACCCAGCACACTACACACCACTGACAGTACACAATGTACCACCCCCCCATCAGGGACACAGCACACCGCACACCACTGACAGTACACAATGTACCACCCCCCCATCAGGCACCCAGCACACCGCACACCACTGACAGTACACAATGTACCACAGCCCCATCAGACACCCAGCACACCGCACACCACTGACAGCACACAATGTACCACAGTCCCATCAGACACCCAGCACACCTCACACCACTGACAGTACACAATGTACCACAGCCCCATCAGACAACCAGCTCACCACACACCACTGACAGTACACAATGTACCACACCCCCATCAGACAACCAGCTCACCACACACCACTGACAGTACACAATGTACCACACCCCCATCAGACACCCAGCACACTGCACACCACTGACAGTACACAATGTACCACACCCCCATCAGACACCCAGCACACCGCACACCACTGACAGCACACAATGTACCACAGTCCCATCAGACACCCAGCACACCTCACACCACTGACAGTACACAATGTCCCGCACCCCCATCAGGCACTCAGCACACCGCACACCACTGACAGTACACAATGTACCACACCCCCATCAGACAGCCAGCACACTGCACACCACTGACAGTTCACAATGTACCACACCCCCATCAGGCACCCAGCACACCACACACCACTGACAGTACACAATGTACCACAGCCCCATCAGACACCCAGCTCACCGCACACCACTGACAGTACACAATGTACCACACCCCCAGCAGATACCAAGCACACCGCACACCACTGACAGTACACAATGTACCCACAGCCCCATCAGACACCCAGCACACCGCACACCACTGACAGTACACAATGTACCACACCCCCATCAGGCACCCAGCACACCACTGACAGTACACAATGTACCACACCCCCATCAGGCACCCAGCACACCGCACACCACTGACAGTACACAATGTACCACACCCCCATCAGGCACACAGCACACCGCACACCACTGACAGTACACAATGTACCACACCCCCATCAGGCACCCAGCACACCGCACACCACTGACAGTACACAATGTACCACAACCCCATCACGCACCCAGCTAACCGCACACCACTGACAGTACACAATGTACCACACCCCCATCAGACACCCAGAACACCACACACCACTGACAATACACAAAGTACCACACCCCCATCAGATACCCAGCGCACCGCACACCACTGACAGTACACAATGTGCCACACCCTCATCAGACACCCAGCACACCACACACCACTGGCAGTACACAATGTACCACACCCCATCACGCACCCAGCTCACCGCACACCACTGACAGTACACAATGTACCACATCCCCATCAGATACCCAGCACACCGCACACCACTGACAGTACACAATGTACCACACCCCCATCAGACACCCAGCACACCGCACGCCACTGACAGTACACAATGTACCACACCCCCATCAGGCACCCAGCACACCATACACCACTGACAGTACACAATGTACCACACCCCCATCAGACACGCAGCACACGGCACACCACTGACAGTTCACAATGTACCACACCCCCATCAGGCACCCTGCACAGCACACACCACTGACAGTACACAATGTACCACACCCACATCAGACACCCAGCACACGGCACACCACTCACAGCACACAATGTACCACACCCCATCAGACACCCAGCACACCACACACCACTGACAGTACACAATGTACCACAGCCCCATCAGACACCCAGCACACCGCACACCACTGACAGCACACAATGTGCCACAGTCCCATCAGACACCCAGCACACCTCACACCACTGACAGTACACAATGTACCACAGCCCCATCAGACAACCAGCTCACCACACACCACTGACAGTACACAATGTACCACACCCCCATCAGACAACCAGCTCACCACACACCACTGACAGTACACAATGTACCACACCCCCATCAGACACCCAGCACACTGCACACCACTGACAGTACACATTGTACCACAGTCCCATCAGACACCCAGCACACCTCACACCACTGACAGTACACAATGTACCACAGCCCCCTCAGACAACCAGCTCACCACACACCACTGACAGTACACAATGTACCACACCCCCATCAGACAACCAGCTCACCACACACCGCTGACAGTACACAATGTACCACACCCCCATCAGACACCCAGCACACTGCACACCACTGACAGTACACAATGTACCACACCCCCACCAGACACCCAGCACACCGCACACCACTGACAGCACACAATGTACCACAGCCCCATCAGACACCCAGCACACCACACACCACTGACAGTACACAATGTACCACACCCCCATCAGACAACCAGCTCACCACACACCACTGACAGTACACAATGTACCACACCCCCATCAGACACCCAGCACACTGCACACCACTGACAGTACACATTGTACCACAGCCCCATCAGACACCCAGCACACCACTGACAGCATACAATGTACCACAGTCCCATCAGACACCCAGCACACCTCACACCACTGACAGTACACAATGTACCACACCCCCATCAGGCACCCTGCACAGTACACACCACTGACAGTACACAATGTACAACACCCCCATCAGACACCCAGCACACGGCACACCACTCACAGCACTCAATGTGCCACACCCCCATCAGACACCCAGCACACCGCACACCACTGACAGTACACAATGTACCACAGCCCCATCAGACACCCAGCACACCGCACACCACTGACAGCACACAATGTACCACACCCACATCAGGTACCCAGCACACCGCACACCACTGACAGTACACAATGTACCACAGTCCCATCAGACACCCAGCACACCTCACACCACTGACAGTACACAATGTACCACAGCCCCATCAGACACCCAGCACACCGCACACCAATGACAGCACACAATGTACCACAGTCCCATCAGACACCCAGCACACCTCACACCACTGACAGTACACAATGTACCACACCCCCATCAGACACCCAGCACACCGCACACCACTGACAGTACACAATGTACCACACCCCCATCAGACACCCAGCACACTGCACACCACTGACAGTACACAATGTGCCACACCCTCATCAGACACCCAGCACACCACACACCACTGACAGTACACAATGTACCACAGCCCCATCAGACACCCAGCACACCGCACACCACTGACAGTACACAATGTACCACACCCCCATCAGGCACCCAGCACACCGCACACCACTGACAGTACACAATGTACCACAGCCCCATCAGATACCCAGCACACCGCACACCACTGACAGTACACAATGTACCATATCCCCATCAGACACCCAGCACACCGCACACCACTGACAGGACACAATGTACCACCCCCCCATCAGGGACACGGCACACCGCACACCACTGACAGTACACAATGTACCACCCCCCCATCAGGCACCCAGCACACCGCACACCACTGACAGTACACAATGTACCACACCCCCATCAGACACCCAGCACACCGCACACCAGTGACATTACACTACGTACCACAGCCCCATCAGACACCCAGCGCACCACACACCACTGACAGTACACAATGTACCACACCCCCATCAGACACCCAGCACACCACACACCACTGACAGTACACAATGTACCACAGCCACATCAGACACCCAGCTCACCGCACACCACTGACAGTACACAATGTACCACACCTCCAGCAGATACCAAGCACACCGCACACCACTGACAGTACACAATGTACCCACAGCCCCATCAGACACCCAGCACACCACACACCACTGACAGTACACAATGTACCACCCCCCCATCAGGGACACAGCACACCGCACACCACTGACAGTACACAATGTACAACCCCCCCATCAGGCACCCAGCACACCGCACACCACTGACAGTACACAATGTACCACAGCCCCATCAGACACCCAGCACACCGCACACCACTGACAGCACACAATGTACCACAGTCCCATCAGACACCCAGCACACCTCACACCACTGACAGTACACAATGTACCACAGCCCCATCAGACAACCAGCTCACCACACACCACTGACAGTACACAATGTACCACACCCCCATCAGACAACCAGCTCACCACACACCACTGACAGTACACAATGTACCACACCCCCATCAGACACCCAGCACACTGCACACCACTGACAGTACACAATGTACCACACCCCCATCAGACACCCAGCACACCGCACACCACTGACAGCACACAATGTACCACAGCCACATCAGACACCCAGCACACCACACACCGCTGACAGTACACAATGTACCACCCCCCCCCATCAGGGACACAGCACACCGCACACCACTGACAGTACACAATGTACCACCCCCCCATCAGGCACCCAGCACACCGCACACCACTGACAGTACACAATGTACCACAGCCCCATCAGACACCCAGCGCACCACACACCACTGACAGTACACAATGTACCACAGCCCCATCAGACACCCAGCTCACCGCACACCACTGACAGTACACAATGTACCACACCCCCAGCAGATACCAAGCACACCGCACACCACTGACAGTACACAATGTACCCACAGCCCCATCAGACACCCAGCACACCACACACCACTGACAGTACACAATGTACCACCCCCCCATCAGGGACACAGCACACCGCACACCACTGACAGTACACAATGTACCACCCCCCCATCAGGCACCCAGCACACCGCACACCACTGACAGTACACAATGTACCACAGCCCCATCAGACACCCAGCACACCGCACACCACTGACAGCACACAATGTACCACAGTCCCATCAGACACCCAGCACACCTCACACCACTGACAGTACACAATGTACCACAGCCCCATCAGACAACCAGCTCACCACTCACCACTGACAGTACACAATGTACCACACCCCCATCAGACAACCAGCTCACCACACACCACTGACAGTACACAAGGTACCACACCCCCATCAGACACCCAGCACACTGCACACCACTGACAGTACACAATGTACCACACCCCCATCAGACACCCAGCACACCGCACACCACTGACAGCACACAATGTACCACAGTCCCATCAGACACACAGCACACCTCACACCACTGACAGTACACAATGTCCCGCACCCCCATCAGGCACTCAGCACACCGCACACCACTGACAGTACACAATGTACCACACCCCCATCAGACAGCCAGCACACTGCACACCACTGACAGTTCACAATGTACCACACCCCCATCAGGCACCCAGCATACCACACACCACTGACAGTACACAATGTACCACAGCCCCATCAGACACCCAGCTCACCGCACACCACTGACAGTACACAATGTACCACACCCCAAGCAGATACCAAGCACACCGCACACCACTGACAGTACACAATGTACCCACAGCCCCATCAGACACCCAGCACACCACACACCACTGACAGTACACAATGTACCACCCCCCCATCAGGGACACAGCACACCGCACACCACTGACAGTACACAATGTACCACCCCCCCCATCAGGCACCCAGCACACCGCACACCACTGACAGTACACAATGTACCACAGCCCCATCAGACACCCAGCACACCGCACACCACTGACAGCACACAATGTACCACAGTCCCATCAGACACCCAGCACACCTCACACCACTGACAGTACACAATGTACCACAGCCCCCTCAGACAACCAGCTCACCACACACCACTGACAGTACACAATGTACCACACCCCCATCAGACAACCAGCTCACCACACACCGCTGACAGTACACAATGTACCACACCCCCATCAGACACCCAGCACACTGCACACCACTGACAGTACACAATGTACCACACCCCCACCAGACACCCAGCACACCGCACACCACTGACAGCACACAATGTACCACAGCCCCATCAGACACCCAGCACACCACACACCACTGACAGTACACAATGTACCACCCCCCCATCAGGGACACAGCACACCGCACACCACTGACAGTACACAATGTACCACCCCCCCATCAGGCACCCAGCACACCGCACACCACTGACAGTACACAATGTACCACACCCCCATCAGACACCCAGCACACCGCACACCAGTGACATTACACAATGTACCACAGCCCCATCAGACACCCAGCGCACCACACACCACTGACAGTACACAATGTACCAGACCCCCATCAGACACCCAGCACACCGCACACCACTGCCAGTACACAATGTACCACAGCCCCATCAGACACCCAGCTCACCGCACACCACTGACAGTACACAATGTACCACTCCCCCAGCAGATACCAAGCACACCGCACACCACTGACAGTACACAATGTACCCACAGCCCCATCAGACACCCAGCACACCACACACCACTGACAGTACACAATGTACCACCCCCCCATCAGGGACACAGCACACCGCACACCACTGACAGTACACAATGTACCACAGCCCCATCAGACACCCAGCACACCGCACACCACTGACAGTACACAATGTACCACTCCCCCATCAGGCACCCAGCACACCGCACACCACTGACAGTACACAATGTACCACAGCCCCATCAGACACCCAGCACACCGCACAACACTGACAGCACACAATGTACCACAGTCCCATCAGACACCCAGCACACCTCACACCACTGACAGTACACAATGTACCACAGCCCCATCAGACAACCAGCTCACCACACACCACTGACAGTACACAATGTACCACACCCCCATCAGACAACCAGATCACCACACACCACTGACAGTACACAATGTACCACACCCCCATCAGACACCCAGCACACTTCACACCACTGACAGTACACAATGTACCACACCCCCATCAGACACCCAGCACACCGCACACCACTGACAGCACACAATGTACCAATGTCCCATCAGACACCCAGCACACCACACACCACTGACAGTACACAATGTACCACCCCCCCATCAGGGACACAGCACACCGCACACCACTGACAGTACACAATGTACCACACCCGCATCAGACACCCAGCACACCGCACACCACTGACAGCACACAATGTACCACAGCCACATCAGACACCCAGCACACCACACACCACTGACAGTACACAATGTACCACCCCCCCATCAGGGACACAGCACACCGCACACCACTGACAGTACACAATGTACCACCCCCCCCATCAGGCACCCAGCACACCGCACACCACTGACAGTACACAATGTACCACACCCCCATCAGACACTCAGCACACCGCACACCAGTGACATTACACAATGTACCACAGCCCCATCAGACACCCAGCACACCGCACACCACTGACAGTACACAATGTACCACAGCCCCATCAGACACCCAGCACACCGCACACCACTGACAGCACACAATGTACCACAGTCCCATCAGACACCCAGCACACCTCACACCACTGACAGTACACAATGTACCACACCCCCATCAGACAGCCAGCACACTGCACACCACTGACAGTTCACAATGTACCACACCCCCATCAGGCACCCAGCATACCACACACCACTGACAGTACACAATGTACCACAGCCCCATCAGACACCCAGCTCACCGCACACCACTGACAGTACACAATGTACCACACCCCAAGCAGATACCAAGCACACCGCACACCACTGACAGTACACAATGTACCCACAGCCCCATCAGACACCCAGCACACCACACACCACTGACAGTACACAATGTACCTCCCCCTCATCAGGGACACAGCACACCGCACACCACTGACAGTACACAATGTACCACCCCCCCCCATCAGGCACCCAGCACACCGCACACCACTGACAGTACACAATGTACCACAGCCCCATCAGACACCCAGCACACCGCACACCACTGACAGCACACAATGTACCACAGTCCCATCAGACACCCAGCACACCTCACACCACTGACAGTACACAAAGTACCACAGCCCCCTCAGACAACCAGCTCACCACACACCACTGACAGTACACAATGTACCACACCCCCATCAGACAACCAGCTCACCACACACCGCTGACAGTACACAATGTACCACACCCCCATCAGACACCCAGCACACTGCACACCACTGAAAGTACACAATGTACCACACCCCCATCAGACAACCAGCACACCGCACACCACTGACAGCACACAATGTACCACAGCCCCATCAGACACCCAGCACACCACACACCACTGACAGTACACAATGTACCACCCCCCCATCAGGGACACAGCACACCGCACACCACTGACAGTACACAATGTACCACCCCCCCATCAGGCACCCAGCACACCGCACACCACTGACAGTACACAATGTACCACACCCCCATCAGACACCCAGCACACCGCACACCAGTGACATTACACAATGTACCACAGCCCCATCAGACACCCAGCGCACCACACACCACTGACAGTACACAATGTACCAGACCCCCATCAGACACCCAGCACACCGCACACAACTGCCAGTACACAATGTACCACAGCCCCATCAGACACCCAGCTCACCGCACACCACTGACAGTACACAATGTACCACACCCCCAGCAGATACCAAGCACACCGCACACCACTGACAGTACACAATGTACCCACAGCCCCATCAGACACCCAGCACACCACACACCACTGACAGTACACAATGTACCACCCCCCCATCAGGGACACAGCACACCGCACACCACTGACAGTACACAATGTACCACTCCCCCATCAGGCACCCAGCACACCGCACACCACTGACAGTACACAATGTACCACAGCCCCATCAGACACCCAGCACACCGCACAACACTGACAGCACACAATGTACCACAGTCCCATCAGACACCCAGCACACCTCACACCACTGACAGTACACAATGTACCACAGCCCCATCAGACAACCAGCTCACCACACACCACTGACAGTACACAATGTACCACACCCCCATCAGACAACCAGATCACCACACACCACTGACAGTACACAATGTACCACACCCCCATCAGACACCCAGCACACTTCACACCACTGACAGTACACAATGTACCACACCCCCATCAGACACCCAGCACACCGCACACCACTGACAGCACACAATGTACCAATGTCCCATCAGACACCCAGCACACCACACACCACTGACAGTACACAATGTACCACCCCCCCATCAGGGACACAGCACACCGCACACCACTGACAGTACACAATGTACCACCCCCCCATCAGGCACCCAGCACACCGCACACCACTGACAGCACACAATGTACCACAGTCCCATCAGACACCCAGCACACCTCACACCACTGACAGTACACAATGTCCCGCACCCCCATCAGGCACTCAGCACACCGCACACCACTGACAGTACACAATGTACCACACCCCCATCAGACAGCCAGCACACTGCACACCACTGAAAGTTCACAATGTACCACACCCCCATCAGGCACCCAGCACACCACACACCACTGACAGTACACAATGTACCACAGCCCCATCAGACACCCAGCTCACCGCACACCACTGACAGTACACAATGTACCACACCCCCAGCAGATACCAAGCACACCGCACACCACTGACAGTACACAATGTACCCACAGCCCCATCAGACACCCAGCACACCGCACACCACTGACAGTACACAATGTACCACACCCCCATCAGGCACCCAGCACACCACTGACAGTACACAATGTACCACACCCCCATCAGGCACCCAGCACACCGCACACCACTGACAGTAGACAATGTACCACACCCCCATCAGGCACACAGCACACCGCACACCACTGACAGTACACAATGTACCACACCCCCATCAGGCACCCAGCACACCGCACACCACTGACAGTACACAATGTACCACACCCCCATCAGGCACCCAGCACATCGCACACCACTGACAGTACACAATGTACCACAACCCCATCACGCACCCAGCTAACCGCACACCACTGACAGTAGACAATGTACCACACCCCCATCAGACACCCAGAACACCACACACCACTGACAATACACAAAGTACCACACCCCCATCAGATACCCAGCGCACCGCACACCACTGACAGTACACAATGTGCCACACCCTCATCAGACACCCAGCACACCACACACCACTGGCAGTACACAATGTACCACACCCCCATCACGCACCCAGCTCACCGCACACCACTGACAGTACACAATGTACCACATCCCCATCAGATACCCAGCACACCGCACACCACTGACAGTACACAATGTACCACACCCCCATCAGACACCCAGCACACCGCACGCCACTGACAGTACACAATGTACCACACCCCCATCAGGCACCCAGCACACCATACACCACTGACAGTACACAATGTACCACACCCCCATCAGACACACAGCACACGGCACACCACTGACAGTACACAATGTACCACACCCCCATCAGGCACCCTGCACAGCACACACCACTGACAGTACACAATGTACCACACCCACATCAGACACCCAGCACACGGCACACCACTCACAGCACACAATGTACCACACCCCATCAGACACCCAGCACACCACACACCACTGACAGTACACAATGTACCACAGCCCCATCAGACACCCAGCACACCGCACACCACTGACAGCACACAATGTACCACAGTCCCATCAGACACCCAGCACACCTCACAACACTGACAGTACACAATGTACCACAGCCCCATCAGACAACCAGCTCACCACACACCACTGACAGTACACAATGTACCACACCCCCATCAGACAACCAGCTCACCACACACCACTGACAGTACACAATGTACCACACCCCCATCAGACACCCAGCACACTGCACACCACTGACAGTACACATTGTACCACAGCCCCATCAGACACCCAGCACACCACTGACAGCATACAATGTACCACAGTCCCATCAGACACCCAGCACACCTCACACCACTGACAGTACACAATGTACCACACCCCCATCAGGCACCCTGCACAGTACACACCACTGACAGTACACAATGTACAACACCCCCATCAGACACCCAGCACACGGCACACCACTCACAGCACTCAATGTGCCACACCCCCATCAGACACCCAGCACACCGCACACCACTGACAGTACACAATGTACCACAGCCCCATCAGACACCCAGCACACCGCACACCACTGACAGCACACAATGTACCACACCCCCATCAGGTACCCAGCACACCGCACACCACTGACAGTACACAATGTACCACAGTCCCATCAGACACCCAGCACACCTCACACCACTGACAGTACACAATGTACCACAGCCCCATCAGACACCCAGCACACCGCACACCACTGACAGCACACAATGTACCACAGTCCCATCAGACACCCAGCACACCTCACACCACTGACAGTACACAATGTGCCACACCCCCATCAGACACCCAGCACACCGCACACCACTGACAGTACACAATGTACCACCCCCCCATCAGAGACACGGCACACCGCACACCACTGACAGTACACAATGTACCACCCCCCCATCAGGCACCCAGCACACCGCACACCACTGACAGTACACAATGTACCACACCCCCATCAGACACCCAGCACACCGCACACCAGTGACATTACACTATGTACCACAGCCCCATCAGACACCCAGCGCACCACACACCACTGACAGTACACAATGTACCACACCCCCATCAGACACCCAGCACACCACACACCACTGACAGTACACAATGTACCACAGCCACATCAGACACCCAGCTCACCGCACACCACTGACAGTACACAATGTACCACACCCCCAGCAGATACCAAGCACACCGCACACCACTGACAGTACACAATGTACCCACAGCCCCATCAGACACCCAGCACACCACACACCACTGACAGTACACAATGTACCACCCCCCCATCAGGGACACAGCACACCGCACACCACTGACAGTACACAATGTACAACCCCCCCATCAGGCACCCAGCACACCGCACACCACTGACAGTACACAATGTACCACAGCCCCATCAGACACCCAGCACACCGCACACCACTGACAGCACACAATGTACCACAGTCCCATCAGACACCCAGCACACCTCACAGCACTGACAGTACAGAATGTACCACAGCCCCATCAGACAACCAGCTCACCACACACCACTGACAGTACACAATGTACCACACCTCCATCAGACAACCAGCTCACCACACACCACTGACAGTACACAATGTACCACACCCCCATCAGACACCCAGCACACTGCACACCACTGACAGTACACAATGTACCACACCCCCATCAGACACCCAGCACACCGCACACCACTGACAGCACACAATGTACCACAGCCACATCAGACACCCAGCACACCACACACCACTGACAGTACACAATGTACCACCCCCCCCATCAGGGACACAGCACACCGCACACCACTGACAGTACACAATGTACCACCCCCCCATCAGGCACCCAGCACACCGCACACCACTGACAGTACACAATGTACCACAGCCCCATCAGACACCCAGCGCACCACACACCACTGACAGTACACAATGTACCACACCCCCATCAGACACCCAGCACACCACACACCACTGACAGTACACAATGTACCACAGCCCCATCAGACACCCAGCTCACCGCACACCACTGACAGTACACAATGTACCACACCCCCAGCAGATACCAAGCACACCGCACACCACTGACAGTACACAATGTACCCACAGCCCCATCAGACACCCAGCACACCACACACCACTGACAGTACACAATGTACCACAGTCCCATCAGACACCCAGCACACCTCACACCACTGACAGTACACAATGTCCCGCACCCCCATCAGGCACTCAGCACACCGCACACCACTGACAGTACACAATGTACCACACCCCCATCAGACAGCCAGCACACTGCACACCACTGACAGTTCACAATGTACCACACCCCCATCAGGCACCCAGCATACCACACACCACTGACAGTACACAATGTACCACAGCCCCATCAGACACCCAGCTCACCGCACACCACTGACAGTACACAATGTACCACACCCCAAGCAGATACCAAGCACACCGCACACCACTGACAGTACACAATGTACCCACAGCCCCATCAGACACCCAGCACACCACACACCACTGACAGTACACAATGTACCACCCCCCCATCAGGGACGCAGCACACCGCACACCACTGACAGTACACAATGTACCACCCCCCCATCAGGCACCCAGCACACCGCACACCACTGACAGTACACAATGTACCACAGCCCCATCAGACACCCAGCACACCGCACACCACTGACAGCACACAATGTACCACAGTCCCATCAGACACCCAGCACACCTCACACCACTGACAGTACACAATGTACCACAGCCCCCTCAGACAACCAGCTCACCACACACCACTGACAGTACACAATGTACCACACCCCCATCAGACAACCAGCTCACCACACACCGCTGACAGTACACAATGTACCACACCCCCATCAGACACCCAGCACACTGCACACCACTGACAGTACACAATGTACCACACCCCCATCAGACACCCAGCACACCGCACACCACTGACAGCACACAATGTACCACAGCCCCATCAGACACCCAACACACCACACACCACTGACAGTACACAATGTACCACCCCCCCATCAGGGACACAGCACACCGCACACCACTGACAGTACACAATGTACCACCCCCCCATCAGGCACCCAGCACACCGCACACCACTGACAGTACACAATGTACCACACCCCCATCAGACACCCAGCACACCGCACACCAGTGACATTACACAATGTACCACAGCCCCATCAGACACCCAGCGCACCACACACCACTGACAGTACACAATGTACCAGACCCCCATCAGACACCCAGCACACCGCACACCACTGCCAGTACACAATGTACCACAGCCCCATCAGACACCCAGCTCACCGCACACCACTGACAGTACACAATGTACCACACCCCCAGCAGATACCAAGCACACCGCACACCACTGACAGTACACAATGTACCCACAGCCCCATCAGACACCCAGCACACCACACACCACTGACAGTACACAATGTACCACCCCCCCCATCAGGGACACAGCACACCGCACACCACTGACAGTACACAATGTACCACTCCCCCATCAGGCACCCAGCACACCGCACACCACTGACAGTACACAATGTACCACAGCCCCATCAGACACCCAGCACACCGCACAACACTGACAGCACACAATGTACCACAGTCCCATCAGACACCCAGCACACCTCACACCACTGACAGTACACAATGTACCACAGCCCCATCAGACAACCAGCTCACCACACACCACTGACAGTACACAATGTACCACACCCCATCAGACAACCAGATCTGCACACACCACTGACAGTACACAATGTACCACACCCCCATCAGACACCCAGCACACTTCACACCACTGACAGTACACAATGTACCACACCCCCATCAGACACCCAGCACACCGCACACCACTGACAGCACACAATGTACCAATGTCCCATCAGACACCCAGCACACCTCACACCACTGACAGTACACAATGTCCCGCACCCCCATCAGGCACTCAGCACACCGCACACCACTGACAGTACACAATGTACCACACCCCCATCAGACAGCCAGCACACTGCACACCACTGACAGTTCACAATGTACCACACCCCCATCAGGCACCCAGCACACCACACACCACTGACAGTACACAATGTACCACATCCCCATCAGGCACCCAGCTCACCGCACACCACTGACAGTACACAATGTACCACACCCCCATCAGAGACCCAGTACACCGCACACCACCGACAGTACACAATGTACCACGCCACCATCAGACACCCAGCACACCGCACACCACTGACAGTACACAATGTACCACATCCCCATCAGGCACCCAGCACACCACACACCACTGACAGTACATAATGTACCACACCCTCATCCGGCACCCAGCACACCACACACCACTGACAGGACACAATGTACCACACCCCCATCAGACACCCAGCACACCGCACAACATTGACAGTACAAAATGTACCACACCCCCATCAGACACCCAGCACACCGCATACCACTGACAGTACACAATGTACCACACCCCCATCAGACACCCAGCACACCACACACCACTGACAGTACACAATGTACCACACCCCCATCAGACACCCAGCACACCGCACACCACTGACAGTACACAATGTACCACAGCACCATCAGACACCCAGTACACCACACACCACTGACAGTACACAATGTACCACACCGCCATCAGACACCCAGCACACCGCACACCATTGACAGTACATAATGTACCACAGCCCCATCAGACACCCAGCACACCGCACACCATTGACAGTACACAATGTACCACACCCCCATCAGACACCCAGCACACCCCACACCACTGACAGTACACAATGTACCACAGCCCCAGCAGACACCCAGCACACCACACACCACTGACTGTACAGAATGTACCACATCCCATCAGACACCCAGCACACCGCACACCACTGACAGTACACAATGTACCACACACCCATCAGACACCCAGCACACCGCACACCACTGACAGCACACAATGTACCACAGTCCCATCAGACACCCAGCACACCTCACACCACTGACAGTCCACAATGTCCCGCACCCCCATCAGGCACTCAGCACACCGCACACCACTGACAGTACACAATGTACCACACCCCCATCAGACAGCCAGCACACTGCACACCACTGACAGCTCACAATGTACCACACCCCCATCAGGCACCCAGCTCACCGCACACCACTGACAGTACACAATGTACCACACCCCCATCAGACACCCAGCACACCGCACACCACCGACAGTACACAATGTACCACGCCCCCATCAGACACCCAGCACACCGCACACCACTGACAGTACACAATGTACCACATCCCCATCAGGCACCCAGCACACCACACACCACTGACAGTACATAATGTACCACACCCCCATTAGACACTCAGCACACCACTGACAGTACACAATTTACCACATCCCCATCAGGCACCCAGCACACCGCACACCACTGACAGTACACAATGTACCACACCCTCATCCGGCACCCAGCACACCACACACCACTGACAGTACACAATGTACCACACCCCCATCAGACACCCAGCACACCGCACACCACTGACAGTACACAATGTACCACAGCACCATCAGACACCCAGCTCACCGCACACCACTGACAGTACACAATGTACCACAGTCCCATCAGACATCCAGCACACCGCACACATCTGACAGTACACAATGTACCACACACCCATCAGACACCCAGCATACCACACACCACTGACAGTACACAATGTACCACACCCCCATCAGACACCCAGCACACCACACACCACTGACAGTACACAATGTACCACACCCCCATCAGAAACCCAGCACACCGCACACCACTGACAGTACACAATGTACCTCACCCACATCAGACACCCAGCACAGCACACACCACTGACAGTACACACTGTACCACACACCCATCAGACACCCAGCACACCGCACACCACTGACAGTACACAATGTACCACAGCCCCATCAGACACCCAGCAAACCGCTCACAACTGACAGTACACAATGTAACACACACCCATCAGAAACCCAGCATACCACACACCACTGACAGTACACAATGTACCACACCCCCATCAGAAACCCAGCACACCGCACACCACTGACAGTACACAATGTCCCACACCCCCATCAGACACCCAGCACACCGCACAGCACTGACAGTACACAATGTACCACACCCCCATCAGACACCTAGCACACCGCACACCACTGACAGTACACAATGTACCTCACCCCCATTAGACACCCAGCACATCGCACACCACTGACAGTACACAATGTACCACACCCCCATCAGGCACCCAGCACACCGCACACCACTGACAGTACACAATGTACCACACCCCCATCAGACACCCAGCACACCGCACACCACTGACAGTACACAATGTACCACACCCCCATCAGACACCCAGCACACCGCACACCACTGACAGTACACAATGTACCTCACCCCCATTAGACACCCAGCACACCGCACACCACTGACAGTACACAATGTACCACACCCCCATCAGGCACCCAGCACACCGCACACCACTGACAGTACACAATGTACCAAACCTCCATCAGGCACCCAGCTCACCACATACCACTGACAGTACACAATGTACCACACCCCCATCAGGCACCCAGCACACCGCACACCACTGACAGTACACAATGTACCTCACCCCCATCAGACACCCAGCTCACCACACACCACTGACAGTACACAATGTACCAAACGCCCATCAGGCACCCAGCTCACCACACACCACTGACAGTACACAATGTACCACACCCCCATGAGACACCCAGCACACCGCACACCACTGACAGTACACAATGTACCACACCCCCATCAGACACCCAGCACACCACACACCACTGACAGTACACAATGTACCACACCCCCATCAGATCCCCAGCACACTGCACACCACTGATCTTACACAATGTAGCACACCCCCATCAGGCACCCAGCACACCGCACACCACTGACAGTACACAATGTACCACACCCCCATCAGACACCCAGCACACCACACACCACTGACAGTACACAATGTACCACACCCCCATAAGACACCCAGCACACCGCACACCACTGACAGTACACAATGTACCACAGCACCATCAGACACCCAGTACAGCACACACCACTGACAGTACACAATGTACCACACCCCCATCAGACACCCAGCACACCACACACCACTGACAGTACACAATGTACCAGACCCCCATCAGGCAACCAGCACACCACACACCACTGACAGTACACAATGTACCACACCCCCATCAGACACCCAGCACACCACACACCACTGACAGTACACAATGTACCACACCCCCATCAGACACCCCGCACACCGCACACCACTGACAGTACACAATGTACCACAGCCCCATCAGGCACCCAGCACATCGCACACCACTGAGAGTACACAATGTACCACGGCCCAACCAGGAACCCAGCACACCGCACAACATTGACAGTACACAATGTACCACACCCCCATCAGACACCCAGCACACCGCACACCACTGACAGTACACAATGTACCACTCCCCCATCAGACACCCAGCACACCACACACCACTGACAGTACACAATGTACCACACCCCCATAAGACACCCAGCACACCGCTCACCACTGACAGTACACAATGTACCACAGCACCATCAGACACCCAGTACACCACACACCACTGACAGTACACAATGTACCACACCCCCATCAGACACCCAGCACACCGCACACCATTGACAGTACATAATGTACCACAGCCCCATCAGACACCCAGCACACCGCACACCATTGACAGTACACAATGTACCACACCCCCATCAGACACCCAGCACACCCCACACCACTGACAGTACACAATGTACCACAGCCCCAGCAGACACCCAGCACACCACACACCACTGACTGTACAGAATGTACCACATCCCATCAGACACCCAGCACACCGCACACCACTGACAGTACACAATGTACCACACACCCATCAGACACCCAGCACACCGCACACCACTGACAGCACACAATGTACCACAGTCCCATCAGACACCCAGCACACCTCAGACCACTGACAGTACACAATGTCCCGCACCCCCATCAGGCACTCAGCACACCGCACACCACTGACAGTACACAATGTACCACACCCCCATCAGACAGCCAGCACACTGCACACCACTGACAGCTCACAATGTACCACACCCCCATCAGGCACCCAGCTCACCGCACACCACTGACAGTACACAATGTACCACACCCCCATCAGACACCCAGCACACCGCACACCACCGACAGTACACAATGTACCACGCCCCCATCAGACACCCAGCACACCGCACACCACTGACAGTACACAATGTACCACATCCCCATCAGGCACCCAGCACACCACACACCACTGACAGTACATAATGTACCACACCACCATTAGACACTCAGCACACCACTGACAGTACACAATTTACCACATCCCCATCAGGCACCCAGCACACCGCACACCACTGACAGTACACAATGTACCACACCCTCATCCGGCACCCAGCACACCACACACCACTGACAGTACACAATGTACCACACCCCCATCAGACACCCAGCACACCGCACACCACTGACAGTACACAATGTACCACAGCACCATCAGACACCCAGCTCACCGCACACCACTGACAGTACACAATGTACCACAGTCCCATCAGACACCCAGCACACCGCACACAACTGACAGTACACAATGTACCACACACCCATCAGACACCCAGCATACCACACACCACTGACAGTACACAATGTACCACACCCCCATCAGACACCCAGCACACCACACACCACTGACAGTACACAATGTACCACACCCCCATCAGAAACCCAGCACACCGCACACCACTGACAGTACACAATGTACCTCACCCACATCAGACACCCAGCACAGCACACACCACTGACAGTACACAATGTACCACACACCCATCAGACACCCAGCACACCGCACACCACTGACAGTACACAATGTACCACAGCCCCATCAGACACCCAGCAAACCGCACACAACTGACAGTACACAATGTAACACACACCCATCAGAAACCCAGCATACCACACACCACTGACAGTACACAATGTACCACACCCCCATCAGAAACCCAGCACACCGCACACCACTGACAGTACACAATGTCCCACACCCCCATCAGACACCCAGCACGCCGCACAGCACTGACAGTACACAATGTACCACACCCCCATCAGACACCCAGCACACCGCACACCACTGACAGTACACAATGTACCTCACCCCCATTAGACACCCAGCACACCGCACACCACTGACAGTACACAATGTACCACACCCCCATCAGGCACCCAGCACACCGCACACCACTGACAGTACACAATGTACCACACCCCCATCAGACACCCAGCACACCGCACACCACTGACAGTACACAATGTACCACACCCCCATCAGACACCCAGCACACCGCACACCACTGACAGTACACAATGTACCTCACCCCCATTAGACACCCAGCACACCGCACACCACTGACAGTACACAATGTACCACACCCCCATCAGGCACCCAGCACACCGCACACCACTGACAGTACACAATGTACCAAACCCCCATCAGGCACCCAGCTCACCACATACCACTGACAGTACACAATGTACCACACCCCCATCAGGCACCCAGCACACCGCACACCACTGACAGTACATAATGTACCTCACCCCCATCAGACACCCAGCTCACCACACACCACTGACAGTACACAATGTACCAAACGCCCATCAGGCACCCAGCTCACCACACACCACTGACAGTACACAAGGTACCACACCCCCATGAGACACCCAGCACACCGCACACCACTGACAGTACACAATGTACCACACCCCCATCAGACACCCAGCACACCACACACCACTGACAGTACACAATGTACCACACCCCCATCAGATCCCCAGCACACTGCACACCACTGATCTTACACAATGTACCACACCCCCATCAGGCACCCAGCACACCACACACCACTGACAGTACACAATGTACCACACCCCCATCAGACACCCAGTACACCAAACACCACTGACAGTACACAATGTACCACACCCCCATCAGACACCCAGCACACCACACACCACTGACAGTACACAATGTACTACACCCCCATCAGACACCCAGCACACCGCGCACCACTGACAGTACACAATGTACCACAGCCCCATCAGGCACCCAGCACACCGCAGACCACTGACAGTACACAATGTACCACAGCCCCATCAGACACCCAGAACACCACACACCACTGACAGTGCACAATGTACCACAGCCCCATCAGGCACCCAGAACACCACACACCACTGACAGTACACAATGTACCACACCCCCATCAGACACCCAGTACACCAAACACCACTGACAGTACACAATGTACCACACCCATCAGACACCCAGCACACCGCACACCACTGACAGTACACAATGTACCTAAACACCATCAGACACCCAGCACACCACACACCACTGACAGTACACAATGTACGGCACCCCCATCAGACAACCAGCCCACCACACACCAGTGACAGTACATAATGTATCACAGCCCCATCAGGCACCCAGCACACCGCACACCACTGACAGTACACAATGTACCACACCCCCATCAGACACCCAGCACACCGCACACCACTGACAGTACACAATGTACCGCAACCCCATCAGACACCCAGCACACCGCACTCCACTGACAGTACACAATGTACCACAGACCCATCAGACACCCAGCACACCACACACCACTGACAGTACACAATGTACCACAACCCCATCAGACACCCAGCACACCACACACCACTGACAGTACACAATGTACCACACCCCCATCAGGCAACCAGCACACCACACACCACTGACAGTACACAATGTACCACACCCCCATCAGACACTCAGCACACCGCACACCACTGACATTACACAATGTACCACGCCCACATCAGACACCCAGCACACCACACACCACTGACAGTACACAATGTACCACAGCCCCATCAGACACTCAGCACACCGCAAACAACTGACAGTACACAATGTACCACTCCCCCCATCAGACACCCAGCACACCGCACACCACAGACAGTACACAATGTTCCACACCCCCATCAGACACTCAGCACACCACACACCACTGAGAGTACACAATGTTCCACAGCCCCATCAGACACCCAGCACACCGCACACCACTGACAGTACACAATGTACTACACCCCCATCAGACACCCAGCACACTGCACACCACTGACAGAACACAATGTACCACAGCCCCATCAGACACCCAGCACACCGCACACCACTGACAGTACACAATGTACCACACCCCCATCAGACACCCAGCACACCACACACCACTGACAGTACACAATGTACCACACCCCCATCAGCCCCCCGCACACCACACACCACTGACAGTACACAATGCACCACACCCCCATCAGACACCCAGCACACCACACACCACTAACAGTACACAATGTACCACACCCCCATCAGACACCCAGCACACTGCACACCACTGACAGTACACAATGTACCACAGCCCCATCAGACACCCAGCACACGGCACACCACTGACAGGACACAATGTACCACACCCACATCAGACACCCAGCACACTGCACACCACTGACAGTACACAATGTACCACACCCACATCAGACACCCAGCACACCACACACCACTGACAGTACACAATGTACCACACCCACATCAGACACCCAGCACACCACACACCACTGACAGTACACAATGTACCACTCCCCCATCAGGCACCCAGCACACCATGCACCACTGACAGCACACAATGTACCACACCCACATCAGACACCCAGCACACCACACACCACTGACAGTACACAATGTGCCACACCCCCATCAGACACCCAGCACACCACACACCACTGACAGTACACAATGTACCACACCCCCATCAGGCACCCAGCACACCACACACCACTGACAGTACACAATGTACCACACCCACATCAGACACCTAGCACACCGCACACCACTGACAGTACACAATGTACCAGACCCCCATCAGACACCCAGCGTACCGCACACCACTGACAGTACACAATGTACCACACTCCCATCAGGCACTCAGCAAACAGCACACCACTGACAGTAAACAATGTACCACACCCCAATCCGACACACAGCACACCGCACACCACTGACAGTACACAATGTACCACAGCCCCATCAGACACCCAGCACACCGCACACCACTGACAGTACACAATGTACCACAGCCCCATCCGACACCCAGCACACCACACACCACTCACAGTATACAATGTACCACAGCCCCATCAGACACCCAGCACACGGCACACCACTGACAGCACACAATGTACCACACCCCCATCAGACACCCAGCACACCGCACACCACTGACAGTACACAATGTACCACACCCACATCAGACACCCAGCACACCACACACCACTGAAAGTACACAATGTACCACACCCCCATCAGGCACTCAGCAAACAGCACATCACTGACAGTACACAATGTACCACACCTCCATCAGACACCCAGCACACCGCACACCACTAACAGTACACAATGTACCACACCCCCATCAGGCACCCAGCACACCGCACACCACTGACAGTACACAATGTACCACACCCCCATCAGACACCGAGCACACCGCACACCACTGAGTGTCTGTGTGTGTATTACAGTGTGTGTGTGTGTGTGTGTGTTAGTGTCTGTGTGTGTGTGAGTGTATTACTGTCTCTATCTGTGTGTGTAAGTGTATTACTGTATGTGTGTGTGTGAGTGTGTGTCAGTATCTGTGTTTCTGTTAGTGTCTGTGTGCGTGTGTGTGAGTGTATTACTGTGTGTGTGTGTTACTGTCTCTGTATGTGTGTGTTTGTGTGTCAGTGTCTGTGTGCGTGTGTGTGTTACTGTCTCTGTGAGTGTGCGTGTGTGTGTGTTACTGTCTGTGTGTGTGTGTGTGAGTGTCAGTGTGTGTGTGTTACTGTCTCTGTCTGTGTGTGTGCAAGTGTATTACTGTATGTGTGTGTGTGAGTGTGTGTCAGTGTCTGTATGTGTGAGTGTGTTTTTGTCTGTGTGTGTGTTACTGTCTCTGTGAGTGTGCGTGTGTGTGTGTTACTGTCTCTGTCTGTGTGTGTGCAAGTGTATTACTGTATGAGTGTGCATGAGTGTGTGTGAGTGTGTGTCAGTGTCTGTATGTGTGAGTGTGTTTTTGTCTGTGTGTGTGTTACTGTCTCTGTATGTATGTGTGTGTGTGTGTGAGTGTGTTACTGTGTGTGTGTGTGTTAGTGTCTGTGTGTGTGTCAGTGTATTACTGTGTGTGTGTGTGAGTGTGTCAGTGTCTGTGTGTGTGTTACTGTCTCTGTATGTATGTGTGTGTGTGTGTGAGTGTGTTACTGTCTCTGTATGTATGTGCGTGTGTGTGTGTATGTGTGTTACTGTCTCTGTATGTGTGAGTGTGTTAGTTTGTGTGTGTGTGAGTGTGTGTGTGTGAGTGTGTGTTACTGTGTGTGTGTGTGTGTGTGAGTGTGTTACTGTCTGTGTCTGTCTGTGTGTGAGTGTGTTACTGTCTCTGTGAGTGTGTGTGTTTGTATATATTTATTTCACTCCCTCAACACCACGCCGACCATACTTGTGATGTCTTTCCCAGGCTGATGTATAATTTCATTGTGTATTTCCCTTCCTCACAGTGAACCTCATCACAATTGTGGTCCTGAAGAGAAGAAACTGCGGGCTGTCCAAATGTGTGACTTGTTACCTGTTGGCCATGGCAGTGGGGGATCTCCTGGTCGTTATTCTCGACCTGATATTCAGACACATTCCCATTGTTTTTCCTGAACAGTTTTATTTCCTGCGGTCCATCCCCGTGTGTAATATCCACGCCGCCCTGCTTTATGCAGCCACTGACTGTTCTGTCTGGTTCACCGTCACTTTCACCTTTGATCGATTTGTGGCCATTTGTTGCCCGAAGCTGAAAAGTAAATATTGCAGCGAGAAAGCGGCGGCTGTGGTTCTGGGAACAGTGGCTGTGCTGAGCTGTCTGAAGGACATTTCCTGGGGGGTGATGCTGTCCGGTGGGTATCGGCTGGGGAACAACCCCTGGTTTTGTGATGTCACAATGGGTGTTGCGGAATCTCCGGTCTGGGGACCAATCGAGTTCCTCCACCACATTCTAACCCCGTGTGTTCCATTCGCCCTGATTCTGCTGCTCAATGTTCTCACCGTCAGACACATTGTCCTGAGCAGCAGGGCCCGCAGGAGACTCTGGGCTCACAGCAGTGGGCACAGTGCCAGAGACCCGGAGATGGAGAGTCGCAGCAAATCCATCATCTTACTCTTCATTATCTCCGCCAACTTCATCCTGTTATGGTCAACGTTAATGGTTTATTCTATATGGAGCCGGATGTCGCTTCTGGGGTATTACTCTGTATGGTTAGATGCTTATGTTCTGGAATTGGGCTTCATGCTGCAGCTCCTGAGTTGCTGCACAAACACTGCGATTTACGCCGTGACACAGACTCAGTTCAGGCAGCAGTTGAAAAATGTGCTGAAAGTTCCATTTCGTTCAATTCTTCAATTCATTAAATCCTGATAGGAAACCCCACCCACTCGGCATCTCTCTCATCGCACTGCCGGTAAAACTGACCATCCCCAGCCTGACTCACCCTGACTTACCATTCTGCATTCCCAGGGCTATCGGTGGGTGGGTGTGACTCCCCCCAATTGCCAATCAGCTGGGCGTGTCCTTCCCCGCATTGACGATCAGCTGGGTGTGTGCTTCCCCCCATTGCCGATCAGCTGGGAGTGTGCTTCCCCGCATTGCCGATCAGCTGGGTCTGTCCTTCCCCCCATTGCCGATCAGCTGGGTCTGTCCTTCCTCCCATTGCCGATCAGCTGTGTCTGTCCTTCCTCCCATTGCCGATCAGCTGGGTCTGTCCTTCCTCCCATTGCCGATCAGCTGGGCGTGTCCTTCCTCCCATTGCCGATCAGCTGGGTGTGTGCTTCCCCCCATTGCCGATCAGCTGGGTCTGTCCTTCCCCCCATTGCCGATCAGCCGGGTCTGTCCTTCCTCCCATTGCCGATCAGCTGGGTCTGTCCTTCCTCCCATTGCCGATCAGCTGGGTCTGTCCTTCCCCCCCTTTCCGATCAGTTGGGAGTGTGCTTCCTCGCATTGCCGATCAGCTGGGTGTGTGCTTCCCCGCATTGCCAATCAGCTGGGAGTGTGCTTCCCCCCATTGCCGAACAGCTGGGTGTGTCCTTCCCCCCCCCCCCCATTGCCGATCAGCTGGGTGTGTGCTTCCCCGCATTGCCGATCAGCTGGGTGTGTGCTTCACCCCCCCATTGCCGATCAGCTGGGTCTGTCCTTCCCCCCATTGCCGATCAGCTGGATGTGTGCCTCACCCCATTGCCGATCAGCTGGGCGTGTCCTTCCCCCCATTGCCGATCAGCTGGGAGTGTCCTTCCCCCCATTGCCGATCAGCTGGGTGTGTGCTTCCTCCCATTGCCGATCAGCTGGGTCTGTCCTTCCTCCCATTGCCGATCAGCTGGGTGTGTCCTTCCCCCCATTGCCGATCAGCTGGGTGAGTGCTTCTCCCCATTGCCGATCAGCTGGGTGTGACCTTCCCCCCATTGCCGATCAGCTGGGTGTGTGCTTCCCCCCATTGCCGATCAGCTGGGTGTGTGCTTCCCCCCATTGCTGATCAGCTGGGTCTGTCCTTCCCCCCCATTGCCGATCAGCTGGGTCTGTCCTTCCCCACATTGCCGATCAGCTGGGTGTGTGCTTCCCCCCATTGCCGCTCAGCTGGGTCTGTCCTTCCCCCCATTGCCGATCAGCGGGGTCTGTCCTTCCCCCCATTGCCGATCAGCTGGGTGTGTGCTTCCCCGCATTGCCGATCAGCTGGGTTTGTGCTTCCCCGCATTGCCGATCAGCTGGGAGTGTGCTTCCCTTCATTGCCGATCAGCTGGGAGTGTGCCTCCCCCCATTGCCGATCAGCTGGGAGTGTGCCTCCCCCATTGCCGATCAGCTGGGTGTGTGCTTCCCCCCATTGCCGATCAACTGGGTGTGTGCTTCCCCCCATTGCCGATCAGCTGGGTGTGTGCTTCCCCGCATTGCCGATCAGCTGGGACTGTGCTTCCCCCCATTGCCGATCAGCTGGGCGTGTGCTTCCCCCCATTGCCGATCAGCTGGGTGTGTGCTTCCCCCCATTGCCGATCAGCTGGGCGTGTGCTTCCCCCCATTGCCGATCAGCTGTGAGTGTGCTTCCCCCCATTGCCGATCAGCTGAGTGTGTGCCTCACCCATTGCCGATCAGCTGGGTGTGTCCTTCCCCCCATTGCCGATCAGCTGGGCGTGTGCTTCCCCCCATTGCCGATCAGCTGTGAGTGTGCTTCCCCCCATTGCCGATCAGCTGGGTGTGTGCGTCCCCCATTGCCGATCAGCTGGGTGTGTCCTTCCCCCCATTGCCGATCAGCTGGGTCTGTCCTTCCCCCCATTGCAAATCAGCTGGGTGTGTGCTTCCCCACATTGCCGATCAGCTGGGTGTGTGCTTCCCCCCATTGCCGATCAGCTGCGTCTGTCCTTCCCCGCATTGCCGATCAGCTGGGTGTGTGCTTCCCCGCATTGCCGATCAGCTGCGTCTGTCCTTCCCCACATTGCCGATCAGCTGGGTGTGTGCTTCCCCCCATTGCCGATCAGCTGGGAGTGTGCTTCCCCCCATTGCCGATCAGCTGGGTGTGTGCTTCCCCCCATTGCCGATCAGCTGCGTCTGTCCTTCCCCGCATTGCCGATCAGCTGGGTCTGTCCTTCCCCCCATTGCCGATCAGCTGGGCGTGTGCTTCCCCCCATTGCCGATCAGCTGGGTGTGTGCTTCCCCCCATTGCCAATCAGCTGGGTGTGTGCTTCCCCCCATTGCCGATCAGCTGGGTGTGTGCGTCCCCGCATTGCAGATCAGCTGGGTCTGTCCTTCCCCCCTTGCCGATCAGCTGTGCGTGTGCTTCCCCCCATTGCCGATCAGCTGGGTGTGTGCTTCCCCCCATTGCCGATCAGCTGGGTGAGTGGCTCCCCCCATTGCTGATCAGCTGGGTATGTGCTTCCCCGCATTGCCGATCAGCTGGGTGTGTGCTTCCCCCTATTGCCGATCAGCTGGGTGTGTGCTTCCCCGCATTGACGATCAGCTGGGTGTGTGCTTCCCCGCATTGCCGATCAGCTGGTTGTGTGTTTCCCCCATTGCCGATCAGCTGGGAGTGTGCTTCCCCGCATTGCCGATCAGCTGGGTGTGTCCTTCCCCCCATTGCCAATCAGCTGGGTGTGTGCCTCCCCCCATTGCCGATCAGCTGGGTGTGTGCTTTCCCCCATTGCCGACAGCTGGGAGTGTGCTGCCCCCATTGCCGATCAGCTGGGTGTGTGCATCCCCCCATTGCCGATCAGCTGGATGTGTGCTTCCCCGCATTGCCGATCAGCTGGGTGTGTGCTTCCCCCCATTGCCGATCAGCTGGGTGTGTTCTTCCCCCCATTGCCGATCAGCTGGGTGTGTGCTTCCCCCCATTGCCGATCAGCTGGGTGTGTGCTTCCCCCCATTGCCGATCAGCTGGGAGTGTGCTTCCCCCCATTGCCGATCAGCTGGGTGTGTGCTTCCCCCCATTGCCGATCAGCTGGGAGTGTGCTTCCCCCTTTTGCCGATCAGCTGGGTCTGTCCTTCACCCCATTGCCGATCAGCTGGGTCTGTCCTTCCCCCCATTGCCTATCAGCTGGGTGTGTCCTTCGCCACTTTGCCGATCAGCTGGGAGTGTGCTTCCCCCCATTGCCGATCAGCTGGGTCTGTCCTTCCCCCCATTGCCGATCAGCTGGGTCTGTCTTTCGCCACTTTGCCGATCAGCTGGATGTGTGCTTCCCCCCATTGCCGATCAGCTGGGACTGTGCTTCCCCCCATTGCCGATCAGCTGGGTGCGTGCTTCCCCCCATTGCCGATCAGCTGGGTGTGTGCTTCCCCGCATTGCCAATCAGCTGGGAGTGTGCTTCCCCGCATTGCCGATCAGCTGGGTGTGTGCTTCACCCCCCCATTGCCGATCAGCTGGGTCTGTCCTTCCCCCCATTGCCGATCAGCTGGATGTGTGCCTCACCCCATTGCCGATCAGCTGGGCGTGTCCTTCCCCCCATTGCCGATCAGCTGGGAGTGTCCTTCCCCCCATTGCCGATCAGCTGGGTGTGTGCTTCCTCCCATTGCCGATCAGCTGGGTCTGTCCTTCCTCCCATTGCCGATCAGCTGGGTGTGTCCTTCCCCCCATTGCCGATCAGCTGGGTGAGTGCTTCTCCCCATTGCCGATCAGCTGGGTGTGACCTTCCCCCCATTGCCGATCAGCTGGGTGTGTGCTTCCCCCCATTGCCGATCAGCTGGGTGTGTGCTTCCCCCCATTGCTGATCAGCTGGGTCTGTCCTTCCCCCCCATTGCCGATCAGCTGGGTCTGTCCTTCCCCACATTGCCGATCAGCTGGGTGTGTGCTTCCCCCCATTGCCGCTCAGCTGGGTCTGTCCTTCCCCCCATTGCCGATCAGCGGGGTCTGTCCTTCCCCCCATTGCCGATCAGCTGGGTGTGTGCTTCCCCGCATTGCCGATCAGCTGGGTTTGTGCTTCCCCGCATTGCCGATCAGCTGGGAGTGTGCTTCCCTTCATTGCCGATCAGCTGGGAGTGTGCCTCCCCCCATTGCCGATCAGCTGGGAGTGTGCCTCCCCCATTGCCGATCAGCTGGGTGTGTGCTTCCCCCCATTGCCGATCAACTGGGTGTGTGCTTCCCCCCATTGCCGATCAGCTGGGTGTGTGCTTCCCCGCATTGCCGATCAGCTGGGACTGTGCTTCCCCCCATTGCCGATCAGCTGGAACTGTGCTTCCCCCCATTGCCGATCAGCTGGGTGTGTGCTTCCCCCCATTGCCGATCAGCTGGGCGTGTGCTTCCCCCCATTGCCGATCAGCTGTGAGTGTGCTTCCCCCCATTGCCGATCAGCTGAGTGTGTGCCTCACCCATTGCCGATCAGCTGGGTGTGTCCTTCCCCCCATTGCCGATCAGCTGGGCGTGTGCTTCCCCCCATTGCCGATCAGCTGTGAGTGTGCTTCCCCCCATTGCCGATCAGCTGGGTGTGTGCGTCCCCCATTGCCGATCAGCTGGGTGTGTCCTTCCCCCCATTGCCGATCAGCTGGGTCTGTCCTTCCCCTCATTGCAAATCAGCTGGGTGTGTGCTTCCCCACATTGCCGATCAGCTGGGTGTGTGCTTCCCCCCATTGCCGATCAGCTGCGTCTGTCCTTCCCCGCATTGCCGATCAGCTGGGTGTGTGCTTCCCCGCATTGCCGATCAGCTGCGTCTGTCCTTCCCCACATTGCCGATCAGCTGGGTGTGTGCTTCCCCCCATTGCCGATCAGCTGGGAGTGTGCTTCCCCCCATTGCCGATCAGCTGGGTGTGTGCTTCCCCCCATTGCCGATCAGCTGCGTCTGTCCTTCCCCGCATTGCCGATCAGCTGGGTCTGTCCTTCCCCCCATTGCCGATCAGCTGGGCGTGTGCTTCCCCCCATTGCCGATCAGCTGGGTGTGTGCTTCCCCCCATTGCCAATCAGCTGGGTGTGTGCTTCCCCCCATTGCCGATCAGCTGGGTGTGTGCGTCCCCGCATTGCAGATCAGCTGGGTCTGTCCTTCCCCCCTTGCCGATCAGCTGTGCGTGTGCTTCCCCCCATTGCCGATCAGCTGGGTGTGTGCTTCCCCCCATTGCCGATCAGCTGGGTGAGTGGCTCCCCCCATTGCTGATCAGCTGGGTATGTGCTTCCCCGCATTGCCGATCAGCTGGGTGTGTGCTTCCCCCTATTGCCGATCAGCTGGGTGTGTGCTTCCCCGCATTGACGATCAGCTGGGTGTGTGCTTCCCCGCATTGCCGATCAGCTGGTTGTGTGTTTCCCCCATTGCCGATCAGCTGGGAGTGTGCTTCCCCGCATTGCCGATCAGCTGGGTGTGTCCTTCCCCCCATTGCCAATCAGCTGGGTGTGTGCCTCCCCCCATTGCCGATCAGCTGGGTGTGTGCTTTCCCCCATTGCCGACAGCTGGGAGTGTGCTGCCCCCATTGCCGATCAGCTGGGTGTGTGCATCCCCCCATTGCCGATCAGCTGGATGTGTGCTTCCCCGCATTGCCGATCAGCTGGGTGTGTGCTTCCCCCCATTGCCGATCAGCTGGGTGTGTTCTTCCCCCCATTGCCGATCAGCTGGGTGTGTGCTTCCCCCCATTGCCGATCAGCTGGGTGTGTGCTTCCCCCCATTGCCGATCAGCTGGGAGTGTGCTTCCCCCCATTGCCGATCAGCTGGGTGTGTGCTTCCCCCCATTGCCGATCAGCTGGGAGTGTGCTTCCCCCTTTTGCCGATCAGCTGGGTCTGTCCTTCACCCCATTGCCGATCAGCTGGGTCTGTCCTTCCCCCCATTGCCTATCAGCTGGGTGTGTCCTTCGCCACTTTGCCGATCAGCTGGGAGTGTGCTTCCCCCCATTGCCGATCAGCTGGGTCTGTCCTTCCCCCCATTGCCGATCAGCTGGGTCTGTCTTTCGCCACTTTGCCGATCAGCTGGATGTGTGCTTCCCCCCATTGCCGATCAGCTGGGACTGTGCTTCCCCCCATTGCCGATCAGCTGGGTGCGTGCTTCCCCCCATTGCCGATCAGCTGGGACTGTGCTTCCCCCCATTGCCGATCAGCTGGGAGTGTGCTTCCCCCCATTGCCGATCAGCTGGGTCTGTCCTTCCCCCCATTGCCGATCAGCTGGGTGTGTGCTTCCCCGCATTGCCGATCAGCTGGGTGTGTGCTTCACCCTCATTGCCGATCAGCTGGGTGTGTGCTTCCCCCCATTGCCGATCAGCTGGGTGTGTGCTTCCCCCCATTGCCGATCAGCTGGGTGTGTGCTTCACCCTCATTGCCGATCAGCTGTGTGTGTGCTTCCCCCCATTGCCGATCAGCTGGGTGTGTGCTTCCCCCCATTGCCGATCAGCTGGGTGTGTGCTTCACCCTCATTGCCGATCAGCTGGGTGTGTGCTTCCCCCCATTGCCGATCAGCTGGGTGTGTGCTTCACCCTCATTGCCGATCAGCTGGGTCTGTCCTTCCCCCTATTGCCGATCAGCTGGGTGTGTGCTTCCCCCCATTGCCGATCAGCTGGGTGTGTGCTTCCCCCCATTGCCGATCAGCTGGGTGTGTGCTTCACCCTCATTGCCGATCAGCTGGGTGTGTGCTTCCCCCCATTGCCGATCAGCTGGGTGTGTGCTTCACCCTCATTGCCGATCAGCTGGGTCTGTCCTTCCCCCCATTGCCGATCAGCTGGGTGTGTGCTTCCCCCCATTGCCGATCAGCTGGGTGTGTGCTTCCCCCCATTGCCGATCAGCTGGGTGTGTGCTTCACCCTCATTGCCGATCAGCTGGGTGTGTGCTTCCCCCCATTGCCGACCAGCTGGGTGTGTGCTTCACCCTCATTGCCGATCAGCTGGGTCTGTCCTTCCCCCCATTGCCGATCAGCTGGTTGTGCGCTTCCCCCCATTGCCGATCAGCTGGGTGTGTGCTTCCCCGCATTGCCGATCAGCTGGGACTGTGCTTCCCCCCATTGCCGATCAGCTGGGTGTGTGCTTTCCCCCATTGCCGATCAGCTGGGTGTGTGCTTCACCGCATTGCCGATCAGCTGGGACTGTGCTTCCCCCATTGCCGATCAGCTGGGTGTGTGCTTCCCCGCATTGGCGATCAGCTGGGTGTGTGCTTCCCCCCATTGCTGATCAGCTGAGTGTGTGCTTCCCCACATTGCCGATCAGCTGGGAGTGTGCTTCCCCCCATTGCCGATCAGCTGGGTGTGTGCTTCCCCCCATTGCCGATCAGCTGGGTGTGTCCTTCCCCGCATTGCCGATCAGCTGGGAGTGTGCTTCCCCCCATTGCCGATCAGCTGGGTCTGTCCTTCCCCCCATTGCCGATCAGCTGGGTGTGTGCTTCCCCCCATTGCCGATCAGCTGGGTGTGTGCTTCCCCCCATTGCCGATCAGCTGGGTGTGTCCTTCCCCCAATTGCCGATCAGCTGGGTGTGTGCTTCCCCCCATTGCCAATCAGGTGGGCCTGTCCTTCCCCGCATTGCCGATCAGCTGGGAGTGTCCTTCCCCCCATTGCCGATCAGCTGGGAGTGTCCTTCCCCCCCATTGCCGATCAGCTGGGAGTGTCCTTCCCCCCATTGCCGATCAGCTGGGTGTGTGCTTCCCCCCATTGCCGATCAGCTGGGTGTGTTCTTCCCCCCCATTGCCGATCAGCTGGGTGTGTGCTTCCCCCCATTGCCGATCAGCTGGGCGTGTGCTTTCCCCGCATTGCCGATCAGCTGGGTGTGTGCTTCCCCCCATTACCGATCAGCTGGGTGTGTGCTTCCCCCCATTGCCGATCAGCTGGTTGTGTGCTTCCCCCCATTGCCGATCAGCTGGGTGTGTGCTTCACACCATTGCCGATCAGCTGGCTGTGTGCTTCCCCCCATTGCCGATCAGCTGGGTGTGTGCTTCACACCATTGCCGATCAGCTGGGTGTGTGCTTCCCCCCATTGCCGATCAGCTGGGTGTGTGCTTCCCCCCATTGCCGATCAGCTGGGTGTGTGCTTCACACCATTGCCGATCAGCTGGGTGTGTGCTTCCCCCATTGCCGATCAGCTGGGTGTGTGCTTCCCCCCATTGCCGATCAGCTGGGTGTGTGCTTCACACCATTGCCGATCAGCTGGGTGTGTGCTTCCCCCCATTGCCGATCAGCTGGGTGTGTGCTTCCCCGCATTGCCGATCAGCTGGGTGTGTGCTTCCCCCCATTGCCGATCAGCTGGGTGTGTGCTTCCCCCCATTGCCGATCAGCTGGGTCTGTTCTTCCCTGCATTACCGATCAACTGGGTGTGTCCTTCCCCGCATTGCCGATCAGCTGGGTGTGTGCTTCCCCCCATTGCCGATCAGCTGGGTGAGTGCTTTCCCCGCATTACCGATCAGCTGGGTGTGTCCTTACCCCCATTGCCGATCAACTGGGTGTGTCCTTCCCCGCATTGCCGATCAGCTGGGTGTGTGCTTCCCCCCCTTGCTGATCAGCTGGGTGTGTCTTTCCCCAATTGCCGATCAGCTGGGTGTGTGCTTCCCCGCATTGACGATCAGCTGGGTGTGTGCTTCACCCCATTGCCGATCAGCTGGGAGTGTTCTTCCCCGCATTGCCGATCAGCTGGGCGTGTGCTTCCCCCCATTGCCGATCAGCTGGGAGTGTGCTTCCCCCCATTGCCGATCAGCTGGGTCTGTCCTTCCCCCCATTGCCGATCAGCTGGGTGTGTCCTTCCCCCCATTGCCGGTCAGCTGGGTGTGTGCCTCCCCCCATTGCCGATCAGCTGGGTCTGTCCTTCTCCCCATTGCCGATCAGCTGGGTCTGTCCTTCCCCCCATTGCCGATCAGCTGGGTGTGTGCTTCCCCCCATTGCCGATCAGCTGGGTGTGTGCCTCCCCCCATTGCCGATCTGCTGGGTCTGTCCTTCTCCCCATTGCCGATCAGCTGGGTCTGTCCTTCCCCCCATTGCCGATCAGCTGGGCCTGTCCTTCCCCGCATTGCCGATCAGCTGGGTGTGTGCTTCCCTCCATTGCCGATCAGCTAGGCGTGTGCTTCCCCCCATTGCCGATCAGCTGGGTGTGCCCTTCCCCCCATTGCCGATCAGCTCGGTCTGTCCTTCCCCCCATTGCCGATCAGCTGGGCGTGTGCTTCCCCGCATTGCCGATCAGCTGGGTGTGTCCTTCCCCCCCATTGCAGATCAGCTGGGAGTGTGCTTCCCCCCATTGCCGATCAGCTGGATGTGTGCTTCCCCCCATTGCCGATCAGCTGGGAGTGTGCTTCCCCGCATTGCCGATCAGCTGGGTGTGTGCTTCTCACCATTGCCGATCAGCTGGGTGTGTGCTTCCCCCCATTGCCGATCAGCTGGGAGTGTGCTTCCCCGCATTGCCGATCAGCTGGGTATGTCCTTCCCCCCATTGCTGATCAGCTGGGTGTGTGTTTCCCCCCCATTGCCGATCAGCTGGGTGTGTGCTTCCCCCCATTGCCGATCAGCTGGGAGTGTGCTTCCCGCATTGCCGATCAGCTGGGTATGTCCTTCCCCCCATTGCTGATCAGCTGGGTGTGTGTTTCCCCCCATTGTCGATCAGCTGGGTGTGTGCATCCCCCCATTGCCCATCAGATGGGTGTGTGCTTCCCCCCATTGCCAATCAGCTGGGTGTGTGTTTCCCCCCATTGCCGATCAGCTGGGTGTGTGCTTCCCCCCATTGCCGATCAGCTGGGTATGTGCTTCCCCCCATTGCCGATCAGCTGGGTGTCTGCTTCCCCCCATTGCCGATCAGCTGGGTGTGTGCTTTCCACCATTGCCGATCAGCTGGGTGTGTTCTTCCACCCATTGCCGATCAGCTGGGTGTGTGCTTCCCACCAATGCCGATCAGCTGGGTATGTCCTTCCCCCCCATTGCCGATCAGCTGGGTGTGTGCTTCCCCCCATTGCCGATCAGCTGGATGTGTGCTTTCCACCATTGCCGATCAGCTGGGTGTGTTCTTCGACCCATTGCCGATCAGCTGGGTGTGTGCTTCCCACCAATGCCGATCAGCTGGGTATGTCCTTCCCCCCCCATTGCCGATCAGCTGGGTGGGTGCTTCCCCCCATTGCCGATCAGCTGGGTCTGTCCTTCCCTACAATGCCGATCAGCTGGGTGTGTGCTTCCCCCCATTGCCGATCAGCTGGGTGTGTCCTTCCCCCCCATTGTCGATCAGCTGGGTGTGTGATGCCCCGCATTGCCGATCAGCTGGGTCTGTCCTTCCCTACAATGCCGATCAGCTGGGTGTGTGCTTCCCCCCATTGCCGGTCAGCTGGGTGGGTGCTTCCCCCCATTGCCGGTCAGCTGGGAGTGTCCTTCCCCCCATTGCCGATCAGCTGGGTGTGTGGCTCCCCCCATTGCCGATCAGCTGGGTGTGACCTTCCCCACATTGCCGATCAGCTGGGGGTGTTCTTCACCGCATTGCCGATCAGCTGGGTCTATCCTTTTCCGCATTGCCGATCAGCTGGGTGTGTGCTTCCCCCCATTGCCGATCAGCTGGGTGTGACCTTCCCCACATTGCCGATCAGCTGGGGGTGTTCTTCACCGCATTGCCGATCAGCTGGGTCTATCCTTTTCCGCATTGCCGATCAGCTGGGTGTGTGCTTCCCCCCATTGCCGATCAGCTGGGTGTTTCCTTCCCCGCATTGCCGATCAGCTGTGTGTGTGCTTTCCCCGCATTGCCGATCAGCTGGGTGTGTGCCCCCACCATGGCCGATCAGCTGGGTGTGTGTGACTCTCCCAATGCCGATGAGCTCGGTGTGTGCCTCACACCTAAACACAGTCTGTGCAGCAAAATGTGCCCCAGACAGAGACAGAGACTGAGACACAGACAGACACAGAGACACAGACAGAGGTACAGTTAGACAGAGACAGAAACAGGGACACAGACAGAGACACAGACAGAGACATAGACACAGACTGAGGCAGAGACAGAGACACAGAAAGAGACACAGACAGAGACACAGACAGACACAGAGACACAGACAGAGGTACAGGGAGACACAGACAGAAACAGGGACACAGGCAGAGACACAGATAGAGACAGAGACACAGACAGAGGCAGAGACAGAGACACAGACAGAGACACAGACAGAGACAAACACACAGAAACAGACATAGACAGAGGCAGTGACACAGACAGAGACACTGACAGAGGTACAGAGAGACACAGACAGAAACAGGGACACAGACAGAGACACAGACAGAGGCAGAGATAGAGACACAGACAGAGACACAGACAGAGACAAACACACAGAAACAGACAGAGACAGAGGCAGTGACACAGACAGAGATACAGAAACAGACAGAGACAAAGAAACAGACTGAGACAGAGGCAGTGACACAGGCAGAGACACAGACAGAGATACAGAGACAGACACAGACACAGACACAGACAGAGACAAACACACAGAAACAGACAGAGACAGAGGCAGTGACAGAGACAGAGACACACACAGAGGTACAGAGAGACACAGACAGAGACACAGACAGACACAGAGACACGGACAGAGGTACAGAGAGACACAGACGGAGACAGGGGCACAGACAGAGACACAGACAGAGACAGAGACACAGACAGAGGCAGAGACAGAGACACAGACAGAGACACAGACAGAGACACAGATAGAGACAAACACACAGAAAGAGACAGAGACAGAGGCAGTGACACAGACAGAGACACAGACAGAGATACAGAGAGACACAGACAGAAACAGGGACACAGACAGAGACACAGACAGAGACAGAGACACAGACAGAGGCAGAGACAGAGACACAGACAGAGACACAGACAGAGACACAGATAGAGGCAAACACACAGAAACAGACAGAGACAGAGGCAGTGACTCAGACAGAGACACAGACAGAGATACAGAGACAGACACAGGCACAGACAGAGGCATAGACGCAGATAGAGACACAAACACAGAAACAGACAGAGACAGAGACACAGACAGAGACAGAGGCAATGACACAGACAGAGACACAGACAGAGATACAGAGACAGACACGGACAGAGAAAAACACACTGCCAGAGACACAGGCAGAAACACAGACAGAGATACAGATAGAGACACAGATAGTGACACAGGGAGAGACACTGACACAGCCTCAACAGAGACACAGACACAGAGAGATACAGACACAGACACAGACAGAGACACAGACAGAGACGGAGACACAGAGAGAGATACAGACCGACACAGAGACACAGACAGAGATACAGACATAGACACAGACAGAAACACAGACAGAGAGAGAATTGGACAGATACAGGCAGAGACACATGCAGAGATTTACCATTCTGCATTACCAGGAGAGACTGTCGGTGGGTGGGTGTGACTCCCCCTCGGCCGATCAGCTGGATCAGTGTGACTCCCCCATGGCCGATCAGCTGGGTCATTGTGACTCCCCCATGGCCGATCAGCTGCGTCAGTGGGACTCCCCCATGGCCGATGAGCTGGGTCTGTCTGACTCCCCCATGGCCGATCAGCTGGGTCAGTGTGACTTCCCCATGGCCGATCAACTGGGTCAGTGTGACTCTCCCATGGCCGATCAGCTTGTTCAGTGTGACTCCACCATGGCCCGTCAGCTATGTGTGTGCTTCCCCCCCATTGCCGATCAGCTGGGTGTGTGCTTCCCCCCATTGCCGATCAACTGGGTGTGTGTGACTCCCCCAATGCCGATCAGCTGGATGTGTGCCTCTCCCCATTGCCGATCAGCTGGATGTGTGCCTCTCCCCATTGCCGATAAGCTGGGTGTGTGCTTCCACCATGGCAAATCAGCTGGGTGTGTGTGACTCCCCCAATGCCGATCAGCTGGGTGGGTGCCTCACACCTAAACACAGTCTGTGCAGCAGAATGTGCCCCAGATAGAGAGAGAGACTGAGACACTGACAGACACGGAGATACAGACAGAGACAGAGAGTGAGACACAGAGACCGACAGGCACAGAGACACAGACTGAGACAGAGACACAGACTGAGACACAGACAGACACAGAGACACAGAGAGAGATACAGACAGACACAGAGACACAGACAGAGATACAGACAGAGACACAGACAGAGACAAAGACACAGACAGACACAGAGACACAGACAGAGACACAGAGAGAGACAGGGACACAGACAGAGACAGGGACACAGACAGAGACAGAGACACAGACAGGGACACAGACAGAGACAGGGACACAGACAGAGACAGAGACACAGACAGGGACACAGACAGAGACAGGGACACAGACAGAGACAGAGACAGAGAAACAGACAGAGACGCAGACAGAGACAGGGGCACAGACAGAGACAGGGACAGAGACAGAGATACAGACAGAGACACAGAGAGAGACAGAGACACAGGCAGAGACAGAGACAGGGACAGAGAGAGAGACAGATACAGAGACACAGAGAGACACAGCGACACAGACAGAGACACAGACAGAGTTTGGCGGGAGCATTTCCAGTGCTGGCTGTGTGGGGGGAGCACTGACAGTGCTGTCTGTGTGGGGAGCACTGACAGTGCTGGCTGTGTGGTGGGAGCACTGAAAGTGCTGGCTGTGTGGTGGGAGCACTGACATTGCTGGCTGTGTGGGGGGAACACTAAGAGTGCTGGCTGTATGGGTGGAGCACTGACAGTGCTGGCTGTGTGGGGGACCACTGACAGTGCTGGCTGTGTGGTGGGAGCACTGACAGTGCTGGCTGTGTGGGGGGAACACTGACAGTGCTGGCTGTGTGGTGGGAGCACTGACAGTGCTGGCTGTGTGGTGGGAGCACTGACAGTGCTGGCTGTGTGGGGTGAACACTGACAGTGCTGGCTGTATGGGGGGAGCACAGACAGTGCTGGCTGTGTGGGGTAGAACTGGAAGTGCTGGCAGTGTGGGGGGAGCACTGACAGTGCTGGCTGTGTGGGGGAGCACTGGCAGTGCTGGCATTGTGGTGGGAGCACTGACAGTGCTGGCTGTATGGGGGAGCACTGACAGTGCTGGCTGTGTGGTGGGAGCACTGACAGTGCTGGCTGTGTGGGGGGAGCACTGACATTGCTGGCTGTGTGTGGGGAGCACTGACATTGCTGGTTGTGTGGTGGGAGCACTGACACTGCTGGCTGTGTGGGGGGAGCACTGACAGTGCTGGCTGTGTGGTGGGAGCACTGACAGTGCTGGCTCTGTGGGGGAGCATTGACAGTGCTAGCTCTGAGGGAGAGCACTTGCAGTGCTGGCTGTGTGGGGCGCACTCTCAGTGCTGGCTGTGGGTGGAGAACTGGCAGTGCTGGCTGTGTGGTGGGAGCACTGACAATGCTGGCTGTGGGGGAGCACTGACAGGGCTGGCTGTGTGGGGTGGGGGCACTGACAGTGCTGGCTGTGTGGTGGGAGCACTGACAGTGCTCGCTGGGTGGTGAGAGCACTGACAGTGCTGGCTGTGTTGGGGAGCACTGACAGTGCTGGCTGTGTGGTGGGAGCACTGACAGTGCTGGCTCTGTGGGGGGGCACTGAGACTGCTGGCTGTGTGTGGGGAGCACTGACAGTTCTGGCTGTGTGGGTGGAGCACTGACAGTGCTGGCTGTGTGGGGGAACACTGGCAATGCTGGCTGTGTGGGGGGAGCACTGACAGTGCTGGCTGTGGGGGGAGCACTGACAGGGCTGGCTGTGTGGGGGGATCACTGACAGTGCTGGCTGTGTGGGGGAGCACTGACAGTGCTTGCTGTGTGGGGGAGCACTGACAGTTCTGGCTGTATGGGGGAAGCACTGACAGTGCTGGCTGTGTGGGGAGCACTGACTGAGCTGGCTGTGTGGTGGGAGCACTGACAGTGCTAGCTGTGTGGGGGAGCACTGACAGTGCTGGCTGTGTGGTGGGAGCACTGACAGTGCTCGCTGTGTGGTGAGAGCACTGACAGTGCTGGCTGTGTGTGGGAGCACTGACAGTGCTGGTTGTGTGGTGGAGGCACTGACAGTGCTGGCTCTGTGGGGAGCACTGACAGTGCTAGCTCTTAGGGAGAGCACTGGCAGTGCTGGCTGTGTGGGGCGCACTCTCAGTGCTGGCTGTGGGTGGAGAACCGGCAGTGCTGGCTGTGTGGTGGGAGCACTGACAATGCTGGCTGTGGGGAGCACTGACAGTGCTGGCTGTGTGGGGTGGGGGCACTGACAGTGCTGGCTGTGTGGGGGAGCACTGACAGTGCTGGCTGTGTGGCGGGAGCACTGACAGTGCTCGCTGTGTGGTGAGAGCACTGACAGTGCTGGCTGTGTGGGGGAGCACTGACAGTGCTGGCTGTGTGGTGGGAGCACTGACAGTGCTGGCTCTGTGGGGGGGGGCACTGAGAGTGGTGGCTGTGTGTGGGGAGCACTGACAGTTCTGGCTGTGCGGGTGGAGCACTGACAGTGCTGGCTGTGTGGGGGAACACTGGCAATGCTGGCTGTGTGGGGGGAGCACTGACAGTGCTGGCTGTGGGGGGAGCACTGACAGGGCTGGCTGTGTGGGGGGATCACTGACAGTGCTGGCTGTGTGGGGGAGCACTGACAGTGCTTGCTGTGTGGGGGAGCACTGACAGTTCTGGCTGTGTGGGGGAAGCACTGACAGTGCTGGCTGTGTGGGGAGCACTGACTGAGCTGGCTGTGTGGTGGGAGCACTGACAGTGCTAGCTGTGTGGGGGAGCACTGACAATGCTGGCTGTGTGGTGGGAGCACTGACAGTGCTCGCTGTGTGGTGAGAGCACTGACAGTGCTGGCTGTGTGGGGGAGCACTGACAGTGCTGGCTGTGTGGTGGGAGTACTGACAGTGCTGGCTCTGTGGGGTGGGGGGCACTGAGAGTGCTGGCTGTGTGGTTGGAGCACTGACTGTGTTGGCTGTGTGGGGGAACACTGGCAATGCTGGCTGTGTGGGGGAGCACTGACAGTGCTGGCTGTGGGGGGAGCACTGACAGGGCTGGCTGTGTGGGGGGATCACTGACAGTGCTGGCTGTGTGGGGGAGCACTGACAGTGCTTGCTGTGTGGGGGAGCACTGACAGTTCTGGCTGTGTGGGGGGAGCACTGACAGTGCTGGCTGTGTGGGGGAGCACTGACAGTGCTGGCTGTGTGGGGGAGGGCTGACAGGGCTGGCTGTGTGGGGGGATCACTGACAGTGCTGGCTGTGTGGGGGAGCACTGACAGTGCTTGCTGTGTGGGGGAGCACTGACAGTTCTGGCTGTGTGGGGGAAGCACTGACAGTGCTGGCTGTGTGGGGAGCACTGACTGAGCTGGCTGTGTGGTGGGAGCACTGACAGTGCTAGCTGTGTGGGGGAGCACTGACAGTGCTGGCTGTGTGGTGGGAGCACTGACAGTGCTCGCTGTGTGGTGAGAGCACTGACAGTGCTGGCTGTGTGGGGGAGTACTGACAGTGCTGGCTGTGTGGTGGGAGTACTGACAGTGCTGGCTCTGTGGGGTGGGGGGCACTGAGAGTGCTGGCTGTGTGGTTGGAGCACTGACTGTGTTGGCTGTGTGGGGGAACACTGGCAATGCTGGCTGTGTGGGGGAGCACTGACAGTGATGGCTGTGGGGGGAGCACTGACAGGGCTGGCTGTGTGGGGGGATCACTGACAGTGCTGGCTGTGTGGGGGAGCACTGACAGTGCTTGCTGTGTGGGGGAGCACTGACAGTTCTGGCTGTGTTGGGGGAGCACTGACAGTGCTGGCTGTGTGGGGGAGCACTGACCGTGCTGGCTGTGTGGTGGGAGCACTGACAGTGTTGGCTGTGTGGTGGGAGCACTGACAGAGCTCGCGGTGTGGGATGGGAGCACTGACAGTGCTGGCTGTGTGGGGGAGCACTGACAGTGCTGGCTGTGTGAGGAGCATTTACAGTGCTGGCTGTGTGGTGGGAGCACTGACAGTGCTGGCTGTTTGGTGGGAGCACTGACAGTGCTGGCTGTGTGGGGGGAGCACTGACAGTGCTGGCTGTGTGGGAGGAGCACTGACAGCGCTGGCTGTGTGGGGGAGCATTGACAGTGCTGGCTGTGTGGGGGAGGGCTGACAGTGCTGGCTGTGTGGTGGGAGCACTGACAGTGCTGGCTGTGTGGGGGAGCACTGACAGTGCTGGCTGTATGGGGGGGTACACTGACAGTGCTGGCTGTGTGGGGGGAGAACTGACAGTGCTGGCTGTGTGGGGGGTGCACTGACAGTGCTGGCTGTGTGGTGGGAGCACTGACAGTGCTGGCTGTGTGGGGGTGCACTGACAGTGCTGGCTGTGTGGTGGGAGCACTGACAGTGGTGGTTGTATGGTGGGAGCACTGACAGTGCTGGCTGCGTGGGGGAGCACTGACACTGCTAGCTCTGTGGGAGGGCACTGCCAGTGCTGGCTGTGTGGGGGGAGCATTGACATCGCTGGCTGTGTGGGGGAGCACTGCCAGTGCTGGCAGTGTGGGGGGAGGACTGACAGTGCTGGCTGTGTGGTGGGAGCACTGACAGTGCTGGCTGTATGGGGGGGAGCACCGACAGTGCTGGCTGTGTGGGGGAGCACTGACAGTGCTGGCTGTGTGGTGGGAGCACTGACAGTGCTGTCTGTGTGGTGGGAGCACTGACAGTGCTGGCTGTGTGTGGGAGCACTGACAGTGCTGGTTGTGTGGTGGAGGCACTGACAGTGCTGGCTCTGTGGGGGAGCACTGACAGTGCTAGCTCTGAGGGAGAGCACTGGCAGTGCTGGCTGTGTGGGGCGCACTCTCAGTGCTGGCTGTGTGTGGAGAACTGGCAGTGCTGGCTGTGTGGTGGGAGCACTGACAATGCTGGCTGTGGGGCAGCACTGACAGTGCTGGCTGTGTGGGGTGGGTCACTGACAGTGCTGGCTGTGTGGCGCGGCACTGACAGTGCTGGCTCTGTGGTGGGAGCACTGACAGTGCTCGCTGTGTGGAGAGAGCACTGACAGTGCTGGCTGTGTGGGGGAGCACTGACAGTGCTGGCTGTGTGGTGGGAGCACTGACAGTGCTGGTTGTGTGGTGGGAGCACTGACAGTGCTGGTTGTGTGGTGGGAGCACTGACAGTGCTGGCTGCGTGGGTGAGCACTTACACTGCTAGCTCTGTGGGAGGGCACTGCCAGTGCTGGCTGTGTGGGGGAGCACTGACAGTGCTGGCTGTGTGGGGGAGCACTGACATCGCTGGCTGTGTGGGGGAGCACTGCCAGTGCTGGCAGTGTGGGGGGAGGACTGATAGTGCTGGCTGTGTGGTGGGAGCACTGACAGTGCTGTCTGTGTGGGGAGAGCACTGACAGTGCTGGCTGTATGGGGGGAGCACCGACTGTGCTGGCTGTGTGGGGGAGCACTGACAGTGCTGGCTGTGTGGGGGGAGCACAGACAGTGCTGGCTGTGTGGTGGGAGCACTGACAGTGCTGGCCGTGTGGTGGGAGCACTGACAGTGCTGTCTGTGTGGTGGGAGCACTGACAGTGCTGGCTGTGTGTGGGAGCACTGACAGTGCTGGTTGTGTGGTGGAGGCACTGACAGTGCTGGCTCTGTGGAGGAGCACTGACAGTGCTAGCTCTTAAGGAGAGCACTGGCAGTGCTGGCTGTGTGGGGCGCACTCTCAGTGCTGGCTGCGGGTGGAGAACTGGCAGTGCTGGCTGTGTGGTGGGAGCACTGACAATGCTGGCTGTGGGGGAGCACTGACAGTGCTGGCTGTGTGGAGTGGGGGCACTGACAGTGCTGGCTGTGTGGGGGAGCACAGACAGTGCTGGCTGTGTGGTGGGAGCACTGACAGTGCTCGCTGTGTGGTGAGAGCACTGACAGTGCTGGCTGTGTGGGGGAGCACTGACAGTGCTGGCTGTGTGGTGGGAGCACTGACAGTGCTGGCCCTGTGGGGGAGGGCACTGAGAGTGCTGGCTGTGTGTGGGGAGCACTGACAGTTCTGGCTGTGTGGGTGGAGCACTGACAGTGCTGGCTGTGTGGGGGAACACTGGCAATGCTGGCTGTGTAGGGGGAGCACTGACAGTGCTGGCTGTGGGGGGAGCACTGACAGGGCTGGCTGTGTGGGGAGCACTGACTGAGCTGGCTGTGTGGTGGGAGCACTGACAATGCTAGCTGTGTGGGGGAGCACTGACAGTGCTGGCTGTGTGGGGAGAGCACTGACAGTGCTGGCTGTGTGGTGGGAGCACTGACAGTGCTGGCTGTGTGTGTGGGAGCACTGACAGTGCCGTCTGTATGGTGGGAGCACTGACAGTGCTGGCTGTGTTGTGGGAGCTCTAACAGTGCTGGCTGTGTGGGGAGAGCACTGACAGTGCTGGCTGTGTGGTGGGAGCACTGACAGTGCTGGCTGTGTGTGTGGGAGCACTGACAGTGCCGTCTGTATGGTGGGAGCACTGACAGTGCTGGCTGTGTGGGGGGAGCACTGACAGTGCTGGCTGTGTGGTGGGAGCACTGGCAATGCTGGCTGTGTGGTGGGAGCACTGAAAGTGCTGGCTATGTAGTGGGAGCACGGACAGTGCTGGCTCTGTGGGGGAGCACTGAAAGTGCTGGCTGTGTGGTGGGAGCACTGACAGTGCTGTCTGTGAGGGTGGAGCACTGACAGTGCTGGCTGTGTGGGCGAGCACTGACAGTGCTAGCTCTGTGGGTGGAGAACTGGCAGTGCTGGCTGTGGGGAGCACTGATAGTGCTGGCTGTGTGGTGTGGGGGCACTGACAGTGCTGGCTGTGTGGTGGGAGTACTGACAGTGCTGGCTGTGTGGTGGGAGCACTGGCCGTGCTGGCTGTGTGTGGGGAGCACTGACAGTGCTTGCTGTGTTGGGTGGAAGCACTGACAGTGCTGGCTGTGTAGGGGAGCACTGACAGTGCTGGCTGTGTGGGGAGCACTGACAGTGCTGGCTGTGTGGGGGGAACACTGACAGTGCTGGTTGTGTGGGGGGAGCACTGACAGTGCTCGCTGTGTGGTGGGAGCACTGATAGTGCTGGCTCTGTGGGGGAGCACTGACAGTGCTGGCTGTGTGGTGGGAGCACTGACAGTGCTGGCTGTGTGGGAGAGCAATGACAGTGTTGGCTGTGAGGGTGGAGCACTGACAGTGCTGGCTGTGTGGGGTGAGAGCACTGACAGTGCTGGCTATGTGGGGGGTCACTGACAGTGCTGGCTGTTTGGTGAGCACGGACAGTGCTAGCTGTGTGAGGGGAGCACTGACAGTGTTGGCTCTGTGGGGTGGGAGCACTGACAGTGCTGGCTGTGTGGTGGGAGCACTGGCATTGCTGGCTGTGTGGTGTGAGCACTGACAGTGCTGGCTGTGTGGTGGGAGCACTGACAGTGCTGGCTGCGTGGGGGGAGCACTGACAGTGCTGGCTGTGTGGTGGGAGGACTGACAGTGTTGGCTCTGTGGTGGAGCACTGTCAGTGCTGGCTGTGTGGTGGGAGCACTGACAGCGCTGGCTGTGTGGTGGGAGCACTAGCATTGCTGGCTGTGTGGTGGGAGCACTGACAGTGCTGGGTGTGTGGGGGGAGCACTGACAGTGCTGGCTGTGTGGTGAGGGAGCACTGACAGTGCTGGCTGTGTGGGGGAGCACTGACAGTGCTGGCTGTGTGGGGCAGCACTGACAGTGCTGGCTGTGTGGGGAGCACTGACAGTGCTGGCTGTGTGGGGGGAGCACTGACAGTTCTGACTGTGTGGTGGGAGCACTGACAGTGCTGGCTGTGCGGTGGGAGCACTGACAGTGCTGGCTGTGCGGTGGGAGCACTGACAGTGCTGGCTGTGAGGGTGGAGCACTGACAGTGCTGGCACTGTGGGGGAGCACAGACAGTGCTGGCTGTGTGGGGAGCACAGACAGTGCTGGCTGTGTGAGGGGAGCACTGACAGTGCTGGCTGTGTGGGGGAGCACTAACAGTGCTGGCTGTGTGGTGGGTGCACTGGCAGTGCTGGCTGTGCGGTGGGAGCACTGACAGTGCTGGCTGTGTGGGGAGAGCACTGACGGTGCTGGCTGTGTGGGGGAGCAGTGACAGTGCTGGCTGTGTGGGTGAGCAATGACAGTGCTGGCTGTGTGGGGGAGCACAGACAGTGCTGGCTGTGTGGGGGAGCACTGACAGTGCTGGCTGTGTGGTGGGAGCACTGACAGTGCTGGCTGTGTGGGGGGAGCACTGACAGTGCTGGCTGTGTGGTGGGAGCACTGACATTGCTGGCTGTGTGGGTGCAGCACTGACAGTGCTGGATGTTTGGGAGAGCACAGACAGTGCTGGCTGAGTGGGGGTGGAGCACTGGCAGTGCTGGCTGTGTGGTGGGAGCACTGACAGTGCTGGCTGTGTCTGGAGAGCACTGACAGAGCTGACTTTGTGGTGGGAGCACTGACAGTGCTGGCATTGTGGGGGAGCGCTGGCAGTGCTGGCTGTGGGGGTGCACTGACAGTGCTGGCTGTGTGGGGGAGCACTGACAGTGCTGGCTGTGTGGTGGGAGCACTGACAGTGCTGGCTGTGTGGGGAGCACTGACAGTGCTGGCTGTGTTGTGGGAGCACTGACAGTGCTGGTTGTGTGGGGGAGCACTGACAGTGCTGGCTGTGTGGGAGGGGGGAACTGACAGTGCTGGCTGTGTGGTGGGAGCAGTGACAGTGCTGGCTGTGTGGTAGGAGCACTGACAGTTCTGGCTGTGTAGGGGAGCACTGACAGTGCTGGCTGTGTGGGGGAGCACTGACAGTTCTCGCTGTGTGGCGGGAGCTCTGACTGCTGGCTGTGTGGGGGGAACACTGACAGTGCTGGCTGTGTGGGGGAGCACTGACAGTGCTGGTTGTGTGGGGTGGGAGCACTGACAGTGGGGGCTGTGTGGGGGAGCACTGACAGTGCTGGCTGTGTAGGGGGAGCACTGACTGTACTGGCTGTGTGGTGGGATCACTGACAATGCTGGCTTTGTGGGGGAGCACTGACCGTGCTGGCTGTGTGGGGGAGCACTGACAGTGCTGTCTGTGTGTGGGGGAGCACTGACAGTTCTGGCTGTGTGGGGGGAGCACAGACAGTGCTGGCTGTGTGGGGGGAGCACTGACAGTGCTGTCTGTGTGGCGGGAGCACTGACAGTGCTGGCTGTGTGGTGGGAGCACTGATAGTGCTGTCTCTGTGTGGGGAGCACTGACAGTGCTGGTTGTGTGGGGGAGCACTGACAGTGCTGGCTGTGTGGTGGGAGCACTGATAGTGCTGGCTGTGTGGGCGGAGCACTGACAGTGCTGGCTGTGTGGTGGTAGCACTGGCAGTGCTGGCTGCGCGAGGGGAGCACTGATAGCGCTGGCTGTGTGCGGGAGCACTGACAGTGCTGGCTGTGTTGTGGGAGCACTGACAGTGCTGGCTGTGACGGTGGAGCACTGACAGTGCTGGCTGTGTGGTGGGAGCACTGACCGTGCTGGCTGTGTGGTGGGAGCACTGACAGTGCTGGCTGTGAGGGTGGAGCACTGACAGTGCTGGCTGTGTGGTGGGAGCACTGACAGTGCTGGCTGTGTGGGGGGAGCACTGACAGTGCTGGCTGTGTGGGGGGAGCACTGACAGTGCTGGCTGTTTGGGGGAACACTGACAGTGCTGGCTGTGTGGGGGGAGCACTGACAGTGCTGGCTGCGTAGGGGAGCACTGACAGTGCTGGCTGTGTGGGGGGAGCACTCACACTGCTGGCTGTGTGGTGGGAGCACTGACGGTGCTGGCTGCGTGGGGAGCACTGACAGTGCTGGCTGTGTGGTGGGAGCACAGACAGTGCTGGCTGTGTGGTGGGAGCACTGACAGTGCTGGCTGTGTGGTGGGAGCACTGACGGTGCTGGCTGTGTGGTGGGAGCACTGACAGTGCTGGCTGTGTGGTGGGAGCACTGATAGTGCTGGCTGTGTTGGCGGAGCACTGACAGTGCTGGCTGTGTGGTGGGAGCACTGACAGTGCTGGCTGTGTAGGGGAGCGATGACAGTGCTGGCTGTGTGGGTGAGCACTGGCAGTGCTGGCTGTGGGATGGCTGAAAATTGCCAGAAAAGGTTGCCGTGTTCTGACGTAAAAAGTCTGCCGTGAACTGACGTAAAATGGCCACCTGGAACTGACATATAATGGCCACCGTGAACTGACATAAAATGGCTGCCGTGAACTGACATAAAATGGCCAACGTGAACTGACATAAAATGGCCACCGTGAACTGACTTAAAATGGCCACCGAGAACTGACATAAAATGGCCACCGTGAACTGACTTAAAATGGCCACCGTGAACTGACATAAAATGGACCCCTTCAACCGACATTAAATGACCACCGTGTACTGACATAAAATGGCTGCCGTGAACTGACGTAAAATGGCCACCGTAAATGAACATAAAATGGCTGCCGTGAGCTCACATAAAATGGCCACCGTGACCTGACATAAAATGGCCTCCGTGAACTGACATACAATGGCCACCGTGAACTGACATAAAATGGCCATTGCGAGCTGAAATAAAATGGTTACCTTCAAACGACATAAAATGACCACCGTGAACTGACATAAAATGGCCACCATGTACTGACATTAAATGGCCCCTTCGACTGAATAAAATGCCCCCCGTGAACTGACATAAAATGGCCACCATGAACTGAGATAAAATGGCCACCATGAACTGACATAAAATGGCCCCCGTGAACTGACATAAAATGGCCACCGTGAACTGACATAAAATGGCCCCCGTGAACCAACATGAACTGGCCACCGCAACTGAGATTAAATGGCCATTGCAAACTGACATAAAATGGCCATTGTGATCTGACATACAATGGCCTTTGCAACCTGACGTAAAATGGCCATTGTGAACTGACATACAATGGCCATGGTGAACTGACATACAATGGCCACCATGAACTGACATAAATGGCCATTGTGATCAGACATAAAATGGCCATTGTGAACAGACATAAAATGACTATTGTGAACTGACATACAATGGCCACCGTGAACTGACATAAAATGGACATTGTGAACTGACATAAAATGGCCACCGTGAACTGACATAAAATGGACCCCGTGAACTGACATAAAATGGCCATTGTGAACTGACATACAATGGCCACCATGAACTGACATAAAATGGCCATTGTGAACTGATATACAATGGCTACCGTGAATTGACATAAAATGGCCACTGTGAACTGACATACAATGGCCACCATGAACTGACATAAATGGCCATTGTGAACAGACATAAAATGGCCATTGTGAACTGACATAAAATGGCCACCGTGAACTGACATTAAATAGACCCCGTGAACTGACATAAAATGGCCATTGTGAACCGACATACAATGGCCACCATGAACTGACATAACATGGCCATTGTGAACTGGTATACAATGGCTACCGTGAATTGACATAAAATGGCCACTGTGAACTGACATAAAATGGCCATTGAGAACTGACATACAATGGCCATTGTGAACTGACATACAATGGCCCCCGTGAGCTTACATAAACTGTCCATTGTGAACTGACATACAATGGACGCCATGACCTGACACACAATGGCCACCGTGAACTGACATAAAATGGCCATTGCGAACTGACATAAAAAGGCCCCCGTGAACTGACATAAAATGGCCATTGAGAACTGACATACAATGGCCATTGTGAACTGACATACAATGGCCCCCGTGAACTGACATACAATGGCCACCGTGAACTGACATAAAATGGCCAATGTGAACTGACATAAAATGGCCCCCGTGAACTGACATAAAATGGCCCCCGTGAACTGACATAAAATGGCCATTGCGACCTGACATAAAATGGCTACCGTGAACTGACATAAAATGGCCATTGCGACCTGACATAAAAAGGCCCCCGTGAACTGCCATAAAATGGCCATTGAGAACTGACATACAATGGCCATTGTGAACTGACATACAATGGCCCCCGTGAACTGACATACAATGGCCACCGTGAACTGACATAAAATGGCCACCATGTACTGACATAAATTGGCCCCCATCGACTGAATAAAATGGCCCCCGTGAACTGACATAAAATGGCCACTGTGAACTGAGATAAAATGGCCACCGTGAACTGACATAAAATGACAATTGTGTACTGACATACAATAGCCACCATGAACTGACATAAAATGGCCCCCGTGAACTGACAGAAAATGGCCACCGTGAACTGACATAACATGGCCCCCGTGAACCAACATGAACTGGTCACCGCAACTGAGATAAAATGGCCATTGCAAACTGACATAAAATGGCCATTGTGAACTCACATACATTGGCCACCGTGAACTGACACAAAATGGCCACCGTCAACTGAGAAAAAATGGCCATTGCAAATTGACATAAAATGGCCATTGTGAACTGACATACAATGGCCATTGTGAACTGACATAAAAGGGTGCCCGTGAACTGACATAAACTGTCCATTGTGAACTGACATAAAATGGCCATTGTGAACTGACATAAAATGGCCATTGAGAACTGACATAAAATGGACCCCGTGAACTGACATAAAATGGCCACTGTGAACTGACATAACATGGCCCCCGTGAACCAAACATGAACTGGCCACCGCAATTGAGATAAAATGGCCATTGTGAACTGACATACAATGGCCACCGTGAACTGACACAAAATGGCCACCGTCAACTGAGAAAAAATGGCCATTGCAAACTGACATAAAATGGCCATTGTGAACTGACATACAATGGCCAATGTGAACTGACATACAATGGCCACCATGAACTGACATAAAATGGCCATTGTGAACTGACATAAAATGGCCATTGTGAACTGACTTGCAATGGCCACCGTGATCTGACATAAAATGGCCATTGTGAACTGACATTAAATGGCCATTGTGAACTGACATAAAATGGACCCCGTGAACTGACATAAAATGGCCATTGTGAACTGACATACAATGGCCCCCGTGAACTGACATAAAATTGCCATTGTGAACTGACATAAAATGGACCCCGTGAACTGACATAAAATGGCCATTGTGAACTGACATACAATGGCCCCCGTGAACTGACATAAAATGGCCAATGTGAACTGACATAAAATGGCCCCCGTGAACTGACATAAAATGGCCATTGCGACCTAACATAAAATGGCTACCGTGAACTGACATAAAATGGCCATTGCGACCTGACATAAAAAGGCCCCCGTGAACTGACATAAACTGTCCATTGTGAACTGACATACAATGGCCATTGCGACCTGACATAAAAAGGCACCCGTGAACTGACATAAACTGTCCATTCTGAACTGACATACAATGGTTATTGCGACCTGACATAAAATGGCCCCCGTGAACTGACATAAACTGTCCATTGTGAACTGACATAAAATGGCCATTGCAACCTGACATAAAATGGCCCCCGTGAACTGACATAAAATGGCCATTGTGAACTGACATAAAATGGCCACTGTGAACTGACATAAAATGGCCACCGTGAGCTGACATAAAATGGCCACCGTGGATTGAGATAAAATGGCCCCCGTGAACCGACATAAACTGTCCATTGCAAATTGACATAAAATGGCCATTCTGAACTGACATACAATGGCCACCGTGAACTATCATAAAATGGCCATTGCAAATTGACATAAAATGACTATTGTGAACTGACATAAAATGGCCATTGTGAACTGACATAAAATGGCCATTGTGAACTGACAGAAAATGGCCATTGTGAACTGACATAAAATGGCCCCCGTGAACTGACATAAACTGTCCATTGTGAACTGACATAAAATGGCCATTGCGACCTGACATAAAATGGCCCCCGTGAACTGACATAAAATGGCCATTGTGAACTGACATAAAATGGCCACTGTGAACTGACATAAAATGGCCACCGTGAGCTGACATAAAATGGCCACCGTGGATTGAGATAAAATGGCCCCCGTGAACCGACATAAACTGTCCATTGCAAATTGACATAAAATGGCCATTCTGAACTGACATACAATGGCTACCGTGAACTGACATAAAATGGCCATTGCAAATTGACATAAAATGACTATTGTGAACTGACATAAAATGGCCTTTGTGAACTGACATAAAATGGCCATTGTGAACTGACAGAAAATGGCCATTGTGAACTGACATAAAATGGCCATTGTGAACTGATATACAATGGCCACCGTGAACTGACATAAAATGGCCGTTGTGAACTGACATAAAATGGCCATTGTGAACTGACATAAAATGGCCACCGTGAACTGATATAAAATGGCCATTGCGACCTGACCTAAAAAGGCCCCCGTGAACTGACATGAACTGTCCATTGTTAACTGACATAAAATGGCTATTGTGAACTGACATAAAATGGCTCCCGTGAACCGACATAAAATGGCCACCGTGAACTGACATACAATGGCCATTGTGAACTGACATAAAATGGCTCCGGTGAACTGACAGAAAATGGCCGACTGCTGATTGTGGATTTTGATTTGGCAGAGTCCCAGAGAGAGACGGAGAGACGCAGAGACCGAGAGAGATGGAGAGGGGAGAACACCCTCCCCCCCCCCACCGAGAGAGATGGAGAAGGGGAACCCCCCCCCACCGAGAGAGATGGAGAAGGGGGACCCCCCCCCCCCACCGAGCGAGATGGAGAAGGAGACCCCCCACAAAGCGTGATGGAGAAGGGGGAAACCCCCCCCCACCGAGAGAGAGATGGAGAGGGTGGAACCACCCCCCCCCCACCGGGAGAGATGGAGAAGGGGGAACCCCCCCCCCCACCGAGAGAGAGATGGAGAGTGTGGAACCACCCCCCCACCGAGAGAGATGGAGAGGGTGGAACCACCCCCCCACCGAGAGAGATGGAGAGGGTGGACCCCGCCCCCCCCCCCGCCGAGAGAGATGGAGAGGCGGGAACCCCCCACCCACCGAGAGAGATGGAGGGGGGTCCCCCCCACCGAGAGAGATGGAGAGGGGGGAACCCTGCCCCCACCGAGAGAGATGGAGAGGGGGGAACCCTGCCCCCAACGAGAGAGATGTAGAGGGGAGACCCCCCACTGAGAGAGATGGAGAAGGGGGACCCCCCCCCCCACAGAGAGAGATGGAGAAGGGGGAACCCCCCCCTCCCACCGGGAGAGATGGAGAGGGGGGAACCACCCCCCCCCCCACCGAGAGAGATGCAGAGGGTTGAACCACCCCCCTCCCACCGGGAGAGATGGAGAGGGGGGAACCCCCCCCCCCACCGAGAGAGAGATGGAGAGGGTGGAATCACCCCACCCCCCCCCCACCGGGAGAGATGGAGAGGGGGGAACTCCCCCCCCGCCGAGAGAGATGGAGAGGGGGGACCCTGCCCCCACCGAGAGAGATGGAGAGGGTGGACCCCCCCCCCACCGAGAGAGATGGAGAGGGGGACCCTTCCCCCCACCCCCACCGAGACGGAGAGGAAAACTGCAGGGGATGGGCACAATGGAAATGTGGAGCTTGTTCAAGGAACAGCTACTGCGTGTCCTTGATAAGTATGTACCTGTCAGGCAGGGAGGAAGTGGTCGAGCAAGGGAACCGTGGTTTACTAAGGCAGTCGAAACACTTGTCTAGAGGAAGAAGGAAGGAGGCTTATGTAAAGATGAGACATGAAGGTTCAGTAAGGGCGCTCGAGAGTTACAAGTTAGCTAGGAAGGACCTGAAGAGAGAGCTAAGAAGAGCCAGGAGGGGACATGAGAAGACTTTGGAAGGTAGGATCAAGGATAACCCTTTCTATAGCTTTCTATAGAGATGTCAGGAATAAAAGAATGACTAGGGTAAGAGTAGGGCCAGTCAAGGACAGTAGTGGGAAGTTGTGCTTGGAGTCCAAGGAGATAGGAGAGGTGCTATATGAATATTTTTCATCACTATTCACACAGCAAAAAGACAATGTTGACGAGGAGAATACTGAGATTCAGGCTACTATACTAGAAGGGCTTGAGGTTCATAAGGAGGAGGTGTTAGCAATTCTGGAAAGGGTGAAAATTGATAAGTCCCCTGGGCCGGATACGATTTATCCTAGGATTCTCTGGGAAGCTAGGGAGGAGATTTCAGAGCCTTTGGCTTTGATCTTTAAGTCATCTTTGTCAACAGGAATAGTGCCAGAAGACTGGAGGATAGCAAATGTTGTCCCCTTGTTCAAGAAGGAGAGTAGAGACAACCCCGGTAAATATAGACCAGTGAGCCTAACTTCTGTTGTGGGCAAAATCTTGGAAAGGTTTATAAGAGATAGGGTGTATAATCATCTGGAAAGGAATAATTTGATTAGACATAGTCAACACGGTTTTGTGAAGGGTAGGTTGTGCCTCACAAACCATATAGGGTTCTTTGAGAAGGTGAGAAATAGGTGGATGAGGGTAAAGCAGTTGATGTGGTGTATATGGATTTCAGTAAAGCATTTGACAAGGTTCCCCACGGTAGGCTACTGCAGAAAATACGGAAGCATGGGATTCAGGGAGATTTAGTATTTTGGATCAGAAATTGGCTAGCTGGAAGAAGACAAAGGGTGGTGGTTGATGGGAAGTGTTCAGACTGGAGTCCAGTTACTAGTGGTGTACCACAAGGATCTGTTTTGGGTCCACTGCTGTTTGTCATTTTTATAAATGACCTGGAGGAGGGCGTAGAAGGATGGGTGAGTAAATTTGCAGATGACACTAAAGTCGGTGGAGTTGTGGACAGTGCGGAAAGATGTTACAAGTTACAGAGGGACATAGATAAGCTGCAGCGCTGGGCTGAGAGGTGGCAAATGGAGTTTAATGCAGAAAAGTGTGAGGTGATTGATTTTTTAAGGAAAAACAGGAAGACAGAGTACTGGGCTAATGGTAAGACTCTTGGCAGTGTGGATGAGCAGAGAGATCTCGGTGTCCATGTACATAGATCCCTGAAAGTTGCCACCCAGGTTGAGAGGGTTGTTAAGAAGGCGTACGGTGTGTTAGCTTTTATTGGTAGAGGGATTGAGTTTCGGAGCCATGAGGTCATGTTGCAGCTGTACAAAACTCTGGTGCGGCCGCATTTGGAGTATTACGTGCAATTCTGGTCGCCGCATTATAGGAAGGATGTGGAAGCATTGGAAAGGGTTCAGAGGAGATTTACCAGAATGTTGCCTGGTATGGAGGGAAGATCTTATGAGGAAAGGCTGAGGGACTTGAGGCTGTTTTCGTTAGAGAGAAGAAAGTTAAGAGGTGACTTAATTGAGGCATACAAGATGATCAGAGGATTGGATAGGGTGGACAGTGAGAGCCTTTTTCCTCGGATGGTGATGTCCAGCACGAGGGGACATAGCTTTAAATTGAGGGGAGATAGATATAGGACAGATGTCAGAGGTAGGTTCTTTACTCAGAGAGTAGTAAGGGCGTGGAAAGCCCTGCCTGCAACAGTAGTGGACTCTCCAACACTAAGGGCATTCAAATGGTCATTGGATAGACATATGGGCGATAAGGGAATAGTGTAGATGGGCTTTAGAGTGGTTTCACAGGTCGGCGTAACATCGAGGGCCGAAGGGCCTGCACTGCGCTGTAATGTTCTATGTTCTATGAGATAGATGGGGAGGGGGGAATCCCCCCCCCCACCGAGAGAGATGGAGAGGTGGACCACACCCCACCGAGAGAGATGGAGAGGGGGAAACCCCCCCCACCGAGAGAGATGGGGAGGGGGGACCCCCCACCGAGAGAGATGGAGAGGAGGGACCCCCCACCCACCGAGAGAAATGGAGAGGGGGGGGGAACTACCCCCAGCGAGAGAGATGGAGAGGAGGGAACCCCCCCCCCCACTGAGAGAGATGGAGAGGGGGGAACACCCCCCCCCCACCCACCGAGAGAGATGGTCAAGGGGACCCACCCCCACCGAGAGAGATGGAGAGGGGGGACCCCCCACCGAGAGAGATGGGGAGGGGGAACCCCCCCCCCCAATCCACTGAAAGAACACGGCTGAAACCGATGGAGGGAGAAAAGAAAGGGGGTAAGGGGGTAAACAAGGAGCAGGGGGGGTCACACACCAGGTCGGCCCGGAAGGGCATCACGGAGGGTCTGCGGGGGAGAGAGGGGAAGGGTTAGGGAGGGGGGTTGGGGGGGGGGCAGACACGCCGAACTGAACGGCAACAGTTTGTAACGATAGAAACGTAAGAGAAAGCCTTTTCACTCTCTGAGAAATGTAAACAAGCCGCAATGCAAAGAATTGTAGAAATGGCAATAAAAAGATTTTTACAATAAATTCAGAGCCCAGTTCAATTTTTGCAATTCAGGGGCAACTTAGTGTGGCCAATCCACCTGCCCTGCACATCTTTGGGTTGTGGGGGTGAAACCCAAACAAACACGGGGAGAATGTGCAGACTCCGCACGGGCTGCGACCCAAACCGGGATTCGAACCTGGGACCGTGGAGCTGTGAGACCGCAGTGCTAACCACTGTGCTACCGTGTAACTTCCAGTGCCGCGTAAAGAATGCCACACATAACCCCCCCCCCCCCCGCCCCCAAACACACACACACGTGTAGAGAAACACAGATACTCAAACTCAGACAGACTGGGTCAATTCATCTTTCAAATGGAGCGAGATCCATTCTCCATCTTTAGCTTGGAGAGGTGTATCTGGCCTGTGTGTGACCCAAGTCATACACTGACTCTGAACATCCTCACAGCAGCTTGGGGACAGACTTTTCTAAAGCACTTTTCATAACCTTTGGGTATCACAAACTGCTTCACAGGCAATGGAGCCCTTTTGAAATCTAGTCAGGAGTAATTTAGGAAATGGACCAGCTAATTTCAGAGAGAGACACAGAAACAGGATGAGATTGTGCTGTACATGTTTCACAGCTGACACTGAGACACACACGAGATGTACAATATCAATTATTATTCTGAAGCATTTTGATTAAATCAGCCCTGAGACTGAATTCCAGTGTTTCAGAGTAAAGCTTCATCTACACTGCCCATAAAACACTCACAACACAAATACTGTCTGGGCTTCAATACAGAGTCAAAATCCCTCTGTCCTGTCCAAGAAATTTTTCATTGCAGATAGTTATTTTTATTTTTTGAAAAAGCAGAACTCAAATTGCACCGAATCCCAGGGTGGACTCTTGTTTATTTCAGCCCTTCACATTCAAACGTGAAGTTTAAGCTCCGATCATAGGTGTCTGCTTGTCTCTGTCTGTGTATTCAATGTTCCTGTAGCTTATTCACTTGTCTGAAGTATTTGAATAATAGGCCTTGGTTAATCAATCCTTTCTCACAGCACATGGAAGTTGTGAATCTTCAAGGCTCTCAGTCTAATGTAGTTAAAAAACAACTGCTTCCTTTGATCCTCAATCCATTTCCCAACCCTAAAAAGATCTCACACCTTTCCACAATGCAGGAATATCTCCATCAAAACTTCTAATCAGTTCCCCATACACTTGTTAAACTTGCCTGTGTGAAGTAAATTCCACTGACAGATTCCGAAAGCTGCACAGAAAAATGACTGGGTATTTAAAACTTTGAAACGGAACTATTTTAACTTGTGCATCAGTCCTATTAAACAGAAATGTTGTCCCTGTGGGCTGACAGTCTCTCAGCAAGATTGAAACATTGAGGGACCCCACGTCCTGCATTTGACAACATTTGTGGCACTTCCACAATCTACGATACATTGCTGTCTGTATTGTGTGAATCCAGCTGTGAAATATCTGTCCAGTTTAAATTCCACTGTTTCCTCCTTCTCATCATTGATAAAGATCACGGTTTGATCACCCCTCTGCCTGAGGTGGGAGTGGGACCATCCAGGGCTGCAGGACCGGCCTCCTGCCCCCCACCCCTCTGCCTGAGGTGGGGCTGGGATCATCCAGGCTGCAGGCCCAGCCTCCTGTCCCCCACCCCTCTGCCTGAGGTGGGACTGGGCCCATCCAGGGCTGCAGGCCGAGCCTCCTGTCCTCCCACCCCTCTGCCTGAGGTGGGACTGGGACCATCCAGGCTGCAGGCCCGGCCTCCTGTCCTCCCACCCCTCTGCCTGAGGTGGGACTGTGACCATCCAGGGCTGCAGGCCCAGCCTCCTGTCCTCCCACCCCTCTGCCTGAGGTGGGAGTGGGACAATCCAGGGCTGCAGGCCGAGCCTCCTGTCCTCCCACCCCTCTGCCTGAGGTGGGAGTGGGACCGCCTGGGGCTGCAGGCCCAGCCTCCTGTCCTCCCACCCCTCTGCCTGAGGTGGGAGTGGGACCATCCAGGGCTGCAGGCCCAGCCTCCTGTCCTCCCACCCCTCTGCCTGAGGTGGGAGTGGGACCATCCAGGGCTGCAGGCCCAGTCTCCTGTCCTCCCACCCCTCTGCCTGAGGTGGGACTGGGACCATCCAGAGCTGCAGGCCCGGCCTCCTGTCCTCCCACCCCTCTGCCTGAGGTGGGAGTGGGACCATCCACGGCTGCAGGCCCGGCCTCCTGTCCTCCCACCCCTCTGCCTGAGGTGGGACTGGGACCATCCGGGGCTGCAGGCCCAACCTCCTGTCCTCCCACCCCTCTGCCTGAGTTGGGAGTTGGACCATCCAGGGCTGCAGGCCCGGCCTCCTGTCCTCCCACCCCTCTGCCTGAGGTGGGACTGGGACCATCGAGGGCTGCAGGCCCAGCCTCCTGTCCTCCCACTCCTCTGCCTGAGGTGGGACTGGGACCATCCAGGGTTGCAGGCCAGGCCTCCTGTCCTCCAACCCCTCTGCCTGAGGTGGGACTGGGACCATCCAGGGCTGCAGGCCCGGCCTCCTGTCCTCCCACCCCTCTGCCTGAGGTGGGAGTGGGACCATCCAGGGCTGCAGGCCCGACCTCCTGCCCTCCCACCCCTCTGCCTGAGGTGGGAGTGGGACCATCCAGGACTGCAGGCCCAGCCTCCTGCCCTCCCACCCCTCTGCCTGAGGTGGGACTGGGACCATCCAGGGCTGCAGGCCCAGTCTCCTGTCCTCCCACCCCTCTGCCTGAGGTGGGACTGGGACCATCCAGAGCTGCAGGCCCGGCCTCCTGTCCTCCCACACCTCTGCCTGAGGTGGGAGCGGGACCATCCAGGGCTGCAGGCCCAGCCTCCTGTCCTCCCACCCCTCTGCTTGATGTGGGAGCGGGAACATTCGGGGCTGCAGGCCCGGCCTCCTGTCCTCCCACCCCTCTGCCTGAGGTGGGAGTGGGACCGCCTGGGGCTGCAGGCCCAGCCTCCTGTCCTCCCACCCCTCTGCCTGAGGTGGGACTGGGATCATCCAGGCTGCAGGCCCGGCCTCCTGTCCTCCCACTCCTCTGCCTGAGGTGGGACTGGGATCATCCAGGCTGCAGGCCCAGCCTCCTGTCCCCCACCCCTCTGCCTGAGGTGGGAGTGGGACCATCCAGGGCTGCAGGCCCGGCCTCCTGTCCTCCCACTCCTCTGCCTGAGGTCGGACTGGGACCATCCAGGCTGCAGGCCCGGCCTCCTGTCCTCCCACCCCTCTGCCTGAGGTGGGACTGTGACCATCCCGGGCTGCAGGCCCAGCCTCCTGTCCTCCCACCCCTCTGCCTGAGGTGGGAGTGGGACCATCCAGGGCTGCAGGCCCAGCCTCCTGTCCTCCCACCCCTCTGCCTGAGGTGGGAGTGGGACCATCCAGGGCTGCAGGCCCAATCTACTGTCCTCCCACCCCTCTGTATGAGGTGGGAGTGGGACCATCCAGGGCTGCAGGCCCAGCCTCCTGTCCTCCCACCCCTCTGCCTGAGGTGGGAGTGGGACCATCCACGGCTGCAGGCCCGGCCTCCTGTCCTCCCACCCCTCTGCCTGAGGTGGGACTGGGACCATCCGGGGCTGCAGGCCCAACCTCCTGTCCTCCCACCCCTCTGCCTGAGTTGGGAGTGGGACCATCCAGGGCTGCAGGCCCGGCCTCCTGTCCTCCCACCCCTCTGCCTGAGGTGGGACTGGGACCATCGAGGGCTGCAGGCCCAGCCTCCTGTCCTCCCACCCCTTTCCCTGAGGTGGGACTGGGGCCATCCAGGGTTGCAGGCCCGGCCTCCTGTCCTCCAATCCCTCTGCCTGAGGTGGGACTGGGAACATCCAGGGCTGCAGGCCCGGCCTCCTGCCCTCCCACCCCTCTGCCTGAGGTGGGAGTGGGACCATCCAGGGCTGCAGGCCCAGTCTCCTGTCCTCCCACCCCTCTGCCTGAGGTGGGACTGGGACCATCCAGAGCTGCAGGCCCGGCCTCCTGTCCTCCCACACCTCTGCCTGAGGTGGGAGCGGGACCATCCAGGGCTGCAGGCCCAGCTTCCTGTCCTCCCACCCCTCTGCTTGATGTGGGAGCGGGAACATTCGGGGCTGCAGGCCCGGCCTCCTGTCCTCCCACCCCTCTGCCTGAGATGGGAGTGGGACCGCCTGGGACTGCAGGCCCGGCCTCCTGTCCTCCCACCCCTCTGCCTAAGGTGGGAGTGTGACCATCCAGGGCTGCAGGCCCAGCCTCCTGTCCTCCCACCCCTCTGCCTGAGGTGGGAGTGTGACCATTCAGGGCTGCAGGCCCAGCCTCCTGTCCTCCCAGCCCTCTGACCAGCACCTCGGGGGCATCCTCCACTGCCGGGGGCAGGGCGGACAAGACATTATGTGGGGGCGGCAGCCTCCCGTCGCTCCGCTGCCCCCGCGGCGCCCTCGCCCTCCCGCCTGCTCACGCGGCAGCTGGGGGTGAAGTGCTATGCCCACCCTACCATGACCATTGAGGCGGGCACCCGTGCGATGGGCGGGGCTGTCGGCTACGGTGGGATGTGGGCAAGGCACAGAACCGTGCCTTCTGTCAGGGGTACACGAAGGGGTCTACGGCGGGGCGGAACTCCACGATCGCCAAATTGGCTGAGGAACTCCTCGATCTGGAGTCACGTCTCGCTCAGCCCGATGAGGCCCGGCCCTGGGGCTGGTGTACAGGGAGAAGAGGGGCGCACTGCGGGGCCTGCAACTGGCCGGGTCCCGCGGCGCGTACGTGAGGTCCCGGATCCGTCTCCTAACGGACATGGACCGCGGCTCCCGCTTCTTCTCCTCGCTGGAAAGAGGACGCCGGGCTGTGGGTGCCGTGGGAAGGGCTGGGTGGCGGAGGGCTGTGGGTGCCGTGGGAAGGGCTGGGTGGGGGTGGGCCGCGCTGTGGGTGCCGTGGGCAGGGCTGGGTGGCGGAGGGCCGGGCTGTGGGTGCCGTGGGCAGGGCTGGGTGGGGGAGGGCCGGGCTGTGGGTGCCGTGGGAAGGGCTGGGTGGGGGAGGGCCGGGCTGTGGGTGCCGTGGGAAGGGCTGGGTGGCGGAGGGCTGTGGGTGCCGTGGGAAGGGCTGGGTGGGGGAGGGCCGGGCTGTGGGTGCCGTGGGCAGGGCTGGGTGGGGGAGGGCCGGGCTGTGGGTGCCGTGGGAAGGGCTGGGTGGCGGAGGGCTGTGGGTGCCGTGGGAAGGGCTGGGTGGGGGTGGGCCGCGCTGTGGGAGCCGTGGGAAGGGCTGAGTGGGGGAGGGCTGTGGGTGCCGTGGGAAGGGCTGGGTGGCGGAGGGCCGGGCTGTGGGTGCCGGGGGAAGGGCTGGGTGGCGGAGGGCTGTGGGTGCCGTGGGAAGGGCTGGGTGGCGGAGGGCTGTGGGTGCCGTGGGAAGGGCTGGGTGGCGGAGGGCCGGGCTGTGGGTGCCGTGGGCAGGGCTGGGTGGGGGAGGGCCGGGCTGTGGGTGCCGTGGGAAGGGCTGGGTGGCGGAGGGCTGTGGGTGCCGTGGGAAGGGCTGGGTGGCGGAGGGCCGGGCTGTGGGTGCCGTGGGAAGGGCTGGGTGGCGGAGGGCTGTGGGTGCCGTGGGAAGGGCTGGGTGGCGGAGGGCTGTGGGTGCCGTGGGAAGGGCTGGGTGGCGGAGGGCCGGGCTGTGGGTGCCGTGGGAAGGGCTGGGTGGCGGAGGGCTGTGGGTGCCGTGGGAAGGGCTGGGTGGCGGAGGGCCGGGCTGTGGGTGCCGTGGAGCTTGTCCATGTTGTCTGCCCCCGGCTGCTCTCCCGCTTTGATTTCTCGACCACGGGCACACTCGAAGCTTTCCGGGCTGGCTGGGCCCCGCAGGGGGTGGGTTGCCTTATTGGTCCCGATCTTCGCACTTTGATTTGACGGGGAATTTGATAAGGTTTTGTTGCCTTTTCTGTTCTGTTTGGGCCGTGCTCTACCCGCTGTTTTGGGGCACTCCCCACATTTGTTTCTGATCCCTTAGTTATTTCTGATCGTTTTGCTAAGTTTGACGACATGGTACCAGCGCCACGCCGATTGGGGCGGGCGCTACTTTAACCCTGCACGCACCAAAAAAGTACGTGCAGGCCACCCCCCCCCCCCCCACAAAATACATTGAATAAAAAGGAAAAAAAAAGTAACATCAAACAGTTCAACCTTATAAAAGGTGGAGTGTGTGTGTGAGAGGCCGGGAGTGGCCTGGAGTGTGTGTGTGGGCTGGTCGGGAGTGGCCTGGAGCGTGTGTGTGGGCTGGCCGGGAGTGGCCGGGAGTGTGTGTGTGTGGGCTGGCCGGGAGTGGCCTGGAGTGTGTGTGTGGGCTGGCCGGGAGTGGCCTGGAGTGTGTGTGTGGGCTGGCCGGGAGTGGCCTGGAGTGTGAGTGTGGGCTGGCCGGGAGTGGCCTGGAGTGTGCGTGTGGGTTGGCCGGGAGTGGCCTGGAGTGTGTGTGTGGGCTGGCCGGGAGTGGCCTGGAGTTTGTGTGTGGGCTGTCCGGGAGTGGCCTGGAGTGTGTGTGTGGACTGGCCGGGAGTGGCCTGGAGTGTGTGTGTGGGCTGTCCGGGAGTGGCCTGGAGTTTGTGTGTGGGCTGGCCGGGAGTGGCCTGGAGTGTGTGTGTGGACTGGCCGGAAGTGGCCTGGAGTGTGTGTGTGGGCTGGCCGGGAGTGGCCTGGAGTGTGTGTGTGGGCTGTCCGGGAGTGGCCTGGAGTTTGTGTGTGGGCTGGCCGGGAGTGGCCTGGAGTGTGTGTGTGGACTGGCCGGAAGTGGCCTGGAGTGTGTGTGTGGGCTGGCCGGGAGTGGCCTGGAGTGTGTGTGTGGACATGCCGGGAGTGGCCTGGAGTGTGTGTGTGGGCTGGCCGGGAGTGGCCTGGAGTGTGTGTGTGGGCTGGCCGGGAGTGGCCTGGAGTGCGTGTGTGGGCTGGCCGGGAGTGGCCTGGAGTGTGTGTGTGGGCTGGCCGGGAGTGGCCTGGAGTGTGAGTGTGGGCTGGCCGGGAGTGGCCTGGAGTGTGTGTGTGGGCTGGCCGGAAGTGGCCTGGCCTGGAGTGTGTGTGTGGGCTGGCTGGGCCTGGCCTGGAGTGTGTGTTTGGGCTGGCCGGGAGTGGCCTGGCCTGGAGTGTGTGTGTGGGCTGGCTGGGAGTAGCCTGGAGTGTGTGTGGGTTGGCCGGGTGTAGCCTGGAGTATGTGTGTGGGCAGGCCGGGAGTGGCCTGGAGTGTGCGTGTGGGTTGGCCGGGAGTGGCCTGGAGTGTGTGTGTGGGCTGGCCGGGAGTGGCCTGGAGTTTGTGTGTGGGCTGTCCGGGAGTGGCCTGGAGTGTGTGTGTGTGGACTGGCCGGGAGTGGCCTGGAGTGTGTGTGTGGGCTGTCCGGGAGTGGCCTGGAGTTTGTGTGTGGGCTGGCCGGGAGTGGCCTGGAGTGTGTGTGTGGACTGGCCGGAAGTGGCCTGGAGTGTGTGTGTGGGCTGGCCGGGAGTGGCCTGGAGTGTGTGTGTGGACTAGCCGGAAGTGGCCAGGAGTGTGTGTGTGGGCTGGCCGGGAGTGGCCTGGAGTGTGTGTGTGGGCTGGCCGTGAGTGGTCTGGAGTGTGTGTGTGGGCTGACCGGGAGTGGCACTGGCCTGGAGTGTGTGTGTGGGCTGGCTGGGAGTGGCCTGGAGTGTGTGTGTGGGCTGGCCGGGAGTGGCCTGGCCTGGAGTGTGTGTGTGGGCTGGCCGGGAGTGGCCTGGAGTATGTGTGTGGGCTGGCCGAGAGTGGCCTTGCCTGGAGTGTGTGTGTGGGCTGGCCGGGAGTGGCCGGGAGTGTGTGTGTGTGGGCCGGGAGTGGCCTGGAGTGTGTGTGTGGGCTGGCCGGGAGTGGCCTGGAGTGTGTGTGTGGGCTGGCCGGGAGTGGCCTGGAGTGTGTGTGTGGGCTGGCCGGGAGTGGCCTGGCCTGGAGTCTGTGTGTGGGCTGGCTGGGAGTAGCCTGGAGTGTGTGTGTGGACTGTCCGGGAGTGGCCTGGAGTGTGTGTGTGGGCTGGCCGGGAGTGGCCTGGAGTGTGTGTGTGGGCTGGCCGGGAGTGGCCTGGAGTGTGTGTGGACTGGCCGGGAGTGGCCTGGAGTGTCTGTGTGGGCTGGCCGGGAGTGGCCTGGAGTGTGTGTGTGGGCTGGCCGTGAGTGGCCTGGAGTGTATGTGGACTGGCCGGGAGTGGCCTGGAGTGTATGTGGACTGGCCGGGAGTGGCCTGGAGTGTGTGTGTGGGCTGTCCGGGAGTGGCCTGGAGTGTGTGTGTGGGCTGGCCGGGAGTGGCCAGGAGTGTGTGTGTGGACTGGCCGGAAGTGGCCTGGAGTCTGTGTGTGGGCTGGCCGGGAGTGGCCTGGAGTGTGTGTGTGGGCTGGCCGGGAGTGGCCTGGAGTGTGTGTGTGGGCTGGCCGGGAGTGGCCTGGAGTGTGTGTGTGGACTGGCCGGAAGTGGCCTGGAGTCTGTGTGTGGGCTGGCCGGGAATGGCCTGGAGTGTGTGTGTGGGCTGGCCGGGAGTGGCCTGGAGTGTGTGTGTGGGCTGGCCGGGAGTGGCCTGGAGTGTGTGTGTGGACTGGCCGGAAGTGGCCAGGAGTGTGTGTGTGGGCTGGCCGTGAGTGGCCTGGCCTGGAGTGTGTGTGGGGTGGCCGGGATTGGCCTGGAGTCTGTGTGTGGGCTGGCCGGGAGTGGCCTGGAGTGTGTGTGTGGGCTGGATGGGAGTGGCCTGGAGTGTGTGTGTGGGCTGGCCGGGAGTGGCCTGGAGTGTGTGTGTGGGCTGGCCGGGAGTGGCCTGGAGTGTGTGTGTGGACTGGCCGGAAGTGGCCAGGAGTGTGTGTGTGGGCTGGCCGGGAGTGACCTGGAGTGTGTGTGTGGGCTGGCAGGGTGTGGGCTGGAGTGTGTGTGTGGGCTGGCCGGGAGTGGCCGGGAGATTGTGTGTGGGCTGGCCGGGAGTGGCCTGGCCTGGAGTGTGTGTGTGGGCTGGCCGGGAGTGGCCTGGCCTGGAGTGTGTGTGTGGGCTGGCCGGGAGTGGCCTGGCCTGGAGTGTGTGTGTGGGCTGGCCGGGAGTGGCTGGGAGTGTGTGTGTGGGCTGGCCGGGAGTGGCCTGGAGTGTGTGTGTGGGCTGGCCGGGAGTGGCCTGGAGTGTGTGTGTGGGCTGGCCGGGAGTGGCCTGGAGTGTGTGTGGACTGGCCGGGAGTGGCCTGGAGTGTGTGTGTGGGCTGGCCGGGAGTGGCCTAGAGTGTGTGTGTGGGCTGGCCGGGAGTGGCCTGGAGTGTGTGTGGACTGGCCGTGAGTGGCCTGGAGTGTGTGTGTGGGCTGGCCGGGAGTGGCCTGGAATGTGTGTGTGGGCTGGCCAGGAGTGGCCTGGAGTGTGTGTGTGGGCTGGCCGGCAGTGGCCTGGAGTGTGTGTGCGGGCTGGCCGGGAGTGGCCTGGAGTGTGTGTGTGGGCTGGCCGGCAGTGGCCTGGAGTGTGTGTGTGGGGTGGCCGGGAGTGGCCTGGCCTGGAGTGTGTGTGGGCTGGCCGGGAGTGGCCTGGAGTGTGTGTGTGGGCTGGCCGGGAGTGGCCTGGAGTGTGTGTGTGGGCTGGCCGGGAGTGGCCTGGCCTGGAGTGTGTGTGTGGGCTGGACGGGAGTGGCCTGGAGTGTGTGTGTGGGCTGGCCGGGAGTGGCCTGGAGTGTGTGTGTGGACTGGCCGGGAGTGGCCTGGAGTGGGTGTATGGGCTGCCCGGGAGTGGCCTGGAGTGTGTATGTGGGGTGGCCGGGAGTGGCCTGGCCTGGAGTGTGTGTGTGGGCTGGCCGGGAGTGGCCGGGAGTGTGTGTGTGGGCTGGCCGGGAGTAGCCTGGAGTGTGTGTGTGGGCTGGCCGGGAGTGGCCTGGAGTGTGTGTGTGGGCTGGCCGGGAGTGGCCTGGAGTGTGTGTGTGGGCTGGCCGGGAGTGGTCTGGCCTGGAGTGTGTGCGTGGGCTGGCCGGGAGTGGCCTGGAGTGTGTGTGTGGGCTGGCCGGGAGTGGCCTGGAGTGTGTGTGTGGACTGGCCGGGAGTGGCCTGGAGTGTGTGTGTGGGCTGGCCGGGAGTGGCCTGGAGTGTGTGTGTGGGCTGGCCGGGAGTGGCCTGGAGTGTGTGAGTAGGCTGGCCGGGAGTGGCCTGGAGTGTTTCTGTGCGCTGGCCGGGAGTGGCCTGGAGTGTGTGTGTGGGTTGGCCGGGAGTGGCCTGGAGTGTGTGTGTGGGCTGGCCGGGAGTGGCCTGGCCTGGAATGTGTGTGTGGGCTGGCCGGGAGTGGCTTGGAGTGTGTGTGTGGGCTGGCCGGGAGTGGCCTGGAGTGTGTGTGTGGGCCGGGATTGGCCTGGAGTGTGTGTGTGGACTGGCCGGGAGTGGCCTGGAGTGTGTGTGTGGGCTGGCCGGGAGTGGCCTGGAGTGTGTGTGTGGGCTGGCCGGGAGTGGCCTGGAGTGTGCGTGTGGGCTGGCCGGGAGTGGCCTGGAGTGTGTGTGTGGGCTGGCCAGGAGTGGCCTGGAGTGTGTGTGTGGGCTGGCCGGGAGTGGCCTGGAGTGTGTGTGTGGGCTGGCCGGGAGTGGTCTGGAGTGTGTGTGTGGGCTGGCCGGGAGTGGCCTGGAGTGTGTGTGTGGGCTGGCCGGGAGTGGCCTGGCCTGGAATGTGTGTGTGGGCTGGCCGGGTGTGTCCTGGAGTGTGTGTGTGGGCTGGCCGGGAGTGGCCTGGAGTGTGTGTGTGGGCTGGCCGGGAGTGGCCTGGAGTGTGTGTGTGGGCTGGCCGGGAGTGGCCTGGAGTATGTGTGTGGGCTGGCCGGGAGTGGCCTGGCCCGGAGTGTGTGTGTGGACAGGCCGGGAGTGGCCTCGAGTGTGTGTGTGGGCTGGCCGGGGGTGGCCTGGAGTGTGTGTGTGGGCTGGCCGGGAGTGGCCTGGAGTGTGTGTGTGGGCTGGCCGGGAGTGGCCTGGAGTGTGTGTGTGGGCTGGCCGGGAGTGGCCTGGAGTGGGTGCTTGGGCTGGCCGGGAGTGGCCTGGAGTGTGTGTGTGGGCTGGCCGGGAGTGGCCTGGAGTGTGTGTGTGTGCTGGCCGGGAGTGGCCTGTAGTGTGTGTGTGGGCTGGCCGGGAGTGGCCTGGAGTGTGTGTGTGGGCTGGCCGGGAGTGGCCTGGAGTGTGTGTGTGGGCTGGCCGGGAGTGGCTTGGAGTGTGTGTGTGGGCTGGCCGGGAGTGGCCTGGAGTTTGTGTGTGTGGGAAGGCCGGGAGTGGCCTGGCCTGGAGTGTGAGTGTGGACTGGCCGGGAGTGGCATGGCCTGGAGGGTGTGTGTGGGCTGGCCGGGAGTGGCCTGGAGTTTGTGTGTGTGGGAAGGCCGGGTGGCCTGGCCTGGAGTGTGAGTGTGGACTGGCCGGGAGTGGCATGGCCTGGAGTGTGTGTGTGGGCTGGCCGGGAGTGGCCTGGAGTGTGTGTGTGGGCTGGCCGGGAGTGGCCTGGAGTGTGTGTGTGGGCTGGCCGGGAGTGGCCTGGAGTGTGTGTGTGGGCTGGCCGGGAGTGGCCTGCAGTGTGTGTGGGCTGGCCGGGAGTGGCCTGGAGTGTGTGTGTGGGCTGGCCGGGAGTGGCCTGGAGTGTGTGTGTGGGCTGGCCGGGAGTGGCCGGGAGTGTGTGTGGGCTATCCGGGAGTGGCCTGGAGTGTGTGTGTGGGCTGGCCTGGAGTGTGTGTGTGGTCTAGCCGGGAGTGGCCTGGAGTGTGTGTGTGGGCTGGCCGGGAGTGGCCTGGAGTGTGTGTGTGGGCTGGACGGGAGTGGGCTGGAGTGTGTGTGTGGGCTGGCCGGGAGTGGCCTGGCCTGGAGTGTGTGTGTGTGGGCTGGCCGGGAGTGGCCTGGAGTGTGAGTGTGGGCTGGCCGGGAGTGGCCTGGAGTGTGTGTGTGGGCTGGTCGGGAGTGGCCTGGAGCGTGTGTGTGGGCTGGCCGGGAGTGGCCGGGAGTGTGTGTGTGTGGGCTGGCCGGGAGTGGCCTGGAGTGTGTGTGTGGGCTGGCCGGGAGTGGCCTGGAGTGTGTGTGTGGGCTGGCCGGGAGTGGCCTGGAGTGTGAGTGTGGGCTGGCCGGGAGTGGCCTGGAGTGTGCGTGTGGGTTGGCCGGGAGTGGCCTGGAGTGTGTGTGTGGGCTGGCCGGGAGTGGCCTGGAGTTTGTGTGTGGGCTGTCCGGGAGTGGCCTGGAGTGTGTGTGTGGACTGGCCGGGAGTGGCCTGGAGTGTGTGTGTGGGCTGTCCGGGAGTGGCCTGGAGTTTGTGTGTGGGCTGGCCGGGAGTGGCCTGGAGTGTGTGTGTGGACTGGCCGGAAGTGGCCTGGAGTGTGTGTGTGGGCTGGCCGGGAGTGGCCTGGAGTGTGTGTGTGGGCTGTCCGGGAGTGGCCTGGAGTTTGTGTGTGGGCTGGCCGGGAGTGGCCTGGAGTGTGTGTGTGGACTGGCCGGAAGTGGCCTGGAGTGTGTGTGTGGGCTGGCCGGGAGTGGCCTGGAGTGTGTGTGTGGACATGCCGGGAGTGGCCTGGAGTGTGTGTGTGGGCTGGCCGGGAGTGGCCTGGAGTGTGTGTGTGGGCTGGCCGGGAGTGGCCTGGAGTGCGTGTGTGGGCTGGCCGGGAGTGGCCTGGAGTGTGTGTGTGGGCTGGCCGGGAGTGGCCTGGAGTGTGAGTGTGGGCTGGCCGGGAGTGGCCTGGAGTGTGTGTGTGGGCTGGCCGGAAGTGGCCTGGCCTGGAGTGTGTGTGTGGGCTGGCTGGGCCTGGCCTGGAGTGTGTGTTTGGGCTGGCCGGGAGTGGCCTGGCCTGGAGTGTGTGTGTGGGCTGGCTGGGAGTAGCCTGGAGTGTGTGTGGGTTGGCCGGGTGTAGCCTGGAGTATGTGTGTGGGCAGGCCGGGAGTGGCCTGGAGTGTGCGTGTGGGTTGGCCGGGAGTGGCCTGGAGTGTGTGTGTGGGCTGGCCGGGAGTGGCCTGGAGTTTGTGTGTGGGCTGTCCGGGAGTGGCCTGGAGTGTGTGTGTGTGGACTGGCCGGGAGTGGCCTGGAGTGTGTGTGTGGGCTGTCCGGGAGTGGCCTGGAGTTTGTGTGTGGGCTGGCCGGGAGTGGCCTGGAGTGTGTGTGTGGACTGGCCGGAAGTGGCCTGGAGTGTGTGTGTGGGCTGGCCGGGAGTGGCCTGGAGTGTGTGTGTGGACTAGCCGGAAGTGGCCAGGAGTGTGTGTGTGGGCTGGCCGGGAGTGGCCTGGAGTGTGTGTGTGGGCTGGCCGTGAGTGGTCTGGAGTGTGTGTGTGGGCTGACCGGGAGTGGCACTGGCCTGGAGTGTGTGTGTGGGCTGGCTGGGAGTGGCCTGGAGTGTGTGTGTGGGCTGGCCGGGAGTGGCCTGGCCTGGAGTGTGTGTGTGGGCTGGCCGGGAGTGGCCTGGAGTATGTGTGTGGGCTGGCCGAGAGTGGCCTTGCCTGGAGTGTGTGTGTGGGCTGGCCGGGAGTGGCCGGGAGTGTGTGTGTGTGGGCCGGGAGTGGCCTGGAGTGTGTGTGTGGGCTGGCCGGGAGTGGCCTGGAGTGTGTGTGTGGGCTGGCCGGGAGTGGCCTGGAGTGTGTGTGTGGGCTGGCCGGGAGTGGCCTGGCCTGGAGTCTGTGTGTGGGCTGGCTGGGAGTAGCCTGGAGTGTGTGTGTGGACTGTCCGGGAGTGGCCTGGAGTGTGTGTGTGGGCTGGCCGGGAGTGGCCTGGAGTGTGTGTGTGGGCTGGCCGGGAGTGGCCTGGAGTGTGTGTGGACTGGCCGGGAGTGGCCTGGAGTGTCTGTGTGGGCTGGCCGGGAGTGGCCTGGAGTGTGTGTGTGGGCTGGCCGTGAGTGGCCTGGAGTGTATGTGGACTGGCCGGGAGTGGCCTGGAGTGTATGTGGACTGGCCGGGAGTGGCCTGGAGTGTGTGTGTGGGCTGTCCGGGAGTGGCCTGGAGTGTGTGTGTGGGCTGGCCCGGAGTGGCCAGGAGTGTGTGTGTGGACTGGCCGGAAGTGGCCTGGAGTCTGTGTGTGGGCTGGCCGGGAGTGGCCTGGAGTGTGTGTGTGGGCTGGCCGGGAGTGGCCTGGAGTGTGTGTGTGGGCTGGCCGGGAGTGGCCTGGAGTGTGTGTGTGGACTGGCCGGAAGTGGCCTGGAGTCTGTGTGTGGGCTGGCCGGGAATGGCCTGGAGTGTGTGTGTGGGCTGGCCGGGAGTGGCCTGGAGTGTGTGTGTGGGCTGGCCGGGAGTGGCCTGGAGTGTGTGTGTGGACTGGCCGGAAGTGGCCAGGAGTGTGTGTGTGGGCTGGCCGTGAGTGGCCTGGCCTGGAGTGTGTGTGGGGTGGCCGGGATTGGCCTGGAGTCTGTGTGTGGGCTGGCCGGGAGTGGCCTGGAGTGTGTGTGTGGGCTGGATGGGAGTGGCCTGGAGTGTGTGTGTGGGCTGGCCGGGAGTGGCCTGGAGTGTGTGTGTGGGCTGGCCGGGAGTGGCCTGGAGTGTGTGTGTGGACTGGCCGGAAGTGGCCAGGAGTGTGTGTGTGGGCTGGCCGGGAGTGACCTGGAGTGTGTGTGTGGGCTGGCAGGGTGTGGGCTGGAGTGTGTGTGTGGGCTGGCCGGGAGTGGCCGGGAGATTGTGTGTGGGCTGGCCGGGAGTGGCCTGGCCTGGAGTGTGTGTGTGGGCTGGCCGGGAGTGGCCTGGCCTGGAGTGTGTGTGTGGGCTGGCCGGGAGTGGCCTGGCCTGGAGTGTGTGTGTGGGCTGGCCGGGAGTGGCTGGGAGTGTGTGTGTGGGCTGGCCGGGAGTGGCCTGGAGTGTGTGTGTGGGCTGGCCGGGAGTGGCCTGGAGTGTGTGTGTGGGCTGGCCGGGAGTGGCCTGGAGTGTGTGTGGACTGGCCGGGAGTGGCCTGGAGTGTGTGTGTGGGCTGGCCGGGAGTGGCCTAGAGTGTGTGTGTGGGCTGGCCGGGAGTGGCCTGGAGTGTGTGTGGACTGGCCGTGAGTGGCCTGGAGTGTGTGTGTGGGCTGGCCGGGAGTGGCCTGGAATGTGTGTGTGGGCTGGGCAGGAGTGGCCTGGAGTGTGTGTGTGGGCTGGCCGGCAGTGGCCTGGAGTGTGTGTGCGGGCTGGCCGGGAGTGGCCTGGAGTGTGTGTGTGGGCTGGCCGGCAGTGGCCTGGAGTGTGTGTGTGGGGTGGCCGGGAGTGGCCTGGCCTGGAGTGTGTGTGGGCTGGCCGGGAGTGGCCTGGAGTGTGTGTGTGGGCTGGCCGGGAGTGGCCTGGAGTGTGTGTGTGGGCTGGCCGGGAGTGGCCTGGCCTGGAGTGTGTGTGTGGGCTGGACGGGAGTGGCCTGGAGTGTGTGTGTGGGCTGGCCGGGAGTGGCCTGGAGTGTGTGTGTGGACTGGCCGGGAGTGGCCTGGAGTGGGTGTATGGGCTGCCCGGGAGTGGCCTGGAGTGTGTATGTGGGGTGGCCGGGAGTGGCCTGGCCTGGAGTGTGTGTGTGGGCTGGCCGGGAGTGGCCGGGAGTGTGTGTGTGGGCTGGCCGGGAGTAGCCTGGAGTGTGTGTGTGGGCTGGCCGGGAGTGGCCTGGAGTGTGTGTGTGGGCTGGCCGGGAGTGGCCTGGAGTGTGTGTGTGGGCTGGCCGGGAGTGGTCTGGCCTGGAGTGTGTGCGTGGGCTGGCCGGGAGTGGCCTGGAGTGTGTGTGTGGGCTGGCCGGGAGTGGCCTGGAGTGTGTGTGTGGACTGGCCGGGAGTGGCCTGGAGTGTGTGTGTGGGCTGGCCGGGAGTGGCCTGGAGTGTGTGTGTGGGCTGGCCGGGAGTGGCCTGGAGTGTGTGAGTAGGCTGGCCGGGAGTGGCCTGGAGTGTTTCTGTGCGCTGGCCGGGAGTGGCCTGGAGTGTGTGTGTGGGTTGGCCGGGAGTGGCCTGGAGTGTGTGTGTGGGCTGGCCGGGAGTGGCCTGGCCTGGAATGTGTGTGTGGGCTGGCCGGGAGTGGCTTGGAGTGTGTGTGTGGGCTGGCCGGGAGTGGCCTGGAGTGTGTGTGTGGGCCGGGATTGGCCTGGAGTGTGTGTGTGGACTGGCCGGGAGTGGCCTGGAGTGTGTGTGTGGGCTGGCCGGGAGTGGCCTGGAGTGTGTGTGTGGGCTGGCCGGGAGTGGCCTGGAGTGTGCGTGTGGGCTGGCCGGGAGTGGCCTGGACTGTGTGTGTGGGCTGGCCAGGAGTGGCCTGGAGTGTGTGTGTGGGCTGGCCGGGAGTGGCCTGGAGTGTGTGTGTGGGCTGGCCGGGAGTGGTCTGGAGTGTGTGTGTGGGCTGGCCGGGAGTGGCCTGGAGTGTGTGTGTGGGCTGGCCGGGAGTGGCCTGGCCTGGAATGTGTGTGTGGGCTGGCCGGGTGTGTCCTGGAGTGTGTGTGTGGGCTGGCCGGGAGTGGCCTGGAGTGTGTGTGTGGGCTGGCCGGGAGTGGCCTGGAGTGTGTGTGTGGGCTGGCCGGGAGTGGCCTGGAGTATGTGTGTGGGCTGGCCGGGAGTGGCCTGGCCCGGAGTGTGTGTGTGGACAGGCCGGGAGTGGCCTCGAGTGTGTGTGTGGGCTGGCCGGGGGTGGCCTGGAGTGTGTGTGTGGGCTGGCCGGGAGTGGCCTGGAGTGTGTGTGTGGGCTGGCCGGGAGTGGCCTGGAGTGTGTGTGTGGGCTGGCCGGGAGTGGCCTGGAGTGGGTGCTTGGGCTGGCCGGGAGTGGCCTGGAGTGTGTGTGTGGGCTGGCCGGGAGTGGCCTGGAGTGTGTGTGTGTGCTGGCCGGGAGTGGCCTGTAGTGTGTGTGTGGGCTGGCCGGGAGTGGCCTGGAGTGTGTGTGTGGGCTGGCCGGGAGTGGCCTGGAGTGTGTGTGTGGGCTGGCCGGGAGTGGCTTGGAGTGTGTGTGTGGGCTGGCCGGGAGTGGCCTGGAGTTTGTGTGTGTGGGAAGGCCGGGAGTGGCCTGGCCTGGAGTGTGAGTGTGGACTGGCCGGGAGTGGCATGGCCTGGAGGGTGTGTGTGGGCTGGCCGGGAGTGGCCTGGAGTTTGTGTGTGTGGGAAGGCCGGGTGGCCTGGCCTGGAGTGTGAGTGTGGACTGGCCGGGAGTGGCATGGCCTGGAGTGTGTGTGTGGGCTGGCCGGGAGTGGCCTGGAGTGTGTGTGTGGGCTGGCCGGGAGTGGCCTGGAGTGTGTGTGTGGGCTGGCCGGGAGTGGCCTGGAGTGTGTGTGTGGGCTGGCCGGGAGTGGCCTGCAGTGTGTGTGGGCTGGCCGGGAGTGGCCTGGAGTGTGTGTGTGGGCTGGCCGGGAGTGGCCTGGAGTGTGTGTGTGGGCTGGCCGGGAGTGGCCGGGAGTGTGTGTGGGCTATCCGGGAGTGGCCTGGAGTGTGTGTGTGGGCTGGCCTGGAGTGTGTGTGTGGTCTAGCCGGGAGTGGCCTGGAGTGTGTGTGTGGGCTGGCCGGGAGTGGCCTGGAGTGTGTGTGTGGGCTGGACGGGAGTGGGCTGGAGTGTGTGTGTGGGCTGGCCGGGAGTGGCCTGGCCTGGAGTGTGTGTGTGTGGGCTGGCCGGGAGTGGCCTGGAGTGTGAGTGTGGGCTGGCCGGGAGTGGCCTGGAGTGTGTGTGCGGGCTGGCCGGGAGTGGCCTGGAGTGTGTGTGTGGATTGGCCGGGAGTGGCCTTGCCTGGAGTGTGAGTGTGGGCTGGCCGGGAGTGGGCTGGAGTGTGTGTGTGGGCTGGCCGGGATGGCCTGAAGTGTGTGTGGGCTGGCCGAGAGTGGCCTGGAGTGTGTGTGTGGGTTGGCCGGGAGTGGCCTGCAGTGTGTATGTGGGCTGGCCGGGAGTGGCCTGGTGTGTGTGTGTGGGCTGGCCGGGAGTGGCCTGGAGTGTGTGTGTGGGCTGGCCGGGAGTGGCCTGGCCTGGAGTGTGTGTGTGGGCTGGCCGGGAGTGGCCTGGAGTGTGTGTGTGGGCTGGCCGGGAGTGACCTGGAGTGTGTGTGTGGATTGGCCGCGAGTGGCCTTGCCTGGAGTGTGTGTGTGGGATGGCTGGGAATGGCCTGGAGTGTGAGTGTGGGCTGGCCGGGAGTGTCCTGGAGTGTGTGTGTGGGCTGGCCGGGAGTGGCCTGGAGTTTGTGTGTGGGCTGGCCGAGAGTGGCCTGGAGTGTGTGTGTGGGTTGGCCGGGAGTGGCCTGCAGTGTGTATGTGGGCTGGCCGGGAGTGGCCTGGAGTGTGTGTGTTGGCTGGCCGGGAGTGGCCTGGAGTGTGTGTGTGGGCTGGCCGGGAGTGGCCTGGCCTGGAGTGTGCGTGTGGGCTGGCCGGGAGTGGCCTGGCCTGGAGTGTGTGTGTGGGCTGGCCGGGAGTGGCCTGGAGTGTGTGTGTGGGCTGGCCGGGAGTGGACGGGAGTGTGTGTGTGGGCTGGCCGGGAGTGGCTTGGAGTGTGTGTGTGGGCTGGCCGGGAGTGGCCTGGAGTGTGTGTGTGGGCTGGCCGGGAATGGCCTGGAGTGTGTGTGTGGGCCGGGAGTGGCCTGGCCTGGAGTGTGTGTTTGGTTTGGCCGGGAGTGGCCTGGAGTGTGTGGGTGGGCTGGCCGGGAGTGGCCTGGAGTGTTTGTGTGGGATGGCCGGGAGTGGCCGGGAGTGTGTGTGTGGGCTGGCCGGGTGTGGCCTGGCCTGGAGTGTGTGTGTGGGCAGGCCGGGAGTGGCCTGGAGTGTGTGTGTGGGCTGGCCGGGAGTGGCCTGGAGTGTGTGTGCGGGCTGGTCGTGTGTGGCCTGGAGTGTGTGTGTGGGCTGGCCGGGAGTGGCCTGGAGTGTGTGTGCGGGCTGGTCGTGTGTGGCCTGGAGTGTGTGTGTGGGCAGCCGGGAGTGGCCTGGAGTGTGTGTGGGCTGGCCGTGTGTGGCCTGGAGTGTGTGTGTGGGCTGGCCGGGAGTGGCCTGGAGTGTGTGTGGGCTGGCCGGGAGTGGCCTGGCCTGGAGAGTGTGTGTGGGCTGGCCGGGAGTGGCCTGGAGTGTGTGTGTGGGCTGGCCGGGAGTGGCCTCGAGTGTGTGTGTGGGCTGGCCGGGAGTGGCCTGGAGTGTGTGTGTGGGCTGGCCGGGAGTGGCCTGGAGAGTGTGTGTGGGCTGGCCGGGAGTGGCCTGGAGTGTGTGTGTGGGCTGGCCGGGAGTGGCCTGGAGTGTGTGTGTGGGCTGGCCGGGAGTGGCCTGGAGTGTGTGTGTGGGCTGGCCGGGAGTGGCCTGCAGTGTGTGTGGGCTGGCCGGGAGTGGCCTGGAGTGTGTGTGTGGGCTGGCCGGGAGTGGCCTGGAGTGTGTGTGTGGGCTGGCAGGGAGTGGCCGGGAGTGTGTGTGGGCTATCCGGGAGTGGCCTGGAGTGTGTGTGTGGGCTGGCCTGGAGTGTGTGTGTGGTCTAGCCGGGAGTGGCCTGGAGTGTGTGTGTGGGCTGGCCGGGAGTGGCCTGGAGTGTGTGTGTGGGCTGGACGGGAGTGGGCTGGAGTGTGTGTGTGGGCTGGCCGGGAGTGGCCTGGCCTGGAGTGTGTGTGTGTGGGCTGGCCGGGAGTGGCCTGGAGTGTGAGTGTGGGCTGGCCGGGAGTGGCCTGGAGTGTGTGTGCGGGCTGGCCGGGAGTGGCCTGGAGTGTGTGTGTGGATTGGCCGGGAGTGGCCTTGCCTGGAGTGTGAGTGTGGGCTGGCCGGGAGTGGGCTGGAGTGTGTGTGTGGGCTGGCCGGGATGGCCTGAAGTGTGTGTGGGCTGGCCGAGAGTGGCCTGGAGTGTGTGTGTGGGTTGGCCGGGAGTGGCCTGCAGTGTGTATGTGGGCTGGCCGGGAGTGGCCTGGTGTGTGTGTGTGGGCTGGCCGGGAGTGGCCTGGAGTGTGTGTGTGGGCTGGCCGGGAGTGGCCTGGCCTGGAGTGTGTGTGTGGGCTGGCCGGGAGTGGCCTGGAGTGTGTGTGTGGGCTGGCCGGGAGTGACCTGGAGTGTGTGTGTGGATTGGCCGCGAGTGGCCTTGCCTGGAGTGTGTGTGTGGGATGGCTGGGAATGGCCTGGAGTGTGAGTGTGGGCTGGCCGGGAGTGTCCTGGAGTGTGTGTGTGGGCTGGCCGGGAGTGGCCTGGAGTTTGTGTGTGGGCTGGCCGAGAGTGGCCTGGAGTGTGTGTGTGGGTTGGCCGGGAGTGGCCTGCAGTGTGTATGTGGGCTGGCCGGGAGTGGCCTGGAGTGTGTGTGTTGGCTGGCCGGGAGTGGCCTGGAGTGTGTGTGTGGGCTGGCCGGGAGTGGCCTGGCCTGGAGTGTGCGTGTGGGCTGGCCGGGAGTGGCCTGGCCTGGAGTGTGTGTGTGGGCTGGCCGGGAGTGGCCTGGAGTGTGTGTGTGGGCTGGCCGGGAGTGGACGGGAGTGTGTGTGTGGGCTGGCCGGGAGTGGCTTGGAGTGTGTGTGTGGGCTGGCCGGGAGTGGCCTGGAGTGTGTGTGTGGGCTGGCCGGGAATGGCCTGGAGTGTGTGTGTGGGCCGGGAGTGGCCTGGCCTGGAGTGTGTGTTTGGGTTGGCCGGGAGTGGCCTGGAGTGTGTGGGTGGGCTGGCCGGGAGTGGCCTGGAGTGTTTGTGTGGGATGGCCGGGAGTGGCCGGGAGTGTGTGTGTGGGCTGGCCGGGTGTGGCCTGGCCTGGAGTGTGTGTGTGGGCAGGCCGGGAGTGGCCTGGAGTGTGTGTGTGGGCTGGCCGGGAGTGGCCTGGAGTGTGTGTGCGGGCTGGTCGTGTGTGGCCTGGAGTGTGTGTGTGGGCTGGCCGGGAGTGGCCTGGAGTGTGTGTGCGGGCTGGTCGTGTGTGGCCTGGAGTGTGTGTGTGGGCAGCCGGGAGTGGCCTGGAGTGTGTGTGGGCTGGCCGTGTGTGGCCTGGAGTGTGTGTGTGGGCTGGCCGGGAGTGGCCTGGAGTTTGTGTGGGCTGGCCGGGAGTGGCCTGGCCTGGAGAGTGTGTGTGGGCTGGCCGGGAGTGGCCTGGAGTGTGTGTGTGGGCTGGCCGGGAGTGGCCTCGAGTGTGTGTGTGGGCTGGCCGGGAGTGGCCTGGAGTGTGTGTGTGGGCTGGCCGGGAGTGGCCTGGAGAGTGTGTGTGGGCTGGCCGGGAGTGGCCTGGAGTGTGTGTGTGGGCTGGCCGGGAGTGGCCTGGAGTGTGTGTGTGGGCTGGCCGTGAGTGGCCTGGAGTGTGTGTGTGGGCTGGCCGGGAGTGGCCTGGAGTGTGTGGGTGGGCTGGCCGGGAGTGGCCTGGAGTGTTTGTGTGGGATGGCCGGGAGTGGCCGGGAGTGTGTGTGTGGGCTGGCCTGGAGTGTGTGTGTGGGCTGGCCGGGAGTGGCCTGGCCTGGAGTGTGTGTGGGCTGGCCGGGAGTGGTCTGGAGTGTGTGTGTGGGCTGGCCGGGAGTGGCCTGGAGTGTGTGTGTGGGCTGGCCGGGAGTGACCTGGAGTGTGTGTGGGGGCTGGCCGGGAGTGGCCTGGATTGTGTGTGTGGGCTGGCCGGGAGTGGCCTGGAGTGTGTGTGTGGGCTGGCCGGGAGTGACCTGGAGTGTGTGTGGGGGCTGGCCGGGAGTGGCCTGGAGTGTGTGTGTGGGCTGGCCGCGAGTGGCCTGGAGTGTGTGTGTGGGCTGGCCGGGCCTGGAGTGTGTGTGTGGGCTGGCCGGGAATGGCCTGGAGTGTGTGTGTGGGCTGGCCGGGAGTGGCCTGGAGTGTGTGTGTGGGCTGGCCGGGAGTGACCTGGAGTGTGTGTGGGGGCTGGCCGGGAGTGGCCTTGAGTGTGTGTGTGGGCTGGCCGGGAGTGGCCTGGAGAGTGTGTGTGGGCTGGCCGGGAGTGGCCTGGAGTGTGTGTGTGGGCTGGCCGGGAGTGGCTTGGAGTGTGTGTGTGGGCTGGCCGGGAGTGGCCTGGAGTTTGTGTGTGTGGGAAGGCCGGGAGTGGCCTGGCCTGGAGTGTGAGTGTGGACTGGCCGGGAGTGGCATGGCCTGGAGGGTGTGTGTGGGCTGGCCGGGAGTGGCCTGGAGTTTGTGTGTGTGGGAAGGCCGGGTGGCCTGGCCTGGAGTGTGAGTGTGGACTGGCCGGGAGTGGCATGGCCTGGAGTGTGTGTGTGGGCTGGCCGGGAGTGGCCTGGAGTGTGTGTGTGGGCTGGCCGGGAGTGGCCTGGAGTGTGTGTGTGGGCTGGCCGGGAGTGGCCTGGAGTGTGTGTGTGGGCTGGCCGGGAGTGGCCTGCAGTGTGTGTGGGCTGGCCGGGAGTGGCCTGGAGTGTGTGTGTGGGCTGGCCGGGAGTGGCCTGCAATGTGTGTGTGGGCTGGCCGGGAGTGGCCGGGAGTGTGTGTGGGCTATCCGGGAGTGGCCTGGAGTGTGTGTGTGGGCTGGCCTGGAGTGTGTGTGTGGTCTAGCCGGGAGTGGCCTGGAGTGTGTGTGTGGGCTGGCCGGGAGTGGCCTGGAGTGTGTGTGTGGGCTGGACGGGAGTGGGCTGGAGTGTGTGTGTGGGCTGGCCGGGAGTGGCCTGGCCTGGAGTGTGTGTGTGTGGGCTGGCCGGGAGTGGCCTGGAGTGTGAGTGTGGGCTGGCCGGGAGTGGCCTGGAGTGTGTGTGTGGGCTGGCCGGGAGTGGCCTGGAGTGTGTGTGTGGATTGGCCGGGAGTGGCCTTGCCTGGAGTGTGAGTGTGGGCTGGCCGGGAGTGGGCTGGAGTGTGTGTGTGGGCTGGCCGGGATGGCCTGAAGTGTGTGTGGGCTGGCCGAGAGTGGCCTGGAGTGTGTGTGTGGGTTGGCCGGGAGTGGCCTGCAGTGTGTATGTGGGCTGGCCGGGAGTGGCCTGGTGTGTGTGTGTGGGCTGGCCGGGAGTGGCCTGGAGTGTGTGTGTGGGCTGGCCGGGAGTGGCCTGGCCTGGAGTGTGTGTGTGGGCTGACCGGGAGTGGCCTGGAGTGTGTGTGTGGGCTGGCCGGGAGTGACCTGGAGTGTGTGTGTGGATTGGCCGCGAGTGGCCTTGCCTGGAGTGTGTGTGTGGGATGGCTGGGAATGGCCTGGAGTGTGAGTGTGGGCTGGCCGGGAGTGTCCTGGAGTGTGTGTGTGGGCTGGCCGGGAGTGGCCTGGAGTTTGTGTGTGGGCTGGCCGAGAGTGGCCTGGAGTGTGTGTGTGGGTTGGCCGGGAGTGGCCTGCAGTGTGTATGTGGGCTGGCCGGGAGTGGCCTGGAGTGTGTGTGTTGGCTGGCCGGGAGTGGCCTGGAGTGTGTGTGTCGGCTGGCCGGGAGTGGCCTGGCCTGGAGTGTGTGTGTGGGCTGGCCGGGAGTGGCCTGGCCTGGAGTGTGTGTGTGGGCTGGCCGGGAGTGGCCTGGAGTGTGTGTGTGGGCTGGCCGGGAGTGGACGGGAGTGTGTGTGTGGGCTGGCCGGGAGTGGCTTGGAGTGTGTGTGTGGGCTGGCCGGGAGTGGCCTGGAGTGTGTGTGTGGGCTGGCCGGGAGTGGCCTGGAGTGTGTGTGTGGGCCGGGAGTGGCCTGGCCTGGAGTGTGTGTTTGGGTTGGCCGGGAGTGGCCTGGAGTGTGTGGGTGGGCTGGTCGGGAGTGGCCTGGAGTGTTTATGTGGGATGGCCGGGAGTGGCCGGGAGTGTGTGTGTGGGCTGGCCGGGTGTGGCCTGGCCTGGAGTGTGTGTGTGGGCTGGCCGGGAGTGGCCTGGAGTGTGTGTGTGGGCTGGCCGGGAGTGGCCTTGAGTGTGTGTGTGGGCTGGCCGGGAGTGGCCTGGCCTGGAGTGTGTGTGTGGGCTGGCCGTGAGTGGCCTGGAGTGTGTGTGTGGGCTGGCCGGGAGTGGCCTTGAGTGTGTGTGTGGGCTGGCCGGGTGTGGCCTGGCCTGGAGTGTGTGTGTGGGCTGGCCGGGAGTGGCCTGGAGTGTGTGTGTGGGCTGGCCGGGAGTGGCCTGGAGTGTGTGTGTGGGCTGGCCGGGAGTGGCCTGGTGTGTGTGTGGGCTGGCCGGGAGTGGCCTGGAGTGTGTGTGTGGGCTGGCCGGAAGTGGCCTGGAGTGTGTGTGTGGGCTGGCCGGGAGTGGCCTGGAGTGTGTGTGGGCTGGCCGGGAGTGGCCTGGAGAGTGTGTGTGGGCTGGCCGGGAGTGGCCTGGAGTGTGTGTGGGCTGGCCGGGAGTGGTCTGGAGTGTGTCCGGGCTGCACGGGAGTGGCCTGGAGAGTGTGTGTGGGCTGGCCGGGAGTGGCCTGGAGTGTGTGTGTGCGCTGGCCGGGAGTTGCCTGGAGTGTGTGTGTGGGCTGGCCGGGAGTGGTCTGGTGTGTGTGTGTGGGACTGGCCGGGAATGGCCTGGAGTGTGTGTGTGGGCTGGCCGGGAGTGGCCTGGAGTGTGTGTGTGGGCTGGCCGGGAGTGGCCTGGAGTGTGTGTGTGGGACTGGCCGGGAATGGCCTGGAGTGTGTGTGTGGGCTGGCCGGGAGTGTCTTGGAGTGTGTGTGTGGGACTGGCCGGGAGTGGCCTGGAGTGTGTGTGTGGGCTGGCCGGGAGTGGCCTGGAGTGTGTGTGTGGGCTGGCCGGGAGTGGTCTGGAGTGTGTGTGTGGGACTGGCCGGGAATGGCCTGGAGTGTGTGTGTGGGCTGGCCGGGAGTGGCCTGGAGTGTGTGTGTGGGCTGGCCGGGAGTGGCCTGGAGTGTGTGTGTGGGACTGGCCGGGAATGGCGTGGAGTGTGTTTGTTGGCTGGCCGGGAGTGTCTTGGAGTGTGTGTGTGGGACTGGCCGGGAGTGGCCTGGAGTGTGTGTGTGGGCTGGCCGGGAGTGGCCTGGAGTGTGTGTGTGGGCTGGCCGGGAGTAGCCTGGAGTGTGTGTGTGGGCTGGCCGGGAGTGGCCTGGAGTTTGTGTGGGCTGGCCGGGAGTGGCCTGGAGTGTGTGTGTGGGCTGGCCGGGAGTGGCCTGGAGTGTGTGTGGGCTGGCCGGGAGTGGCCTGGAGTGTGTGTGCGGGCTGGTCGTGTGTGGCCTGGAGTGTGTGTGTGGGCTGGCCGGGAGTGGCCTGGAGTGTGTGTGGGCTGGCCGTGTGTGGCCTGGAGTGTGTGTGTGGGCTGGCCGGGAGTGGCCTGGAGTGTGTGTGGGCTGGCCGGGAGTGGCCTGGCCTGGAGAGTGTGTGTGGGCTGGCCGGGAGTGGCCTGGAGTGTGTGTGTGGGCTGGCCGGGAGTGGCCTCGAGTGTGTGTGTGGGCTGGCCGGGAGTGGCCTGGAGTGTGTGTGTGGGCTGGCCGGGAGTGGCCTGGAGAGTGTGTGTGGGCTGGCCGGGAGTGGCCTGGAGTGTGTGTGTGGGCTGGCCGGGAGTGGCCTGGAGTGTGTGTGTGGGCTGGCCGTGAGTGGCCTGGAGTGTGTGTGTGGGCTGGCCGGGAGTGGCCTGGAGTGTGTGGGTGGGCTGGCCGGGAGTGGCCTGGAGTGTTTGTGTGGGATGGCCGGGAGTGGCCGGGAGTGTGTGTGTGGGCTGGCCTGGAGTGTGTGTGTGGGCTGGCCGGGAGTGGCCTGGCCTGGAGTGTGTGTGGGCTGGCCGGGAGTGGTCTGGAGTGTGTGTGTGGGCTGGCCGGGAGTGGCCTGGAGTGTGTGTGTGGGCTGGCCGGGAGTGACCTGGAGTGTGTGTGGGGGCTGGCCGGGAGTGGCCTGGAGTGTGTGTGTGGGCTGGCCGGGAGTGGCCTGGAGTGTGTGTGTGGGCTGGCCGGGAGTGACCTGGAGTGTGTGTGGGGGCTGGCCGGGAGTGGCCTGGAGTGTGTGTGTGGGCTGGCCGCGAGTGGCCTGGAGTGTGTGTGTGGGCTGGCCGGGCCTGGAGTGTGTGTGTGGGCTGGCCGGGAATGGCCTGGAGTGTGTGTGTGGGCTGGCCGGGAGTGGCCTGGAGTGTGTGTGTGGGCTGGCCGGGAGTGACCTGGAGTGTGTGTGGGGGCTGGCCGGGAGTGGCCTTGAGTGTGTGTGTGGGCTGGCCGGGAGTGGCCTGGAGAGTGTGTGTGGGCTGGCCGGGAGTGGCCTTGAGTGTGTGTGTGGGCTGGCCGGGAGTGGCCTGGAGTGTGTGTGTGGGCTGGCCGGGAGTGGCCTGGCCTTGAGAGTGTGTGTGGGCTGGCCGGGAGTGGCCTTGAGTGTGTGTGTGGGCTGGCCGGGAGTGGCCTGGAGAGTGTGTGTGGGCTGGCCGGGAGTGGCCTTGAGTGTGTGTGTGGGCTGGCCGGGAGTGGCCTGGAGTGTGTGTGTGGGCTGGCCGGGAGTGGCCTGGAGTGTATGTGTGGGCTGGCCGGGAGTGGCCTGGAGTGTGTGTGTGGGCTGGGCGGGAGTGGCCTGGAGTGTGTGTGTGGGCTGGCCGGAAGTGGCCTGGAGTGTGTGTGTGGGCTGGCCGGGAGTGGCCTGGAGTGTGTGTGGGCTGGCCGGGAGTGGCCTGGAGTGTGTGTGTGGGCTGGCTGGGAGTGGCCTGGAGTCTGTGTGTGGGCTGGCCGGGAGTAGCCTGGAGTGTGTGTGTGGGATGGCCGGGAGTGGCCTGGAGTGTGTGTGGGCTGGCCGGGAGTGGCCTGGAGTGTGTGTGTGGGCTGGCCGAATGTGGCCTGGAGTGTGTGTGTGGGCTGGCCGGGAGTGGCCTGGAGTGTGTGTGGGCTGGCCGGGAGTGGCCTGGCCTGGAGAATGTGTGTGGGCTGGCCGGGAGTGGCCTGGAGTGTGTGTGGGCTGGCCGGGAGTGGCCTGGCCTGGAGAGTGTGTGTGGGCTGGCCGGGAGTGGCCTGGAGTGTGTGTGTGGGCTGGCCGGGAGTGGCCTGGAGTGTGTGTGTGGGCTGGCCGGGAGTGGCCTTGAGTGTGTGTATGGGCTGGCCGGGAGTGGCCTCGAGTGTGTGTGTGGGCTGGCCGGGAGTGGCCTGGAGAGTGTGTGTGGGCTGGCCGGGAGTGGCCTGGAGTGTGTGTGTGGGCTGGCCGGGAGTGGCCTGGAGTGTGGGTGTGGGCTGGCCGGAAGTGGCCTGGAGTGTGTGTGTGGGCTGGCCGGGAGTGGCCTGGAGTGTGTGTGGGCTGGCCGGGAGTGGCCTGGAGTGTGTGTGTGGGCTGGCCGGGAGTGGCCTGGAGTGTGTGTGTGGGCTGGCCGGGAGTGGCCTGGAGTGTGTGTGTGGGCTGGCCGGGAGTAGCCTGGAGTGTGTGTGTGGGCTGGCCGGGAGTGGCCTGGAGTGTGTGTGTGGGCTGGCCGAGTGTGGCCTGGAGTGTGTGTGTGGGCTGGCCGGGAGTGGCCTGGAGTGTGTGTGGGCTGGCCGGGAGTGGCATGGCCTGGAGAATGTGTGTGGGCTGGCCGGGAGTGGCCTGGAGTGTGTGTGGGCTGGCCGGGCATGGCCTGGCCTGGAGAGTATGTGTGGGCTGGCCGGGAGTGGCTTGGAGTGTGTGTGTGGGCTGGCCGGGAGTGGCCTGGAGTGTGTGTGTGGGCTGGCCGGGAGTGATTGGAGTGTGTGTGTGGGCTGGCCGGGAGTGGCCTGGAGTGTGTATGTGGGCTGGCCGTGAGTGACCTGGAGTGTGTGTGTGGGCTGGCCGGGAGCAGCCTGGAGTGTGTGTGTGGGCTGGCCGGGAGTGGCCTGGAGTGTGTGTGTGGGCTGGTCGGGAGTGATTGGAGTGTGTGTGTGGGCTGGCCGGGAGTGGCCTGGAGTGTGTGTGTGGACTGGTCGGGAGTGATTGGAGTGTGTGTGTGGGCTGGCCGGGAGTGGCCTGGAGTGTGTATGTGGGCTGGCCGGGAGTGACCTGGAGTGTGTGTGTGGGCTGGCCGGGAGCAGCCTGGAGTGTGTGTGTGGGCTGGCCGGGAGTGGCCTGGAGTGTGTGTGTGGGCTGGTCGGGAGTGATTGGAGTGTGTGTGTGGGCTGGCCGGGAGTGACCTGGCCTGGAGTGTGTGTGTGGGCTGGCCGGGAGTGGCCTGGCCTGGAGTGTGTGTGTGGGCTGGCCGGGAGCAGCCTGGAGTGTGTGTGTGGGCTGGCCGGGAGTGGCCTGGAGTGTGTGTGTGGGCTGGCCGGGAGCAGCCTGGAGTGTGTGTGTGGGCTGGCCGGGAGTGGCCTGGAGTGTGTGTGTGGGCTGGCCGGGAGTGGCCTGGAGTGTGTGTGTGGGCTGGCCGGGAGTGGCCGGGAGTGTGTGTGTGGGCTGGCCGGGATTGTGTGTGTGTGGGCTGGCCGGGAGTGGCCTGGAGAGTGTGTGTGGGCTGGCCGGGAGTGGCCTGGAGTGTGTGTGGACTGGCCGTGAGTGGCCTGGAGTGTGTGTGTGGGCTGGCCGGGAGTAGCCTGGAGTGTGTGTGTGGGCTGCCCGGGAGTGGCCTGGAGTGTGTGTGTGTGGGCTGCCCGGGAGTGGCCTGGAGTGTGTGTGTGGGCTGTCCGGGAGTTGCCTGGAGTGTGTGTGTGGGCTGGCCGGGAGTGGCCTGGAGTGTGTGTGTGGGCTGCCCGGGAGTGGCCGGGAGTGTGTGTGTGGACTGGCCGGGAGTGGCCTGGAGTGTGTGTGTGGGCTGGCCGGGAGTGGCCTGGAGTGTGTGTGTGGGCTGGCCGGGAGTGGCCTGGAGTGTGTGTGTGGGCTGGCCGGGAGTGACCTGGAGTGTGTGTGTGGGCTGGCCGGCAGTGGCCTGGAGTGTGTGTGTGGGCTGGCCGGGAGTGGCCTGGAGTGTGTGTGTGGGCTGGCCGGGAATGGCCTGGAGTGTGTGTGTGGGCTGGCCGGGAGTGATTGGAGTGTGTGTGGGCTGGCCGGGAGTGGCCTGGAGTGTGTGTGTGGGCTGGCCGGGAGTGGCCTGGAGTGTGTGTGTGGGCTGGCCGGGAGTGGCCTGGCCTGGAGTGTGTGTTTGGGTTGGCCGGGAGTGGCCTGGAGTGTGTGTGTGGGCTGGCCGGGAGTGGCCTGGAGTGTGTGTGTGGGCTGGCCGGAAGTGGCCTGGAGTGCGTGTGTGGGCTGGCCGGGAGTGGCCTGGAGTGTGTGTGTTGGCTGGCCGGGAGTGGCCTGGAGTGTTTGTGTGGGCTGGCCGGGAGTGGCCTGGAGTGTGTGTGTGGGCTGGCCGGGAGTGGCCTGGAGTGTTTGTGTGGGATGGCCGGGAGTGGCCGGGAGTGTGTGTGTGGGCTGGCCGGGTGTGGCCTGGAGTGTGTGTGTGGGCTGGCCGGGAGTGGTCTGGAGTGTGTGTGTGGGCTGGCCGGGAGTGGCCTGGAGTGTGTGTGTGGGCTGGCCGGGAGTGGCCTGGAGTGTGTGTGTGGGCTGGCCGGGAGTGGCCTGGAGAGTGTGTGTGGGCTGGCCGGGAGTGGCCTGGAGTGTGTGTGTGGGCTGGGCGGGAGTGGCCTGGAGTGTGTGTGTGGGCTGGCCGGAAGTGGCCTGGAGTGTGTGTGTGGGCTGGCCGGGAGTGGCCTGGAGTGTGTGTGGGCTGGCCGGGAGTGGCCTGGAGTGTGTGTGTGGGCTGGCCGGGAGTGGCCTGGAGTGTGTGTGTGGGCTGGCCGGGAGTGGCCTGGAGTGTGTGGGTGGGCTGGCCGGGAGTGGCCTGGAGTGTTTGTGTGGGATGGCCGGGAGTGGCCGGGAGTGTGTGTGTGGGCTGGCCGGGAGTGGCCTGGAGTGTGTGTGTGGGCTGGCCGGGAGTGGCCTGGCCTGGAGTGTGTGTGTGGGCTGGCCGGGAGTGGTCTGGAGTGTGTGTGTGGGCTGGCCGGGAATGGCTTGGAGTGTGTGTGGGGGCTGGCCGGGAGTGGCCTGGAGTGTGTGTGTGGGCTGGCCGGGAGTGGCCTGGAGTGTGTGTGTGGGCTGGCCGGGAGTGGCCGAGAGTGTGTGTGTGGGCTGGCCGGGAGTGGCCTGGAGTGTGTGTGTGGGCTGGCCGGGAGTGGCCTGGTGTGTGTGTGGGCTGGCCGGGAGTGGCCTGGCCTGGAGAGTGTGTGTGGGCTGGCCGGGAGTGGCATTGAGTGTGTGTGTGGGCTGGCCGGGAGTGGCCTGGAGAGTGTGTGTGGGCTGGCCGGGAGTGGCCTTGAGTGTGTGTGTGGGCTGGCCGGGAGTGGCCTTGAGTGTGTGTGTGGGCTGGCCGGGAGTGGCCTGGAGTGTGTGTGTGGGCTGGCCGGGAGTGGCCTGGCCTGGAGAATGTGTGTGGGCTGGCCTGGAGTGGCCTGGAGTGTGTGTGGGCTGGCCGGGAGTGGCCTGGCCTGGAGTGTGTGTGTGGGCTGGCCGGGAGTGGCCTGGAGTGTGTGTGTGGGATGGCCGGGAATGGCCTGGAGTGTGTGTGGGCCGGCCGGCAGTGGCCTGGAGTGTGTGTGTGGGCTGGCCGGGAGTGACCTGGAGTGTGTGTGTGGGCTGGCCGGGAGTTGCCTGGAGTATGTGTGTGGGCTGGCCGGGAGTGGCCTGGAGTGTGTGTGTGGGCTGGACGGGAGTGGCCTGGCCTGGAGTGTGTGTGTGGACTGGCCGGGAGTGGCCTGGAGTGTGTGTGTGGACTGGCCGGGAGTGGCCTGGAGTGTGTTTGTGGGCAGGCCGGGACTGGCCTGGAGTGTGTGTGTGTGGGCTGGCCGGGAGTGGCCTGGAGTGTGTGTGTGGGATGGCCGGGAATGGCCTGGAGTGTGTGTGGGCCGGCCGGCAGTGGCCTGGAGTGTGTGTGTGGGCTGGCCGGGAGTGACCTGGAGTGTGTGTGTGGGCTGGCCGGGAGTTGCCTGGAGTATGTGTGTGGGCTGGCCGGGAGTGGCCTGGAGTGTGTGTGTGGGCTGGACGGGAGTGGCCTGGCCTGGAGTGTGTGTGTGGACTGGCCGGGAGTGGCCTGGAGTGTGTGTGTGGACTGGCCGGGAGTGGCCTGGAGTGTGTTTGTGGGCAGGCCGGGACTGGCCTGGAGTGTGTGTGTGTGGGCTGGCCGGGAGTGGCCTGGAGTGTCCGTGTGGGCTGGCCGGGAGTGGCCTGGAGTGTGTGTGTGGGCTGGCCGGGAATGGCCTGGAGTGTGTGTGTGGGCTGGCCGGGAGTGGCCTGGAGTGTGTGTGTGGGCTGGCCAGGAGTGGCCTGGAGTGTGTGTGTGGGCTGGCCGGGAGTAGCCTGGAGTGTGTGTGTGGGATGGCCGGGAGTGGCCTGGAGTGTGTGTGTGGGCTGGCCGGGAGTGGCCTGGAGTGTATGTGTGGGCTGGCCGGGAGTGGCCTGGAGTATGTGTGTGCGCTGGCCGGGAGTGGCCTGGAGTGTGTGTGTGGGCTAGCCGGGAGTGGCCTGGAGTGTGTGTGTGGGCTGGCCGGGAGGGGCCTGGAGTGTGTGTGTGGGCTGGCCGGGAGTGACCTGGCCTGGAGTGTGTGTGTGGGCTGGCCGAGAGTGGCCTGGAGTGTGTGTGTGGGCTGGCCGGGAGTGGCCTGGAGTGTGTGTGTGGGCTGGCCGGGAGTGGCCTGGAGTGTGTGTGTGGGCTGGCCGGGAGTGGCCTGGAGTGTGTGTGTGGGCTGGCCGGGAGTGGCCTGGAGTGTGTGTGTGGGCTGGCAGGGAGTGGCCTGGAGTGTGTGTGTGGGCTGGCCGGGAGTGGCCTGGCCTGGAGTGTGTGTGTGGGCTGGCCGGGAGTGATTGGAGTGTGTGTGTGGGCTGGCCGGGAGTGGCCGGGATTGTGTGTGTGGGCTGGCCGGGAGTGGCCTGGAGTGTGTGTGTGGGCTGGCAGGGAGTGGCCTGGAGTGTGTGTGTGGGCTGGACGGGAGTGGCCTGGAGTGTGTGTGTGGGCTGGTCCGGAGTGACCTGGAGTGTGTGTGTGGGCTGGCCGGGAGTGGCCTGGAGTGTGTGTGTGTGGGCTTCCGTGAGTGGCCTGGAGTGTGTGTGTGGGCTGGCCGGGAGTGACCTGGCCTGGAGTGTGTGTGAGGGCTGGCCGGGAGTGGCCTGGAGTGTGTGTGTGGGCTGGCCGGGAGTGGCCTGGAGTGTGTGTGTGGGCTGGCCGGGAGTGACCTGGCCTGGAGTGTGTGTGTGGGCTGGCCGGGAGTGACCTGGCCTGGAGTGTGTGTGTGGGCTGGTCGGGAGTAGCCTGGCCTGGAGTGTGTGTGTGGGTTGGCCGGGAGTGGCCTGGAGTGTGTGTGGGCTGGCCGGGAGTGACCTGGCCTGGAGTGTGTGTGTGGGCTGGTCGGGAGTAGCCTGGCCTGGAGTGTGTGTGGGCTGGCTGGGAGTGGCCTGGAGTGTGTGTGTGGGCTGGCCGGGAGTGGCTTGAAGTGTGTACGTGGGCTGGCCGGGAGTGGCCTGGAGTTTGTACGTGGGCTGGCCGGGAGTAGCCTGGAGTGTGTGTGTGAGCTGGCCGGGAGTGGCCTGGAGTGTGTGTGTGGGCTGGCCGGGAGTGGCCAGGAGTGTGTGTGTGGGCTGGCCGGGAGTGGCCTGGAGTGTGTGTGTGGGCTGGCCGGGAGTGGCCTGGCCTGGAGTGTGTGTGTGGGCTGGCCGGGAGTGGCCTGGAGTGTGTGTGTGGGCTGGCCGGGAGTGTCCTGGCCTGGAGTGTGTGTGTGGGATAGCCGGGAGTGGCCTGGAGTGTGTGTGTGGGCTGGCCGGGAGTGGCCAGGAGTGTGTGTGTGGGCTGGCCGGGAGTGGCCTGGAGTGTGTGTGGGGGCTGGCCCGGAGTGGCCTGGAGTGTGTGTGTGGGCTGGCCGGGTGTGGCCTGGAGTGTGTATGTGGGCTGGCCGGGAGTGGCCTGGAGTGTGTGTGTGGGCTGGCTTGGTGTGGGCTGGAGTGTGTGTGTGGGCTGGCCGGGTGTGGCCTGGAGTGTGTGTGGGGGCTGGCCGGGAGTGGCCTGGAGTGCATGTGTGGGCTGGCCGGGAGTGACCTGGAGTGTGTGTGTGGGCTGGCCGGGAGTGGCCTGGAGTGTGTGTGTGGGCTGGCCGGGAGTGGCCTGGAGTGTGTGTGTGGGCTGGCCTGGAGTGTGTGTGTGGGCTGGCCTGGAGTGTGTGTGTGGGCTGGCCTGGAGTGTGTGTGTGGGCTGGCCTGGAGTGTGTGTGTGGGCTGGCCGGGAGTGGCTTGGCCTGGAGTGTGAGTGTGGGCTGGCCGGGAGTGGCCTGGCCTGGAGTGTGAGTGTGGACTGGCCGGGAGTGACCTGGAGCGTGTGTTGGCTGGCCGGGAGTGGCCTGGAGTGTGTGTGTGGGCTGGCCGGGAGTGTCCTGGAGTGTGTGTGTGGGCTGGCCGGGAGTGGCCTGGAGTGTGTGTGTGGGATGGCCGTAGTGGACTGGAGTGTGTGTGTGGACTGGCCGGGACTGGCCTGGCCTGGAGTGTGTGTGTGGGCTGTCCGGGAGTGACCTGGAGTGTGTGTGTGGGCTGGCCGGGAGTGGCCTGGAGTCTCTGTGTGGGCTGGCCGGGAGTGACCTGGAGTGTGTGTGTGGGCTGGCCGGGAGTGGCCTGGAGTGTGTGTGTGAGCTGGCCGGGAGAGTCCTGGAGTGTGTGTGTGGGCTGGCCGGGAGTGTCCTGGAGTGTGTGTGTGGGCTGGCCGGGAGTGGCCTGGAATGTGTGTGTGGGCTGGCCGGGACTGGCCTGGAGTGTGTGTGTGGGCTGGCCGGGAGTGGCCTGAGTGTGAGTGTGGGCTGGCCTCCCACCTGGTCCCTCATTGTAGAATCGACTTGCGTATTCTAGAAACTCCCCCCATTTCTTACTGTTTTTCCAGGGAATAATTTACAGTGGACCCTGGGCAGTATATCATTATATACCGTGGTCTCTGGCTAGTATATCATTATATACAGTGGTCCCTGGGTAGTATATCATTATTTACAGTGGTTCCTGGGCAGTATATCATTATATACAGTGGTCCCTGGGCAGTATATCATTATTGACAGTGGTCCCTGGGCAGTAACTCATTATTTACAGTGGTTCCTGGGCAGTATATCATTATTGACAGTGGTCCCTGGGCAGTATATCATTATATACAGTGATCTCGAGCTAGTATATCATTATATACAGTGGTCCCTGGGCAGTATATCATTATTGACAGTGGTCCCTGGGCTGTATATCATTATTGACAGTGGTCCCTGGGTAGCATATCATTATATACAGTGGTCTCGGGCTAGTCTATCATTATATACAGTGGTCCCTGGGCAGTATATCATTATTGACAGTGGTCCCTGGGCAGTATATCATTATATACAGTGATCTCGGGCTAGTATATCATTATATACAGTGGTCCCTGGGCAGTATATCATTATTGACAGTGGTCCCTGGGCTGTATATCATTATTGACAGTGGTCCCTGGGTAGCATATCATTATATACAGTGGTCTCGGGCTAGTCTATCATTATATACAGAGGCCCCTGGGCAGTATATCATTATTGACAGTGGTCCCTGGGTAGTATATCATTATTTACAGTGGTCTCTGTGCAGAATATCATTATTTAAAGTGGTCCCTGGGCAGTATATCATTATTTACATTGGTCCCTGGGCAGTATATCTTTATATACAGTGGTCCCTGCGCAGTATATCATTATTGACAGTGTCCATGGGTAGTATATCATTATTTACAGTGGCCTCTGTGCAGAATATCATTATTTACAGTAGTCCCTGGGTGGTATGTCATGACTTACAGTGGTCACTGGGTTGTATTTCATTATTTACAGTGGTCTCTGTGCAGAATATCATTATATACAGTGGTTCCTGGGTAGTATGTCATTACTTACAGTGGTCCCTGGGTAGCATATCGTTATCTTCAGCGGTTCCTGGGTTGTATACCATTATTTACAGTGGCCTTGGGGAGGTAGCATCATTTACAGTGGCCACTGGATAGTATTTCATTATTTACAGTGGTCCCTGTGCAGTATATCATTATTTACAGTGGTCCTTGGATAGTGCATCATTGTTTACAGTGATCCCAGGGTAGATTATTATCATTTGCAATGGTCCTTTGGTAGTACAGCATTTTTTACACGGGTCCCTGAGTAGTATCTCATTCTTTACAGTGGTCCCTGGGAAGCATATCGTTATTTACAGTGGTCCCTGTGTAGTATATCATTATGCACAGCGGTCCCTGGGTAGAATAACATTATATACAGTGGTCCCTGGTTAGTAAATCATTATTTACAGTCGTCCCTGGATAGTATACCATTATTTACAGTGGCCTTGGGTAGGTATCATCATTTACAGTGGTCACTGGATAGTAATCCAATATTTACAGTGGTCCCTGGGTAGAATATCATTATTTACAGTGGTCCCTGGGTAGTATCTCATTATTTACAATGGTCCCTGTGTGTTATATCAGTATCTACAATGGTCCCTGGGTATTATCTCATTACTTACAGTGTCCCTGGGGAGAATATCATTATTTACAGTGGTCTCTGGGTAGTATATCATTATTTACAGTGGTCCCTGGGTAGTATAGCATTATTTACAGTGGTCCCTGAGTGGTATATCCGTATCTACAATGGCCCCTGGGTATTATCTCATTATTTACTGAGGTCCCTGGGTAGTATCTCATTATTTACAATGGTCCCTGTGTGTTATATCAGTACCTACAATGGTCCCTGGGTATTATCTCATTATTTACTGTGGTCCCTGGGTAGTATATCATTATTTACTGTGGTCCCAGGGTAGTATCTCATTATTTACTGTGGTCCCAGGGTAGTATCTCATTATTTACAATGGTCCCTGTGTGGTATAATAGTATCTACAATGGTCCCTGGGTATTATCTCATTATTTACTGTGGTCCCTGGGTAGTATATCATTATTTACTGTGGTCCCAGGGTAGTATCTCATTATTTACTGTGGTCCCAGGGTAGTATCTCATTATTTACAATGGTCCCTGTGTGGTATAATAGTATCTACAATGGTCCCTGGGTATTATCTCATTATTTACTATGGTCCCTGTGTAGTATATGATTATTTACTGTGGTCCCAGGGTAGTATCTCATCATTTACAATGGTCCCTGAGTGGGAGATCAGTATCTACAATGCTCCCTGGGTATTATCTCATTATTTACTGTGGTCAATGGGTAGTATATCATTATTTACTGTGGTCCCAGGGTAGTATCTCATCATTTACAATGGTCCCTGAGTGGTATATCAGTATCTACAATGGTCCCTGGGTATTATCTCATTATTTACTGTGGTCCCTGGGTAGTATATCATTATTTACAGTGGTCCCAGGGTAGCATCTCATTATTTACTGTGGTTCCAGGGTAGTATCTCATTATTTACAATGGTCCCTGTGTGGTATAATAGTATCTACAATGGTCCCTGGGTATTATCTGATTATTTACTGTGTTCAATGGGTAGTATATCATTATTTACTGTGGTCCCAGGGTAGTATCTCATCATTTACAATGGTCCCTGGGTGGTATATCAGTATCTACAATGGTCCCTGGGTATTATCTCATTATTTACTGTGGTCCCTGGGGAGAATATCATTATTTACAGTGGTCCCTGGGTAGAGTATCAGGATCTACAATGGTCCCTGGGTAATATATCATTATTTACAGTGCTCCCTGGGTATAATCTCATTATTTACTGTGGTTTGGGGAGAATATCTTTATTTGCAGTGGTCCCTGGGAAGTATATCATTATTTAGAGTGGTCCCTGGGTAGAGTATCAGGATCTACAATGGTCCCTGGGTAGAGTATCAGGATCTACAATGGTCCCTGGGTAATATATCATTATTTACAGTGGTCCCTGGGTATTATCTCATTATTTACTGTGGTCCCTGGGTAGTATATCATTATTTACAGTGGCCCCTGGGTATTATCTCATTATTTACTGTGGTCCCTGTGGAGAATATCATTATTCACAGTGGTCTTTGGGTAGTATATCCGTATCTACAATGGTCCTTGGGTAGTATCTCATTATTCACTGTGGTCCCTGGCTTGTATCTCATTATTTGCTGTGGTCCCTGTGGAGAATATCATTATTTACAGTGGTATCTGGGTAGTATATACGTATCTACAATGATCCCTGGGAAGTATCTCATTATTTACTGTGGTCCCTGGGTAGTATATCATTATTTTCTGTGGTCCCAGGGTAGCATCTCATTATTTACTGTGGTTCCAGGGTAGTATCTCATTATTTACCATGGTCCCTGTGTGGTATAATAGTATCTACAATGGTCCCTGGGTATTAACTCATTATTTACTGTGGTCAATGGGTAGTATATCATTATTTACTGTGGTCCCAGTGTAGTATCTCATCATTTACAATGGTCCCTGAGTGGTATATCAGTATCTACAATGGTCCCTGGGTATTATCTCATGATTTACTGTGGTCAATGGGTAGTATATCATTATTTACTGTGGTCCCAGGGTAGTATCTCATCATTTACAATGGTCCCTGAGTGGTATATCAGTATCTACAATGGTCCCTGGGTATTATCTCATTATTTACTGTGGTCCCTGTGTAGTATATCATTATTTACTGTGGTCCCAGGGTAGCATCTCATTATTTACTGTGGTTCCAGGGTAGTATCTCATTATTTACAATGGTCCCTGTGTGGTATGATAGTATCTACAATGGTCCCTGGGTATTATCTCATTATTTACTGTGGTCCCTGGGGAGAATATCATTATTTAATGTGGTCTCTGGGGAGTATATTCTTATCTACAATGGTCCCTGGGTATTATCTCATTATTTGCAGTGGTTTGGGGAGAATATCATTATTTACAGTGGTCCCTAGGTAGTATATCATTATTTACAGTGGTCCCTGGGTAGAGTATCAGGATCTACAATGGTCCCTGGGTAATATATCATTATTTACAGTGCTCCCTGGGTATAATCCCATTATTTACTGTGGTTTGGGGAGAATATCTTTATTTGCAGTGGTCCCTGGGAAGTATATCATTATTTAGAGTGGTCCCTGGGTAGAGTATCAGGATCTACAATGGTCCCTGGGTAATATACCATTATTTACAGTGGTCCCTGGGTATTATCTCATTATTTACTGTGGTCCCTGTGGAGAATATCATTATTTACAGTGGTCTTTGGATAGTATATCCGTATCTACAATGGTCCCTGGGAAGTATCTCATTATTCACTGTGGTCCCTGGGTTGTATCTCATTAGTTACTGTGGTCCCTGTGGAGAATATCATTACTTACAGGGGTCCCTGGGTTGTATCTCATTATTTACAATGGACTCTGGATGGTGTATTTTTAATTACAGTGTTTCCTCGGTAGTGTATCTTTATTTAGAGTTGTCGCTGGATGGTATAACATTATTTACAGTGGTCCCAGGGTGGTATATCATTATTTACCGTGAACCCTGGATAGTATATCAGTAACTACAATGGTCCCTGGGTAGTATACCATTATTTACAGTGGTCCCTCGGTAGTATATTTTTATTTAGATTTGTCACTGGATAGTATGGCATTATTTACAGTGCTCCCAGGGTAGTATATAATTATTTATTGTGGTCCCTGTGGAGAATATCATTATTTACACTGGTCACTGGATAGTATATCATTATTTACAGTGCTCCCAGGGTAGTATATAATTATTTATTGTGGTCCCTGTGAAGAATATGATTATTTACAGTGGTCCCAGGGTAGTATATCATTATTTACAGTGGCCGTGGGTAGTATATCATTATTTACAGTGCTCCCAGGGTAGTATATCATTATTTACAGTGGTCAACCGGGACCTGGGATTCATGTCACATTACATTCATCCCCCACCATCTGGCCTGCGAAATCACACCAACTGTCCTGGCTTGATGCAATTCACACCTCGTTAACCTGGGGTTACCCCATCTCTGGATCTGTAAAGATTTAATCACCTGCTAATGGTCGCATTCCAAGCATTGTTTGGCATCTTTGAATTTGTCTATATATGTGTTTCTGGATCATACCTCTTCATTCACCTGAGGAAGGAGCAGCGCTCCGAAAGCTAGTGACATCGAAACAAACCTGTTGGACTTTAACCTGGTGTTGTAAGACTTCGTATTATTTACAGTGGCCGTGGGTAGTATATCAGTATTTACAGTTCCCATGGGTAGTATATCATTATTTACAGTGGTCCCATGGTAGTATTTCATTATGTTCAGTGGTCCCTGGGTAGAATATCATTATCTACAGTTGTCCCTGGGTAGAATATCATTATTTACAGTGGTCCCTGTGTAGTATATCAACATTTACAGTGGTCCCTGGGTAGAATATCATTATTTGCAGTGGTCCCTGGGTAGTATATCAATATTTACAGTGGTCCCTGGGTAGAATATCATTATTTACAGTGGTCCCTGGGTATTATATCATTGTTTACAGTGGTCCCTGGGTAGAATATCATTATTTACAGTGGTCCCTGGGTATTATATCATTGTTTACAGTGGTCCCTGTGTAGAATATCATTATTTACAGTGGTCCCTGGGTAATATATCATTATTTACATTGGTCCCTGTGTAATGTCTCAATATTTACAGTGGTCCCTAGGTAGAATATCATTATTTACACTGGTTCCTGGGATATAAGTTATTATTTACTGTGGTACTTGGATAGTATACCAATATTTACAGTAGACCCTGGGTAGAATATCATTATTTACAGTATTCCCTGGGTAGTATATCAATATTTACAGTCGTCCCTGCGTTGTATATCATTATTTACAGTGGGCCCCTGGTAGTATTTCATGATTTACAGTGGTCCCTGGGTAGTACATCATTATATACAGTGGTCCCTGAGCAGTATATCATTATTTACACTGGCTCCTGGGATATTAATTATTATTTACTGTAGTACTTGGATAGCATATCAGTATTTACAGTGGACCCTGGGTAGAATATCATTATTTACAATGTACCCTGGGTAGTACATCATTATTTACCGTGATCCCTGGGTAGTATATCATTATTTACAGTGGTCCCTGTGTAGTATACTATTATTTACATTGGCTGTGGGCAGTTATCATCATTTACAGTGGTCACTGGATAGTATTTCAATATTTACAGTGGCGCCAGGGCAGTATATCATTATTTTTAGTGGACCGTGGGCATTATATCTTTATTTATAGTGTTCCCTGGGGAGTATATCATTACTTACAGTGGACCATGGGTATCATGTCCAATATACAGTCGTCCCTGCGTTCTATATCATTATTTTCAGTGGGCCCCTGGTAGTATTTCATTATTTACAGTGGTCCCTGAGCAGTATATCATTATTTACAGTTGTCCCTGGGTAGGATATCATTATTTACAGTTGTCCATGGATAGTATATCTTTATTTACTGTAGCCCCTGGGTAGTATATCATTTTCAACAGTGGTCCCTGCGTAGTATATCGTTATTTACAGTGGTCCCAGGGTGGTATATCACGATTTACAGTGGGCCCTGGACAGTATGTCATCAATTATAGTCTGCACTGTGCAGTACATCTTTAATCACAGTGGTCCATGGGCAGTATATCATTATTTACAGTGGTCCCTGGGTAGTAAAGCATTATTTACAGTGGTCCCTGAGTGGTATATCCGTATCTACAATGGCCCCTGGGTATTATCTCATTATTTACTGAGGTCCCTGGGTAGTATATCATTATTTACTGTGGTCCCAGGGTAGTATCTCATTATTTACTGTGGTCCCAGAGTAGTATCTCATCATTTACAATGGTCCCTGAGTGGTATATCAGTATCTACAATGGTCCCTGGGTATTATCTCATTATTTACTGTGGTCCCTGGGATGTATATCATTATTTACTGTGGTCCCAGGGTAGTATCTCATCATTTACAATGGTCCCTGAGTGGTATATCAGTATCTACAATGGTCCCTGGGTATTTTCTCATTATTTACTGTGGTCCCTGGGGAGAATATCTTTATTTACATTGGTCTCTGGGTAGTATATCATTATTTACAGTGGTCCCTGGGTAGTATATCATTATTTACAGTGGTCCCTGAGTGGTATATCAGTATCTACAATGGTCCCTGGGTATTATCTCATTATTTACTGTCGTCGCTGGGTAGTACATCATTATTTACTGTGGTCCCAGGGTAGTATCACATTATTTACAGTGGTCCCTGAGTGGTATATCAGTATCTACAATGGTCCCTGGGTATTATCTCATTACTTACAGTGGTCCCTGGGTAGTATCTCATTATTTACAATGGTCCCTGAGTGGTATATCAGTATCTACAATGGTCCCTGGGTATTAACTCATTACTTACAGTGGTCCCTGGGTAGTATCTCATTATTTACAGTGGTCTCTGGGGAGTATATTCTTATCTACAATGGTCCCTGGGTATTATCTCATTATTTGCAGTGGTTTGGGGAGAATATCATTATTTACAGTGGTCCCTAGGTAGTATATCATTATTTACAGTGGTCCCTGGGTAGAGTATCAGGATCTACAATGGTCCCTGAGTAATATATCATTATTTACAGTGGTCCCTGGGTATAATCTCATTATTTACTGTGGTTTGGGGAGAATATCATTATTTGCAGTGGTCCCTGGGAAGTATATCATTATTTAGAGTGGTCCCTGGGTATTAACTCATTACTTACAGTGGTCCCTGGGTAGTATCTCATTATTTACAGTGGTCTCTGGGGAGTATATTCTTATCTACAATGGTCCCTGGGTATTATCTCATTATTTACTGTGGTCCCTGGGATGTATATCATTATTTACTGTGGTCCCAGGGTAGTATCTCATCATTTACAATGGTCCCTGAGTGGTATATCAGTATCTACAATGGCCCTGGGTATTTTCTCATTATTTACTGTGGTCCCTGGGGAGAATATCTTTATTTACATTGGTCTCTGGGTAGTATATCATTATTTAGAGTGGTCCCTGGGTAGTATATCATTATTTACAGTGGTCCCTGAGTGGTATATCAGTATCTACAATGGTCCCTGGGTATTATCTCATTATTTACTGTGGTCGCTGGGTAGTACATCATTATTTACTGTGGTCCCAGGGTAGTATCTCATTATTTACAGTGGTCCCTGAGTGGTATATCAGTATCTACAATGGTCCCTGGGTATTATCACATTACTTACAGTGGTCCCTGGGTAGTATCTCATTATTTACAGTGGTCTCTGGGGAGTATATTCTTATCTACAATGGTCCCTGGGTATTATCTCATTATTTGCAGTGGTTTGGGGAGAATATCATTATTTACAGTGGTCCCTAGGTAGTATATCATTATTTACAGTGGTCCCTGGGTAGAGTATCAGGATCTACAATGGTCCCTGGGTAATATATCATTATTTACAGTGGTCGCTGGGTATTATCTCATTATTTACTGTGGTCCCTGGGTTGTATCTCATTATTTACTGTGGTCCCTGTGGAGAATATCATTATTTACAGTGGTCTCTGGGTAGTATATACGTATCTACAATGGTCCCGGGGAAGTAGCTCATTATTTACTGTGGTCCCTGGGTAGTATATCATTATTTACAGTGGTCCCTGGGTATTATCTCATTATTTACTGTGGTCCCTGGGTTGTATATCATTATTTACAGTGGACCCTGGGTAGAATAGCATTACTTACAGTGGTCCCTGGGTAGTATCTCATTATTTACAATGGACTCTGGATGGTGTATCTTTAATTACAGTGTTTCCTCGGTAGTGTATCTTTATTTAGTGTTGTCGCTGGATGGTATAACATTATTTACAGTGGTCCCAGGGTGGTATATCATTATTTACCGTGAACCCTGGATAATATATCAGTAACTACAATGGTCCCTGGGTAGTATATCATTATTTACACTTGTCGCTGGGTAGTATATCATTATTTATACTGGTTACTGGGCAGTATATCATTATTTATTGTGGTCCCTGTGAAGAATATGATTATTTACAGTGGTCCCAGGGTAGTATATCATTATTTACCGTGAACCCTGGATAGTATATCAGTAACTGCAATGGTCCCTGGGTAGTATATCATTATTTACTCTGGTCGCTGGGTAGTATATCATTATTTATACTGGTTACTGGGCAGTATATCATTATTTATTGTGGTCCCTGTGAAGAATATGATTATTTACAGTTGTCCCAGGGTAGTATATCATTATTTACACTGGTCACTGGGTAGTATATCATTATTTAATACTGGTTACTGGGTAGTATATCATTATTTATTGTGGTCCCTGTGAAGAATATGATTATTTACAGTGGTCCCAGGGTAGTATATCATTATTTAGCGTGATCCCTGGGTAGTATCTCATTATTTACAATGGAATCTGGATGTTGTATCTTTAATTACAGTGGTCCTTCGGAAGTACATTTTTATTTAGATTTGTCACTGGATAGTATATCATTATTTACAGTGCTCCCAGGGTAGTATATAATTATTTATTGTGGTCCCTGTGGAGAATATCATTATTTACACTGGTCACTGGATAGTATATCATTATTTACACTGGTCACTGGGTAGTATATCATTATTTAATACTGGTTACTGGGTAGTATATCATTATTTATTGTGGTCCCTGTGAAGAATATGATTATTTACAGTGGTCCCAGGGTAGTATATCATTATTTAGCGTGATCCCTGGGTAGTATCTCATTATTTACAATGGATTCTGGATGTTGTATCTTTAATTACAGTGGTCCCTCGGAAGTATATTTTTATTTAGATTTGTCACTGGATAGTATATCATTATTTACAGTGCTCCCAGGGTAGTATATAATTATTTATTGTGGTCCCTGTGAAGAATATGATTAATTACAGTGGTCCCAGGGTAGTATATCATTATTTACAGTGGCCGTGGGTAGTATATCATTATTTACAGTGGTGCCAGGGTAGTATATCATTATTTACAGTGGTCAACCGGGACCTGGGATTCATGTCGCATTACATTCATCCCCCACCATTTGGCCTACGAAATCCTACCAACTGTCCTGGCTTGACACAATTCATACCTCTTTAACCTGGTGTGACCCCATCTCTGGATCTGTAAAGATTTAATCACCTGCTAATGGTCGCATTCCAAGCATTGTTTGGCATCTTTGAATTTGTCTATATATGTGTTTCTGGAACATACCTCTTCATTCACCTGCGGAAGGAGCAGCGCTCCGAAAGCTAGTGACATCGAAACAAACCTGTTGGACTTTAACCTGGTGTTGTAAGACTTCGTATTATTTACAGTGGCCGTGGGTTGTATATCATTATTTTCAGTTGCCATGGGTAGTATATCATTATTTACAGTGGTAGTGGATTGATAGTGGATGATTATTTCCAATGATCCGGATGTAGTATATCATTATTTACAGTTGTCCCTGGCTAGAATATCATTATTTGCAGTGCTCTCTGATTAGAATATTATTATTTACAGTGGTCCTTGGGTAGTATATGAATATTTACAGTGGTCCCTGGGTAGAATATCATTATTTACAGTTGTCACTGGGTAGTATCTCATTATTTACAGTGGTCCCATGGTAGTATATCATTATTTATTGTGGTCCCTGGGTAGAATATCATTATTTACAGTGGTCCCTGGGTAGAATATCATTATTTACAGTGGTCCCTGTGTAGTATTTCATTATGTTCAGTGGTCCCTGGGTAGAATATCATTATTTACAGTGGTCCCTGTGTAGTATTTCATTATGTTCAGTGGTCCCTGGGTAGAATATCATTATTGACAGTGGTCCCTGTGTAATGTCTCAATATTTACAGTGGTCCCTGGGTAGAATATCATTATTTACACTGGTTCCTGGGATATAATTTATTATTTACTGTGGTACTTGGATAGTATACCAATATTTACAGTGGACCCTGGGTAGAATATCATTATTGACAGTGTTCCCTGGGTAGTATATCAATATTTACAGTCGTCCCTGCGTTGTATATCATTATTTACAGTGGGCCCCTGGTAGTATTTCATTATTTACAGTGGTCCCTGGGTAGTACATCATTATTTACAGTGGTCCCTGAGCAGTATATCATTATTTACACTGGCTCCTGGGATATTAATTATTATTTACTATGGTACTTGGATAGTATATCAATATTTACAGTGGACCCTGGGTAGAATATCATTATTTACAATGTACCCTGGGCAGTATATCTTTATTTATAGTGTTCCCTGGGGAGTATATCATTACTTACAGTGGACCATGGGTATCATGTCCAATATACAGTCGTCCCTGCGTTGTATATCATTATTTTCAGTGGGCCCCTGGTAGTATTTCATTATTTACAGTGGTCCCTGAGCAGCATATCATTATTTACAGTTGTCCCTGGATAGTATATCTTCATTTACTGTAGCCCCTGGGTAGTATATCATTTTCAACAGTGGTCCCTGCGTAGTATATCGTTATTTACAGTGGTCCCAGAGTGGTATATCATGATTTACAGTGGGCCCTGGACAGTATGTCATCAATTATAGTGTGCACTGTGCAGTACATCTTTATTCACAGTGGTCCATGGGCAGTATTAAATTATTTACAGTGGTCACTGGGCAATATATCATTAAGCACAGTGGTCCCTGGGCAGTATACCATTATTTACAGTGGTCCCTGTGTAGTATATCATTATTTACACAGGTCACTGGGTAGTATATCATCCTTTACAGTGGTCCCTGGATTGCATATCATTATTTACATTTGTCCCTTGGTGATATATAATTATTTGCAGTGCTCTCTGGACGGTATATCATTATTCATAGTTGTCCCTGGGTAAGATATCATTATTTACAGTGGGGACCCAGTGTAGTGTAGTATTATCTACAGTGGTCCCAGAGTGATACATCATGATTTACAGTGGTCCCTGGATAGTATTTCATTACTGACAGTGGTCCCTCGGCAGTATATCATTATTTACAGTGGTCCCTTGATAGTGGATGATTATTTACAATGGTCCCTATGTAGTATATCATTATTTGCAGTGCTCTCTGATTAGAATATTATTATTTGCAGTGGTCCCTGGGTAGAATATCATTATCTACACTGGTCCCTGGGTAGTATATCATCATTTACAGTAGTGCCTGGGGAGTATATCATCATTTACAGTGGACCCTGGGCAGTCTGTCATTATTTACAGTGGTCCCTGTGTAGAATATCATTATTGATAGTGGTCCCTGGGTAGTATATCATTATTTACAGTGGTCCCTGAGTAGTATATCATTATTTATAGTGGTCCCTGGGTAGTATATCATCATTTACAGTAGTGCCTGGGGAGTATATCATCATTTACAGTGGACCCTGGGCAGTAAGTCTTTATTTACAGTGGTCCCTGGGTAGTATATCATTATTTACAGTGGTCCCTGGGTAGTATATCATCATTTACAGGAGTGCCTGGGGAGTATATCATTTTTTAAAGTGGACCCTGGGCAGTAAGTCTTTATTTACAGTGGTCCCTCGGTAGTATATCATTATTTACAGTGTTCACTGGGTAGACTATCATTGTTTACAGTGGTCCTTGGGTCGTATATCATTATTTACAGTGGTTCCTTGGTAGAATATCTTTAGTTACAGCGTTCCATGGGCACTTCACCATTATTAATAGTTGCCCATCGGTAGTATATTATATTCTGCAGTGGTCCCTGGGTAGTAAATCATTAATAACTGTAGTCCCTGTTCAGAATGTCATTATTTACAGTTGTGCCTGGGTAGTACATTATTATTTGCATTTGACCCTGGGTAGAATATCATTATTTACACTGGTCCCGGTGTAGAATATCATTATTTACAGTTGTCCCTGAGTAAAATATCATGATTTAAATTGGCCCCTGTGCTGTATATCATTATTTTTACTGTTCCCTGCATAGTTTAACATTACTTCCAGTGGTTTCTGGGAAACGTATCATTATTTACAGTGGTCCCAGGGTAGTATATAATTTTTTTGCAGTGCGCCTGTGCAGTATATCACTGTTTGCAGTCGTCCCTGGGCAGTATATCTTTATTTACAGTGGTCCCTGAGTAGTCTATCATTATTTACATTCGTCCCTGGGTAGTATATCATTATCTACAGTGGTCCCTGGGTAGTATATCATTATTTACAGTGGTCACTGGATAGTAAATACTTATTTACAGTGGTCCCTGTGTAGTATGTCTTTATTTACAGTGGTCCCTGGGTAGTATATCATTATTTACAATGGCCCCTGTGTAGTATGTCTTTATTTACAGTGGTCCCTGGGCAGTGTACCTTTATTTAAAGTGGTCCCTGGGTAGTATATCATTATTTACAGTGGTCCCTGTGTAGTATGTCTTTATTTACAGTGGTCCCTGGGCAGTGTACCTTTATTTAAAGTGGTCCCTGGGTAGTATATCATTATTTACAGTGGTCCGTGGGTAGTATATCATTATTTACAGTGGTCCCTGGGGTGTATATCATTATTTACAGTGGTGCCTGGGTAGTATATCATCATTTACAGTAGTGCCTGGGGAGTATATCATCATTTACAGTGGACCCTGGGCAGGAAGTCCCTGGGCAATATATCTTTATTTACAGTGGTCCCTGAGTAGTGTAACATTATTTATTGTAGTCCCTGGTGAGTATATAATTATTTACAGTGGTCAGTGGGCAGTCTGTCATTATTTACAGTGGTCCCTGTGTAGAATATCATTATTTACAGTGGTCCCTGTGTGGAATATCATTATTTACAGTGGTCCCTAGGTAGTATATCATTATTTACAGTGGTCACTGGGTAGAATATCATTATTTACAGTGGTCACTGGGTAGAATATCATTGTTGACAGTGGCCCCTGGGCAGTATATCATTATTTACAGTGGTTCCTTGGTATAGCTGTCCATCGGTAGTATATTATTTTCTGCAGTGGTCCCTGGGTAGTAAATCATTATTTACTGTAGTCCCTGGTAGAATATCAGCATTTACAGTGGTCCCTGGTCAGAATGTCATTATTTACAGTTGTGCCTGGGTAGTACTTTATTGATTGCATTTGACCCTGGATAGAATATCATTATTTACAGTTGTCCCTGAGTAAAATATCATTATTTAAATTGGTCCATGTGCTGTATATCATTATTTTCAGTGTTCCCTGCATAGTTTAACATTATTTACAGTGGTTTCTGGGCAACGTATCATTATTTACAGTGGTCCCAGGGTAGTATATAATTTTTTGGCAGTGCGCCTGTGCAGTATATCACTGTTTGCAGTCGTCCCTGGGCAGTGTATCTATATTTACAGTGGTCCCTGAGTAGTCTATCATTATTTATATTCCTACCTGGGTAGTATATCATTATCTACAGTGGTCCCTGAGTAGTATATCATTCTTTACAGTGGTCACTGGGTAGTAAATACTTATTTAAAGTGGTCCCTGGGTAGTATATCATTATTTACAGTGGTCCCTATGTAGTATGTCTTTATTTACAGTGGTCCCTGGGCAGTGTACCTTTATTTAAAGTGGTCCCTGGGTAGTATATCATTATTTACAGTGGTCCCTGTGTAGTATGTCTTTATTTACAGTGGTTCCTGGTAGTATATCATTCATTACAGTGGTCCCATGATAGCATATCATTATTTAAAGTGGTCCCTGGGTAGTTTATCATTATTTACAGAGGTCCGTGGGTAGTATATCATTATTTACAGTGGTCCCTGGGGTGTATATCATTATTTACAGTGGTCCCTGTGAAGAATATGATTATTTACAGTGGTCCCAGGGTAGTATATCATTATTTACCGTGAACCCTGGATAGTATATCAGTAACTACAATGGTCCCTGGGTAGTATATCATTATTTACACTGGTCGCTGGGTAGTATATCATTATTTATACTGGTTACTGGGCAGTATATCATTATTTATTGTGGTCCCTGTGAAGAATATGATTATTTACAGTTGTCCCAGGGTAGTATATCATTATTTACACTGGTCACTGGGTAGTATATCATTATTTAATACTGGTTACTGGGTAGTATATCATTATTTATTGTGGTCCCTGTGAAGAATATGATTATTTACAGTGGTCCCAGGGTAGTATATCATTATTTAGCGTGATCCCTGGGTAGTATCTCATTATTTACAATGGATTCTGGATGTTGTATCTTTAATTACAGTGGTCCCTCGGAAGTATATTTTTATTTAGATTTGTCACTGGATAGTATATCATTATTTACAGTGCTCCCAGGGTAGTAAATAATTATTTATTGTGGTCCCTGTGAAGAATATGATTAATTACAGTGGTCCCAGGGTAGTATATCATTATTTACAGTGGTGCCAGGGTAGTATATCATTATTTACAGTGGTCAACCGGGACCTGGGATTCATGTCGCATTGCATTCATCCCCCACCATCTGGCCTACGAAATCCTACCAACTGTCCTGGCTTGACACAATGCATACCTCTTTAACCTGGTGTTACCCCATCTCTGGATCTGTAAAGATTTAATCACCTGCTAATGGTCGCATTCCAAGCATTGTTTGGCATCTTTGAATTTGTCTATATATGTGTTTCTGGAACATACCTCTTCATTCACCTGAGGAAGGAGCAGCGCTCCGAAAGCTAGTGACATCGAAACAAACCTGTTGGACTTTAACCTGGTGTTGTAAGACTTCGTATTATTTACAGTGGCCGTGGGTAGTATATCATTATTTTCAGTTGCCATGGGTAGTATATCATTATTTACAGTGGTAGTGGATTGATAGTGGATGATTATTTCCAATGGTCCCGATGTAGTATATCATTATTTACAGTTGTCCCTGGCTAGAATATCATTATTTGCAGTGCTCTCTGATTAGAATATTATTATTTACAGTGGTCCTTGGGTAGTATATGAATATTTACAGTGGTCCCTGGGTAGAATATCATTATTTACAGTTGTCACTGGGTAGTATCTCATTATTTACAGTGGTCTCTGGGCAGAATATCATTATTTACAGTGGTCACTGGTTAGAATATCATTATTTACAGTGGTCCCTGTGTAGTATTTCATTATGTTAAGTGGTCCCTGGGTAGAATATCATTATTTACAGTTGTCCCTGGGTAGAATATCATTATTTACAGCGGTCCCTGTGTATTATATCATTGTTTACAGTGGTCCCTGTGTAGAATATCATTATTTACAGTGGTCCCTGTGTAATGTCTCAATATTTACAGTGGTCCCTGGGTAGAATATCATTATTTACACTGGTTCCTGGGATATAATTTATTATTTACTGTGGTACTTGGATAGTATATCAATATTTACAGTGGTCCCTGGGTAGAATATCATTATTTACAGTGTTCCCTGGGTAGTATATCAATATTTACAGTGGTCCCTGGGTAGAATATCATTATTTACAGTGTTCCCTGGGTAGTATATCAATATTTACAGTCGTCCCTGCGTTGTATATCATTATTTACAGTGGGCCCCTGGTAGTATTTCATTATTTACAGTGGTCCCTGGGTAGTACATCATTATTTACAGTGGTCCCTGAGCAGTATATCATTATTTACACTGGCTCCTGGGATATTAATTATTATTTACTATGGTACTTGGATAGTATATCAATATTTACAGTGGACCCTGGGTAGAATATCATTATTTACAATGTACCCTGGGTAGTACATCATTATTTACCGTGATCCCTGGATAGTATATCATTATATACAGTGGTCCCTGTGTAGTATACTAGTATTTACATTGGCTGTGGGCAGTTATCATCATTTACAGTGGTCACTGGATAGTATTTCATTATTTACAGTGGCGCCAGGGCAGTATATCATTATTTTTAGTGGACCGTGGGCAGTATATCTTTATTTATAGTGTTCCCTAGGGAGTATATCATTACTTACAGTGGACCATGGGTATCATGTCCAATATACAGTCGTCCCTGCGTTGTATATCATTATTTTCAGTGGGCCCCTGGTAGTATTTCATTATTTACAGTGGTCCCTGAGCAGCATATCATTATTTACAGTTGTCCCTGGATAGTATATCTTTATTTACTGTAGCCCCTGGGTAGTATATCATTTTCAACAGTGGTCCCTGCGTAGTATATCGTTATTTACAGTGGTCCCAGGGTGGTATATCATGATTTACAGTGGGCCCTGGACAGTATGTCATCAATTATAGTGTGCACTGTGCAGTACATCTTTATTCACAGTGGTCCATGGGCAGTATAACATTATTTACAGTGGTCACTGGGCAATATATCATTAAGCACAGTGGTCCCTGGGCAGTATACCATTATTTACAGTGGTCCCTGTGTAGTATATCATTATTTACAGTGGTCCCTGGGCAATATATCATTAATCACAGTGGGCTCTGGGTAGTATATCATCATTGACCGCGGTTCCTGGGAAGTATATCATTATTTACAGTGGTCCCTGGGTAGTATATCATTATTTACACAGGTCACTGGGTAGTATATCATCCTTTACAGTGGTCCCTGGATTGCATATCATTATTTACATTTGTCCCTTGGTGATATATAATTATTTGCAGTGGTCTCTGGACGGTATATCATTATTCATAGTGGTCCCTGGGTAACATATCATTATTTACAGTGGACCCAGTGTAGTGTAGTATTATCTACAGTGGTCCCAGAGTGATACATCATGATTTACAGTGGTCCCTGGATAGTATTTCATTACTGACAGTGGTCCCTCGGCAGTATATCATTATTTACAGTGGTCCCTTGATAGTGGATGATTATTTACAATGGTCCCTATGTAGTATATCATTATTTGCAGTGCTCTCTGATTAGAATATTATTATTTGCAGTGGTCCCTGGGTAGAATATCATTATCTACACTGGTCCCTGAGTAGTATATCATCATTTACAGTAGTGCCTGGGGAGTATATCATCATTTACACTGGTCCCTGGGTAGTATATCATCATTTACAGTAGTGCCTGGGGAGTATATCATCATTTACAGTGGACCCTGGGCAGTCTGTCATTATTTACAGTGGTCCCTGTGTAGAATATCATTATTGATAGTGGTCCCTGGGTAGTATATCATTATTTACAGTGGTCCCTGAGTAGTATATCATTATTTACAGTGGTCCCTGGGTAGTATATCATCATTTACAGTAGTGCCTGGGGAGTATATCATTTTTTAAAGTGGACCCTGGGCAGTAAGTCTTTATTTACAGTGGTCCCTCGGTAGTATATCATTATTTACAGTGTTCACTGGGTCGACTATCATTGTTTACAGTGGTCCTTGGGTCGTATATCATTATTTACAGTGGTTCCTTGGTAGAATATCTTTAGTTACAGCGTTCCATGGGCACTTCACCATTATTAATAGTTGTCCATCGGTAGTATATTATATTCTGCAGTGGTCCCTGGGTAGTAAATCATTAATTACTGTAGTCCCTGGTAGAATGTCAGCATTTACAGTGGTCCCTGGTCAGAATGTCATTATTTACAGTTGTGCCTGGGTAGTACATTATTATTTGCATTTGACCCTGGGTAGAATATCATTATTTACACTGGTCACGGTGTAGAATATCATTATTTACAGTTGTCCCTGAGTAAAATATCATTATTTAAATTGGCCCCTGTGCTGTATATCATTATTTTTACTGTTCCCTGCATAGTTTAACATTATTTCCAGTGGTTTCTGGGAAACGTATCATTATTTACAGTGGTCCCAGGGTAGTATATAATTTTTTTGCAGTGCGCCTGTGCAGTATATCACTGTTTGCAGTCGTCCCTGGGCAGTATATCTTTATTTACAGTGGTCCCTGAGTAGTCTATCATTATTTACATTCGTACCTGGGTAGTATATCATTATGTACAGTGGTCCCTGGGTGGTATATAATTATTTACAGTGGTCACTGGGTAGTAAATACTTATTTACAGTGGTCCCTGGGCAGTGTACCTTTATTCAAAGTGGTCCCTGGGTAGTATATCATTATTTACAGTGGTCCCTGTGTAGTATGTCTTTATTTACAGTGGTTCCTGGTAGTATATCATTCATTACAGTGGTCCCATGATAGCATATCATTATTTAAAGTGGTCCCTGGGTAGTATATCATTATTTACAGAGGTCCGTGGGTAGTATATCATTAATTACAGTGGTCCCTGGGGTGTATATCATTATTTACAGTGGTCCCTGGGTAGTATATCATCATTTACAGTCGTGCCTGGGGAGTATATCATCATTTACAGTGGACCCTGGGCAGGAAGTCCCTGGGCAATATATCTTTATTTACAGTGGTCCCTGAGTAGTGTAACATTATTTATAGTAGTCCCTGGTGAGTATATAATTATTTACAGTGGTCAATGGGCAGTCTGTCATTATTTACAGTGGTCCCTGTGTGGAATATCATTATTTACAGTGGTCCCTAGGTAGTATATCATTATTTACAGTGGTCACTGGGTAGAATATCATTATTTACAGTGGTCACTGGGTAGAATATCATTGTTGACAGTGGCCCCTGGGCAGTATATCATTATTTACAGTGGTTCCTTGGTATAGCTGTCCATCGGAAGTATATTATTTTCTGCAGTGGTCCCTGGGTAGTAAATCATTATTTACTGTGGTCCCTGGTAGAATATCAGCATTTACAGTGGTCCCTGGTCAGAATGTCATTATTTACAGTTGTGCCTGGGTAGTACTTTATTATTTGCATTTGACCCTGGATAGAATATCATTATTTACACTGGTCCCTGAGTAAAATATCATTATTTAAATTGGCCCCTGTGCTGTATATCATTATTTTCAGTGTTCCCTGCATAGTTTAACATTATTTCCAGTGGTTTCTGGGCAACGTACCATTATTTACAGTGGTCCCAGGGTAGTATATAATTTTTTTGCAGTGCGCCTGTGCAGTATATCACTGTTTGCAGTCGTCCCTGGGCAGTGTATCTTTATTTACAGTGGTCCCTGGGTAGTCTATCATTATTTACATTCGTCCCTGGGTAGTATATCATTATGTACAGTGGTCCCTGGGTGGTATATAATTATTTACAGTGATCCCTGAGTAGTCTATCATTATTTACATTCGTCCCTGGGTAGTATATCATTATCTACAGTGGTCCCTGGGTAGTATATCATTATGTACAGTGGTCCCTGGGTGGTATATAATTATTTACAGTGGTCACTGGGTGGTATATAATTATTTACAGTGGTCACTGGGTAGTATATCTTTATTTACAATGGTCCCTGGGAGTGTACCTCTATTTACAGTGGTTCCTGGTAGTATATAATTATTTACAGTGGTCACTGGGTAGTAAATAATTATTTACAGTGGCCCCTGTGTAGTATGTCTTTATTTACAGTGGTCCCTGGGCAGTGTACCTTTATTTAAAGTGGTCCCTGGGTAGTATATCATTATTTACAGTGGTCCCTGTGTAGTATGTCTTAATTTACAGTGGTTCCTGGTAGTATATCATTCATTACAGTGGTCCCATGATAGTATATCATTATTTACTGTGGTCCCTGGGTAGTGTATCATTATTTACAGTGGTCCCTGGGTAGTGTATCATTATTTACAGTGGTCCCTGGGTAGTTGGTCATTATTTACAGCGGTCCCTGGGCAGTATTTTATTTTTACAGTGGTACCTGGGCAGTATGTCATAATTTACAGTGATCCCTGATCAGGATATTAGTGGTCCATGGGTAATATTTCATTATTTGCTGTTGTCTCTGGTTAGAATATCATTATTTACAGTGGTCACTGTGTAGTATATCATTATCTACAATAGTCCCTGGATAGTATGACTTTATTTACAGTGGTCCCTCGGCAGTATACCTTTATTTACAGTGATCCCTGGTAGTATATCATTATTTACTATGGTCTCTGATTAGAATATCATTATTTACCGTGGGCACTGTGCAGTATATCTAATTTATAGTGGTTCCCGGGTTGTTTTTCATTATTTACAGTGGTCTCTGGGTGGTATATCTTTATTTGCAGTGGTCCCTGGGTGGGATAACTTTATTTACAGTGGTCCCTGGGAAGTATATCATTATACTGTATCATTTAGTGGGCAGCACGGTATATTATTATATCATTTAGCACCACTATATCATTTAGTGTGCAGCACGGTAGCATAGTGGATAGCACAATTGTTTCACAGCTCCAGGGTCGCAGGTTCGATTCCCGGCTTGGGGCACTGTCTGTGCGGAGTCTGCACATCCTCCCCGTGTGTGCGTGGGTTTCCTCCGGCTGTTCCGGTTATTTCCCACAGTCCAAAGATGTGCAGTTTAGGTGAATTGGCCATCATAAATTGCCTTAGTGTCCAAAATTGCCCTTAGTGTTGGGTGGGATTACTCGCTTATGGGGATAGGGTGGAGATGTGGACTTGGATAGGGTGCTCTTTCCAAGAGCCGGGCAGACCCGATGGGCCGAATGGCCTCCTTCTGCACTGTAAATTCTATGATCTATGATTTACTGTGGTCCCTGGGTAGAGTATCATGATTTACAGTGTTCACTCGGTGGTATATCATTATTTACAGTCGTCCCCCGGCAGTATATCTTTATTTACAGTGGTACCTAGGTAGTATATCATTATTTACAATTGTCCCTGGGTTGAATATAATTATCTACAGTTGTCCCTGGATAGTATATCTTAATTTGCCATTGTCCATGGGTAGTATATAATTATTTACAGTGCTCCATGGGTAGAATATCATTATTTACAGTGGTCCCTGGTAGTATATCATTATTTACAGTGGTCCCTGTGTAGTATGTCATTATTTACAGTGGTCCCTGTGTAGAAAGTCTTTATTTACATGGTTCCCGGGCGGTATATCTTTATTTACAGTGGTCACTGGGTAGTAAATCAGTATTTACAGTGACCCCTGTGTAGTACATCATTATTTGCAGTTGTCCTGGGTAGAATATCATTATTTACAGTTGTCCCTCAGTATTATATCACTATTTACAGTGGCCCCTGGACAGTGTATCATTATTTACAGTGGTCCCTAGGCAGTATTACCTTATTTACAGTGGTCTCTGTGCAGTATATCTTTATTTTTAGTAGTCCCTGGGTAGTATATCATTATTTTCAGTGTGCCTTGGTAGTATATCATTATTTACAGTGTGCCCTGGGTAGTATGTCATTATTCACAGTGGTTGTGTGCAGTATATCATTATCTGCAGTGGTCCCTGGGTAGTATATCATTATTTACAATGATCACTGGAAAGTATATCATTATCTGCAGTGGTCCCTGGGTAGTATAATCATTATTTACAGTGGTCCTTGTATAGAAATGCTTTAATTACAGTGGTTCCTGGGCGGGGTACCTTTATTTACAGTGGTCACTGAGTTGTATATCATTGTTTACAGTGGCCACTGTGTAGAATATTATTATTTACAATAGTCCCTGGGTGGTATACTTTTATTTACAGTGGTCCCTGGGTGGTATTTCTTTATTTACAGTGGTCACTGGCTGGTATATCATTATTTACAGCGGTTCCTGGGTAGGTTATTATAATTTACAATGGTCCCTGGGTGGTAAACCTTTATTTACAGTGGTCCCTGGGTGGTATTTCTTTATTTACAGTGGTCCCTGGATTATTTATAAATATTAACAGAGGTCCCGGCGTACAATATCATTATTTACAGTGTTCCCTGGGTAGAATATCATTATTTACTGTAGTCCCTGTGTAGAATATCATTGTTTACAGTGGTCACTGGGTGGAATATCAATATTTACAGTGGTCCCTGGTAGTCTATCATTATTTACAGTGGCTCTGTGCAGTATATCATTATTTACAGTTGCTCTGTGCAGTATGTCATTATTTTCAATGATCACTGGGTAGTATATCATCATCTGCAGTGGTCCCTGGGTAGTATATCATTATTTCCAGTGGTCCTTGTATAGAAAGTCTTTATTTACTGTGGTTCCTGGGCGGTATTCCTTTATTTACAGTGGTCACTGGGTAGTATATCATTATTTACAGTGAACACTGTGTAGTATATCACTATTTGCAGTGGTCCCTGGGCAGTATATCTGTATTTACAGATGATATGGAGATGCCGGCGTTGGACTGGGGTGAGCGCAGTAAGAAGTCTTACAACACCAGGTTAAAGTCCAACAGGTTTGTTTCGATGTCACTAGCTTTCGGAGCGCTGCTCCTTCCTCAGGTGAATGAAGAGGTATGTTCCAGAAACATATATATAGACAAATTCAAAGATGCCAGACAATGCTTGGAATGCGAGCATTAGCAGGTGATTAAATCTTTATAGATAAAGAGATGGGGTAACCCCAGGTTAAAGAGGTGTGAATTGTACCAAGCCAGGACAGTTGGTAGGATTTTGCAGGCCAGATGGTGGGGGATGAATGTAATGCGACATGAATCCCAGGTGCCGGTTGAGGCCGCACTCATGTGTGCGGAACTTGGCTATAAGTTTCTGCTCGGCGATTCTGCGTTGTCGCGGGTCCTGAAGGCCGCCTTGGAGAACGCTTACCCGGAGATCAGAGGCTGAATGCCCTTGCCTGCTGAAGTGTTCGCCGACTGGAAGGGAACATTCCTGCCTGGCGATTGTTGCGCGATGTCCGTTCATTCGTTGTTGCAGCGTCTGCATGGTCTCGCCAATGTACCACGCTTCGGGACACCCCTCCCCCAGCAGCCGAGATCCCTCCCCCCTCCCCCCAGCAGCCACGGGCCCCTTCACCTCATCTAGCAGCCGCGTTCCCACTCCACCTCCCAGCAACTGTGGTCCACCTCCCCCTCCCCCAGCAGCCGCGATCCCTCCACCTCCCCCAGCAGCCGCGGCCGCCCTCCCCCTCCTCTAGCAGCCGTGGCCCCCCTCCCCCTCCTCTAGCAGCCGCGGCCCCCCTACTCCTCCCCCAGCAGCCACGGTCCCCCTCCCCCTCCCCCAGCAGCCGCGGCCCCCCTCCCGCAGCAGCCGCGGTCCCCCTCCCCTTCCCCAGCAGTCGCGATCCCTCCCCATTCCCCAGCAGCAGCGGTCCCTCTCCCCTTCCCCCAGCAGCCGCGGTCCCCCTCCCCCAGCAGCCGCGGTCCGCACCCCCTCCCCCAGCAGCCACGGTCCCCCCCCCTCCCCGAGCAGCCGCGGTCCCCCTCCCCTCCCCTCCCCCAGCAGCCGCGGTCCCCTCACCCTCCCCCAGCAGCCGCGGTCCCCCCCTCCCCCAGCAGCCGCGGACCCCTCCCCCTCTCCCAGCATCCGCGGTCCCCCTCCCCCAGCAGCCGCGGTCCCCCTCCCCCAGCAGCCGCGATCCCCCTCCCCCAGCAGCCGCGGTCCCCCTCCCCCAGCAGCTGCGGTCCCCCTCCCCTCCCCCAGCAGCCGCGGTCCCTCTCCCCCTCCCCCAGCAGCCGCGGTCCCCCTCCCCCAGCAGCCGCGGTCCCCCTCCCCCAGCAGCCGCGGTCCCCCTCCCCCAGCAGCCGCGGTGCCCCTCCCCCAGCATCCGCGGTCCCCCTCCCCCAGCAGCCGCGGTCCCCCTCCCCCAGCAGCCGCGGTCCCCCTCCCCCTCCCCCAGCAGCCGCGGTCCCCCTCCCCCAGCAGCCGCGGTCCCCCTCCCACAGCAGCCGCAGTCCCCCTCCCCCAGCAGCCGCGGTGCCCCTCCCCCAGCAGCCGCGGTCCCCCTCCCCCAGCAGCCGCGGTCCCCCTCCCCCAGCAGCCGCGGTCCCCCTCCCCAGCAGCCGCGGTCCCCCTCCCCCAGCAGCCGCGGTCCCCCTCCCCCAGCAGCCGCGGTCCCCCTCCCCCAGCAGCCGCGGTCCCCCTCCCCAGCAGCCGCGGTCCCCCTCCCCCAGCAGCCGCGGTCCCCCTCCCCCAGCAGCCGCGGTCCCCCTCCCCCAGCAGCCGCGGCCCCCCTCCCCCAGCAGCCGCGGTCCCCTTCCCCCAGCAGCCGCGGTCCCCCTCCCGCAGCAGCCGCGGTCCCCCTCCCCCAGCAGCCGCGGTCCCCCTCCCCCAGCAGCCGCGGTCCCCCTCCCCCAGCAGCCGCGGTCCCCCTCCCCTAGCAGCCGCGGCCCCCCTCCCCCAGCAGCCGCGATCCCCCTCCCCCAGCAGCCGCGGTCCCCCTCCCCCAGCAGCCGCGGTCCCCCTCCCCCAGCAGCCGCGGTCCCCCTCCCCCAGCAGCCGCGGTCCCCCTCCCCCAGCAGCCGCGGTCCCCCTCCCCCAGCAGCCTCAGTCCCCCTCCCCAGCAGCCGCGGTCCCCCTCCCCCAGCAGCCGCGGTCCCCCTCCCCTACCCCAGCAGCCGCGGTCCCCCTCCCCCAGCAGCCGCGGTCCCCCTCCCCCAGCAGCATTGTCTCGGGTCGGACAGTTTGATGGTGCTGTTTATTTGATGTCTATATAATGTTTATTTGGATCTGTTTTCCCTGAGATTGCCTGTCCTGCCCGCTCTTCCCGCGGGCAGGGTGAGGCAGCGCCCGCCGCTGGCATCGGCCTGGAGCTGGGACACAACAAAGCAAAACAGACCAGAAGTAACTGATGGACAAAACAAAATGTGGGGAGTGCCCCAAACCGCGGGTGGAGCACAGCCCCAACAGAACAGGAACAGAGACCAAACCTCACCCAATACCCGCCCAATGAAAGTGTGAGAATGGGGGTCGGTCCGGCAGCCCACCCCCTGCGGGGCCCAGCCAGCCCGGAAAGCTTCGAGTGTGCCCGTGGGCAGCGCCTGACCCCGCTCCAGGGACCCCCGGCCGCCACCCAGCCCTTCCCACGGCACCCACAGCCCTCCCCACCCAGCCCTTCCCACGGCACCCACAGCCCTCCGCCACCCAGCCCTTCCCACGGCACCGACAGCCCGGCCCTCCCCCACCCAGCCGTTCCCACGGCACCCACAGCCCTCCGCCACCCAGCCCTTCCCACGGCACCCACAGCCCTCCCCCACCCTGCCCTTCCCACGGCACCCACAGCCCGGCCCTCCCCCACGCAGCCCTTCCCACGGCACCCACAGCCCTCCGCCACCCAGCCCTGCCCACGGCACCCACAGCCCTCCCCCACCCAGCCCTTCCCACGGCACCCACCGCCCTCCGCCACCCAGCCCTGCCCACGGCACCCACAGCCCTCCACTCCGCCAGCCACCCGAAAGGAGATTGGCGGAGGTGCGGATTCCTGAGCAGCGGCTCCCTTACGACAGCCGCCACTCCTGACGGGGGAGAGCTGCGGCGCCTGGAGACCGTGTTCCAGACTTTGAGGAGGACCTGGTACAAGACGGGCAGCGCCAACAGAGAGTTCCGAAGACCCTGCTGGTCCACAGACAGGAGCCGCACGTCGTAGTTCAGGCCGAGCCCCTGGGGGGAGAAATCCGTCGCCAGGGCCCCACCGTGGAGGAGGCTCAGCGTACAGGTAACGCTGCAGAGTCTGAGGGTGGAAAGTGGCAGTCTGGGTGCGGAGGCACACCAGCGCCTGACCGCCCTCCGCAATCGGGAGACTCCAGACCCCCCCCAGCGACCCCGTGCAGTCGATTGTCCCAGAGGAACCGAAGCTGGGCTCTCTGGATGGTGGGACAAAGCCAGGGGGGGGGAGTCAGTGACCAGCACGGACCACAGCATGGAGGCGATCAGCTGGTTTATGACGAGAACTCGGCCCCTGTGGGACAGCACTCGGAGCCGTCCTGTCCAGCGTCCCAGGCCAGCGGTGACCTTGGTCTCCAGCTCCTGCCCGTTCGCCGGCCAGGCTCCCTCTGCCGGGCAAAGATGGACTCCCAGGTAGAGGCTGTTGGTCCGACTCCAGCTGAAGGGCCCGAGCTCCTCCGGGAGGGGGGTCCACCTGCCACGGACCGGCCAGGAGTCCGGAACATTTGGCCCAGTTGATCCGTGGGGAAGACGCGGCGGAGTAGACAGCTTGGCTCTCTCGCATCCTCCGGGGGTCCCCGGGGTCAGTGACCATGAGGAACACGGCATCAGCGTCCGCCGAGAGGACCACCCCCCCGTCCGGCTCGCGCAGAACCAGCCCCGTGAACCCCCTCCGCAGGAGGCACAGGAAAGGCTCCAGGCAGAGGGAATAATGTTGGCCGGACAGGGGGCAGCCCTGACGCACTCCTCTCCCAAAGCGAAGGGGCGCCGTCAGGGACCCGTTAACCTTAATCAGACTCTCCGAGGCGGCGGACAGTAACCGGATCCGGGCGACAAAATCCCACCCGAACCCGACAGCTCTCAGAGTCCCGAGCAAATCCCCGGGCCCCACCCTGTCGAACGCCTTCTCCTGGTCAAGAGACAGGGAGGCGCTCGACATACCAGTCCGCTGGGTAAAGTGAATAATGTCCCGGGCCAGGTGGATATTGTCATAGATTGTGCGGTCCGGGACTGTGTAGGACTGGTCAGGGTGAATCATGTGGTCCAGCTCGGGGCCAAGGCGTAAACACAGCCCCTTGGCGAAGATTTTATAGTCCGTGCTGAGGATGGAGACCGGTCGCCAGTTCTTAAGTCGGCGGTGATCCCCCTTCTTGGGCAGCAGGGCAATGACGGCCCTGCGCCCCGAAAGGGGCATCTCCCCGGTCGCGAAACATTCCCCCAGGACCCCCGCATAGTCGCTCCCCAGGACGTCCCAGCACGCCCTGAAGAACTCCACGGTCAGCCCGTCCAGTCCTGGGGATTTGCCCCGTGAGAGGCTGTCCAGGGGGCCGGTCAACTCTTGGAGGTTGATGGCATTATCGAGTTTGCCGGCGCCCTCCGGGCCCACCTGCGGCAGGTCCTCCCACAGAACTCTGCAAGCGTCCTCGCTGGACGGACCCGGAGAGAAGAGGTCGGAGTAAAAATCCCTGATCAGGGTCCTGACCCCCTCCGGATCCGAGACGAGGGGCCGGTCGTCGACCAGCAGCGTAGAAACCTGCCGACGGGCCCCGCGTCCTCTTTCCAGCGAGTAGAAGAAGCGGGAGCCGCGGTCCATGTCCGTTAGGAGACGGATCCGCGACCTCACGTCCTCGCCGCTGGACCCGGCCAGTTGCAGGTCCCGCAGTGCGCCCCTCTTCTCTCTGTACACCAGCCCCAGGGCCGGGTCCTCATCGGGCTGAGCGAGACGTGACTCCAGATCGAGGAGTTCCTCAGCCAGGTTGGCGATCGTGGAGTTCCGCCCCGCTGAAGACCCCTTCGTGTACCCCTGACAGAAGGCACGGATCTGGGCCTTGCCCACATCCCACCGTAGCCTCAAGGAGGGGAAGCCAACCCGCTCCCTTCTCCAGCCGGCCCAGAAACGGCAGAACGAGTCCAGGAACCGCTCATCCTCCAGCAGCAGGTTGTTAAAGTGCCAGTACGCGGACCGTGTCTGAGCGCGGGACGGGGCGAGACCCGCCCACACCAGGTGGTGATCCGAGCTCGGCACCTGCTCCATGGAGGCCGTCGGAACGCTGGGCAAGTACGTCTTGGAAATGTAAAGACGGTCGATGCTGGACGCTCTGAACTGGGGCCGCACAGAGGTGCGCCCCCGCAATTCAGGATGGAGAGTCCACCAGACATCCACCAAGTCAAAGGAGCCTAACCAGGTCCCTCAACTCCACCACCGCAGCCAGGCCGCACTGGACTCCGATGCGGTCCTTGTCCCGGAGGGTGCAATTGATATCCCCTCCGAGGACGATGCACTCGCCCGCCGGGATGGTGCTAAGAAGAGTGGACACCTTTTGGAAGAAAGTCGCCTGCTGCGGTCCGGTCACGGGAGCGGATACATTTACAAAGTGAATCACCGCTGCCCCGAAACGGGCCTTTAGGTGCAGCAGACGGCCTGGCACCGGCTCCTTGACCCCCAAGATCTCCGGCTGAAAATGTGGAGCCAACAAGATAGCCACCCCGCCCGAACGTGGGGCCAGGTGACTCATGAAGACTCCTCCTTGCCCCTCCAGGGTGCACTGAGCTTCGTCACCGGGATGGCCTGGGTTTCCTGCAGGAAGCACACCCCGTACTTTCCGTCCCGGAGGATAGACAAGAACTGAAGACGGTGGTGCGCGTGGCTGCTGCCGTTGATGTTGAGGCTGGCCATGGTTACCTCCATGTCAGCAGCAATAGTTATCCATCACCTTCAGTGCTCAGAGTGGGGGTACCGCCCCCTCCACTCCCTCAGGAGTCCCACAAGGAACTGAGCAGCTTGGCGCTGCTCCTCCTGGTCTTGATCGAACTCCCGGGCCTCTCTGACATAGGCCCGGGCGGAGCCAAGGAGCAGCCCCAGATTTCCCCAGCTGCCCAGGGCCAGCCGCACAAATTCCGGGTGACCATGGTGTGTTCCCAGAAATGTCCGGAGTTCCTCAGGGGGGACGAGGGGAGACTCGGTGCCGGGTGTGAGGGTGCCCTCTGCTTCGCTGCAGAGAGCGTCTAAATCCTCCTCCTCACCCGCGACCGAGCAGCCTTCCTCCTCCGAACGGTCACCTCCCGAGCTCGAGTCCCCCGCCACATGGAGTATGGTGGGCGGCACGGGCCCACCGGCTAACCCTTGGCCCGAGTCGACCCCAACCCCCAGGGTCGTCCTCAGGCAGGTCCCTCGCAGGCTCCTCCCGCGGCTCAGGGCCCGTGGACGGCGCCTCCACCCACGCCGGCGACTCCGGGACCTCGGAGAGACCCCCCGGAAACATGTCCGGGTTGAAAACAGGGCTCTCCGGCGTCGCCCGCCCGGGTGTAGAGGGCGGGGAGCCGTCCACGTCCTCCCCCGTCCACGGCCCACAGCGGCACGATGAGCGGTCGCTGCTGCTGCCGGCCCCCGGCGATGGTGAAGAGGAGGCGTCCGGTGAGGAAACTTGCACCGGGCGGGACGGGCCCCCAGGGGCTTCGACTCCGCTCGACCCCGGGTCCTCCTGCTCGGGGGGCGACAGCAGCTCGAGTGGCTCGGGGGCCTCGGAGGCCACCCCGGCCTTGCTTCTCTTCATTGTGTGCCCCGGGCCAGGCGTCGGGGGGATGGGCACCAACACGGGAGACCCACCCTCCTCCTCGCCCGGGGGGCCCCGGCAGCATCCCCCTCCCCCTCCTCCTCACCCCCTCCAGCGACCGCGGGGGGGTCTGGGGCCGGCCGCTGGGCAGAGGAGAGGGGGGCAGTGCTGGCGGGGGAGGGGGGGGCAGTGGCGCCGGAGGTGCCCCAGCCCTTTGCAGGCGTGGCCGCGCAGGACGTCCGCCGACCAGAACACTTTATGGGCCTCCCCCTGATGGGAGACCACGAAACCTCCTCGGTGACCTCAGGCAGAGGGGTGGTAGGACAGGAGGCCGGGCCTGCAGCCCTGGATGGTCCCAGTCCCACCTCAGGCAGAGGGGTGGGAGGACAGGAGGCCGGGCCTGCAGCTCTGGATGGTCCCACTCCCACCTCAGGCAGAGGGGTGGGAGGACAGGAGGCCGGGCCTGCAGCCCTGGATGGTCCCACTCCCACCTCAGGCAGAGGGGTGGTAGGACAGGAGGCTGGGCCTGCAGCCCTGGATGGTCCCAGTCCCACCTCAGGCAGAGGGGTGGGAGGACAGGAGGCCGGGCCTGCAGCTCTGGATGGTCCCAGTCCCACCTCAGGCAGTGGGGTGGTAGGACAGGAGGCCGGGCCTGCAGCCCTGGATGGTCCCACTCCCACCTCAGGCAGAGGGGTGGGAGGACAGGAGGCCGGGCCTGCAGCCTGGATGGTCCCACTCCCACCTCAGGCAGAGGGGTGGGAGGACAGGAGGCCGGATCTGCAGCCCTGGATGGTCCCACTCCCACCTCAGGCAGAGGGGTGGAGGACAGGCCGGGCCTGCAGCCCTGGATGGTCCCAGTCCCACCTCAGGCAGAGGGGTGGTAGGACAGGAGGCTGGGCCTGCAGCCCTTGATGGTCCCAGTCCCACCTCAGGCAGAGAGGTGGGAGGACAGGAGGCTGGGCCTGCAGCCCTATATGGTCCCAGTCCCACCTCAGGCAGAGAGGTGGGAGGACAGGAGGCTGGGCCTGCAGCCCTATATGGTCCCAGTCCCACCTCAGGCAGAGGGGTGGGAGGACAGGAGGCTGGGCCTGCAGCCTGAATGGTCCCACCTCAGGCAGAGGGGTGGGGGACAGGAGGCTGGGCCTGCAGCCCTGGATGGTCCCACTCCCACCAGGCACAACACAAGCTGGGGCAGGTAGGATCGGGGAACTCCACTTCCTCACACCACCAACAGCTCTCACTTCAAGCTCTCTCACTTCACACTGAAGCTCCACTCAGCAACACACACAGACACACACTGAACAAGAGGGGCAATGTTTTCAGTGAAGTGGGAGGATTGGCCCCTCAGACTCAGATTTATCCTCAGTGAGCTGTGAGCAAACTCCAGCCCCAGTCTCTGACACGTGTGGAATGTCTGCCTCTGAGGACAGCTCACTATTGACATGTAAATGACTGACAAGAGATACCAATCTCCTTACTGTTGATAAATGACACAGCATTGGATCCAGCAACTGCTGTCTTAACACAATCCTCCCACAGGGACCACATTTCTGTATAACAGAATTGAAGCATAAGTTAAAATTCTATTGGGAAATGATTAGAAACAGTATTGGTTGAGATCTCATCAGAGATCTGTGTACAGACCTACCCCCTGACTGTCTGTCATGAATGTTTTCAGTCTGTCCGCTGTGATTATTTACTAAAGATGTGTCTTCAAAGGAGAGGCCAGAGGCATTTGTCCTGTCTGTGGTTATGTTAATTCAGGGCACAGCAACAGATCTAGCAAAGTCCTGTGCTTACTTCAGTCTTGATGTTAATATTTATTTCCTCCTGAGTTTCTGACTAGTTTGGGATGTCTATTCGTCTGTCTCCCAAGGACAGCTTTCTATACTCTGAGTAAAGACCGGCAAGGAACCCGAAGACGTTCCTGCCTTGGGAGTCTTTGACGGGGACAATCTTATTCTGTTCCTCACAGACAGATTTCCTCAGTGAGCTGCTCTATAAATTTGGATTCAATTTGATTTTTCCCACTGGGAGATGTAAAGTTTATTCCTGAATGGTCCCACTCCCCCTCCCCAGAAGCTGCGGTCCCCCTCCCCCTCCCCCAGCAGCCGCGGTGCCCCTCCCCCTCCCCCAGCAGCCGCGGTCCCCCTCCCCCTCCCCCAGCAGCTGCGGTCCCCCCTCCCCCTCCCCAGCAGCCGCGGTCCCCCTCCCCAGCAGCCGCGGTCTCGCTCCCCTCCCCCAGCAGCCGCAGTCCCCCTCCCCTCCCCCAGCAGCCGCGGTCCCCCTCCCCAGCAGCCACGGTCCCCCTCCCCTCCCCCAGCAGCCGCGGTCCCCCTCCCCCTCCCCCAGCGGCCGCGGTCTCCCTCCCCCTCCCCCAGCAGCCGCAGTCCCCCTCCACCTCCCCCAGCAGCCGCAGTCCCCCTCCCCCTCCCCAGCAGCCACGGTCCCCCCTCCCCTCCCCCAGCAGCCGCGGTCCCCCTCCCCCTCCCCCAGCGGCCGCGGTCTCCCTCCCCCTCCCCCAGCAGCCGCAGTCCCCCTCCACCTCCCCCAGCAGCCGCGGTCCCCCTCCCCAGCAGCCGCAGTCCCCGTCCCCCTCCCCCAGCAGCCGCAGTCTCCTCCCCCTACCCCAGCAGCCGCAGTCCCCCTCCCCTCCCCCAGCAGCGGCGGTCCCCCTCCCCAGCAGCCGCGGTCCCCCTCCCCTCCCCCAGCAGCCGCGGTCTCCCTCCCCCTCCCCCAGCAGCCGCAGTCCCCCTTCCCCAGCAGCCGCGGTCCCCTCCCCAGCAGCGGCGGTCCCCCTCCCCAGCAGCCGCAGTCCCCCTCCCCCTCCCCCAGCAGCCGCGGTCACTCTCCCCTCCCCAGCAGCTGCGGTCCCCCTCCCCCAGCAGCCGCGGTCACTCTCCCCTCCCACAGCAGCCGCGGTCCTCCCTCTCCCCAGCAGCCGCAGTCCCCCTCTCTCTCCCCCAGTATCCGCGGTCTCCCTCCCCCTCCCCCAGCAGCCGCAGTCCCCGTCCCCCTCCCCAGCAGCGGCGGTCCCCCTCCCCAGCAGCCGCAGTCCCCCTCCCCCTCCCCAGCAGCCGCGGTCACTCGCCCCTCCCACAGCAGCCGCGGTCCCCCTCCCCCTCCCCAGCAGCCGCGGTCCCCCTCCCCCTCCCCAGCAGCTGCGGTCCCCCTCCCCCTCACCAGCAGCCGCGGTCCCCCTCCACCCCACTCCCCCAGCAGCCGCGGTCCCCCTCGAACAGCAGCCGCGGTCCCCCTCCCCCTCCCCAGCAGCCGCGGTCCCCCCTCCCCCTCCCCAGCAGCTGCGGTCCCCCCTCCCCCTCACCAGCAGCCCGTGGTCCCCCTCCACCCCTCTCCCCCAGCAGCCGCAGTCCCCGTCCCCTCCCCAGCAGCTGCGGTCCCCCTCCCCCAGCAGCCGCGGTCCCCCTCCCCTCCCCCAGCAGCCGCGGTCCCCCTCCCCTCCCCAAGTAGCCGCGGTCCTCCTCCCACTCCCCAGCAGCCGCGGTCCCCCTCCACCCCTCTCCCCCAGTAGCCGCGGTCCCCCTCCCCCTCCCACAGCAGCCACGGTGCTCCTCCCCCTCCACCCCTCTCCCCCAGCAGCCGCAGTCCCCCTCCCCCTCCCCCAGCAGCCGCGGTCCCCCTCCCCTCCCCCACCAGCTACGACCCCCCTCCCCCAGCAGCCGCGGTCCCCCTCCCACAGCAGCCTCGGTCCCCCTCACCCTCCCCAGCCGCCGCGGTCCCCCTCCCCCATCAGCCGCGGACCCCTCCGCCCTCCCCCAGCAGCTGCGGTCCCCCTCCGCCCTCCCCCAGCAGCCACGACCCCCCTCCCCCAGCAGCCGCGGTCCCCCTCCCACAGCAGCCTCGGTGCCCCTCCCCCTCCCCAGCCGCCGCGGTCCCCCTCCCCCATCAGCCGCGGACCCCTCCGCCCTCCCCCAGCAGCTGCGTCCCCCTCCGCCCTCCCCCAGCAGCCGGGGTCCCCCTCCCCCAGCAGCCGGGGTTTTCCTCCCCCAGCAGCCGGGGTCCCCCTCCCCCTCCCCCAGCAGCCGCGGTGTTATCCGGGGCCGGCTGCTGGGCAGACGGATAGGTGGTAGAGGAGAGGCGGGCAGTGCCAGACGCTGCCGCCGCGGAGGTGGTGTTGGCGGAGGCAGTCTGGGCGGGGCAGTGTCCCAGCTCGCTGCAGGCCTGGCACCGCAGGCCATCCGCTGTCCAAAACACCCTGTGGTCCTCCCCTTGATGGGTGTCATGTGAGAGTGTCTTCCAGAGCTGGGTGCAGCTGGGTTTTTAGCTCAGCCAGTTTGCAGTTTTAGTTTCAGTTTTGAGGAAAAGAGCTTGTCTGTGTCTGTGTTTGCAGTGAGCTGGATCTGCTGTGATCTATGCCATGAAAGACTATCTCTGAATCATTTGGGTAATTTAAACTCGTAATAGTAATGCCTTTAACCTGATGTGTGGCTGTTTAAAGGTGTTAAGTCTGTTGGATGTTTAAAGGAACATTTTGAGGGTTTATTTCGTGTTGTATTAATTTCGGGGTTCTCTTTGAAGTAAGGGGTGTTAAGTGATCCAATGTTTATTTGAAAGGTTAAGTTGAGTTCCTGAAATAAACATTGTTTTGTGTTTAAAAACCCACGTGTCCATAATTGTAATCCCACACCTGGAGAACAAGTCGTGCGCTTTCAAAAGCAACAATAGCATTAAAGAGGGAGGTTGGTTGAACTCATGATACATTTGGGGTTCTGAAAACGCCTCTCCCATAACATTGAGATCACAAAACGTCCCTCCGTGACCTCCTCCGGGTCAGACAGGTACAAACCTGGCGGCGGAAGGAGTAGACATGGCGGAGGGAGGGGTCCCGCAGGCCGAGCGTCAGCGGCGCCGCCCCGGACCTGACCTCCCCCAGTAGGTTGTGATGGGGCAGGAGGAGCTCGGTGGGGAGGGAGGGCGGGACGTTTGATAGAACAACACGTTCTGCGGTGGCCTCCAGCGGCTCCACCGCCACGTGTGTCCCGCCCACCGTGAGCCCCCTTTCCAGGGCCCGGTGGGCCGCCTGCTCGGCCCGCAGGAAGAACCCGGCCTTGCCGTACATCCGCGAGGCGGCTACGATGGCCGAGGGGCCGACAGCCCCGCCTATCGCACGGGTGCCCGCCTCAATGGTCATGGTAGGGTGGGCATAGCACTTCACCCCCAGCTGCAGCGTGAGCAGGCGGGAGGGCGAGGGCACCGCGGGGGCAGCGGAGCGACGGGAGGCTGCCGCCCCCACATAATGTCTTGTCCGCCCTGCCCCCGGCAGAGTGGAGGATGCCCCCGAGGTGCTGGCCAGAGGGTGGGAGGGCAGGAGGCTGGGCCTGCAGTCCTGGATGGTCCCAGTCCCACCTCAGGCAGAGGGGTGGGAGGGAAAGGAGGCTGGGCCTGCAGCACTGGATGGTCCCACTCCCACCTCAGGCAGAGGGGTGGGAGGGCAGGAGGCTGGGCCTGCAGCCCTGGATGGTCCCAGTCCCACCTCAGGCAGAGTGGTGGGAGGGACAGGAGGCTGGGCCTGCAGCCCTGGATGGTCCCACTCCCACCTCAGGCAGAGGGGTGGGAGGGCAGGAGGCTGGGCCTGCAGCCCTGGATGGTCCCGCCCCCACCTCAGGCAGAGGGGTGGGAGGACAGGAGACTGGCCCTGCAGCCCTGGATGGTCCCGCCCCCACCTCAGGCAGAGGGGTGGGAGGACAGGAGGCCTGGCCTGCAGCCCTGGATGGTCCCAGTCCCACCTCAGGCAGAGGGGTGGGAGGGCAGGAGGCCGGCCCTGCAGCCCTGGATGGTCCCAGTCCCACCTCAGGCAGAGGGGTGGGGGACAGGAGGCCGGGCCTGCAGCCCTGGATGGTCCCACTCCCACCTCAGGCAGAGGGGTGGGAGGACAGGAGTCCGGGCCTGCAGCCCTGGATGGTCCCACTCCCACCTCAGGCAGAGGGGTGGGAGGGCAGGAGGCTGGGCCTGCAGCCCTGGATGGTCCCAGTCCCACCTCAGGCAGAGGAGTGGGAGGACAGGAGGCCGGGCCTGCAGCCCTGGATGGTCCCAGTCCCACCTCAGGCAGAGGGGTGGGAGGACAGGAGGCTGGGCCTGCAGCCCTGGATCGTCACACTCCCACCTCAGGCAGAGGGGTGGGGGACAGGAGGCCGGGCCTGCAGCCCCGAATGGTCCCGCTCCCACATCAAGCAGAGGGGTGGGAGGACAGGAGGCTGGGCCTGCAGCCCTGGATGGTCCCGCTCCCACCTCAGGCAGAGGTGTGGGAGGACAGGAGGCCAGGCCTGCAGCTCTGGATGGTCCCAGTCCCACCTCAGGCAGAGGGGTGGGAGGGCAGGAGGCTGGGCCTGCAGTCCTGGATGGTCCCACTCCCACCTCAGGCAGAGGGGTGGGAGGAGAGGAGGCCGGGCCTGCAGCCCCGAATGGTCCCGCTCCCACGTCAAGCAGAGGCGTGGGAGGACAGGAGGCTGGGCCTGCAGCCCTGGATGGTCCCGCTCCCACCTCAGGCAGAGGGGTGGGAGGACAGGAGGCCGGGCCTGCAGCCCTGGATGGTCCCGCTCCCACCTCAGGCAGAGGGGTGGGAGGACCGGAGGCCGGGCCTTCAGCACTGGATGGTCCCAGTCCCACGTCAGGCAGAGGGGTGGGAGGACAGGAGGCCGGGCCTGCAGCCCTGGATGGTCCCAGCCCCACCTCAGGCAGAGGGGTGGGAGGACAGGAGGCCGGGCCTGCAGCCCTGGATGGTCCCACTCCCACCTCAGGCAGATGGGTGGGAGGACAGGAGGCTGGGCCTGCAGCCCTGGATGCTCCCACTCCCACCTCAGGCAGAGGGGTGGGAGGACAGGAGGCCGGGCCTGCAGCCCTGGATGGAACCAGTCCCACCTCAGGCGGAGGGTGGGAGGACAGGAGGCCGGGCCTGCAGCCTGGATGGTCCCAGTCCCACCTCAGGCAGAGGGGTGGGAGGACAGGAGGCCGGGCCTGCAGCCTGGATGGTCCCAGTCCCACCTCAGGCAGAGGGGTGGGGAGAACAGGAGGCCGGGCCTGCAGCCTGGATGGTCCCAGTCCCACCTCAGGCAGAGGGGTGGGGAGGACAGGAGACTGGGCCTGCAGCCCTGGATGGTCCCAGTCCCACCTCAGGCAGAGGGGTGATCAAACCGTGATCTTTATCAATGATGAGAAGGCGGAGACAGTGGAAGTTTAAACTGGACAGATATTTCACAGCTGGATTCACACAATACAGACAGCAACATATCGTAGTTTGTGGAAGTGCCACAAATGTTGTCAAATGCAGGACGTGGGGTCCCTCAATGTTTCAATCTTGCTGAGAGAATGTCAGCCCACAGGGACAACATTTCTGTTTAATAGGACTGATGGACAAGTTAAAATAGTTCCGTTTCAAAGTTTAAAATAACCAGTCATTTTTCTGTGCAGCTTTCGGAATCTGTCAGTGGAATTTACTTCACACAGGCAAGTTTAACAAGTGTATGGGGAACTGATTAGAAGTTTTGATGGAGATATTCCTGCATTCTGGAAATGTGTGAGATCTATTTCGGGTTGGGAAATGGATTGAGGATCAAAGGAAGCAGTTGTTTTTTAACTACATTAGACTGAGAGCCTTGAAGATTCACAACTTCCATGTGCTGTGAGAAAGGATTGATTAACCAAGGCCTATTATTCAAATACTTCAGACAAGTGAATAAGCTACAGGAACATTGAATACACAGACAGAGACAAGCAGACACTTGTAATCGGAGCTTAAACTTCACGTTTGAATGTGAAGGGCAGAAATAAACAAGAGTCCACCCTGGGATTCAGTGCAATTTAAGTTCTGCTTTTCCAAAAAATGAAAATAACTATCTGCAATGAAAAATGCCTTGGACAGGACAGAGGGATTTTGACTCTGTATTTAAGCCCAGACAGTATTTGTGTTGTGAGTGTTTGATGGGCAGTGTAGATGAAGCTTTACTCTGAAACACTAGAATTCAGTCTCAGGGCTGATTTAATCAAAATGCTTCAGAATAATAATTGATATTGTACATCTCGTGTGTGTCTCAGTGACAGCTCTGAAACACGTACAGCACAATCTCATCCTGTTTCTGTGTCTCTCTCTCTGAAATTAGCCAGTCCATTTCCTAAATTACCACCTTTCAAAAGGGCTCCATTGCCTGTGAAGCAGTTTGTGATACCCAAGGGTTATGAAAAGTGCTTCAGAATTATCTGTCCCCAAGCTGCTGTGAGGATGTTCAGAGTCAGTGTGTGACTTGGGTCACACACAGGCCAGATACACCTCTCCAAGTTAAAGGTGGAGAATGGATCTCGCTCCATTTGAAAGATGTATTGACCCAGTCTGTCTGAGTTTGAGTATCTGTGTTTCTGTACACGTGTGTGTGTGTTGGGGGGGGGGGGTTATGTGTGGCATTATTTACGCGGCACTGGAAGTTACACGGTAGCACAGTGGTTAGCACTGCGGCCTCACAGCTCCAGAACCCCAGGTTCGAATCCCGGCTTGGGTCGCAGTCTGTGCGGAGTCTGCACGTTCTCCCCTTGTCCGCGTGGGTTTCTCCCGGGTGCTCCGGTTTCCCCCCTGACGTCCCGAAGGGCGTGCTGTTTGGTGAATTGGACATTATGTATTCACCCTCAGTGTACCCGAACAGGCACCAGAGTTTGGCGACTAGGGACTTTTCTCAGTAACTTCATTGCAGTGTGTGACTGTGTGTCTGTGTGTGTCTGTGTGTGTGTGTGTGTGTGTGCCTGTGTGTGTGTGTGCCTGTGTGTGTGTGCGTGTGTGTGTGTGTGTGCCTGTGTGTGTGTGTGTGTGTGCGTGTGTGTGTGTGCCTGTGTGTGTGTGTGTGCCTGTGTGTGTGTGTGTGCCTGTGTGCGTGTGCGTGTGTGTGTGTGTGTGCCTGTGTGTGTGTGCCTGTGTGTGTGTGTGTGTGTGTGCCTGTGTGTGTGCCTGTGTGTGCCTGTGTGTGTGTGCGTGTGTGTGTGTGTGTGTGCCTGTGTGTGTGTGCCTGTGTGTGTGTGTGTGTGCCTGTGTGTGTGTGTGTGCCTGTGTGTGTGGTCGTGTGTGTGTGCCTGTGTGTGTGCCTGTGCGTGTGTGTGTGTGTGTGCCTGTGTGTGTGTGTGTGTGCCTGTGTGTGTGTGTGTGTGTGCGCCTGTGTGTGTGCCTGTGTGTGTGTGTGTGCCTGTGTGTGTGTGCGTGTGTGTGTGCCTGTGCGTGTGTGTGTGTGTGTGCCTGTGTGTGTCTGTGTGTGTGTGTGCCTGTGTGTGTGTGTGTGTGTGCCTGTGTGTGTGTGTGCCTGTGTGTGTGTGCGTGTGTTGTGTGTGTGCCTGTGTGTGTGTGCCTGTCTGTGTGTGTGTGTGTGTGTGCCTGTGTGTGTGCCTGTGTGTGTGTGTGTGCCTGTGTGTGTGTGCGTGTGTGTGTGCCTGTGTGTGTGTGTCTGTGTGTGTGTGTGTGTGTGTGTATCTGTGTGTCTCAGTTTGACTTTGTTGAGTACTGATTGAAGATAATGAGATAGAAAGTTTGATAGAAAGTTTGGCAGCATTGTCGGTGTAAACAATAATGACAGAGACAGTGTGAACCCTGAAGAGAGCGCCATACCTGGGCCCACTCCCCTATCCCGTCGCTGTCACCCCACCTAACCTGAACATCTTTAGATACTGTGGGCAATTTGGATTTATCACGGCCAACCCACCTAACCTGCACGTCTTTGGACGGTGGGAGGAAACCGGAGCACCCGCAGGAAGCCCACGCAGACACGGGGAGGACGTCCAGACTCCGCACAGACAGTGACCTAAGCCGGGAATCGAACCTGGGACCCTGTAGCTGTGAGGCAGCAGTGCTAACCACTGTTCAATCCCGGCTCTGGGTCACTGTCCGTGTGGAGTTTGCACATTCTCCCCGTGACTGCCTGGGTCTCACCCCCACAACCCAAAGATGTGCAGGGCAGGTGGATGGGCCGCGCTAACTTGCCCCTGAATTGGAAAAACTGAACAGGGCTCTGGATTTATTGAAAAAATCTTTTTATTGCCGTTTCCACAATTCTGTGCATTGCGGCTTGTTTACATTTCTCAGAGAGTGAAAAGGCTTTCTCTTACGTTTCTATCGTTACAAACTGTTGCCGTTCAGTTCGGCGTGTCTGCCCCCCCCCCCCCCAACCCCCCTTTCCCTAACCCTTCCCCTCTCTCCCCCGCAGACCTCCGTGATGCCCTTCCGGGCCGACCTGGTGTGTGACCCCCTGCTCCTTGTTTACCCCCTTAACCCCCCTTTATTTTCTCCCACCATCGGTTTCAGCCGTGTTCTTTCAGTGGATTGGGGGGGGTTCCCCCTCCCCATCTCTCTCAGTGGGGGAAGGGGTCCCCCTCTCCATCCCTCTCGGTGGGGGGGGGGTTCCCCCCTCTCCATCTCTCTCGGTGGGGGGGAATGTTCCCCCCTCTCCATCTCTCTCGGTGGGGGGGGGGGTTCCCCCCTCTCCATCTCTCTCGGTGGGGGGGGGGGGGTGTTCCCCCTCTCCATCTTCCTCGGTGGGGTGGGGGTTCCCCCCTCTCCATCTCTCTCAGTGGGGGGTGTTCACCCTCTCCATCTCTCTCTGTGGGGGGGGGGTCCCCCCTCTCCATCTCTCTCGGTGGGGAGGGGGTTCACCCCTCTCCATCTCTCTCGGTGGTGGGGCGGGGGTTCACCCCTCTCGATCTCTCTCGGTGGGGGGGCGGACCCCCTCTCCATCCCTCTCGGTGGGAGGTGGTTCCCCCTCTCCATCTTTCTCGGTGGGGGGGGGGGTTCCCACCTCTCCATCCCTCTCAGTGGGGGGGGGGGGTTTCCCCCTCTCCATCCCTCTCGGTAGGGGGGATCCCCCCTCTCCATCCCTCTCGGTGGGGAGGTGGCTCCCCCTCTCCATCTCTCTCGGTGGGGGTGGGGGTTCCCCCCTCTCCATCCCTCTCGGTGGGGAGGTGGCTCCCCCTCTCCATCTCTCTCGGTGGGGGTGGGGGTTCCCCCCTCTCCATCCCTCTCGGTGGGGGTGGTGGTTCCCCCTCTCCATCTCTCTCGGTGGGGGTGGGGGTTCCCCCCTCTCCATCCCTCCTGGTGGGGGGGGTTCCCCCCTCTCCTTCTCACTCGGTGGGGGTGGGGGGCTTCCCCCTCTCCATCCCTCTCGGTGGGGGGGTCCCCCCTCTTGATCTCTCTCGGTGGGGGGGTCCCCCCTCTCCATCCCTCTCAGTGGGGGTTGGGGTTCCCCCCTCTCCACAACTCTCGGTGGGGGGGGGTTCCCCCCTCTCCATACCTCTCGGTGGGGTGGGGGTTCCCCCCTCTCTATCCCTCTCGGTGGGGGGGGGGTCCCCCCTCTCCATCTCTCTCGGTGGGGGGGGGGGGTTCCCCCTCTCCGTCTCTCTCGGTGGGGGGTCCCCTCTCTCCATCACTCTCGTTGGGGGGGGGGGGTGGTGTTATCCCCTCTCCATCTCTCTCATAGAACATTACAGCGCATTACAGGCCCTTCGGCCCTCGATGTTGCGCCGACCTGTGAAACCACTCTAAAGCCCATCTACACTATTCCCTTATCGTCCATATGTCTATCCAATGACCATTTGAATGCCCTTAGTGATGGCGAGTCCACTACTGTTGCAGCAGGGCATTCCACGCCCTTACTACTCTCTGAGTAAAGAACGTACCTCTGACATCTGTCTTATATCTATCTCCCCTCAATTTAAAGCTATGTCCCCTCGTGATGGACATCACCATCCAAGGAAAAAGACTCTCACTGTCCACCCTATCCAATCCTCTGATCATCTTGTATGCCTCAATTAAGTCACCTCTTAACCTTCTTCTCTCTAACGAAAACAGCCTCAAGTCCCTCAGCCTTTCCTCATAAGATCTTCCCTCCATACCAGGCAACATTCTGTTAAATCTCCTCTGCACCCTTTCCAATGCTTCCACATCCTTCCTATCATGCGGCGACCAGAACTGTACGCAATTCTCCAAATGCGGCCGCACCAGAGTTTTGTACAGCTGCAACATGACCTCATGGTCTGAAACTCAGACACTCTACCAATAAAAGCTAACACACCGTACGCCTTCTTAACAACCCTCTCAACCTGAGTGGCAACTTTCAGGGATCTATGTATATGGTCACCGAGATCTCTCTGCTCATCCACACTGCCAAGAATCTTACCATTAGCCCAGTACTCTGTCTTCCTGTTATTCCTTCCGAAATGAATCACCTCACACTTTTCTGCATTAAACTCCATTTGCCACCTCTCAGCCCAGCGCTGCAGCTTATCTATGTCCCTCTGTAACTTGTAACATCCTTCCGCACTGTCCACAACTCCACCGACTTTAGTGTCATCTCCAAATTTACTCACCCATCCTTCTACGCCCTCCTCCAGGTCATTTATAAAAATGACAAACAGCAGTGGACCCAAAACAGATCCTTGTGGTACACCACTAGTAACTGGACTCCAGTCTGAACATTTCCCATCAACCACCACCCTTTGTCTTCTTCCAGCTAGCCAATTTCTGATCCAAACTGCTAAATCTCCCTGAATCCCATGCTTCTGTATTTTCTGCAGTAGCCCACCGTGGGGAACCTTGTCAAACGCGTTACTGAAATCCATATACACCACATCAACTGCTTTACCCTCATCCACCTGTTTCTCACCTTCTCAAAGAACTCTATATGGTTTGTGAGGCACAACCGACCCTTCACGAAACCGTGTTGACTATGTCTAATCAAATTATTCCTTTCCAGATGATTATACACCCTATCTCTTATAAACCTTTCCAAGATTTTGCCCACAACAGAAGTTAGGCTCACTGGTCTATATTTACCGGGGTTGTCTCTACTCTCCTTCTTGAACAAGGGGACAACATTTGCTATCCTCCAGTCTTCTGGCACTATTCCTGTTGACAAAGATGACTTAAAGATCAAAGCCAAAGGCTCTGTAATCTCCTCCCTAGCTTCCCAGAGAATCCTAGGATAAATCGTATCCGCCCCAGGGGACTTATAAATTTTCACCCTTTCCAGAATAGTTAACACCTCCTCCTTATGAACCTCAAGCCCTTCTAGTATAGTAGCCTGAATCTCAGTATTCTCCTCGTCAACATTGTCTTTTTGCTGTGTGAATAGTGTTGAAAAATATTCATATAGCACCTCGCCTATGTCCTCGGACTCCAAGCACAACTTCCCACTACTGTCCTTGACTGGCCCTACTCTTACCCTAGTCACTCTTTTATTCCTGACATATCTATAGAAAGCTTTAGGGTTATCCTTGACCTACCTTCCAAAGACTTCTCATGTCCCCTCCTGGCTCTTCTTAGCTCTCTCTTTAGGTCCTTCCTAGCTAACTTGTAACTCTCGAGCGCCCTTACTGAACCTTCATGTCTCATCTTTACATTAGCCTCCTTATCCTTCCTTCTTCCTCCAGGCAAGTGTTTCAACTGCCTTAGTAAACCACGGTTCCCTTGCTCGACCACTTCCTCCGTGTCTGACAGGTACATACTTATCAAGGACACGCAGTAGCTGTTCCTTGAACAAGCTCCACATTTCCATTGTGCCCATCCCCTGCAGTTTTCCTCTCCGTCACGGTGGGGGTGGGGGGGAAGGGTCCCCCCTCTCCATCTCTCTCGGTGGGTGGGGGGTTCCCGCCTCTCCATCTCCCTCGGTGGGTGGGGTCCCCCTCTCCATCTCTCTCGGTGGGGGGTCCCCCCTCTACATCTCTCTCGTTGGGGTGGGTCCACCCTCTCCATCTCTCTCGGTGGGGTCAGGGTTCCCCTCTCTCCATCTCTCTCGGTGGAGGGGGGACACCCCTCCATCTCTCTCGGCAGGGGGGGGGTCCATCCGCTCCATCTCTCTCTGTGGATGGAGAGTTCCCCCCACTCCATCTCTCTCGGTGGGTGGGGGGGTTCCCGCCTCTCTATCTCTCTCGGTGGGGGGTCCCCTCTCGCCATCTCTCTCGGTGGGGGGTCCCCTCTCTCCATCTCTCTCGGTGGGGGGTCCCCTCTCTCCATCTCTCTCGGTGGGGGGGACCCCGTCTCCATCTCTCTCGCCGGGGGGGGGGGAGGGGATCCACCCTCTCCATCTCTCTCGGTGGAGGGGGAGTTCCCCCCTCTCCATCTCTCCCGTTGGGGGGGGTGGTTCCACCCTCTCCATCTCTCTCTCGGTGGGGGGGGGGTTCCCCCTTCTCCATCTCTCTCGGTGGGTGGGGGGTTCCCGCCACTCCATCTCTCTCGGTGGGGGGGTCCCCCTCTCCATCTCTCTCGGTGGGGGGACCCCCTCTCCATCTCTCTCGGCGGGGGGGGGGGGGGGGAGGGGATCCACCCTCTCCATCTCTCTCGGTGGAGGGGGAGTTCCCCCCTCTCCATCTCTCCCGTTGGGGGGGGGGGGGTGGTTCCACCATCTCTCTCTCGGTGGGGGGGGGGGGTTCCCCCTTCTCCATCACGCTTTGTGGGGGGTCTCCTTCTCCATCTCTCTCGGTGGGGGGAGGGGGGTTCCACCCGCTCCATCTCTCTCTGTGGGGGGGGGTCCCCCTTCTCCATCTCGCTCGGTGGGAGGGTGTTCCCCTTCTCCATCTCTCTCGGTGTGGGGGGGGGGGGTTCCCCTTCTCCATCTCTCTCGGTGGGGGGGTTCCCCTTCTCCATCTCTCTCGGCAAGGGGGGGGGGGAAGGGTGTTCTCCCCTCTCCATCTCTCTCGGTTTCTGCGTCTCTCCGTCTCTCTCTGGGACTCTGCCAAAACAAAATCCACAATCAGCAGTCGGCCATTTTATGTCAGTTCACGGTGGCCATTTTATGTCAGTTCACGGTGGCCATTTTACATCAGTTCACGATAGCCATTAGTATGTCAGTTCATAATGGCCATTGTATGTCAGTTCACGGTGGCCATTTTATGTCGGTTCACGGGAGCCATTTTATGTCAGTTCACAATAGCAATTTTATGTCAGTTAACAATGGACAGTTCATGTCAGTTCACGGGGGCCTTTTTAGGTCAGGTCGCAATGGCCATTTTATATCAGTTCACGGTGGCAATTGTTTATCAGTTCACAATGGCCATTTTATGTCAGTTCACAATGGCCATTTTATGTCAGTTCACAATGGCCATTTTATGTCACTGCTCCCCCACACAGTCAGCACTGTCAGTGCTCCCACCAGACAGCCAGCACTGTCAGTGCTCCCCACACAGCCAGCACTGTCAGTGCTCCCCCCACACAGCCAGCACTGTCAGAGCTCCCCCCACACAGCGAGCACTGTCAGTGCTCCCCCACACAGCCAGCACTGTCAGTGCTCCCACCACACAGCCAGCACTGTCAGTGCTCCGCCCACGCAGCCAGCACTGTCAGTGCTCCCACCACAGAGCCAGCACTGTCAGTGCTCCCCCCACACAGCCAGCACTGTCAGTGCTCCCCCACACAGCCAGCACTGTCAGTGCTCCCCCACACAGCCAGCACTGGCAGTGCTCCCCCACACAGCCAGCACAGTCAGTGCTCCCCCCACACAGCCAGCACTGTCAGTGCTCCCCCACACAGCCAGCACTGTCAGAGCTCCCCACACACATCCAGCACTATCAGTGCTCCCACCACACAGCCAGCACTGTCAGTGCTCCCACCACACGGCCAGCACTGTCAGTGCTCCCACAACACAGCCAGCATTGTCAGTGCTTCACACACAGACAGCACTGTCAGTGCTCCCCCCACACAGCCAGCACTGTAAGTGCTCCCCCCACACAGCCAGCACTGTCAGTGCTCCCCCATACAGTCAGCACGATCAGTGCTTCCCCACAAAGCCAGCACTGTCAGTGCTCCCCCACACAGCCAGCACTGTCAGTGCTGTCACCACACAGCCAGCACTGTCAGTGCTCCCACCACACAGCCAGCACTGTCAGTGCTCCACCCACACAGCCAGCACTGTCAGAGCTCCCCACACACATCCAGCACTATCAGTGCTCCCACCACACAGCCAGCACTGTCAGTGCTCCCACCACACAGCCAGCACTGTCAGTGCTCCCACAACACAGCCAGCATTGTCAGTGCTTCACACACAGACAGCACTGTCAGTGCTCCCCCACACAGCCAGCACTGTAAGTGCTCCCCCCACACAGCCAGCACTGTCAGTGCTCCCCCATACAGTCAGCACGATCAGTGCTCCCCCACAAAGCCAGCACTGTCGGTGCTCCCCCACACAGCCAGCACTGTCAGTGCTGTCACCACATAGCCAGCACTGTCAGTGCTCCCACCACACAGCCAGCACTGTCAGTGCTCCCCCCACGCAGACAGCACTGTCAGTGCTCCCCCACACAGACAGCACTGTCTGTGCTGCCCCCACACAGCCAGCACTGTCAGTGCTCTCACCACACAGCCAGCACTGTCAGTGCTCCCCCACACAGCCAGCACTGTCAGTGCTCCCACCACGCAGCCAGCACTGTCAGTGCTCCCCCACACAGCCAGCACTGTCAGAGCTCCCCCCCCCCACACAGCCAGCAGTGTCAGTGCTCCCACCACACAGCCAGCACTGTCAGTTCTCTCACTACACAGCCAGCACTGTCAGTGCTCCCCCCACGCAGACAGCACTGTCAGTGCTCCCCCAGACAGACAGCACTGTCTGTGCTCCCACCACGCAGCCAGCACTGTCAGTGCTCCCCCACATAGCCAGCACTGTCAGAGCTCCCTCCCCCCCACACAGCCTGCAGTGTCAGTGCTCCCCCACACAGCCAGCACTGTCAGTGCTCCCTCACACAGCCAGCACTGTCAGTCCTCTCACCACACAGTCAGAACTGTCAGTGCTCCCCCCACACAGACAGCACTATCAGTGCTCCCACCACACAACCAGCACTGTCCGTGCTCCCCAAAGAGCCAGCACTGTCTGTGCTCCTCCCACACACAGCCAGCACTGTCAGTGCTCTCACCACACAGCCAGCACGGTCACTGCTCCCCCCACACAGCCAGCACCGTCTGTGCTCACCCACGCAGCCAGCACTGTCATTGCTCCCACCACACAGCCAGCACTGTCAGTGCTCCCACCACACAGCCAGCACTGTCCGTGCTCCCACCACACAGCCAGCACTGTCAGTGCTCCCACCACACAGCCAGCACTGTCAGTGCTCCCACCCAACAGCCAGCACTGTCAGTGCTCCCCCACACAGCCAGCACTGTCAGTGCTCCCACCACACAGCCAGCACTGTCAGAGCTCCCCCGACACAGCCAGCACTGTCAGTGCTCCCCCACACAGCCAGCACTGTCAGTGCTCCCCCACACAGCCAGCACTGTCAGTGCTCCCACCACACAGCCAGCACTGTCAGTGCTCCGCCCACGCAGCCAGCACTGTCAGTGCTCCCACCACAGAGCCAGCACTGTCAGTGCTCCCCCCACACAGCCAGCACTGCCAGCGCTGCTCCATTTCACGGTGGCCATTTTATGTCAGTTCACGGTGGCCATTTTACATCAGTTCACGATAGCCATTAGTATGTCAGTTCATAATGGCCATTGTATGTCAGTTCACGGTGGCCATTTTATGTCGGTTCACGGGAGCCATTTTATGTCAGTTCACAATAGCAATTTTATGTCAGTTAACAATGGACAGTTCATGTCAGTTCACGGGGGCCTTTTTAGGTCAGGTCGCAATGGCCATTTTATATCAGTTCACGGTGGCAATTGTTTATCAGTTCACAATGGCCATTTTATGTCAGTTCACAATGGCCATTTTATGTCAGTTCACAATGGCCATTTTATGTCACTGCTCCCCCACACAGTCAGCACTGTCAGTGCTCCCACCAGACAGCCAGCACTGTCAGTGCTCCCCACACAGCCAGCACTGTCAGTGCTCCCCCCAAACAGCCAGCACTGTCAGAGCTCCCCCCACACAGCGAGCACTGTCAGTGCTCCCCCACACAGCCAGCACTGTCAGTGCTCCCACCACACAGCCAGCAGTGTCAGTGCTCCGCCCACGCAGCCAGCACTGTCAGTGCTCCCACCACAGAGCCAGCACTGTCAGTGCTCCCCCCACACAGCCAGCACTGTCAGTGCTCCCCCACACAGCCAGCACTGTCAGTGCTCCCCCACACAGCCAGCACTGGCAGTGCTCCCCCACACAGCCAGCACAGTCAGTGCTCCCCCCACACAGCCAGCACTGTCAGTGCTCCCCCCACACAGCCAGCACTGTCAGAGCTCCCCACACACATCCAGCACTATCAGTGCTCCCAGCACACAGCCAGCACTGTCAGTGCTCCCACCACACGGCCAGCACTGTCAGTGCTCCCACAACACAGCCAGCATTGTCAGTGCTTCACACACAGACAGCACTGTCAGTGCTCCCCCCACACAGCCAGCACTGTAAGTGCTCTCCCCACACAGCCAGCACTGTCAGTGCTCCCCCATACAGTCAGCACGATCAGTGCTCCCAGCACACAGCCAGCACTGTCAGTGCTCCCACCACACAGCCAGCACTGTCAGTGCTCCCCCCACACAGCCAGCACTGTCAGAGCTCCCCACACACATCCAGCACTATCAGTGCTCCCAGCACACAGCCAGCACTGTCAGTGCTCCCACCACACAGCCAGCACTGTCAGTGCTCCCACAACACAGCCAGCATTGTCAGTGCTTCACACACAGACAGCACTGTCAGTGCTCCCCCCACACAGCCAGCACTGTAAGTGCTCCCCCCACACAGCCAGCACTGTCAGTGCTCCCCCATACAGTCAGCACGATCAGTGCTCCCCCACAAAGCCAGCACTGTCAGTGCTCCCCCACACAGCCAGCACTGTCAGTGCTGTCACCACACAGCCAGCACTGTCAGTGCTCCCACCACACAGCCAGCACTGTCAGTTCTCTCACTACACAGCCAGCACTGTCAGCGCTCCCCCCACGCAGACAGCACTGTCAGTGCTCCCCCACACAGACAGCACTGTCTGTGCTGCCCCCACACAGCCAGCACTGTCAGTGCTCTCACCACACAGCCAGCACTGTCAGTGCTCCCCCACAGAGCCAGCACTGTCAGTGCTCCCACCACGCAGCCAGCACTGTCAGTGCTCCCCCACACAGCCAGCACTGTCAGAGCTCCCCCCCCCCCACACAGCCAGCACTGTCAGTGCTCCCACCACACAGCCAGCACTGTCAGTTCTCTCACTACACAGCCAGCACTGTCAGTGCTCCCCCCACGCAGACAGCACTGTCAGTGCTCCCCCACACAGACAGCACTGTCTGTGCTCCCACCACGCAGCCAGCACTGTCAGTGCTCCCCCACATAGCCAGCACTGTCAGAGCTCCCTCCCCCCCACACAGCCTGCAGTGTCAGTGCTCCCCCACACAGCCAGCACTGTCAGTGCTCCCTCACACAGCCAGCACTGTCAGTGCTCTCACCACACAGTCAGAACTGTCAGTGCTCCCCCCACACAGACAGCACTATCAGTGCTCCCACCACACAACCAGCACTGTCCGTGCTCCCCAAAGAGCCAGCACTGTCTGTGCTCCTCCCACACACAGCCAGCACTGTCAGAGCTCCCCACACACATCCAGCACTATCAGTGCTCCCACCACACAGCCAGCACTGTCAGTGCTCCCACCACACAGCCAGCACTGTCAGTGCTCCCACAACACAGCCAGCATTGTCAGTGCTTCACACACAGACAGCACTGTAAGTGCTCCCCCCACACAGCCAGCACTGTCAGTGCTCCCCCATACAGTCAGCACGATCAGTGCTCCCCCACAAAGCCAGCACTGTCAGTGCTCCCCCACACAGCCAGCACTGTCAGTGCTGTCACCACACAGCCAGCACTGTCAGTGCTCCCACCACACAGCCAGCACTGTCAGTTCTCTCACTACACAGCCAGCACTGTCAGTGCTCCCCCCACGCAGACAGCACTGTCAGTGCTCCCTCACACAGACAGCACTGTCTGTGCTGCCCCCACACAGCCAGCACTGTCAGTGCTCTCACCACACAGCCAGCACTGTCAGTGCTCCCCCACAGAGCCAGCACTGTCAGTGCTCCCACCACGCAGCCAGCACTGTCAGTGCTCCCCCACACAGCCAGCACTGTCAGAGCTCCCCCCCCACACAGCCAGCAGTGTCAGTGCTCCCACCACACAGCCAGCACTGTCAGTTCTCTCACTACACAGCCAGCACTGTCAGTGCTCCCCCCACGCAGACAGCACTGTCAGTGCTCCCCCACACAGACAGCACTGTCTGTGCTCCCACCACGCAGCCAGCACTGTCAGTGCTCCCCCACATAGCCAGCACTGTCAGAGCTCCCTCCCCCCCACACAGCCTGCAGTGTCAGTGCTCCCCCACACAGCCAGCACTGTCAGTGCTCCCTCACACAGCCAGCACTGTCAGTGCTCTCACCACACAGTCAGAACTGTCAGTGCTCCCCCCACACAGACAGCACTATCAGTGCTCCCATCACACAACCAGCACTGTCCGTGCTCCCCAAAGAGCCAGCACTGTCTGTGCTCCTCCCACACACAGCCAGCACTGTCAGTGCTCTCACCACACAGCCAGCACGGTCACTGCTCCCCCCACACAGCCAGCACCGTCTGTGCTCACCCACGCAGCCAGCACTGTCAGTGCTCCCACCACACAGCCAGCACTGTCAGTGCTCCCACCACACAGCCAGCACTGTCAGTGCTCCCACCACACAGCCAGCACTGTCAGTGCTCCCACCACACAGCCAGCACTGTCAGTGCTCCCACCACACAGCCAGCACTGTCAGTGCTCCCACCCAACAGCCAGCACTGTCAGTGCTCCCCCACACAGCCAGCACTGTCAGTGCTGCCACCACACAGCCAGCACTGTCAGAGCTCCCCCGACACAGCCAGCACTGTCAGTGCTCCCCCACACAGCCAGCACTGTCACTGCTCCCCCACACGGTCAGCACTGTCAGTGCTCCCACCAGACAGCCAGCACTGTCAGTGCTCCCCACACAGCCAGCACTGTCAGTGCTCCCCCCACACAGCCAGCACTGTCAGAGCTCCCCCCACACAGCCAGCACTGTCAGTGCTCCCCCACACAGCCAGCACTGTCAGTGCTCCCACCACACAGCCAGCACTGTCAGTGCTCCGCCCACGCAGCCAGCACTGTCAGTGCTCCCACCACAGAGCCAGCACTGTCAGTGCTCCCCCCACACAGCCAGCACTGCCAGCGCTGCTCCATTTCACGGTGGCCATTTTATGTCAGTTCACGGTGGCCATTTTACATCAGTTCACGATAGCCATTAGTATGTCAGTTCATAATGGCCATTGTATGTCAGTTCACGGTGGCCATTTTATGTCGGTTCACGGGAGCCATTTTATGTCAGTTCACAATAGCAATTTTATGTCAGTTAACAATGGACAGTTCATGTCAGTTCACGGGGGCCTTTTTAGGTCAGGTCGCAATGGCCATTTTATATCAGTTCACGGTGGCAATTGTTTATCAGTTCACAATGGCCATTTTATGCCAGTTCACAATGGCCATTTTATGTCAGTTCACAATGGCCATTTTATGTCACTGCTCCCCCACACAGTCAGCACTGTCAGTGCTCCCACCAGACAGCCAGCACTGTCAGTGCTCCCCACACAGCCAGCACTGTCAGTGCTCCCCCCACACAGCCAGCACTGTCAGAGCTCCCCCCACACAGCGAGCACTGTCAGTGCTCCCCCACACAGCCCGCACTGTCAGTGCTCCCACCACACAGCCAGCACTGTCAGTGCTCCGCCCACGCAGCCAGCACTGTCAGTGCTCCCACCACAGAGCCAGCACTGTCAGTGCTCCCCCACACAGCCAGCACTGTCAGTGCTCCCCCACACAGCCAGCACTGTCAGTGCTCCCCCCACACAGCCAGCACTGGCAGTGCTCCCCCACACAGCCAGCACAGTCAGTGCTCCCCCACACAGCCAGCACTGTCAGTGCTCCCCCACACAGCCAGCACTGTCAGAGCTCCCCACACACATCCAGCACTATCAGTGCTCCCACCACACAGCCAGCACTGTCAGTGCTCCCACCACACGGCCAGCACTGTCAGTGCTCCCACAACACAGCCAGCATTGTCAGTGCTTCACACACAGACAGCACTGTCAGTGCTCCCCCCACACAGCCAGCACTGTAAGTGCTCCCCCCACACAGCCAGCACTGTCAGTGCTCCCCATACAGTCAGCACGATCAGTGCTCCCCCACAAAGCCAGCACTGTCAGTGCTCCCCCACACAGCCAGCACTGTCAGTGCTGTCACCACACAGCCAGCACTGTCAGTGCTCCCACCACACAGCCAGCACTGTCAGTGCTCCACCCACACAGCCAGCACTGTCAGAGCTCCCCACACACATCCAGCACTATCAGTGCTCCCACCACACAGCCAGCACTGTCAGTGCTCCCACCACACAGCCAGCACTGTCAGTGCTCCCACAACACAGCCAGCATTGTCAGTGCTTCACACACAGACAGCACTGTCAGTGCTCCCCCCACACAGCCAGCACTGTAAGTGCTCCCCCCACACAGCCAGCACTGTCAGTGCTCCCCCATACAGTCAGCACGATCAGTGCTCCCCCACAAAGCCAGCACTGTCAGTGCTCCCCCACACAGCCAGCACTGTCAGTGCTGTCACCACACAGCCAGCACTGTCAGTGCTCCCACCACACAGCCAGCACTGTCAGTACTCTCACTACACAGCCAGCACTGTCAGTGCTCCCCCCACGCAGACAGCACTGTCAGTGCTCCCCCACACAGACAGCACTGTCTGTGCTGCCCCCACACAGCCAGCACTGTCAGTGCTCTCACCACACAGCCAGCACTGTCAGTGCTCCCCCACAGAGCCAGCACTGTCAGTGCTCCCACCACGCAGCCAGCACTGTCAGTGCTCCCCCACACAGCCAGCACTGTCAGAGCTCCCCCCCCACACAGCCAGCAGTGTCAGTGCTCCCACCACACAGCCAGCACTGTCAGTTCTCTCACTACACAGCCAGCACTGTCAGTGCTCCCCCCACGCAGACAGCACTGTCAGTGCTCCCCCACACAGACAGCACTGTCTGTGCTCCCACCACGCAGCCAGCACTGTCAGTGCTCCCCCACATAGCCAGCACTGTCAGAGCTCCCTCCCCCCCACACAGCCTGCAGTGTCAGTGCTCCCCCACACAGCCAGCACTGTCAGTGCTCCCTCACACAGCCAGCACTGTCAGTGCTCTCACCACACAGTCAGAACTGTCAGTGCTCCCCCCACACAGACAGCACTATCAGTGCTCCCACCACACAACCAGCACTGTCCGTGCTCCCCAAAGAGCCAGCACTGTCTGTGCTCCTCCCACACACAGCCAGCACTGTCAGTGCTCCCACCACACAGCCAGCACTGTCAGTGCTCCCACCACACAGCCAGCACTGTCAGTGCTCCCACCACACAGCCAGCACTGTCAGTGCTCCCACCACACAGTCAGCACTGTCAGTGCTCCCACCACACAGCCAGCACTGTCAGTGCTCCCACCCAACAGCCAGCACTGTCAGTGCTCCCCCACACAGCCAGCACTGTCAGTGCTCCCACCACACAGCCAGCACTGTCAGAGCTCCCCCGACACAGCCAGCACTGTCAGTGCTCCCCCACACAGCCAGCACTGTCACTGCTCCCCCACACGGTCAGCACTGTCAGTGCTCCCACCAGACAGCCAGCACTGTCAGTGCTCCCCACACAGCCAGCACTGTCAGTGCTCCCCCCACACAGCCAGCACTGTCAGAGCTCCCCCCACACAGCCAGCGCTGTCAGTGCTCCCCCACACAGCCAGCACTGTCAGTGCTCCCACCACACAGCCAGCACTGTCAGTGCTCCGCCCACGCAGCCAGCACTGTCAGTGCTCCCACCACAGAGCCAGCACTGTCAGTGCTCCCCCACACAGCCAGCACTGCCAGCGCTGCTCCTACACAGCCAGCACTGTCAGTGTCCTCCCCCCACACAGCCAGCACTGTCAGTGCTCCCCCACACAGCCAGCACTGTCAGTGCTCCCCCACACAGCCAGCACTGTCAGTGCTCCCCCACACAGCCAGCACTGGCAGTGCTCCCCCACACAGCCAGCACAGTCAGTGCTCCCCCCACACAGCCAGCACTGTCAGTGCTCCCCCACACAGCCAGCACTGTCAGAGCTCCCCACACACATCCAGCACTGTCAGTGCTCCCACCACACAGCGAGCACTGTCAGTGCTCCCACCACACAGCCAGCACTGTCAGTGCTCCCACAACACAGCCAGCATTGTCAGTGCTTCACACACAGACAGCACTGTCAGTGCTCCCCCCACGCAGCCAGCACTGTCAGTGCTCCCCCCACACAGCCAGCACTGTCAGTGCTCCCCCATACAGTCAGCACGATCAGTGCTCCCCCACAAAGCCAGCACTGTCAGTGCTCCCCCACACAGCCAGCACTGTCAGTGCTGTCACCACACAGCCAGCACTGTCAGTGCTCCCCCCACGCAGACAGCACTGTCAGTGCTACCCACACAGACAGCACTGTCTGTGCTGCCCCCACACAGCCAGCACTGTCTGTGCTCTCCCCACACAGCCAGCACTGTCAGTGCTCTCACCACACAGCCAGCACTGTCAGTGCTCCCCCACAGAGCCAGCACTGTCAGTGCTCCCACCACGCAGCCAGCACTGTCAGTGCTCCCCCACACAGCCAGCACTGTCAGAGCTCCCCCCCCCACACAGCCAGCAGTGTCAGTGCTCCCACCACACAGCCAGCACTGCCAGTTCTCTCACTACACAGCCAGCACTGTCAGTGCTCCCCCCACGCAGACAGCACTGTCAGTGCTCCCCCACACAGACAGCACTGTCTGTGCTCCCACCACGCAGCCAGCACTGTCAGTGCTCCCCCACATAGCCAGCACAGTCAGTGCTCCCCCCACACAGCCAGCACTGTCAGTGTTCCCCCACACAGCCAGCACTGTCAGAGCTCCCCACACACATCCAGCACTATCAGTGCTCCCACCACACAGCCAGCACTGTCAGTGCTCCCACCACACAGCCAGCACTGTCAGTGCTCCCACAACCCAGCCAGCATTGTCAGTGCTTCACACACAGACAGCACTGTCAGTGCTCCCCCCACACAGCCAGCACTGTCAGTGCTCCCCCCACACAGCCAGCACTGTCAGTGCTCCCCCATACAGTCAGCACGATCAGTGCTCCCCCACAAAGCCAGCACTGTCTGTGCTCCCCCACACAGCCAGCACTGTCAGTGCTGTCACCACACAGCCAGCACTGTCAGTGCTCCCCCCACGCAGACAGCACTGTCAGTGCTCCCCACACAGACAGCACTGTCTGTGCTGCCCCCACACAGCCAGCACTGTCTGTGCTCTCCCCACACAGCCAGCACTGTCAGTGCTCTCACCACACAGCCAGCACTGTCAGTGCTCCCCCACAGAGCCAGCACTGTCAGTGCTCCCACCACGCAGCCAGCACTGTAGGTGCTCCCCCACACAGCCAGCACTGTCAGAGCTTCCCCCCCCCCACACAGCCAGCAGTGTCAGTGCTCCCACCACACAGCCAGCACTGTCAGTTCTCTCACTACACAGCCAGCACTGTCAGTGCTCCCCCCACGCAGACAGCACTGTCAGTGCTCCCCCACACAGACAGCACTGTCTGTGCTCCCACCACGCAGCCAGCACTGTCAGTGCTCCCCCACATAGCCTGCACAGTCAGTGCTCCCCCCACACAGCCAGCACTGTCAGTGTTCCCCCACACAGCCAGCACTGTCAGAGCTCCCCACACACATCCAGCACTATCAGTGCTCCCATCACACAGCCAGCACTGTCAGTGCTCCCACCACACAGCCAGCACTGTCAGTGCTCCCACAACACAGCCAGCATTGTCAGTGCTTCACACACAGACAGCACTGTCAGTGCTCCCCCCACACAGCCAGCACTGTCAGTGCTCCCCCCACACAGCCAGCACTGTCAGTGCTCCCCCATACAGTCAGCACGATCAGTGCTCCCCCACAAAGCCAGCACTGTCAGTGCTCCCCCACACAGCCAGCACTGTCAGTGCTGTCACCACACAGCCAGCACTGTCAGTGCTCCCACCACACAGCCAGCACTGTCAGTTCTCTCACTACACAGCCAGCACTGTCAGTGCTCCCCCCACGCAGACAGCACTGTCAGTGCTCCCCCACACAGACAGCACTGTCTGTGCTGCCCCCACACAGCCAGCACTGTCAGTGCTCTCACCACACAGCCAGCACTGTCAGTGCTCCCCCACAGAGCCAGCACTGTCAGTGCTCCCACCACGCAGCCAGCACTGTCAGTGCTCCCCCACACAGCCAGCACTGTCAGAGCTCCACCCACACACAGCCAGCAGTGTCAGTGCTCCCACCACACAGCCAGCACTGTCAGTGCTCCCCCACACAGCCAGCACTGTCAGTGCTCTCACCACACAGTCAGAACTGTCAGTGCTCCCCCCACACAGACAGCACTATCAGTGCTCCCACCACACAACCAGCACTGTCCGTGCTCCCCAAAGAGCCAGCACTGTCTGTGCTCCTCCCACACACAGCCAGCACTGTCAGTGCTCTCACCACACAGCCAGCACGGTCACTGCTCCCCCCACACAGCCAGCACCGTCTGTGCTCACCCACGCAGCCAGCACTGTCAGTGCTCCCACCACACAGCCAGCACTGTCAGTGCTCCCACCACACAGCCAGCACTGTCAGTGCTCCCACCACACAGCCAGCACTGTCAGTGCTCTCACCACACAGCCAGCACTGTCAGTGCTCCCACCACACAGCCAGCACTGTCAGTGCTCCCACCCAACAGCCAGCACTGTCAGTGCTCCCCCACACAGCCAGCACTGTCAGTGCTCCCACCACACAGCCAGCACTGTCAGAGCTCCCCCGACACAGCCAGCACTGTCAGTGCTCCCCCACACAGGCAGCACTGTCACTGCTCCCCCACACAGTCAGCACTGTCAGTGCTACCACCAGACAGCCAGCACTGTCAGTGCTCCCCACACAGCCAGCACTGTCAGTGCTCCCCCACACAGCCAGCACTGTCAGAGCTCCCCCACACAGCCAGCACTGCCAGTGCTCCCCCACACAGCCAGCACTGTCAGTGCTCCCACCACACAGCCAGCACTGTCAGTGCTCCGCCCACGCAGCCAGCACTGTCAGTGCTCCCACCACAGAGCCAGCACTGTCAGTGCTCCCCCACACAGCCAGCACTGCCAGCGCTGCTCCTACACAGCCAGCACTGTCAGTATCCTCCCCCCACACAGCCAGCACTGTCAGTGCTCCCCCACACAGCCAGCACTGTCAGTCCTCCCCCACACAGCCAGCACTGTCAGTGCTCCCCCACATAGCCAGCACTGGCAGTGCTCCCCCACACAGCCAGCACAGTCAGTGCTCCCCCCACACAGCCAGCACTGTCAGTGCTCCCCCCACACAGCCAGCACTGTCAGAGCTCCCCACACACATCCAGCACTGTCAGTGCTCCCACCACACAGCGAGCACTGTCAGTGCTCCCACCACACAGCCAGCACTGTCAGTGCTCCCAGAACACAGCCAGCATTGTCAGTGCTTCACACACAGACAGCACTGCCAGTGCTCCCCCCACACAGCCAGCACTGTCAGTGCTCCCCCCACACAGCCAGCACTGTGTTTGCTCCCCCATACAGTCAGCACGATCAGTGCTCCCCCACAAAGCCAGCACTGTCAGTGCTCCCCCACACAGCCAGCACTGTCAGTGCTGTCACCACACAGCCAGCACTGTCAGTGCTCCCCCCACGCAGACAACACTGTCAGTGCTCCCCACACAGACAGCACTGTCTGTGCTGCCCCCACACAGCCAGCACTGTCTGTGCTCTCCCCACAAAGCCAGCACTGTCAGTGCTCCCCCACACAGCCAGCACTGTCAGTGCTGTCACCACACAGCCAGCACTGTCAGTGCTCCCCCCACGCAGACAGCACTGTCAGTGCTACCCACACAGACAGCACTGTCTGTGCTGCCCCCACACAGCCAGCACTGTCTGTGCTCTCCCCACACAGCCAGCACTGTCAGTGCTCTCACCACACAGCCAGCACTGTCAGTGCTCCCCCACAGAGCCAGCACTGTCAGTGCTCCCACCACGCAGCCAGCACTGTCAGTGCTCCCCCACACAGCCAGCACTGTCAGAGCTCCCCCCCCCCACACAGCCAGCAGTGTCAGTGCTCCCACCACACAGCCAGCACTGTCAGTTCTCTCACTACACAGCCAGCACTGTCAGTGCTCCCCCCACGCAGACAGCACTGTCAGTGCTCCCCCACACAGACAGCACTGTCTGTGCTCCCACCACGCAGCCAGCACTGTCAGTGCTCCCCCACATAGCCAGCACAGTCAGTGCTCCCCCCACACAGCCAGCACTGTCAGTGTTCCCCCACACAGCCAGCACTGTCAGAGCTCCCCACACACATCCAGCACTATCAGTGCTCCCACCACACAGCAGGCACTGTCAGTGCTCCCACCACACAGCCAGCACTGTCAGTGCTCCCACAACCCAGCCAGCATTGTCAGTGCTTCACACACAGACAGCACTGTCAGTGCTCCCCCCACACAGCCAGCACTGTCAGTGCTCCCCCCACACAGCCAGCACTGTCAGTGCTCCCCCATACAGTCAGCACGATCAGTGCTCCCCCACAAAGCCAGCACTGTCTGTGCTCCCCCACACAGCCAGCACTGTCAGTGCTGTCACCACACAGCCAGCACTGTCAGTGCTCCCCCCACGCAGACAGCACTGTCAGTGCTCCCCACACAGACAGCACTGTCTGTGCTGCCCCCACACAGCCAGCACTGTCTGTGCTCTCCCCACACAGCCAGCACTGTCAGTGCTCTCACCACACAGCCAGCACTGTCAGTGCTCCCCCACAGAGCCAGCACTGTCAGTGCTCCCACCACGCAGCCAGCACTGTCAGTGCTCCCCCACACAGCCAGCACTGTCAGAGCTTCCCCCCCCCACACAGCCAGCAGTGTCAGTGCTCCCACCACACAGCCAGCACTGTCAGTTCTCTCACTACACAGCCAGCACTGTCAGTGCTCCCCCCACGCAGACAGCACTGTCAGTGCTCCCCCACACAGACAGCACTGTCTGTGCTCCCACCACGCAGCCAGCACTGTCAGTGCTCCCCCACATAGCCTGCACAGTCAGTGCTCCCCCCACACAGCCAGCACTGTCAGTGTTCCCCCACACAGCCAGCACTGTCAGAGCTCCCCACACACATCCAGCACTATCAGTGCTCCCATCACACAGCCAGCACTGTCAGTGCTCCCACCACACAGCCAGCACTGTCAGTGCTCCCACAACACAGCCAGCATTGTCAGTGCTTCACACACAGACAGCACTGTCAGTGCTCCCCCCACACAGCCAGCACTGTCAGTGCTCCCCCCACACAGCCAGCACTGTCAGTGCTCCCCCATACAGTCAGCACGATCAGTGCTCCCCCACAAAGCCAGCACTGTCAGTGCTCCCCCACACAGCCAGCACTGTCAGTGCTGTCACCACACAGCCAGCACTGTCAGTGCTCCCACCACACAGCCAGCACTGTCAGTTCTCTCACTACACAGCCAGCACTGTCAGTGCTCCCCCCACGCAGACAGCACTGTCAGTGCTCCCCCACACAGACAGCACTGTCTGTGCTGCCCCCACACAGCCAGCACTGTCAGTGCTCTCACCACACAGCCAGCACTGTCAGTGCTCCCCCACAGAGCCAGCACTGTCAGTGCTCCCACCACGCAGCCAGCACTGTCAGTGCTCCCCCACACAGCCAGCACTGTCAGAGCTCCCCCCACACACAGCCAGCAGTGTCAGTGCTCCCACCACACAGCCAGCACTGTCAGTTCTCTCACTACACAGCCAGCACTGTCAGTGCTCCCCCCACGCAGACAGCACTGTCAGTGCTCCCCCACACAGACAGCACTGTCTGTGCTCCCACCACGCAGCCAGCACTGTCAGTGCTCCCCCACATAGCCAGCACTGTCAGAGCTCCCTCCCCCCCACACAGCCTGCAGTGTCAGTGCTCCCCCACACAGCCAGCACTGTCAGTGCTCCCCCACACAGCCAGCACTGTCAGTGCTCTCACCACACAGTCAGAACTGTCAGTGCTCCCCCCACACAGACAGCACTATCAGTGCTCCCACCACACAACCAGCACTGTCCGTGCTCCCCAAAGAGCCAGCACTGTCTGTGCTCCTCCCACACACAGCCAGCACTGTCAGTGCTCTCACCACACAGCCAGCACGGTCACTGCTCCCCCCACACAGCCAGCACCGTCTGTGCTCACCCACGCAGCCAGCACTGTCAGTGCTCCCACCACACAGCCAGCACTGTCAGTGCTCCCACCACACAGCCAGCACTGTCAGTGCTCCCACCACACAGCCAGCACTGTCAGTGCTCTCACCACACAGCCAGCACTGTCAGTGCTCCCACCACACAGCCAGCACTGTCAGTGCTCCCACCCAACAGCCAGCACTGTCAGTGCTCCCCCACACAGCCAGCACTGTCAGTGCTCCCACCACACAGCCAGCACTGTCAGAGCTCCCCCGACACAGCCAGCACTGTCAGTGCTCCCCCACACAGGCAGCACTGTCACTGCTCCCCCACACAGTCAGCACTGTCAGTGCTACCACCAGACAGCCAGCACTGTCAGTGCTCCCCACACAGCCAGCACTGTCAGTGCTCCCCCACACAGCCAGCACTGTCAGAGCTCCCCCACACAGCCAGCACTGCCAGTGCTCCCCCACACAGCCAGCACTGTCAGTGCTCCCACCACACAGCCAGCACTGTCAGTGCTCCGCCCACGCAGCCAGCACTGTCAGTGCTCCCACCACAGAGCCAGCACTGTCAGTGCTCCCCCACACAGCCAGCACTGCCAGCGCTGCTCCTACACAGCCAGCACTGTCAGTATCCTCCCCCCACACAGCCAGCACTGTCAGTGCTCCCCCACACAGCCAGCACTGTCAGTCCTCCCCCACACAGCCAGCACTGTCAGTGCTCCCCCACATAGCCAGCACTGGCAGTGCTCCCCCACACAGCCAGCACAGTCAGTGCTCCCCCCACACAGCCAGCACTGTCAGTGCTCCCCCCACACAGCCAGCACTGTCAGAGCTCCCCACACACATCCAGCACTGTCAGTGCTCCCACCACACAGCGAGCACTGTCAGTGCTCCCACCACACAGCCAGCACTGTCAGTGCTCCCACAACACAGCCAGCATTGTCAGTGCTTCACACACAGACAGCACTGTCAGTGCTCCCCCCACACAGCCAGCACTGTCAGTGCTCCCCCCACACAGCCAGCACTGTGTTTGCTCCCCCATACAGTCAGCACGATCAGTGCTCCCCCACAAAGCCAGCACTGTCAGTGCTCCCCCACACAGCCAGCACTGTCAGTGCTGTCACCACACAGCCAGCACTGTCAGTGCTCCCCCCACGCAGACAGCACTGTCAGTGCTCCCCACACAGACAGCACTGTCTGTGCTGCCCCCACACAGCCAGCACAGTCTGTGCTCTCCCCACACAGCCAGCACTGTCAGTGCTCTCAACACACAGCCAGCACTGTCAGTGCTCCCCCACAGAGCCAGCACTGTCAGTGCTCAAACCACGCAGCCAGCACTGTCAGAGCTCCCCCCCTCCCCCCACACAGCCAGCAGTGTCAGTGCTCCCACCACACAGCCAGCACTGTCAGTTCTCTCACTACACAGCCAGCACTGTCAGTGCTCCCCCCACGCAGACAGCACTGTCAGTGCTCCCCCACAAAGACAGCACTGTCTGTGCTCCCACCACGCAGCCAGCACTGTCAGTGCTCCCCCACATAGCCAGCACTGTCAGAACTCCCCCCCCCCCACACAGCCAGCAGTGTCAGTGCTCCCCCACACAGCCAGCACTGTCAGTGCTCCCCCACACAGCCAGCACTGTCAGTGCTCTCACCACACAGTCAGAACTGTCAGTGCTCCCCCCACACAGACAGCACTATCAGTGCTCCCACCACACAACCAGCACTGTCCGTGCTCCCCAAAGAGCCAGCACTGTCTGTGCTCCTCCCACACACAGCCAGCACTGTCAGTGCTCTCACCACACAGCCAGCACGGTCACTGCTCCCCCCCACACAGCCAGCACTGTCAGTGCTCCCACCACACAGCCAACACTGCCAGTGCTCACACCACACAGCCAGCACTGTCAGTGCTCCTACCCACACAGCCAGCACTGTCAGTGCTCCTACCCACGCAGCCAGCACTGTCAGTGCTTCCACCACACAGCCAGCACTGTCAGTGCTCCCCCACACAGCCAGCACTGTCAGTGCTCCCACCACACAACCAGCACTGTCAGTGCTCCCACCACACAGCCAGCACTGTCAGTCCTCCGCCCACACAGCCAGCACTGTCAGTGCTCCCCCACAAAGCCAGCACTGTCAGTGCTCCCTCCCACACAGGCAGCACTGTTAGTTTTCCCACCACACTGCCAGCACTGTCAGTTCTCTCACCACACAGCCAGCACTGTCAGTGCTCCCCCCACGCAGACAGCACTGTCAGTTCTCCCCTACACAGACAGCACTGTCAGTGCTCCCCCCACACAGCCAGCACTGTCTGCTCCCCCCACACTGCCAGCACTGTCAGGGCTCCCACCACACAACCAGCACTGCCAGTGCTCCCACCACACAGCCAGCACTGTCAGAGCTCCCACCACACAGTCAGCACTGTCAGTGCTCCCCCACAGAGCTAACACTGTCAGTGCTCCCACCACACAGCCAGCACTGTCAGTGCTCCCCCACAGAGCCAGCACTGTCAGTGCTCCCACCACACAGCCAGCACTGTCAGTGCTCCCCCCACACAGCCAGCACTGTCAGTGCTCCCCCCACACAGCCAGCAGTGTCAGTGCTTCCCCACACAGCCAGCACTGTCAGTGCTCCCCCACACAGCCAGCACTGTCAGTGCTCCCCCCACACAGACAGCACTGTCAGTGCTCCCCACACAGACAGCACTGTCAGTGCTACCCCCACTCAGCCCGCACTGTCAGTGCTCCCCACAGAGCCAGCACTGTCAGTGCTCCCCCACACAGCCAGCACTGTCAGTCCTCCCCCACACAGCCAGCACTGTCAGTGCTCCCCCACAAAGCCAGCACTGTCAGTGCTTCCCCCCACACAGGCAGCACTGTCAGTGCTCCCACCACACAGCCAGCACTGTCAGTTCTCTCACCACACAGCCAGCACTGTCAGTGCTCCCCCCACGCAGACAGCACTGTCAGTGCTCCCCACACAGACAGCACTGTCAGTGCTCCCCCCACACAGCCAGCACTGTCAGTGCTCCCCCCCACACAGCCAGCAGTGTCAGTGCTTCCCCCACACAGCCAGCACTGTCAGTGCTCCCCCACACAGCCAGCACTGTCAGTGCTCCCCCCACACAGACAGCACTGTCAGTGCTCCCCACACAGACAGCACTGTCAGTGCTACCCCCACTCAGTCCGCACTGTCAGTGCTCCCCACAGAGCCAGCACTGTCAGTGCTCCCCACACAGACAGCACTGTCAGTCCTCCCCCACACAGCCAGCACTGTCAGTGCTCCCCCACAAAGCCAGCACTGTCAGTGCTTCCCCCCACACAGGCAGCACTGTTAGTGCTCCCACCACACAGCCAGCACTGTCAGTTCTCTCACCACACAGCCAGCACTGTCAGTGCTCCCCCCACACAGCCAGCACTTTCTGTGCTCCCCTCACACAACCAGCAATGTCAGTGCTCCCACCACACAGCCAGCACTGTCAGTGCTCCCACACAGCCAGCACTGCCAGTGCACCCACCACACAGCCAGCACTGTCAGAGCTCCCATCACACAGCCAGCACTGTCAGTGCTCCCCACAGAGCCAACACTGTCAGTGCTCCCACCAAACAGCCAGCACTGTCAGTGCTCCCCCACAGAGCCAGCACTGTCAGTGCTCCCACCACACAGCCAGCACTGTCAGTGCTCCCCCACACAGCCAGCACTGTCAGTGCTCCCCCCCACACAGCCAGCAGTGTCAGTGCTTCCCCCACAGAGCCAGCACTGTCGGTGCTCCCCACTCAGCCAGCGCTGTCAGTGCTCCCCACACAGACAGCACTGTCAGTTTTCCCACCACACTGCCAGCACTGTCAGTTCTCTCACCACACAGCCAGCACTGTCAGTGCTCCCCCCACGCAGACAGCACTGTCAGTGCTCCCCTACACAGACAGCACTGTCAGTGCTCCCCCCACACAGCCAGCACTGTCTGCTCCCCCCACACTGCCAGCACTGTCAGGGCTCCCACCACACAACCAGCACTGCCAGTGCTCCCACCACACAGCCAGCACTGTCAGAGCTCCCACCACACAGTCAGCACTGTCAGTGCTCCCCCACAGAGCTAACACTGTCAGTGCTCCCACCACACAGCCAGCACTGTCAGTGCTCCCCCACAGAGCCAGCACTGTCAGTGCTCCCACCACACAGCCAGCACTGTCTGTGCTCCCCCCACACAGCCAGCACTGTCAGTGCTCCCCCCACACAGCCAGCAGTGTCAGTGCTTCCCACACACAGCCAGCACTGTCAGTGCTCCCCCACACAGCCAGCACTGTCAGTGCTCCCCCCACACAGACAGCACTGTCAGTGCTCCCCACACAGACAGCACTGTCAGTGCTACCCCCACTCAGCCCGCACTGTCAGTGCTCCCCACAGAGCCAGCACTGTCAGTGCTCCCCCACACAGCCAGCACTGTCAGTCCTCCCCCACACAGCCAGCACTGTCAGTGCTCCCCCACAAAGCCAGCACTGTCAGTGCTTCCCCCCACACAGGCAGCACTGTCAGTGCTCCCACCACACAGCCAGCACTGTCAGTTCTCTCACCACACAGCCAGCACTGTCAGTGCTCCCCCCACGCAGACAGCACTGTCAGTGCTCCCCACACAGACAGCACTGTCAGTGCTCCCCCCACACAGCCAGCACTGTCAGTGCTCCCCCCCACACAGCCAGCACTGTCAGTGCTCCCCCACACAGCCAGCACTGTCAGTGCTCCCCCACACAGCCAGCACTGTCAGTGCTCCCCCCACACAGACAGCACTGTCAGTGCTCCCCACACAGACAGCACTGTCAGTGCTACCCCCACTCAGCCCGCACTGTCAGTGCTCCCCACAGAGCCAGCACTGTCAGTGCTCCCCACACAGCCAGCACTGTCAGTCCTCCCCCACACAGCCAGCACTGTCAGTGCTCCCCCACAAAGCCAGCACTGTCAGTGCTTCCCCCCACACAGGCAGCACTGTCAGTGCTCCCACCACACAGCCAGCACTGTCAGTTCTCTCACCACACAGCCAGCACTGTCAGTGCTCTCCCCACGCAGACAGCACTGTCAGTGCTCCCCACACAGACAGCACTGTCAGTGCTCCCCCACACAGCCAGCACTTTCTGTGCTCCCCTCACACAACCAGCAATGTCAGTGCTCCCACCACACAGCCAGCACTGTCAGTGCTCCCACACAGCCAGCACTGCCAGTGCACCCACCACACAGCCAGCACTGTCAGAGCTCCCATCACACAGCCAGCACTGTCAGTGCTCCCCACAGAGCCAACACTGTCAGTTCTCCCACCAAACAGCCAGCACTGTCAGTGCTCCCCCACAGAGCCAGCACTGTCAGTGCTCCCACCACACAGCCAGCACTGTCAGTGCTCCCCCACACAGCCAGCACTGTCAGTGCTCCCCCCACACAGCCAGCAGTGTCAGTGTTTCCCCCACACAGCCAGCACTGTCAGTGCTCCCCACTCAGCCAGCGCTGTCTGTGCTCCCCACACAGACAGCACTGTCAGTGCTCCCCACACAGACAGCACTGTCAGTGATACCCCCACTCAGCCAGCACTGTCAGTTCTCCCCACAGAGCCAGCACTGTCAGTGCTCTCCCACACAGCTAGCACTGTCAGTGCTCCCCCACACAGCCAGCACTGTCAGTGCTCCCAACACACAGCCAGCACTGCCAGTGCTCCCACTGCATAGCCAGCCCTGTCAGTGCTCCCCCCACATAGCCAGCAGTGTCAGTGCACCCCCACACAGCCAGCACTGTCAGTGCTCCCACCACACAGCCAGCACTGTCAGTGCTCCCACGACACAGCCAGCACTGTCAGTGCTCCCCACACAGCCAGAACTGTCAGTGCTCCCACCATACAGCCAGCACTGTCAGTGCTCCCACCACACAGCCAGCACTGTCAGTGCTCCCACCACACAGCCAGCACTGGCAGTGCTCCCACCACACAGCCAGCACTGTCAGGGCTCCCCCCACACAGCCAGCACTGTCAGTGCTCCCCACACAGCCAGCACTGTCAGTCCTCCCCGACACAGACAGCACTGTCAGTGCTCCCCCCGCACAGTCGGCACTGCCAGTGCTCCCACCACACAGCCAGCACTGTCAGTGCTCCCACCCCACACAGCCAACACTGTCAGTGCTCCCCCCATACAGTCGGCACTGTCAGTGCTCCCACCACACAGCCAGCACGGTCAGTGCCCCCACCCCACACTGCCAGCACTATCAGTACTCCCACCACACAGCCAGCACTGTCAGTGCCCCCACCCCACACAGCCAGCACTATCAGTACTCCCGCACAGCCAGCATTGTCAGTGCTCCCCCACACAGCCAGCACTGCCAGTGCTCCCCCACACAGCCAGCACAGTCAGTGCTCCCATCACACAGACAGCACTGTCAGTGCTCCCACCACACAGCCAGCACTGTCAGTGCTCCCACCACACAGCCAGCACTGTCAGTGCTCCCACCACACAGCCAGCACTGCCAGTGCCCCCCCCACACAGCCAGCACAGTCAGTGCTCCCCATACAGCCAGCACTGTCAATGCTCCCCCACACAGCCAGCACTGCCAGTGCTCCCACCACACAGCCAGCACTGTCAGTGCTCCCACCACACAGCCAGCACTGTCAGTGCTCCCACCACACAGCCAGCACTGTCAGTGCTCCCATCCAGCCAGCACTGTGAGTGCTCCCACCACACAGCCAGCACTGTCAGTGCTCCCACCACACAGCCAGCACTGTCAGTGCTCCCACCACACAGCCAGCATTGTCAGTGCTCCCCACACAGCCAGCCCGGTCCGTGCTTCACCCACACAGCTAGCACTGCCAGTGCTCCCCCCACACAGCCAGCACTGACAGTGCTACCCCACAGAGCCAGCACTGTCAGTGCTCCCACCACACAGCCAGCACTGTCAGTGCTCCCCACACAGCCAACACTGTCAGTGCTCCCCACACAGCCAGCACTGTCAGTGCTCCCCCACACAGCCAGCACTGTCAGTACTCCCACCACACAGCCAGCACTGTCAGTGCCCCCACCACACAACCAGCACTGTCAGTACTCCCACCACACAGCCAGCACTGTCAGTGCCCCCACCCCACACAGCCAGCACTATCAATGCTCCCCAACAGCCAGCACTGCCAGTTCTCCACCCACGTAGCAAGCACTGTCAGAGCTCCCACCACACAGCCAGCACTGTCAGTGCTACCCCACACAGCCAGCACTGTCAGTGGTCCCCCCACACAGCCAGCACTGTCAGTGCTCTCACCACACAGCCAGCACTGTCAGTGCTCCCCCATACAGCCAGCACTGTCAGTGCTCCCCCCACACAGCCAGGACTGTCAGTGCTACCACACACAGCCAGCACTGTCAGTGCTCTCACCACACAGCCAGCACTGTCAGTGCTTCCCCCACACAGACATCACTGTCAGTGCCCCCCACACAGCCAGCACTGACTGTGCTCCTCCCACACAGCCAGCACTGTCAATGCTCTCACCACACAGCCAGCACTGTCAGTGCTCCCACCACACAGCCAGCACTGTCAGTGCTCCCACCACACAGCCAGCACTGTCAGTGCTCTCACCACACAGCCAGCACTGTCAGTGCTCCCACCACACAGCCAGCACTGTCAGTGCTCCCAACACATAGCCAGCACTGCCAGTGCTCCCCCCACACAGCCAGCACTGTCAGTGGTCCCCCCACACAGCCAGCACTGTCAGTGCTCCCCATACAGCCAGCACTGTCAGTGCTCCCACCACAGAGCCAGCACTATCAGTGCTCCCCCCACACAGCCAGCACTGTCAGTGCTCCCCACACAGCCAGCACTGTCAGTGCTCCACCCACACAGCCAGCACTGCCCGTGCTCCCCCACACAGCCAGCACTGTCAGTGCTCCCCCCACACAACCAGCACTGTCAGTGCTCCACCCTCACAGCCAGCACTGTCAGTTCTCCCACCACAAAGCCAGCACTGTCAGTGCTCCCCCACAGAGCCAGCACTGTCAGTGCTCCCACCACACAGCCAGCACTGTCAGTGTTCCCCCCACAGCCAGCACTGTCAGTGACCCCACCCCACACAGCCAGCACTGTCAGTGCTCCCCACAGCCAGCATTGTCAGTGCTCCCACCACACAGCCAGCACTGCCAGTTCTCCACCCACAGTCAGCACTGAGAGTGCGCCCCACACAGCCAGCACTGCCAGTGCTCTCCCACAGAGCTAGCACTGTCAGTGCTCCCCCACACAGCCAGCACTGTCAGTGCTCCCACCACACAACCAGCACTGTCAGTGCTCCCCACACAGACAGCACTGCCAGTGCTCCCCCACACATCCAGCACTGTCAGTGCTCCCCCCCATACAGCCAGCACTGTCAGTGCTCCCCCACACAGCCAGCACTGTCAGTGCTCCCACCACTCAGCCAGCACCGTTAGTGCTCCACCACACAGCCAGCACTGTCAGTGCTCCCACCACACAGCCAGCACTGTCAGTGCTCCCCCCACACAGCCAGCACTGTCAGTGCTCCCCCCACACAGCCAGCACTGTCAGTGCTCCCCCACACAGCCAGCACTGTCAGTGCTCCCCCACACAGCCAGCACTGTCAGTGCTCCCACCACTCAGCCAGCACTGTCAGTGCTCCCCCACACAGCCAGCACTGTCAGTGCTCCCACCACACAGCAGCACTGTCAGTGCTCCCCCCACACAGCCAGCACTGTCAGTGCTCCCCCCACACAGCCAGCACTGTCAGTGCTCCCCCACACAGCCAGCACTGTCAGTGCTCCCACCACACAGCCAGCACTGTCAGTGCTCCCCCCACACAGCCAGCACTGTCAGTGCTCCCCCACACAGCCAGCACTTCCAGTGCCCCCCACACAGCCAGCACTGACTGTGCTCCTCCCACACAGCCAGCACTGTCAGTGCTCTCACCACACAGCCAGCACTGTCAGTGCTCCCACCACACAGCCAGCACTGTCAGTGCTCCCACCACACAGCCAGCACTGTCAGTGCTCTCACCACACAGCCAGCACTGTCAGTGCTCCCACCACACAGCCAGCACTGTCAGTGCTCCCAACACATAGCCAGCACTGCCAGTGCTCCCCCCACACAGCCAGCACTGTCAGTGGTCCCCCCACACAGCCAGCACTGTCAGTGCTCCCCATACAGCCAGCACTGTCAGTGCTCCCACCACAGAGCCAGCACTATCAGTGCTCCCCCCACACAGCCAGCACGGTCAGTGCTCCCCACACAGCCAGCACTGTCAGTGCTCCACCCACACAGCCAGCACTGCCCGTGCTCCCCCACACAGCCAGCACTGTCAGTGCTCCCCCCACACAACCAGCACTGTCAGTGCTCCACCCTCACAGCCAGCACTGTCAGTTCTCCCACCACACAGCCAGCACTGTCAGTGTTCCCCCCACAGCCAGCACTGTCAGTGACCCCACCCCACACAGCCAGCACTGTCAGTGCTCCCCACAGCCAGCATTGTCAGTGCTCCCACCACACAGCCAGCACTGCCAGTTCTCCACCCACAGTCAGCACTGAGAGTGCGCCCCACACAGCCAGCACTGCCAGTGCTCTCCCACAGAGCTAGCACTGTCAGTGCTCCCCCACACAGCCAGCACTGTCAGTGCTCCCACGTCACAACCAGCACTGTCAGTGCTCCCCACACAGACAGCACTGCCAGTGCTCCCCCACACATCCAGCACTGTCAGTGCTCCCCCCCATACAGCCAGCACTGTCAGTGCTCCCCCACACAGCCAGCACTGTCAGTGCTCCCACCACTCAGCCAGCACCGTTAGTGCTCCACCACACAGCCAGCACTGTCAGTGCTCCCACCACACAGCCAGCACTGTCAGTGCTCCCCCCACACAGCCAGCACTGTCAGTGCTCCCCCCACACAGCCAGCACTGTCAGTGCTCCCCCACACAGCCAGCACTGTCAGTGCTCCCCCACACAGCCAGCACTGTCAGTGCTCCCACCACTCAGCCAGCACTGTCAGTGCTCCCCCACACAGCCAGCACTGTCAGTGCTCCCACCACACAGCCAGCACTGTCAGTGCTCCCCCCACACAGCCAGCACTGTCAGTGCTCCCCCCACACAGCCAGCACTGTCAGTGCTCCCCCCACACAGCCAGCACTGTCAGTGCTCCCACCACACAGCCAGCACTGTCAGTGCTCCCCCCACACAGCCAGCACTGTCAGTGCTCCCCCACACAGCCAGCACTTCCAGTGCTACCCCACACAGCCAGCACTGTCAGTGCTCCCACCACACAGCCAGCACTGTCAGTGCTCCCCACACGGACAGCACTGGAAATGCTCCCTCCAAACTCTGTCTGTGTCTCTGTCTGTGTAGCTGTGTCTGTCTGTGTCTCTCTATCTGTCTCCCTCTCTGTCCCTGTCTCTGTCTCTGTCTGTATCTCTGTCTCTGTCCCTGTCTCTGTCTGTGTCCCTGTCTCTGTCTGTGTCTCTGTCTCTGTCTGTGTCCCTGTCTCTGTCTGTGTCCCTGTCTCTCTCTGTGTCTCTGTCTGTGTCTCTGTGTTTGTCTGTGTCTTCGTCTGTCTGTGTCTCTGTCTATGTCTGTGTCTCTGTCTGTATCTCTGTCTGTGTCTCTGTGTCTGTCTATCTCTCTCTGTGTCTTTGTGTCTGTCTGTGTCTCAGTCTCTGTCTCTGTCTCTGTCTGTGTCTCTGTGTCTGTCGGTCTCTGTGTCTCACTCTCTATCTCTGTCTGTATCTCCGTGTCTGTCAGTGTCTCAGTCTCTGTCTCTATCTGGGGCACATTCTGCTGCACAGACTGTGTTTAGGTGTGAGGCACCCACCCAGCTGATCGGCAGTGCGGGGAAGCACACACACAGCTGATCGGCAGTGCGGGGAAGGACAGACCCAGCTGATCGGCAATGGGGGGAAGCACACACCCAGCTGATCGGCAATGGGGGAGTCACACACACCCAGCTGACTGTCCATGGTGGAGGCACACACCCAGCTGATCGGAAATGGGGAGAGGCACACACCCAGCTGATCGGCAATGGGGAGAGGCACACATCCAGCTGATCGGCAATGGGGAGAGGCACACATCCAGCTGATCGGCATTGGGAGAGTCACACACACCCAGTTGATCGGCAATGTGGGGAAGCACACACCCAGCTGATCGGCACTGGGGGGAAGCACACACACAGCTGACGGGCCATGGGGAGTCACACTGAACCAGTTGATCGGCCATGGGGGAGTCACAATGACCCAGCTGATCGGCCATGGGGGAGTCACACAGATCCAGCTCATCGGCCATGGGGGAGTCACACAGACCCAGCTGATCGGCCATGGGGGAGTCAAACTGATCCAACTGATCGGCCATGGGGGAGTCACACCCACCCACCGACAGTCTCTCCTGGTAATGCAGAATGGTAAATCTCTGCCTGTGTCTCTGCCTGTATCTGTCCAATTCTCTCTCTGTCTGTGTTTCTGTCTGTCAGCCAGCACTGTCAGTGCTCCCCCCACACAGCCAGCACTGTCAGTGCTCCCATACAGCCAGCACTGTGAGTGCTCCCACCACGCAGCCAGCACTGTCAGTGCTCCCACCACACAGCCAGCACTGTCAGTGCTCCCACCACACAGCCAGCATTGTCAGTGCTCCCCACACAGCCAGCCCGGTCCGTGCTTCACCCACACAGCCAGCACTGCCAGTGCTCCCCCCACACAGCCAGCACTGACAGTGCTCCCCCACAGAGCCAGCACTGTCAGTGCTCCCACCACACAGCCAGCACTGTCAGTGCTCCCCACACAGCCAACACTGTCAGTGCTCCCCACACAGCCAGCACTGTCAGTGCTCCCCCACACAGCCAGCACTGTCAGTACTCCCACCACACAGCCAGCACTGTCAGTGCCCCCACCACACAACCAGCACTGTCAGTACTCCCACCACACAGCCAGCACTGTCAGTGCCCCCACCCCACACAGCCAGCACTATCAATGCTCCCCAACAGCCAGCACTGCCAGTTCTCCACCCACGTAGCAAGCACTGTCAGAGCTCCCACCACACAGCCAGCACTGTCAGTGCGACCCCACACAGCCAGCACTGTCAGTGGTCCCCCCACACAGCCAGCACTGTCAGTGCTCTCACCACACAGCCAGCACTGTCAGTGCTCCCCCCATACAGCCAGCACTGTCAGTGCTCCCCCCACACAGCCATGACTGTCAGTGCTACCACACACAGCCAGCACTGTCAGAGCTCTCACCACACAGCCAGCACTGTCAGTGCTTCCCCCACACAGACATCACTGTCAGTGCCCCCCACACAGCCAGCACTGACTGTGCTCCTCCCACACAGCCAGCACTGTCAGTGCTCTCACCACACAGCCAGCACTGTCAGTGCTCCCACCACACAGCCAGCACTGTCAGTGCTCCCACCACACAGCCAGCACTGTCAGTGCTCTCACCACACAGCCAGCACTGTCAGTGCTCCCACCACACAGCCAGCACTGTCAGTGCTCCCACCACACAGCCAGCACTGCCAGTGCTCCCCCCACACAGCCAGCACTGTCAGTGATCCTCCCACACAGCCAGCACAGTCAGTGCTCCCCATACAGCCAGCACTGTCAGTGCTCCCACCACAGAGCCAGCACTATCAGTGCTCCCCCCACACAGCCAGCACTGTCAGTGCTCCCCACACAGCCAGCACTGTTACTGCTCCACCCACACAGCCAGCACTGCCCGTGCTCCCCCACACAGCCAGCACTGTCAGTGCTCCCCCCACACAACCAGCACTGTCAGTGCTCCACACTCACAGCCAGCACTTTCAGTTCTCCCACCACACAGCCAGCACTGTCAGTGCTCCCCCACAGAGCCAGCACTGTCAGTGCTCCCACCACACAGCCAGCACTGTCAGTGCTCCCCCCACAGCCAGCACTGTCAGTGACCCCACCCCACACAGCCAGCACTGTCAGTGCTCCCCACAGCCAGCATTGTCAGTGCTCCCACCACACAGCCAGCACTGCCAGTTCTCCACCCACAGTCAGCACTGAGAGTGCGCCCCACACAGCCAGCACTGCCAGTGCTCTCCCACAGAGCTAGCACTGTCAGTGCTCCCCCACACAGCCAGCACTGTCAGTGCTCCCACCACACAACCAGCACTGTCAGTGCTCCCCACACAGACAGCACTGCCAGTGCTCCCCACACATCCAGCACTGTCAGTGCTCCCCCCCATACTGCCAGCACTGTCAGTGCTCCCCCACACAGCCAGCACTGTCAGTGCTCCCACCACTCAGCCAGCACCGTCAGTGCTCCCCCACACAGCCAGCACTGTCAGTGCTCCCACCACACAGCCAGCACTGTCAGTGCTCCCCCCACACAGCCAGCACTGTCAGTGCTCCCCCCACACAGCCAGCACTATCAGTGCTCCCCCACACAGCCAGCACTGTCAGTGCTCCCCCACACAGCCAGCACTGTCAGTGCTCCCACCACTCAGCCAGCACTGTCAGTGCTCCCCCACACAGCCAGCACTGTCTTTGCTCCCACCACACAGCCAGCACTGTCAGTGCTCCCCCCCACACAGCCAGCACTGTCAGTGCTCCCCCACACAGCCAGCACTGTCAGTGCTCCCCCCACACAGCCAGCACTGTCAGTGCTCCCACCACACAGCCAGCACTGTCAGTGCTCCCCCCACACAGCCAGCACTGTCAGTGCTCCCCCACACAGCCAGCACTTCCAGTGCTACCCCACACAGCCAGCACTGTCAGTGCTCCCACCACACAGCCAGCACTGTCAGTGCTCCCCACACGGACAGCACTGGAAATGCTCCCTCCAAACTCTGTCTGTGCCTCTGTCTGTGTAGCTGTGTCTGTCTGTGTCTCTCTATCTGTCTCCCTCTCTGTCCCTGTCTCTGTCTCTGCCTGTGTCTCTGTCTCTCTCTGTGTCTCTGTCTGTGTCTCTGTCCCTGTCTCTGTCTGTGTCCCTGTCTCTGTCTGTGTCTCTGTCTCTGTCTGTGTCCCTGTCTCTGTCTGTGTCCCTGTCTCTCTCTGTGTCTCTGTCTGTGTCTCTGTGTTTGTCTGTGTCTTCGTCTGTCTGTGTCTCTGTCTATGTCTGTGTCTCTGTCTGTATCTCTGTCTGTGTCTCTGTGTCTGTCTATCTCTCTCTGTGTCTTTGTGTCTGTCTGTGTCTCAGTCTCTGTCTCTGTCTCTGTCTGTGTCTCTGTGTCTGTCGGTCTCTGTGTCTCACTCTCTATCTCTGTCTGTATCTCCGTGTCTGTCAGTGTCTCAGTCTCTGTCTCTATCTGGGGCACATTCTGCTGCACAGACTGTGTTTAGGTGTGAGGCACCCACCCAACTGATCGGCAGTGCGGGGAAGCACACACACAGCTGATCGTCAGTGCGGGGAAGGACAGACCCAGCTGATCGGCAATGGGGGGAAGCACACACCCAGCTGATCGGCAATGGGGGAGTCACACACACCCAGCTGACTGTCCATGGTGGAGGCACACACCCAGCTGATCGGAAATGGGGAGAGGCACACACCCAGCTGATCGGCAATGGGGAGAGGCACACATCCAGCTGATCGGCAATGGGGAGAGGCACACATCCAGCTGATCGGCATTGGGGGAGTCACACACACCCAGTTGATCGGCAATGTGGGGAAGCACACACCCAGCTGATCGGCACTGGGGGGAAGCACACACACAGCTGACGGGCCATGGGGAGTCACACAGAACCAGTTGATCGGCCATGGGGGAGTCACAATGACCCAGCTGATCGGCCATGGGGGAGTCACACAGATCCAGCTCATCGGCCATGGGGGAGTCACACAGACCCAGCTGATCGGCCATGGGGGAGTCAAACTGATCCAACTGATCGGCCATGGGGGAGTCACACCCACCCACCGACAGTCTCTCCTGGTAATGCAGAATGGTAAATCTCTGCCTGTGTCTCTGCCTGTATCTGTCCAATTCTCTCTCTGTCTGTGTTTCTGTCTGTCAGCCAGCACTGTCAGTGCTCCCCCCCACACAGCCAGCACTGTCAGTTCTCCCACCACACAGCCAGCACTGTCAGTGCTCCCACCACACAGCCAGCACTGTCAGTGCTCCCCCACACAGGCAGCACTGTCAGTACTCCCACCATACAGCCAGCACTGTCAGTCCTCCCCCCACCCAGCCAGCACTGTCAGTGCTCCCACCACACAGGCAGCACTGTCAGTGCTCCCCCACACAGCCAGCACTGTCAGTCCTCCACCCACACAGCCAGCACTGTCAGTGCTCCCCCACAAAGCCAGCACAGTCTGTGCTCCCACACCACACAGCCAGCACTGTCAGTGCTCCCCCCACACAGCCAGCACTGTCAGTCCTCCCCCCACACAGCCAGCACTGTCAGTGCTCCCCCACACAGCCAGCACTGTCAGTGCTCCCACCACACAGCCAGCACTGTCAGTGCTCCCCCACACAGCCAGCACTGTCAGTGCTCCCCCACACAGCCTGCACTGTCAGTGCTCCCCCCACACAGCCAGCACTGTCAGTGCTCCCCCACACAGCCAGCACTGTCAGTGCTCCCCCACACAGCCAGCACTGTCAGTCCACCCCCCACACAGCCAGCACTGTCAGTGCTCCCACCACACAACCAGCACTGTCAGTGCTCCCCACACAGACAGCACTGCCAGTGCTCCCCCACACATCCAACACTGTCAGTGCTCCCCCCATACAGCCAGCACTGTCAGTGCTCCACCACACAGCCAGCACTGTCAGTGCTCCCACCACTCAGCCAGCACCGTCAGTGCTCCCCCACACAGCCAGCACTGTCAGTGCTCCCACCACACAGCCAGCACTGTCAGTGCTCCCCCCACACAGCCAGCACTGTCAGTGCTCCCACCACACAGCCAGCACTGTCAGTGCTCCCCCCACAGCCAGCACTGTCAGTGACCCCACCCCACACAGCCAGCACTGTCAGTGCTCCCCACAGCCAGCATTGTCAGTGCTCCCACCACACAGCCAGCACTGCCAGTTCTCCACCCACAGTCAGCACTGAGTGCGCCCCACACAGCCAGCACTGCCAGTGCTCTCCCACAGAGCTAGCACTGTCAGTGCTCCCCCACACAGCCAGCACTGTCAGTGCTCCCACCACACAACCAGCACTGTCAGTGCTCCCCACACAGACAGCACTGCCAGTGCTCCCCCACACATCCAGCACTGTCAGTGCTCCCCCACACAGCCAGCACTGTCAGTGCTCCCCCACACAGCCTGCACTGTCAGTGCTCCAGGATTTAGATGTTTCAGGCGGGATAGAGGGGGATGTAAAAGGGGAGGCGGAGTTGCGCTACTTGTTCAGGAGAGTATCACAGCTATACAGCGAGAGGACACCTCAGAGGGCAGTGAGGCTATATGGGTAGAGATCAGGAATAAGAAGGGTGCAGTCACAATGTTGGGGGTATACTACAGGCCTCCCAACAGCCAGCGGGAGATAGAGGAGCAGATAGGTAGACAGATTTTGGAAAAGAGTAAAAACAACAGGGTTGTGGTGATGGGAGACTTCAACTTCCCCAATATTGACTGGGACTCACTTAGTGCCAGGGGCTTAGACGGGGCAGAGTTTGTAAGGAGCATCCAGGAGGGCTTCTTAAAACAATATGTAAACAGTCCAACTAGGGAAGGGGCGGTACTGGACCTGGTATTGGGGAATGAGCCCGGCCAGGTGGTAGATGTTTCAGTAGGGGAGCATTTCGGTAACAGTGACCACAATTCAGTAAGTTTTAAAGTACTGGTGGACAAGGATAAGAGTGGTCCGAGGATGAATGTGCTAAACTGGGGGAAGGCTAATTATAACAATATTAGGCGGGAACTGAAGAACATAGATTGGGGGCGGATGTTTGAGGGCAAATCAACATCTGACATGTGGGAGGCTTTCAAGTGTCAGTTGAAAGGAATACAGGACAGGCATGTTCCTGTGAGGAAGAAAGATAAATACGGCAATTTTCGGGAACCTTGGATGACGAGTGATATTGTAGGCCTCGTCAAAAAGAAAAAGGAGGCATTTGTCAGGGCTAAAAGGCTGGGAACAGACGAAGCCTGTGTGGCATATAAGGAAAGTAGGAAGGAACTTAAGCAAGGAGTCAGGAGGGCTAGAAGGGGTCATGAAAAGTCATTGGCAAATAGGGTTAAGGAAAATCCCAAGGCTTTTTACACTTACATAAAAAGCAAGAGGGTAGCCAGGGAAAGGGTTGGCCCACTGAAGGATAGGCAAGGGAATCTATGTGTGGAGCCAGAGGAAATGGGCGAGGTACTAAATGAATACTTTGCATCAGTATTCACCAAAGAGAAGGAATTGGTAGATGTTGAGTCTGGAGAAGGGGGTGTAGATAGCCTGGGTCACATTGTGATCCAAAAAGACGAGGTGTTGGGTGTCTTAAAAAATATTAAGGTAGATAAGTCCCCAGGGCCGGATGGGATCTACCCCAGAATACTGAAGGAGGCTGGAGAGGAAATTGCTGAGGCCTTGACAGAAATCTTTGGATCCTCGCTGTCTTCAGGGGATGTCCCGGAGGACTGGAGAATAGCCAATGTTGTTCCTCTGTTTAAGAAGGGTGGCAGGGATAATCCCGGGAACTACAGGCCGGTGAGCCTTACTTCAGTGGTAGGGAAATTACTGGAGAGAATTCTTCGAGACAGGATCTACTCCCATTTGGAAGCAAATGGACGTATTAGTGAGAGGCAGCACGGTTTTGTGAAGGGGAGGTCGTGTCTCACTAACTTGATAGAGTTTTTCGAGGAGGTCACTAAGATGATTGATGCAGGTAGGGCAGTAGATGTTGTCTATATGGACTTCAGTAAGGCCTTTGACAAGGTCCCTCATGGTAGACTAGTACAAAAGGTGAAGTCACACGGGATCAGGGGTGAACTGGCAAGGTGGATACAGAACTGGCTAGGCCATAGAAGGCAGAGGGTAGCAATGGAGGGATGCTTTTCTAATTGGAGGGCTGTGACCAGTGGTGTTCCACAGGGATCAGTGCTGGGACCTTTGCTCTTTGTAGTATATATAAATGATTTGGAGGAAAATGTAACTGGTCTGATTAGTAAGTTTGCAGACGACACAAAGGTTGGTGGAATTGCGGATAGCGATGAGGACTGTCTGAGGATACAGCAGGATTTAGATTGTCTGGAGACTTGGGCGGAGAGATGGCAGATGGAGTTTAACCTGGACAAATGTGAGGTAATGCATTTTGGAAGGGCTAATGCAGGTAGGGAATATACAGTGAATGGTAGAACCCTCAAGAGTATTGAAAGTCAAAGAGATCTAGGAGTACAGGTCCACAGATCACTGAAAGGGGCTACACAGGTGGAGAAGGTAGTCAAGAAGGCATACGGCATGCTTGCCTTCATTGGCCGGGGCATTGAGTATAAGAATTGGCAAGTCATGTTGCAGCTGTATAGAACCTTAGTTAGGCCACACTTGGAGTACAGTGTTCAATTCTGGTCGCCACACTACCAGAAGGATGTGGAGGCTTTAGAGAGGGTGCAGAAGAGATTTACCAGAATGTTGCCTGGTATGGAAGGCATAAGCTATGAGGAGCGATTGAATAAACTCGGTTTGTTCTCACTGGAACGAAGGAGGTTGAGGGGCGACCTGATAGAGGTATACAAAATTATGAGGGGCATAGACAGAGTGGATAGTCAGAGGCTTTTCCCCAGGGTAGAGGGGTAAATTACTAGGGGGCATAGGTTTAAGGTGAGAGGGGCAAAGTTTAGAGTAGATGTACGAGGCAAGTTTTTTACGCAGAGGGTAGTGGGTGCCTGGAACTCACTACCGGAGGAGGTAGTGGAGGCAGGGACGATAGGGACATTTAAGGGGCATCTTGACAAATATATGAATAGGATGGGAATAGAAGGATACGGACCCAGGAAGTGTAGAAGATTGTAGTTTAGTCGGGCAGTATGGTCGGCACGGGCTTGGAGGGCCGAAGGGCCTGTTCCTGTGCTGTACATTTCTTTGTTCTTTGTTCTTTGTTCACTGTCAGTGCTCCCCCCCATACAGCCAGCACTGTCAGTGCTCCCCCACACAGCCAGCACTGTCAGTGCTCCCACCACTCAGCCAGCACCGTCAGTGCTCCCCCACACAGCCAGCACTGTCAGTGCTCCCACCACACAGCCAGCACTGTCAGTGCTCCCCCCACACAGCCAGCACTGTCAGTGCTCCCCCCACACAGCCAGCACTGTCAGTGCTCCCCCACACAGCCAGCACTTTCAGTGCTCCCCCACACAACCAGCACCGTCAGTGCTCCCACCACTCAGCCAGCACTGTCAGTGCTCCCCCACACAGCCAGCACTGTCAGTGCTCCCACCACACAGCCAGCACTGTCAGTGCTCCCCCACACAGCCAGCACTGTCAGTGCTCCCCCACACAGCCAGCACTGTCAGTGCTCCCCCCACACAGCCAGCACTTTCAGTGCTCCCACCACACAGCCAGCACTGTCAGTGCTCCCCCCACACAGCCAGCACTGTCAGTGCTCCCCCACACAGCCAGCACTTCCAGTGCTACCCCACACAGCCAGCACTGTCAGTGCTCCGACCACACAGCCAGCACTGTCAGTGCTCCCCACACGGACAGCACTGGAAATGCTCCCTCCAAACTCTGTCTGTGTCTCTGTCTGTGTAGCTGTGTCTGTCTGTGTCTCTCTATCTGTCTACCTCTCTGTCCCTGTCTCTGCCTGTGTCTCTGTCTCTCTCTGTGTCTCTGTCTGTATCTCTGTCTCTGTCCCTGTCTCTGTCTGTGTCCCTGTCTCTGTCTGTGTCTCTGTCTCTGTCTGTGTCCCTGTCTCTGTCTGTGTCCCTGTCTCTCTCTGTGTCTCTGTCTGTGTCTCTGTGTTTGTCTGTGTCTTCGTCTGTCTGTGTCTCTGTCTATGTCTGTGTCTCTGTCCGTATCTCTGTCTGTGTCTCTGTGTCTGTCTATCTCTCTCTGTGTCTTTGTGTCTGTCTGTGTCTCAGTCTCTGTCTCTGTCTCTGTCTGTGTCTCTGTGTCTGTCGGTCTCTGTGTCTCACTCTCTATCTCTGTCTGTATCTCCGTGTCTGTCAGTGTCTCAGTCTCTGTCTCTATCTGGGGCACATTCTGCTGCACAGACTGTGTTTAGGTGTGAGGCACCCACCCAGCTGATCGGCAGTGCGGGGAAGCACACACACAGCTGATCGGCAGTGCGGGGAAGGACAGACCCAGCTGATCGGCAATGGGGGGAAGCACACACCCAGCTGATCGGCAATGGGGGAGTCACACACACCCAGCTGACTGGCCATGGTGGAGGCACACACCCAGCTGATCGGAAATGGGGAGAGGCACACACCCAGCTGATCGGCAATGGGGAGAGGCACACATCCAGCTGATCGGCAATGGGGAGAGGCACACATCCAGCTGATCGGCATTGGGGGAGTCACACACACCCAGTTGATCGGCAATGTGGGGAAGCACACACCCAGCTGATCGGCACTGGGGGGAAGCACACACACAGCTGACGGGCCATGGGGAGTCACACTGAACCAGTTGATCGGCCATGGGGGAGTCACAATGACCCAGCTGATCGGCCATGGGGGAGTCACACAGATCCAGCTCATCGGCCATGGGGGAGTCACACAGACCCAGCTGATCGGCCATGGAGGAGTCAAACTGATCCAACTGATCGGCCATGGGGGAGTCACACCCACCCACCGACAGTCTCTCCTGGTAATGCAGAATGGGAAATCTCTGCCTTTGTCTCTGCCTGTATCTGTCCAATTCTCTCTCTGTCTGTGTTTCTGTCTGTCAGCCAGCACTGTCAGTGCTCCCCCCACACAGCCAGCACTGTCAGTTCTCCCACCACACAGCCAGCACTGTCAGTGCTCCCCCCCACACAGCCAGCACTGTCAGTTCTCCCACCACACAGCCAGCACTGTCAGTGCTCCCCCACACAGGCAGCACTGTCAGTGCTCCCACCATACAGCCAGCACTGTCAGTCCTCCCCCCACACAGCCAGCACTGTCAGTGCTCCCACCACACAGCCAGCACTGTCAGTGCTCCCCCACACAGCCAGCACTGTCAGTCCTCCACCCACACAGCCAGCACTGTCAGTGCTCCCCCACAAAGCCAGCACTGTCTGTGCTCCCACACCACACAGCCAGCACTGTCAGTGCTCCCCCCACACAGCCAGCACTGTCAGTGCTCCCACCACACAGCCAGCACTGTCAGTCCTCCCCCCACACAGCCAGCACTGTCAGTGGTCCCCCACAAAGCCAGCACTGTCAGTGCTCCCCCCACACAGCCAGCACTGTCAGTGCTCCCACCACACAGCCAGCACTGTCAGTGCTCCCCCACACAGCCAGCACTGTCAGTGCTCCCCCACACAGCCTGCACTGTCAGTGCTCCCCCCACACAGCCAGCACTGTCAGTGCTCCCCCACACAGCCAGCACTGTCAGTGCTCCCCCACACAGCCAGCACTGTCAGTCCTCCCCCCACACAGCCAGCACTGTCAGTGCTCCCACCACACAGCCAGCATTGCCAGTTCTCTCACCACACAGCCAGCACTGTCAGTGCTCCCCCCACGCAGACAGAACTGTCAGGGCTCCCCCACACAGACAGCACTGTCAGTGCTCCCCCCACACACCCAGCACTGTCTGTGCTCCCCCCACACAGCCAGCAATGTCAGGGCTCCCACCACACAGCCAGCACTGTCAGTGCTCCCCACACAGCCAGCACTGTCAGTGCTCCCACCACACAGCCAGCACTGCCAGTGCTCCCAACACACAGCCAGCACTGTCAGAGCTCCCACCACACCGCCACCACTGCCAGTGATCCCCCACACAACCAGCACAGTCAGTGCTCCCACCACACAGCCATCACTGTCAGTGCTCCCACCACACAGCCAACACTGCCAGTGCTCCCCCACACAGCCAGCACAGTCAGTGCTCCCACCACACAGACAGCACTGTCAGTGCTCCCACCACACAGCCAGCACTGTCAGTGCTCCCACCACACAGCCAGCACTGTCAGTGCTCCCACCACACAGCCAGCACTGCCAGTGCCCCCCCACACAGCCAGCACAGTCAGTGCTCCCCATACAGCCAGCACTGTCAATGCTCCCCCACACAGCCAGCACTGCCAGTGCTCCCACCACACAGCCAGCACTGTCAGTGCTCCCACCACACAGCCAGCACTGTCAGTGCTCCCACCACACAGCCAGCACTGTCAGTGCTCCCATACAGCCAGCACTGTCAGTGCTCCCACCACACAGCCAGCACTGTCAGTGCTCCCACCACACAGCCAGCACTGTCAGTGCTCCCACCACACAGCCAGCATTGTCAGTGCTCCCCACACAGCCAGCCCGGTCCGTGCTTCACCCACACAGCCAGCACTGCCAGTGCTCCCCACACAGCCAGCACTGACAGTGCTCCCCCACAGACCCTGCACTGTCAGTGCTCCCACCACACAGCCAGCACTGTCAGTGCTCCCCACACAGCCAACACTGTCAGTGCTCCCCACACAGCCAGCACTGTCAGTGCTCCCCCACACAGCCAGCACTGTCAGTACTCCCACCACACAGCCAGCACTGTCAGTGCCCCCACCACACAACCAGCACTGTCAGTACTCCCACCACACAGCCAGCACTGTCAGTGCCCCCACCCCACACAGCCAGCACTATCAATGCTCCCCAACAGCCAGCACTGCCAGTTCTCCACCCACGTAGCAAGCACTGTCAGAGCTCCCACCACACAGCCAGCACTGTCAGTGCTACCCCACACAGCCAGCACTGTCAGTGCTCCCCCCACACAGCCAGCACTGTCAGTGCTCTCACCACACAGCCAGCACTGTCAGTGCTCCCCCATACAGCCAGCACTGTCAGTGCTCCCCCCACACAGCCAGGACTGTCAGTGCTACCACACACAGCCAGCACTGTCAGTGCTCTCACCACACAGCCAGCACTGTCAGTGCTTCCCCCACACAGCCAGCACTGTCAGTGCTCCCCCCACACAACCAGCACTGTCAGTGCTCCACCCTCACAGCCAGCACTGTCAGTTCTCCCACCACACAGCCAGCACTGTCAGTGCTCCCCCACAGAGCCAGCACTGTCAGTGCTCCCACCACACAGCCAGCACTGTCAGTGCTCTCACCACACAGCCAGCACTGTCAGTGCTCCCACCACACAGCCAGCACTGTCAGTGCTCCCACCACACAGCCAGCACTGCCAGTGCTCCCCCACACAGCCAGCACTGTCAGTGGTCCCCCCACACAGCCAGCACTGTCAATGCTCCCCATACAGCCAGCACTGTCAGTGCTCCCACCACAGAGCCAGCACTATCAGTGATCCCCCCACACAGCCAGCACTGTCAGTGCTCCCCACACAGCCAGCACTGTCAGTGCTCCACCCACACAGCCAGCACTGCCCGTGCTCCCCCACACAGCCAGCACTGTCAGTGCTCCCCCCACACAACCAGCACTGTCAGTGCTCCACCCTCACAGCCAGCACTGTCAGTGCTCCCCCACAGAGCCAGCACTGTCAGTGCTCCCACCACACAGCCAGCACTGTCAGTGCTCCCCCCACAGCCAGCACTGTCAGTGACCCCACCCCACACAGCCAGCACTGTCAGTGCTCCCCACAGCCAGCATTGTCAGTGCTCCCACCACACAGCCAGCACTGCCAGTACTCCACCCACAGTCAGCACTGAGAGTGCGCCCCACACAGCCAGCACTGCCAGTGCTCTCCCACAGAGCTAGCACTGTCAGTGCTCCCCCACACTGCCAGCACTGTCAGTGCTCCCCACACAGACAGCACTGCCAGTGCTCCCCCACACATCCAGCACTGTCAGTGCTCCCCCCCATACAGCCAGCATGTCAGTGCTCCCCCACACAGCCAGCACTGTCAGTGCTCCCACCACTCAGCCAGCACCGTCAGTGCTCCCCCACACAGCCAGCACTGTCAGTGCTCCCACCACACAGCCAGCACTGTCAGTGCTCCCCCCAGACAGCCAGCACTGTCAGTGCTCCCCCCACACAGCCAGCACTGTCAGTGCTCCCCCACACAGCCAGCACTGTCAGTGCTCCCCCACACAGCCAGCACTGTCAGTGCTCCCACCACTCAGCCAGCACTGTCAGTGCTCCCCCACACAGCCAGCACTGTCAGTGCTCCCACCGCACAGCCAGCACTGTCAGTGCTCCCCCCACACAGCCAGCACTGTCAGTGCTCCCCCCTCACAGCCAGCACTGTCAGTGCTCCCCCCACACAGCCAGCACTGTCAGTGCTCCCACCACACAGCCAGCACTGTCAGTGCTCCCCCCACACAGCCAGCACTGTCAGTGCTCCCCCACACAGCCAGCACTTCCAGTGCTACCCCACACAGCCAGCACTGTCAGTGCTCCCACCACACAGCCAGCACTGTCAGTGCTCCCCACACGGACAGCACTGGAAATGCTCCCTCCAAACTCTGTCTGTGTCTCTGTCTGTGTAGCTGTGTCTGTCTGTGTCTCTCTATCTGTCTCCCTGTCTGTCCCTGTCTCTGTCTCTGCCTGTGTCTCTGTCTCTCTCTGTGTCTCTATTTGTATCTCTGTCTCTGTCCCTGTCTCTGTCTGTGTCCCTGTCTCTGTCTGTGTCTCTGTCTCTCTCTGTGTCTCTGTCTGTGTCTCTGTGTTTGTCTGTGTCTTCGTCTGTCTGTGTCTCTGTCTATGTCTGTGTCTCTGTCTGTATCTCTGTCTGTGTCTCTGTGTCTGTCTATCTCTCTCTGTGTCTTTGTGTCTGTCTGTGTCTCAGTCTCTGTCTCTGTCTCTGTCTGTGTCTCTGTGTCTGTCGGTCTCTGTGTCTCACTCTCTATCTCTGTCTGTATCTCCGTGTCTGTCAGTGTCTCAGTCTCTGTCTCTATCTGGGGCACATTCTGCTGCACAGACTGTGTTTAGGTGTGAGGCACCCACCCAGCTGATCGGCAGTGCGGGGAAGCACACACACAGCTGATCGGCAGTGCGGGGAAGGACAGACCCAGCTGATCGGCAATGGGGGGAAGCACACACCCAGCTGATCGGCAATGGGGGAGTCACACACACCCAGCTGACTGTCCATGGTGGAGGCACACACCCAGCTGATCGGAAATGGGGAGAGGCACACACCCAGCTGATCGGCAATGGGGAGAGGCACACATCCAGCTGATCGGCATTGGGGGAGTCACACACACCCAGTTGATCGGCAATGTGGGGAAGCACACACCCAGCTGATCGGCACTGGGGGGAAGCACACACACAGCTGACGGGCCATGGGGAGTCACACTGAACCAGTTGATCGGCCATGGGGGAGTCACAATGACCCAGCTGATCGGCCATGGGGGAGTCACACAGATCCAGCTCATCGGCCATGGGGGAGTCACACAGACCCAGCTGATCGGCCATGGAGGAGTCAAACTGATCCAACTGATCGGCCATGGGGGAGTCACACCCACCCACCGACAGTCTCTCCTGGTAATGCAGAATGGTAAATCTCTGCCTGTGTCTCTGCCTGTATCTGTCCAATTCTCTCTCTGTCTGTGTTTCTGTCTGTCAGCCAGCACTGTCAGTGCTCCCCCCACACAGCCAGCACTGTCAGTTCTCCCACCACACAGCCAGCACTGTCAGTGCTCCCACCACACAGCCAGCACTGTCAGTGCTCCCCCACACAGGCAGCACTGTCAGTGCTCCCACCATACAGCCAGCACTGTCAGTCCTCCCCCCACACAGCCAGCACTGTCAGTGCTCCCACCACACAGCCAGCACTGTCAGTGCTCCCCCACACAGCCAGCACTGTCAGTCCTCCACCCACACAGCCAGCACTGTCAGTGCTCCCCCACAAAGCCAGCACTGTCTGTGCTCCCACACCTCACAGCCAGCACTGTCAGTGCTCCCCCCACACAGCCAGCACTGTCAGTGCTCCCACCACACAGCCAGCACTGTCAGTCCTCCCCCCACACAGCCAGCACTGTCAGTGGTCCCCCACAAAGCCAGCACTGTCAGTGCTCCCCCCACACAGCCAGCACTGTCAGTGCTCCCCACACAGCCAGCACTGTCAGTGCTCCCCCACACAGCCAGCACTGCCAGTCCTCCCCCCACACAGCCAGCATTGTCAGTGCTCCCCCCACACAGCCAGCACTGTCAGTGCTCCCCACACAGCCAGCACTGTCAGTGCTCCCCCACACAGCCAGCACTGCCAGTCCTCCCCCCACACAGCCAGCATTGTCAGTTCTCTCACCACACAGCCAGCACTGTCAGTGCTCCCCCCACGCAGACAGAACTGTCAGGGCTCCCCCACACAGACAGCACTGTCAGTGCTCCCCCCACACACCCAGCACTGTCTGTGCTCCCCCCACACAGCCAGCAATGTCAGGGCTCCCACCACACAGCCAGCACTGTCAGTGCTCCCCACACAGCCAGCACTGTCAGTGCTCCCACCACACAGCCAGCACTGCCAGTGCTCCCACCACACAGCCAGCAAAGTCAGAGCTCCCACCACACAGCCAGCACTGCCAGTGATCCCCCACACAACCAGCACAGTCAGTGCTCCCACCACACAGCCATCACTGTCAGTGCTCCCACCACACAGCCAACACTGCCAGTGCTCCCCCACACAGCCAGCACAGTCAGTGCTCCCACCACACAGACAGCACTGTCAGTGCTCCCACCACACAGCCAGCACTGTCAGTGCTCCCACCACACAGCCAGCACTGTCAGTGCTCCCACCACACAGCCAGCACTGCCAGTGCCCCCCCACACAGCCAGCACAGTCAGTGCACCCCATACAGCCAGCACTGTCAATGCTCCCCCACACAGCCAGAACTGCCAGTGCTTCCACCACACAGCCAGCACTGTCAGTGCTCCCACCACACAGCCAGCACTGTCAGTGCTCCCACCACACTGCCAGCACTGTCAGTGCTCCCATACAGCCAGCACTGTGAGTGCTCCCACCACACAGCCAGCACTGTCAGTGCTCCCACCACACAGCCAGCACTGTCAGTGCTCCCACCACACAGCCAGCATTGTCAGTGCTCCCCACACAGCCAGCCCGGTCCGTGCTTCACCCACACAGCCAGCACTGCCAGTGCTCCCCCCACACAGCCAGCACTGACAGCGCTCCCCCACAGAGCCAGCACTGTCAGTGCTCCCACCACACAGCCAGCACTGTCAGTGCTCCCCACACAGCCAACACTGTCAGTGCTCCCCACACAGCCAGCACTGTCAGTGCTCCCCCACACAGCCAGCACTGTCAGTACTCCCACCACACAGCCAGCACTGTCAGTGCCCCCACCACACAACCAGCACTGTCAGTACTCCCACCACACAGCCAGCACTGTCAGTGCCCCCACCCCACATAGCCAGCACTATCAATGCTCCCCAACAGCCAGCACTGCCAGTTCTCCACCCACGTAGCAAGCACTGTCAGAGCTCCCACCACACAGCCAGCACTGTCAGTGCTACCCCACACAGCCAGCACTGTCAGTGCTCCCCCCACACAGCCAGCACTGTCAGTGCTCTCACCACACAGCCAGCACTGTCAGTGCTCCCCCCATACAGCCAGCACTGTCAGTGCTCCCCCCACACAGCCAGGACTGTCAGTGCTACCACACACAGCCAGCACTGTCAGTGCTCTCACCACACAGCCAGCACTGTCAGTGCTTCCCCCACACAGACATCACTGTCAGTGCCCCCCACACAGCCAGCACTGACTGTGCTCCTCCCACACAGCCAGCACTGTCAGTGCTCTCACCACACAGCCAGCACTGGCAGTGCTCCCACCACACAGCCAGCACTGTCAGTGCTCCCACCACACAGCCAGCACTGTCAGTGCTCTCACCACACAGCCAGCACTGTCAGTGCTCCCACCACACAGCCAGCACTGTCAGTGCTCCCACCACACAGCCAGCACTGCCAGTGCTCCCCCACACAGCCAGCACTGTCAGTGGTCCCCCCACACAGCCAGCACTGTCAGTGCTCCCCATACAGCCAGCACTGTCAGTGCTCCCACCACAGAGCCAGCACTATCAGTGATCCCCCCACACAGCCAGCACTGTCAGTGCTCCCCACACAGCCAGCACTGTCAGTGCTCCACCCACACAGCCAGCACTGCCCGTGCTCCCCCACACAGCCAGCACTGTCAGTGCTCCCCCCACACAACCAGCACTGTCAGTGCTCCACCCTCACAGCCAGCACTGTCAGTTCTCCCACCACACAGCCAGCACTGTCAGTGCTCCCCCACAGAGCCAGCACTGTCAGTGCTCCCACCACACAGCCAGCACTGTCAGTGCTCCCCCCAGAGCCAGCACTGTCAGTGACCCCACCCCACTCAGCCAGCACTGTCAGTGCTCCCCACAGCCAGCATTGTCAGTGCTCCCACCACACAGCCAGCACTGCCAGTTCTCCACCCACAGTCAGCACTGAGAGTGCGCCCCACACAGCCAGCACTGCCAGTGCTCTCCCACAGAGCTAGCACTGTCAGTGCTCCCCCACACAGCCAGCACTGTCAGTGCTCCCACCACACAACCAGCACTGTCAGTGCTCCCCACACAGACAGCACTGCCTGTGCTCCCCCACACATCCAGCACTGTCAGTGCTCCCCCCCATACAGCCAGCACTGTCAGTGCTCCCCACACAGCCAGCACTGTCAGTGCTCCCACCACTCAGCCAGCACCGTCAGTGCTCCCCCACACAGCCAGCACTGTCAGTGCTCCCACCACACAGCCAGCACTGTCAGTGCTCCCACCACTCAGCCAGCACTGTCAGTGCTCCCACCACACAGCCAGCACTGTCAGTGCTCCCCCCACACAGCCAGCACTGTCAGTGCTCCCACCACACAGCCAGCACTGTCAGTGCTCCCCCCACACAGCCAGCACTGTCAGTGCTCCCACACACAGCCAGCACTTCCAGTGCTACCCCACACAGCCAGCACTGTCAGTGCTCCCACCACACAGCCAGCACTGTCAGTGCTCCCCACACGGACAGCACTGGAAATGCTCCCTCCAAACTCTGTCTGTGTCTCTGTCTGTGTAGCTGTGTCTGTCTGTGTCTCTCTATCTGTCTCCCTCTCTGTCCCTGTCTCTGTCTCTGCCTGTGTCTCTGTCTCTCTCTGTCTGTATCTCTGTCTCTGTCCCTGTCTCTGTCTGTGTCCCTGTCTCTGTCTGTGTCTCTGTGTCTGTCTGTGTCCCTGTCTCTGTCTGTGTCACTGTCTCTCTCTGTGTCTCTGTCTGTGTCTCTGTGTTTGTCTGTGTCTTCGTCTGTCTGTGTCTCTGTCTATGTCTGTGTCTCTGTCTGTATCTCTGTCTGTGTCTCTGTGTCTGTCTATCTCTCTCTGTGTCTTTGTGTCTGTCTGTGTCTCAGTCTCTGTCTCTGTCTCTGTCTGTGTCTCTGTGTCTGTCGGTCTCTGTGTCTCACTCTCTATCTCTGTCTGTATCTCCGTGTCTGTCAGTGTCTCAGTCTCTGTCTCTATCTGGGGCACATTCTGCTGCACAGACTGTGTTTAGGTGTGAGGCACCCACCCAGCTGATCGGCAGTGCGGGGAAGCACACACACAGATGATCGGCAGTGCGGGGAAGGACAGACCCAGCTGATCGGCAATGGGGGGAAGCACACACCCAGCTGATCGGCAATGGGGGAGTCACACACACCCAGCTGACTGGCCATGGTGGAGGCACACACCCAGCTGATCGGAAATGGGGAGAGGCACACACCCAGCTGATCGGCAATGGGGAGAGGCACACATCCAGCTGATCGGCAATGGGGAGAGGCACACATCCAGCTGATCGGCATTGGGGGAGTCACACACACCCAGTTGATCGGCAATGTGGGGAAGCACACATCCAGCTGATCGGCACTGGGGGGAAGCACACACACAGCTGACGGGCCATGGGGAGTCACACTGAACCAGTTGATCGGCCATGGGGGAGTCACAATGACCCAGCTGATCGGCCATGGGGGAGTCACACAGATCCAGCTCATCGGCCATGGGGGAGTCACACAGACCCAGCTGATCGGCCATGGGGGAGTCAAACTGATCCAACTGATCGGCCATGGGGGAGTCACACCCACCCACCGACAGTCTCTCCTGGTAATGCAGAATGGTAAATCTCTACCTGTGTCTCTGCCTGTATCTGTCCAATTCTCTCTCTGTCCGTGTTTCTGTCTGTCAGCCAGCACTGTCAGTGCTTCCCCCACACAGCCAGCACTGTCAGTTCTCCCACCACACAGCCAGCACTGTCAGTGCTCCCACCACACAGCCAGGACTGTCAGTGCTCCCCCACACAGGCAGCACTGTCAGTGCTCCCACCATACAGCCAGCACTGTCAGTCCTCCCCCCACATAGCCAGCACTGTCAGTGCTCCCACCACACAGCCAGCACTGTCAGTGCTCCCCCACACAGCCAGCACTGTCAGTCCTCCACCCACACAGCCAGCACTGTCAGTACTCCCCCCACACAGCCAGCACTGTCAGTGCTCCCACCACACAGCCAGCACTGTCAGTCCTCCCCCACACAGCCAGCACTGTCAGTGCTCCCCCACAAAGCCAGCACTGTCAGTGCTCCCCCCACACAGCCAGCACTGTCAGTGTTCCCACCACACAGCCAGCACTGTCAGTGCTCCCCCACACAGCCAGCACTGTCAGTGCTCCCCCACACAGCCTGCACTGTCAGTGCTCCCCCCACACAGCCAGCACTGTCAGTGCTCCCCCACACAGCCAGCACTGTCAGTGCTCCCCCACACAGCCAGCACTGTCAGTCCTCCCCCCACACAGCCAGCACTGTCAGTGCTCCCACCACACAGCCAGCATTGTCAGTTCTCTCACCACACAGCCAGCACTGTCAGTGCTCCCCCCACGCAGACAGAACTGTCAGTGCTCCCCCACACAGACAGCACTGTCAGTGCTCCCCCCACACACCCAGCACTGTCTGTGCTCCCCCCACACAGCCAGCAATGTCAGGGCTCCCACCACACAGCCAGCACTGTCAGTGCTCCCCACACAGCCAGCAATGTCAGTGCTCCCACCACACAGCCAGCACTGCCAGTGCTCCCACCACACAGCCAGCACTGTCAGTGCTCCCACCACACAGCCAGCACTGTCAGTGCTCCCCCACACAGCCAGCACTGTCAGTGCTCCCCCACACAGCCTGCACTGTCAGTGCTCCCCCCACACAGCCAGCACTGTCAGTGCTCCCCCACACAGCCAGCACTGTCAGTGCTCCCCCACACAGCCAGCACTGTCAGTCCTCCCCCCACACAGCCAGCACTGTCAGTGCTCCCACCACACAGCCAGCATTGTCAGTGCTCCCACCACTCAGCCAGCACTGTCAGTGCTCCCCCACACAGCCAGCACTGTCAGTGCTCCCACCACACAGCCAGCACTGTCAGTGCTCCCCCCACACAGCCAGCACTGTCAGTGCTCCCACCACACAGCCAGCACTGTCAGTGCTCCCCCCACACAGCCAGCACTGTCAGTGCTCCCACACACAGCCAGCACTTCAAGTGCTACCCCACACAGCCAGCACTGTCAGTGCTCCCACCACACAGCCAGCACTGTCAGTGCTCCCCACACGGACAGCACTGGAAATGCTCCCTCCAAACTCTGTCTGTGTCTCTGTCTGTGTAGCTGTGTCTGTCTGTGTCTCTCTATCTGTCTCCCTCTCTGTCCCTGTCTCTGTCTCTGCCTGTGTCTCTGTCTCTCTCTGTCTGTATCTCTGTCTCTGTCCCTGTCTCTGTCTGTGTCCCTGTCTCTGTCTGTGTCTCTGTGTCTGTCTGTGTCCCTGTCTCTGTCTGTGTCACTGTCTCTCTCTGTGTCTCTGTCTGTGTCTCTGTGTTTGTCTGTGTCTTCGTCTGTCTGTGTCTCTGTCTATGTCTGTGTCTCTGTCTGTATCTCTGTCTGTGTCTCTGTGTCTGTCTATCTCTCTCTGTGTCTTTGTGTCTGTCTGTGTCTCAGTCTCTGTCTCTGTCTCTGTCTGTGTCTCTGTGTCTGTCGGTCTCTGTGTCTCACTCTCTATCTCTGTCTGTATCTCCGTGTCTGTCAGTGTCTCAGTCTCTGTCTCTATCTGGGGCACATTCTGCTGCACAGACTGTGTTTAGGTGTGAGGCACCCACCCAGCTGATCGGCAGTGCGGGGAAGCACACACACAGATGATCGGCAGTGCGGGGAAGGACAGACCCAGCTGATCGGCAATGGGGGGAAGCACACACCCAGCTGATCGGCAATGGGGGAGTCACACACACCCAGCTGACTGGCCATGGTGGAGGCACACACCCAGCTGATCGGAAATGGGGAGAGGCACACACCCAGCTGATCGGCAATGGGGAGAGGCACACATCCAGCTGATCGGCAATGGGGAGAGGCACACATCCAGCTGATCGGCATTGGGGGAGTCACACACACCCAGTTGATCGGCAATGTGGGGAAGCACACATCCAGCTGATCGGCACTGGGGGGAAGCACACACACAGCTGACGGGCCATGGGGAGTCACACTGAACCAGTTGATAGGCCATGGGGGTGTCACAATGACCCAGCTGATCGGCCATGGGTGAGTCACACAGATCCAGCTCATCGGCCATGGGGGAGTCACACAGACCCAGCTGATCGGCCATGGGGGAGTCAAACTGATCCAACTGATCGGCCATGGGGGAGTCACACCCACCCACCGACAGTCTCTCCTGGTAATGCAGAATGGTAAATCTCTACCTGTGTCTCTGCCTGTATCTGTCCAATTCTCTCTCTGTCTGTGTTTCTGTCTGTCAGCCAGCACTGTCAGTGCTTCCCCCACACAGCCAGCACTGTCAGTTCTCCCACCACACAGCCAGCACTGTCAGTGCTCCCACCACACAGCCAGGACTGTCAGTGCTCCCCCACACAGGCAGCACTGTCAGTGCTCCCACCATACAGCCAGCACTGTCAGTCCTCCCCCCACACAGCCAGCACTGTCAGTGCTCCCACCACACAGCCAGCACTGTCAGTGCTCCCCCACACAGCCAGCACTGTCAGTCCTCCACCCACACAGCCAGCACTGTCAGTGCTCCCCCCACACAGCCAGCACTGTCAGTGCTCCCACCACACAGCCAGCACTGTCAGTCCTCCCCCCACACAGCCAGCACTGTCAGTGCTCCCCCACAAAGCCAGCACTGTCAGTGCTCCCCCCACACAGCCAGCACTGTCAGTGTTCCCACCACACAGCCAGCACTGTCAGTGCTCCCCCACACAGCCAGCACTGTCAGTGCTCCCCCACACAGCCTGCACTGTCAGTGCTCCCCCCACACAGCCAGCACTGTCAGTGCTCCCCCACACAGCCAGCACTGTCAGTGCTCCCCCACACAGCCAGCACTGTCAGTCCTCCCCCCACACAGCCAGCACTGTCAGTGCTCCCACCACACAGCCAGCATTGTCAGTTCTCTCACCACACAGCCAGCACTGTCAGTGCTCCCCCCACGCAGACAGAACTGTCAGGGCTATCCCACACAGACAGCACTGTCAGTGCTCCCCCCACACACCCAGCACTGTCTGTGCTCCCCCCACACAGCCAGCAATGTCAGGGCTCCCACCACACAGCCAGCACTGTCAGTGCTCCCCACACAGCCAGCACTGTCAGTGCTCCCACCACACAGCCAGCACTGCCAGTGCTCCCACCACACAGCCAGCACTGTCAGTGCTCCCACCACACAGCCAGCACTGTCAGTGCTCCCCCACACAGCCAGCACTGTCAGTGCTCCCCCACACAGCCTGCACTGTCAGTGCTCCCCCCACACAGCCAGCACTGTCAGTGCTCCCCCACACAGCCAGCACTGTCAGTGCTCCCCCACACAGCCAGCACTGTCAGTCCTCCCCCCACACAGCCAGCACTGTCAGTGCTCCCACCACACAGCCAGCATTGTCAGTTCTCTCACCACACAGCCAGCACTGTCAGTGCTCCCCCCACGCAGCCAGCAATGTCAGGGCTCCCACCACACAGCCAGCACTGTCAGTGCTCCCCACACAGCCAGCACTGTCAGTGCTCCCACCACACAGCCAGCACTGCCAGTGCTCCCACCACACAGCCAGCACTGTCAGAGCTCCCACCACACAGCCAGCACTGTCAGTGCTCCCCCACTGAGCCAACACTGTCAGTGCTCCCACCACACAGCCAGCACTGTCAGTGCTCCCCCACAGAGCCAGCACTGTCAGTGCTCCCACCACACAGCCAGCACTGTCAGTGCTCCCCCCAGACAGCCAACACTGTCAGTGCTCCCCCCACACAGCCAGCAGTGTCAGTGCTTCCCCCACACAGCCAGCACTGTCAGTGCTCCCCACACACAGACAGCTCTGTCAGTACTCCCCACACAGACAGCACTTTCAGTGCTACCCCCACTCAGCCAGCACTGTCAGTGCTCCCCACAGAGCCTGCACTGTCAGTGCTCCTCCCCACACAGCCAGCATTGTCAGTGCTCCCAACACACAGCCAGCACTGCCAGTGCTCCCACTGCATGGGAGACTTTAACTTTCCAAATATTGACTGGAAAATATATAGTTTGAGTACAATAGATGGGTCGTTTTTTGTACAGTGTGTGCAGGAGGGTTTCCTGAAACAATATGTTGACAGGCCAACAAGAGGCGAGGCCACGTTGGATTTGGTTTTGGGTAATGAACCAGGCCAGGTGTTGGATTTGGAGGTAGGAGAGCACTTTGGGGACAGTGACCAGAATTCGGTGACGTTTACGTTAATGATGGAAAGGGATAAGTATACACCGCAGGGCAAGAGTTATAGCTCGGGGAAGGGCAATTATGATGCCATTAGACGTGACTTGGGGGGGATAAGCTGGAGAAGTAGGCTGCAAGTGTTGGGCACACTGGATAAGTGGGGCTTGTTCAAGGATCAGCTACTGCGTGTTCTTGATAAGTATGTACCGGTCAGACAGGGAGGAAGGCGTCGAGCGAGGGAACCGTGGTTTACCAAGGAAGTGGAATCTCTTGTTAAGAGGAAGAAGAAGGCCTGTGTGAAGATGAAGTGTGAAGTTTCGGTTGGGGCGATGGATAGTTACAAGGTAGCGAGGAAGGATCTAAAGAGAGAGCTAAGACGAGCAAGGAGGGGACATGAGAAGTATTTGGCAGGAAGGATCAAGGAAAACCCAAAAGCTTTCTATAGGTATGTCAGGAATAAGCGAATGACTATGGAAAGAGTAGGACCAGTCAAGTACAGGGATGGGAAATTGTGTGTGGAGTCTGAAGAGATAGGCGAGATACTAAATGAATATTTTTCGTCAGTATTCACTCAGGAAAAAGTTAATGTTGTGGAGGAGAATGCTGAGCCCCAGGCTAATAGAATAGATGGCATTGAGGTACGTAGGGAAGAGGTGTTGGCAATTCTGGACAGGCTGAAAATAGATAAGTCCCCGGGACCTGATGGGATTTATCCTAGGATACTATGGGAGGCCAGGGAAGAGATTGCTGGACCTTTGGCTTTGATTTTTATGTCATCATTGGCTACAGGAATAGTGCCAGAGGACTGGAGGACAGCAAATGTGGTCCATTTGTTCAAAAAGGGGAGCAGAGACAACCCCGGCAACTATAGACCGGTAAGCCTCACGTCTGTAGTGGGTAAAGTCTTGGAGGGGATTATAAGGGACAAGATTTATAATCATCTAGATAGGAATAATATGATCAGGGATAGTCAGCATGGCTTTGTGAAGGGTAGGTCATGCCTCACAAACCTTATTGAGTTCTTTGAGAAGGTGACTGAACAGGTAGACGAGGGTAGAGCAGTTGATGTGGTGTATATGGATTTCAGCAAAGCGTTTGATAAGGTTCCCCACGGTAGGCTATTGCAAAAAATACGGAGGCTGTGGATTGAGGGTGATTTAGAGATGTGGATCAGAAATTGGCTAGCTGAAAGAAGACAGAGGGTGGTGGTTGATGGGAAATGTTCAGAATGGAGTACAGTCACAAGTGGAGTACCACAAGGATCTGTTCTGGGGCCGTTGCTGTTTGTCATTTTTATCAATGACCTCGAGGAAGGTGCAGAAGGGTGGGTGAGTAAATATGCAGACGATACTAAAGTCGGTGGTGTTGTCGATAGTGTGGAAGGATGTAGCAGGTTACAGAGGGATATAGATAAGCTGCAGAGCTGGGCTGAGAGGTGGCAAATGGAGTTTAATGTAGAGAAGTGTGAGGTGATTCACTTTGGAAGGAATAACAGGAATGCGGAATATTTGGCTAATGGTAAAGTTCTTGAAAGTGTGGATGAGCAGAGGGATCTCGGTGTCCATGTACATAGATCCCTGAAAGTTGCCACCCAGGTTGATAGGGTTGTGAAGAAGGCCTATGGAGTGTTGGCCTTTATTGGTAGAGGGATTGAGTTCCGGAGTCGGGAGGTCATGTTGCAGCTGTACAGAACTCTGGTCCGGCCGCATTTGGAGTATTGCGTACAGTTCTGGTCACCGCATTATAGGAAGGACGTGGAGGCTTTGGAGCGGGTGCAGAGGAGATTTACCAGGATGTTGCCTGGTATGGAGGGAAAATCTTATGAGGAAAGGCTGACGGACTTGAGTTTGTTTTCGTTGGAGAGAAGAAGGTTAAGAGGAGACTTAATAGAGGCATACAAAATGATCAGGGGGTTGTATAGGGTGGACAGTGAGAGCCTTCTCCCGCGGATGGATATGGCTGGCACGAGGGGACATAACTTTAAACTGAGGGGTAATAGATATAGGACAGAGGTCAGAGGTAGGTTCTTTACGCAAAGAGTAGTGAGGCCGTGGAATGCCCTACCTGCTACAGTAGTGAACTCGCCAACATTGAGGGCATTTAAAAGTTTATTAGATAAACATATGGATGATAATGGCATAGTGTAGGTTAGATGGCTTTTGTTTCGGTGCAACATCGTGGGCCGAAGGGCCTGTACTGCGCTGTATTGTTCTATGTTCTATGTTCTATGTTCTATGCATAGCCAGCACTGTCAGTGTTCCCCCTACAGCCAGCATTGTCAGTGCACCCCCACACAGCCAGCACTGTCAGTGCTCCCAGCACACAGCCAGCAATGTCAGTGCTCCCACCACACAGCCAGCACTGTCAGTGCTCCCCACACAGCCAGCACTGTCAGTGCTCCGACCACACAGCCAGCACTGTCAGTGCTCCCCCACACAGCCAGCACTGTCGGTGCTCCCACCACACAGCCAGCACTGTCAGTGCTCCCACCACACAGCCAGCACTGGCAGTGCACCCACCACACAGCCAGCACTGTCAGGGCTCCCCCCACACAGCCAGCACTGTCAGTGCTCCCCCACAGAGCCAGCACTGTCAGTGCTCCCACCACATAGCCAGCACTGTCTGTGCTTCCCGCACACAGCCAGCTCTGTCTGTGCTCCCCCACACAGCCAGCACTGTCCGTGCTCCCCACACAGCCAGCACTGTCAGTCCTCCCCCACACAGACAGCACTGTCAGTGCTCCCACCCCACACAGCCAGCACTGTCAGTGCTCCCGCCACACAGTCGGCACTGCCAGTGCTCCCACCACACAGCCAGCACGGTCAGTGCTCCCACCACACAGCCAGCACTGTCAGTGCCCCCACGCCACACAGCCAGCACTATCAGTGCTCACGCACAGCCAGCATTGTCAGTGCTCCCACCACACAGCCAGCACTGCCAGTGCTCCCACACACAGCCAGCACAGTCAGTGCTCCCACCACACAGCCAGCACTGTCAGTGCTCCCACCACACAGCCAGCACTGCCAGTGCTCCCCCACACAGCCAGCACAGTCAGTGCTCCCACCACACAGACAGCACTGTCAGTGCTCCCACCACACAGACAGCACTGTCAGTGCTCCCACCACACAGCCAGCACTGTCCGTGCTCCCACCACACAGCCAGCACTGTCAGTGCCTCCACCACACAGCCAGCACTGCCAGTGCTCCCCCACACAGCCAGCACAGTCAGTGCTCCCACCACACAGCCAGCACTGTCAGTGCTCCCACCACACATCCAGCACTGTCAGTGCTCCCATCACACAGACAGCACTGTCAGTGCTCCCACCATACAGACGGCACTGTCAGTGCTCCCACCACACAGACAGCACTGTCAGTGCTCCCACCACGCAGCCAGCACTATCAGTGCTCCCATCACACAGCCAGCACTGTCAGTGCTCCCACCATACAGACGGCACTGTCAGCGCTCCCACCACACAGCCAGCACTGTCAGTGCTCCCCCACACAGCCAGCACTGTCAGTGATCCCACCACACAGCCAGCACTGTCAGTACTCCCACCACACAGCCAGCACTGTCAGTGCTCCCCACACAGCCAGCACTGTCAGTGCTCCCCCACACAGCCAGCACTGTCAGTACTCCCACCACACAGCCAGCATTGTCAGTACTCCCACCACACAGCCTGCACTGTCAGTGCCCCCACCCCTCACAGCCAGCAGTATCAATGCTCCCCAACAGCCTGCACTGCCAGTTCTCCACCCACGTAGCAAGCACTGTCAGAGCTCCCACCACACAGCCAGCACTGTCAGGTCTACCCCACACAGCCAGCACTGTCAGTGCTCCCCCCACACAGCCAGCACTGTCAGTGCTCTCACCACACAGCCAGCACTGTCAGTGCTCGGCCCATACAGCCAGCACTGTCAGTGCTCCCCCCACACAGCCAGCACTGTCAGTGCTCCCCCCACAGCCAGCACTGTCAGTGACCCCACCCCACACAGCCAGCACTGTCAGTGCTCCCCATAGCCAGCATTGTCAGTGCTCCCACCACACAGCCAGCACTGCCAGTTCTCCACCCACAGTCAGCACTGAGAGTGCGCCCCACACAGCCAGTACTGCCAGTGCTCTCCCACAGAGCTATCACTGTCAGTGCTCCCCCACACAGCCAGCACTGTCAGTGCTCCCACCACACAACCAGCACTGTCAGTGCTCCCCACACAGCCAGCACTGTCAGTGCTCCCCCACACAGCCAGCACTGTCAGTGCTCCCCCCCATACAGCCAGCACTGTCAGTGCTCCCCCACACAGCCAGCACTGTCAGTGCTCCCACCACTCAGCCAGCACTGTCAGTGCTCCCCCACACAGCCAGCACTGTCAGTGCTCCCACCACACAGCCAGCACTGTCAGTGCTCCCCCATACAGCCAGCACTGTCAGTGCTCCCCCACACAGCCAGCACTGTCAGTGCTCCCACCACACAGCCAGCACTGTCAGTGCTCCCCCACACAGCCAGCACTGTCAGTGCTCCCACCACACAGCCAGCACTGTCAGTGCTCCCCCCGCACAGCCAGCACTGTCAGTGCTCCCCCACACAACAGCACTGTCAGTTCTCCCACTACACAGCCAGCACTGTCAGTGCTCCCCCACACATCCAGCACTGTCAGTGCTCCCCCCACACAGCCAGCACTTCCAGTGCTACCCCACACAGCCAGCACTGTCAGTGCTCCCACCACACAGTCAGCACTGTCAGTGCTCCCCACACAGACAGCACTGGAAATGCTCCCTCCAAACTCTGTCTGTGTCTCTGTCTGTGTAGCTGTGTCTCGCTGTGTCTCTCCATCTGTCTCTCTCTCAGTCCCTGTCTCTGTCTCTGCCTGTGTCTCTGTCTCTCTCTGTGTCTCTGTCTGTATCTCTGTCTCTGTCTGTGTCCCTGTCTCTGTCTGTGTCTTAGTCTGTCTGTGTCTCTGTCTATGTCTGTGTCTCTGTCTGTATCTCTGTCTGTGTCTCTGTGTCTGTCTATCTCTCTCTGTGTCTTTGTGTCTGTCTGTGTCTCAGTCTCTGTCTCTGTCTCTGTCTGTGTCTCTGTGTCTGTCGGTCTCTGTGTCTCACTCTCTATCTCTGTCTGTATCTCCGTGTCTGTCAGTGTCTCAGTCTCTGTCTCTTTCTGGTGCACATTCTGCTGCGCAGACTGTGTTTAGGTGTGAGGCACCCACCCAGCTGATCGGCATTGTGGGAGTCACACACACCCAGCTGACTGGCCATGGTGGAGGCACACACCCAGCTGATCGGCAATGGGGAGAGGCACACACCCAGCTGATCGGCAATGGGGAGAGGCACACATCCAGCTGATCGGCAATGGGGAGAGGCACACATCCAGCTGATCGGCATTGGGGGAGTCACACACACCCAGTTGATCGGCAATGGGGGGAAGCACACACCCAGCTGATCGGCACTGGTGGGAAGCACACACACAGCTGACGGGCCATGGGGGAGTCACACTTAACCAGCTGATCGGCCATGGGAGAGTCACACAGACCCAGTTGATCGGCCATGGGGGAGTCACAATGACCCAGCTGATCGGTCATGGGGGAGTCACACAGATCCAGCTCATCGGCCATGGGGGAGTCACACAGACCCAGCTGATCGCCCATGGGGGAGTCACACTGATCCAGCTGATCGGCCATGGGGGAGTCACACCCACCCACCGACAGTCTCTCCTGGTAATGCAGAATGGTAAATCTCTGCCTGTGTCTCTGCCTGTATCTGTCCAATTCTCTCTCTGTCTGTGTTTCTGTCTGTTTCTCTGTCTGTATCTGTCTCTGTCTGTATCTCTGTCTGTGTCTCTGTGTCGGTCTGTATCTCTCTCTGTGTCTCCGTCTCTGTCTGTATCTCTGTCTGTGTCTGTGTCTGTATCTCTCTGTGTCTGTGTCCCTGTTGAGGCGGTGTCAGTGTCTCTCCCTGTGTCTCTATCTGTGTCTCTATCTGTATCTCTGTCTGTGTTTCTGTCTGTGTCTCTGGCAGTGTCTCTTTCTCTGTCTGTGTCTGTGTCTGTATCTCTCTGTGTCTGTGTCCCTGTTGAGGCTGTGTCAGTGTCTCTACCTGTGTCTCTATCTGTGTCTCTATCTGTATCTCTGTCTGTGTTTCTGTCTGTGTCACTGCCTCTGTCTCTGCATGTGTCTCTGTCTCTGTCTGTTTCTGTGTTTGTGTCTCTATCTGCGTCTATGCCTCTGTCTGTGTCTGTGTCTGTCTCTGTATCTCTGTCTGTGTCTCTGTCTGTGTCACTGCCTCTGTCTCTGCATGTGTCTCTGTCTCTGTCTGTTTCTGTGTTTGTGTCTCTACCTGCGTCTATGCCTCTGTCTGTGTCTGTGTCTGTCTCTGTATCTCTGTCTGTGTCTCTGTCTGTGTCACTGCCTCTGTCTCTGTCTGTGTCTCTGTCTCTGTCTGTTTCTGTGTTTGTGTCTCTACCTGCGTCTATGCCTCTGTCTGTGTCTGTGTCTGTCTCTGTATCTCTGTCTGTGTCTCTGTCTGTGTCACTGCCTCTGTCTCAGTCTGTTTCTGTGTGTTTGTCTCTATCTGTGTCTCTGTCTGTGTCTCTGTCGGTGTCACTGTCACTGTCTCTGCCTCTGTCTGTGTCTCTGTCTCTGTCTGTGTCTCTGTCTGCGTCTCTGTCTGTGCCCCTGTCTCCGTCTGTGTCTCTCTGTACCTCTGTCTGTGTCTCTATGTCTGTCTGTGTCTCTGTCTGTGTCTCTCTGTACCTCTGTCTGTGTCTCTGTCTGTGTCACTGCCTCTGTCTCTGTCTGTTTCTGTGTGTTTGTCTCTATCTGTGTCTCTGTCTGCGTCTCTGCCTCTGTCTCAGTCTGTGTCTATGTCTCTGTCAGTGTCTCTGTCTGTGTCACAGCCTCTGTCTCTGTCTGTTTCTGTGTGTTTGTCTCTATCTGTGTCTGTCTGTGTCTCTGTCTCTGCCTCAGTCTGTGTCTATCTCTCTGTCTGTGTCTCTGTCTGTGTCCCTGTCTCTGTCTGTGTCTCCCTGTACCTCTGTCTGTGTCTCTGTGTCTGTCTGTGTCTCAGTCTCTGTCTCTGTCTGGGGCACATTCTGCTGCACAGTCTGTGTTTAAGTGTGAGGCACCCACCCAGCTGATCGGCAATGCGGGGAGGCACCCACCCAGCTGATCGGCATTGTGAGAGTCACACACCCAGCTGATCGGCCATGGTGGGGGCACATACCCAGCTGATCGGCCATGGGGGGAGGCACACACCCAGCTCATCGGCATTGGGAGAGTCACACACATCCAGCTGATCGGCCATGGGGGAGGCACACACCCAGCTGATCGGCAGTGCGGGGAAGGAAACACCCAGCTGATCGGCAATGGGGGGAAGGACAGACCCAGCTGATCGGCAATGGGGGGAAGGACAGACCCAGCTGATCGGCAATGGGGAGAAGCACACACCCAGCTGATCGGCAATGGGGGGAAGGACACACACAGCTGATCGGCAATGGGGGGAGGCACACACCCAGCTGATCGGCCATGGGGGGGAAGGACAGACCCAGCTGATCGGCAATGCGGGGAAGCACACACCCAGCTGATCGGCAATGGGGGGAAGGACAGACCCAGCTGATCGGCAATGGGGGGGAAGGACAGACCCAGCTGATCGGCAATGCGAGGAAGCACACACCCAGCTGATCGGCAATGCGGGGAAGGACAGACCCAGCTGATCGGCAATGCGGGGCAGAACACACCCAGCTGATCGGCAATGGGGGGAAGGACACACCCAGCTGATCGGCAATGGGGGGAAGGACAGACCCAGCTGATCGGCAATGGGGGGAAGCACACACCCAGCTGATCGGCCAAGGGGGGAAGCACACACCCAGCTGATCGGCAATGGGGGGAAGCACACACGCAACTGATCGACAATGCGGGGAAGCACACGCCCAGCTGATCGGCAATGGTGGGGAAGCACACTCCCAGCTGATCGGCAATGGTGTGAAGCACACATCCAGCTGATCTGCAATGGGGGGAAGGACACACCCAGCTGATCGGCAATGGGGGAAGGACAGGCCCAGCTGATCGGCAATGGGGGGAAGCACACTCCCAGCTGATCGGCAATGGTGTGAAGCACACACCCAGCTGATCTGCAATGGGGGGAAGGACACACCCAGCTGATCGGCAATGGGGGAAGGACAGGCCCAGCTGATCGGCAATGGGGGGAAGCACACTCCCAGCTGATCGGCAATGCGGGGAAGCACACACCCAGCTGATCGGCAACGGGGGGAAGGACACACCCAGCTGATCGGCAATGGGGTGAAGCACACACCCAGCTGATCGGCAATGCGGGGAAGGACACGCCCAGCTGATCGGCAATGGGGGGAAGCACACTCCCAGCTGATCGGTAATGCGGGGAAGGACACACTCAGCTGATCGGCAATGCGGGGCAGCACACACCCAGCTGAACGGCAATGGGGGGAAGCACACTCCCAGCTGATCGGCAATGCGGGGAAGTCACACCCAGCTGATCGGCAATGGGGGGAAGCACACACCCAGCTGATCGGCAATGGGGGGAAGCACACACCCAGCTGATCGGCAATGGGGGGAAGGACAGACCCAGCTGATCGGCAATGCGGGGAAGGACACACCCAGCTGATCGGCAATGGGGGGAAGCACACTCCCAGCTGATCGGCAATGCGGGGAAGCACACACCCAGCTGATCAGCAATGCGGGGAAGGACACACCCAGCTGATCAGCAATAGGGGGAAGCACAAACCCAGCTGATCGGCAATGCGGGGAAGCACACACCCAGCTGATCGGCAATGGGGGGAAGCACACACCCAGCTGATCGACAATGGGGGGAAGGACAGACCCAGCTGATCGGCAATGCGGGGAAGGACAGACCCAGCTGATCGGCAATGCGGGGAAGGACAGACCCAGCTGATCGGCAATGCGGGGAAGCACACACCCAGCTGATCGACAATGGGGGGAAGGACAGACCCAGCTGATCGGCAATGCGGGGAAGGACAGACCCAGCTCATCGGCAATGCGGGGCAGCACACACCCAGCTGATCGGCAATGGGGGGAAGGACAGACCCAGCTGATCGGCAATGCGGGGAAGGAAACTCCCAGCTGATCGGCAATGGGGGGAAGCACACTCCCAGCTGATCGGCAATGCTGGGAAGGACAGACCCAGCTGATCGGCAATGCGGGGAAGCCCACACCCAGCTGATAGGCAATGCGGCGAAGGACACACCCAGCTGATCGGCAATGGGGGGAAGCACACACCCAGCTGATCGGCAATGCGGGGAAGCACTCACCCAGCTGATCAGCAATGGGGGGAAGCACACTCCCAGCTGATCGGCAATGCTGGGAAGGACAGACCCAGCTGATCGGCAATGCGGGGAAGCCCACACCCAGCTGATCGGCAATGCGGCGAAGGACACACCCAGCTGATCGGCAATGGGGGGAAGCACACACCCAGCTGATCGGCAATGCGGGGAAGCACACACCCAGCTGATCAGCAATGGGGGGAAGCACACACCCAGCTGATCGGCAATGCGGGGAAGGACACACCCAGCTGATCAGCAATGGGGTGAAGCACACACCCAGCTGATCGGCAATGCGGGGAAGCACACACCCAGCTGATCGGCAATGCGGGGAAGGACACACCCAGCTGATCAGCAATGGGGGGAATCACACACCCAGCTGATCGGCAATGGGGGGAAGCACACACCCAGCTGATCGGCAATGGGGGGAAGGACAGACCTAGCTGATCGGCAATGGGGGGAAGCACACACCCCGCTGATAGGCAATGGGGGGAAGCACACACACAGCTGATCTGCAATGGGGGGAAGCACACATCCAGCTGATCGGTAATGCGGGGAAGCACACACCCAACTGAGCGGCAATGGGGGAAGCACACACCCAGCTGATCGGCAATGCGGGGAAGGACACACCCAACTGATCGGCAATGGGGGGGGGGAAGGACAGACCCAGCTGATCGGCAATGCGGGGAAGCACACACCCAGCTTCCCGGCAATGGGGGGAAGGACACACTCAGCTGTTCGGCATTGCGGGGAAGCACACACCGAGCTGCCCGGCAATGCGGGGAAGCACACTCCCAGCTGATCGGCAATGCGGGGAAGGACACACCCAACTGATCGACAATGGGGGGAAGGATAGACCCAGCTGATTGGCAATGCGGGGAAGCACACACCCAGCTGATCGGCAATGCGGGGAAGCACACACCCAGCTGATCGGTAATGGGGGAAGGACACTCCGAGCTGATCGGCAATGGGGGGAGTCACACCCACCCACCGATAGTCCTGGTCATGCAGAATGGTAAATCAGGTGAGGCTGGCTGGGGAGGGTCAGTTTCACCGGCAGTGCGAGGAGAGAGATGCCGTGTGGGTGGGGTTTCCTCTCAGTGTTTAACGAATTGAAGAATTGAACTAAAGGGAACTTTTAGCACATTTTTCAACTGCTGCCTGAACTGAGTCTGTGTCACGGCGTAAATCGCAGTGTTTGTGCAGCAGCTCAGGAGCTGCAGCATGAAGCCCAATTCCTGAACATAATAATCTAACCATACAGAGTCATACCCCAGCCACCACATCCGGCTCCATATAGAATAAAGCATTAACGTTGACCATAACAGGATGAAGTTGGCGGAGATAATGAAGAGTAACATGATGGATTTGCTCCGACTCTCCATCTCCGGGTCTCTGGCACTGTGCCCACTGCTGTGAGCCCGGAGTCTCCTGCGGGCCCTGCTGCTCAGGACAATGTGTCTGACGGTGAGAACATTGAGCAGCAGAATCAGGACGAATGGAACACACGGGGTTAGAATGTGGTGGAGGAGCTCGATTGGTCCCCAGACCGGAGAGTACTGAACACCCATTGTGACATCACAAAACCAGGGGGCGTTCCACAGCCGATACCCACCGGACAGCATCACCCCCCAGGAAATGTCCTTCAGACAGCTCAGCACAGCCACTGATCCCAGAACCACAGCCGCAGCTTTCTCGCTGCAATATTTACTTTTCAGCCTCGGGCAACAAATGGCCACAAATCGATCAAAGGTGAAAGTGACGGTGAACCAGACAGAACAGTCAGTGGCTGCAAAAAGCAGGACGGCGTGGATATTACACACGGGGATGGACTGCAGGAAATAAAACTGTTCATCAAAAACAGTGGGAATGTGTCTGAATATCAGGTCGAGAATCACGACCAGGAGATCCCCCACTGCCATGGCCAACAGGTAACAAGTCACACATTTGGACAGCCCACAGTTTCTTCTCTTCAGGACCACAATTGTGATGAGGTTCACTGTGAGGAAGGGAAATACACAATGAAATTATACATCAGCCTGGGAAAGACATCACAAGTATGGTCGGCGTGGTGTTGAGGGAGTGAAATAAATATATACAAATACACACACTCACACACACACACACACACAGACAGTAACACACTCACACACACACACACAGACAGTAACACACACTCACACACACACGGACAGTAACACACACACACACAGACAGTAACACACACACACACTAACACACTCACACTCACTAACACACACAGACAGTAATACACACACAGGCACTAACACACACACACAGACACACACTAACACACACACACTAACCCACAGACAGTAGTACACACACACACATACACTTCCACACTCACACACAGTCACTAACACACTCACACACACAGAGACAGTAACACACACACAGACACTAACACACTCACTAACACACTCACACACAGACAGTAATACACACACACAGACACTAACGCACTCTCACACACACACAGACAGTAACACACTCACTAACACACACAGACAGTAATACACACACACAGGCACTAACACACACACACAGACACACACTAACACACACACACTAACCCACAGACAGTAGTACACACACACAGACACTAACACACTCACACAAACACAGACACTAACACACACACAGACACTAACACACTCACACACAGACAGTGATACACACACACAGACACTAACGCACTCTCACACACACACATACAGTAACACACTCACAGAATCATAGACACTAACACAAACACACACACAGACACCAACACACTCACACACACACTAAAACACTCACACACCCACTAACACACTCACACACAGACAGTAATACACTCACACAGACACTAACACACTCACACACACACACAGACAGTAACACTCACACACACACACAGACAGTAATACTCTCACACACACAGACACCTCCCGTACCAGCCTCCCCGAACAGGCGCCGGAATGTGGCGACTAGGGGCTTTTCACAGTAACTTCATTTGAAGCCTACTTGTGACAATAAGCGATTTTCATTTTATTTCATTTGACTAACAAACTCACACACATACAGAGACAGTAACACACTCACACACACACAGACACTAACACACTCACACACACACACTAACACACACACACTAACACACCCACACACATAGAACATAAAACATAGAACGATACAGCGCAGTACAGGCCCTTCGGCCCACGATGTTGCACCGACATGGGACATCAAAAAACAAAAGACATCTAACCTACACTATGCCATTATCATCCATATGGTTATCCAATAAACTTTTAAATGCCCTCAATGTTGGCGAGTTCACTCCGATTGCAGGTGGGGCATTCCACGGCCTCACCACTCTTTGCGTAAAGAACCTACCTCTGACCTCTGTCCTATATCTATTACCCCTCGCATACACACACAGACTAACACACACTCTCACACACACATACAGTAACACACTCCCACACACACACAGGGACAGTAATACACTCACAGACACTAACACGCTCACACACCCATACATAGACAGTATTACATTCACACACACACACAGTCACACACACACATACAGTAATACACGTATACACACACAGAGACAGTAATGCACTCACACTCACACAGACACTAACACACACACATACAGATAGAGTAATACACTCACACTCACACAGACACTAACACACACACACACGCATACAGTAATACACTCACACACACACACACAGATAGTAATACACTCACACACACAGACACTGACACACACTCACACACACATACAGAGACAGTAATACACTCACACAGACACTGACACACTTACAGACACACATACAGAGACAGTAATACACACACACATACAGAGGCTGTAATACCCTCACACAGACACTAACAGACACACCGACACACATACAGTAATACACTCTCACACACACACACACACGGGCAGAGGCAGTTATGCATTCACACTCACACAGACACGAAAACACATACAGTAACACACTCACACACGCACACACACAGACAGTAATACACACACACTCACAGACACTGACACACACTCACACACACACATACAGAGACAGTAATACACTCACACACACACAGACACTAACACACACACACACATACAGAGACAGTAATACACTCACACACACATACAGAGACAGTAATACACTCACACTCACACATACAGAGTCAGTAATCCACACACTCACACAGACTAATACACGCATGCACTCACATACAGAGACAGTAATACACTCGCACACTCACACAGACACTAACACACTCACACACACATACAGTAATACACTCACACACACACAGACAGATACAGTAATACACTCAAACTCACACAGGTACTAACACACACACACACACAGCAATACACTCACACACGCACAGACAGAGACAGTAATGCACTCACACAGAGACTAACACACTCACACACATATACAGAGACAGTAATACACTCACACACACACAGACACTACACACTCACACACACTCATACAGAGACAGTAATACACTCACACACACTGACACACACAAACAGAGACAGTAATACACTCACACAGACACTAACGCACTCACATACAGAGACAGTAATACACTCACTCTCACACACACACATACAGAGACAGTAATACACTCACGCTCACACAGACACTAACACTCGCACACACACAGAGGCAGTAATATACACAGGCACAAAGTCACTAATACACACTCACAAAGACACTAATGCACACACTCACACAACAGACACAAATACACACACTCATTGACACTGATACACTAATACAAACACTCACAGAAACAGAGACACTAATACACACACTCAAAGACAAACAGATACACTAATACACACACTCACTGACACACAGAGACAATAATACACACACACAGACACATAGAGAAAGAAATATACACACTCACAGACACACACTGACACTAATACACACACACTGACACTGATAAACACACTCACAGGCACAGACAATAATACACATACTCACACACAGACACTAATACACACTCACAGACAGACTGCTACACTAATACACACACTCACACACAGATACACTAATACACACTATCACTGACTCACACAGACATTAATACATACACACACAGACACACAGAGACACGAATACACACACACATAAACTAATAGACACACTCACAGCCGCACACAAAGACTCTAATACACACATTCACTCACACACACAAATACACACACTCTCAGACACACAGATAGAACATAGAACATCGAACATTACAGCACAGTACAGGCCCTTCAGCCCTAGATGTTGCGCCGACCTGTAGATAGACTAATACACACACATACTGACACGCAGATACACTAATACATACTCACAGGCACACACCCATACACAGTAATACACACAAACACTAATGCACACACACACAGACAGTAACACACACTCACAGACACACACAGGGACACACATACACACTCACACAGAGACAGTAATACACACACACACACACACACACAGTCACACACGCAAACACAAATACACACACTCACAGGCACACAGATATACCCTAATACACACACTCACTCACACACACAAAGACACCAATGCGCACAATCTCACACAGATACACTAATACACATACACTCACAGACCTAAACAGAGACTCTAATGCACACACACACACACAGACACTGATACACACACACAGATACACTAATGCACACACTCACAGTCAAACACACAGACAGCAATACGCACACTCACACACACAAACACTAATACACACACTCACACAAAACAGACACACACAGGGACACTAATTCACACTCACAGACGGTAAGAGACACAAATACACACACACTCACACAGAGACAATAATACACACACTCACAGACACAAACACAGACATTAATACCCACACTCACACACACAGCCAGTAATACACACACACAAAGGCAGAGGCACGAATACACAAACTCATAAACACACACAGCCACACACAGATACACTAATGCACACACACAGACATACACAGACACTAATACACACACTCAACGACACACAGAGGCACTAATACACACATTCACTGACAAGCAGATACACTAATACATACTCAGACACACACACACACTAATACAAACACAAACAGACACTCACAGACACACACACGCACACTAATACACACACTCTCACACACAAGCACTAATGCACACACTCACAGACACACATAGACACTAATCCACATGCACACACAGACACTAATACACACACTCACTGACACATAGAGACAGTAATATACACACTCAGAGACACAGACACAATAATACACATCCTCACCCACAGGCACTAATACACACTCACAGGCTCACAGATACATTAATACACACACTCACAGACACTAATACACACACTCACACACACAGGCGCACTAATAAATGCACTCACAGTCACACACAGACACTAATACACACACTCACAGACACCCAGAGACACTAATTCACACACTCACTGACACACAGAGACACTAATGTACACACTTACAGACCCAGAGACACAAAACTCACACACACAGACATACACAGATACATTTATAGATAAGTTGAAACACACAGGGACACTAATACAAACAATCACACACACACACACTAATGCACACACTCACAGACATACAGAGACACTAATACACACACTGACTGACACATAGAGACACTAATATACACACTTATATACACAGAGACACTAAAACACAGAGACACTGACACACACACTCACAGTCTCGCAGAGACACGAATATTCACACACTCCCCCAGACACTAAGTCAGACACTCACTGACACACAGCGACATTAATCTACCCAGTCTCAGATACACACAGAGACACTAATAAACGCACTCACACAACTCAGGCACTAATACACACACTCACACACACAGACACTAATACACACACACAGACACACACAGACATTAATGCACAAACTCAAAGACACACACACAGACACTAATACACAGACACAGGCACACAGAGAACTAATACAACTACTCACACACAGACACTAATACACACACACACTGACATGCAGGTACACTAATACACACACTCACACAAACACAGGCAAGAATGCACACACACACACAAACAGTCACTAATACACACACACAGACACACAGAGACACAAATACACCACTCACACACAGACACTAATACACTCACACACAGACACTAATACACACACACACAGACACTAATACACCACTCACACACCGACACTAATACACTCACTCACTGGCACGCAGATGCACTAAACACACACACTCGCACAACACACACAGACACTAATACACACGCACACACACGCACATATAGTAATCCACACACTCAAAGACACAGACAGACACTAACTCACAAACACACACAGACACTAATGCACAAACCCAAAGACACACACAGACACACTAATACACACACTCATCGACACATAGATACACTAATACACACTTACAGACACACATACAGTCACTAATACACACACTCACACACATAGACACTAATACACGGATCGGAAATTAGCAAACGTGACACCACTGTTTAAAAAAGGAGGCAGGCAGAAAGCGGGTAATTATAGGCCAGTTAGCTTAACTTCGGTAGGAGGGAAGATGCTGGAATCTATCATCAAGGACGAAATAGCGAGGCATCTGGATGGAAATTGTCCCATTGGGCAGACGCAGCATGGGTTCATAAAGGGCAGGTCGTGCCTAACTAATTTAGTGGAATTTTTGAGGACATGACCAGTGCGGTAGATAACGGGGAGCCAATGGATGTGGTATATCTGGATTTCAGAATACCATTGACAAGGTGCCACACAAAAGGTTACTGCATAAGATAAAGATGGATGGCATTAAGGGGAAAGTAGTAGCATGGATAGAGGATTGGTTAATTAATAGAAAGCAAAGATGGGGATTGATGGGTGTTTCTCTGGTTGGCAATCAGTAGCTAGTGGTGTCCCTCAGGGATCAGTGTTGGGCCCACAATTGTTCACAATTTACATAGATGATTTGGAGTTCGGGAACCAAGGGCAATGTGTCCAAGTTTGCAGACGACACTAAGATGAGTGGTAAAGCAAAAAGTGCAGAGGATACTGGAAGTCTGCAGAGGGATTTGGACAGGCTAAGTGAATGGGCTAGGGTCTGTCAGATGGAATACAATGTTGACAAATGTGAGGTTATCCATTTTGTAGGAATAACAGCAAAAGGGATTATTATTTAAATGATAAAATAGTAAAACATGCTGCTGTGCAGAGAGACCTGGGTGTGCTAGTGCATGAGTTGCAAATAGTTGGTTTACAGGTGCAACAGGTGATTAAGAAGGCAAATGGAATTTTGTCCTTCATTGCTAGAGGGATGGAGTTTAAGACTAGGGAGGTTCTGCTGCAATTGTATAAGGTGTTAGTGAGGCCACACCTGGAGTATTGTGTTCAGTTTTGGTCTCCTTACTTGAGAAAGGACGTACTGGCACTGGAGGGTGTGCAGAGGAGATTCACTAGGTTAATCCCAGAGCTGAAGGGGTTGGATTACGAGGAGAGGTTGAGTAGACTGGGACTGTACTTGTTGGAATTTAGAAGGATGAGGGTTGATCTTATAGAAACATTTAAATTATGAAGGGATTAGATAGGATAGATGCGGGCAGGTTGTTTCCATGGCGGGCGAAAGCAGAACTAAGGGGCATAGCCTCAAAATAAGGGGAAGTAGATTGAGGACTTAGTTTAGGAGGAACATCTTCACCCAAAGGGTTGTGAATCTATGGAATTCCTTGCCCAGTGAAACAGTAGAGGATCCTTCATTAAATGTTTTTAAGATAAAGATAGATAGTTTTTTGGAGAATAGAGGGATTAAGGGTTATGGTGTTTGGGCTGGAAACTGGAGCTGAGTCCACAAAAGATCAGCCATGATCTCATTGAATGGTGGAGCAGGCTCGAGGGGCGAGATGGCCTAATCCTGCTCCTAGTTCTTATGTTCTCACAGACACACGCTGGCACTAATACACACTCACAGGCTCAAAGAAACACTGATACACACTCGCAGACACACAGAGACACTAATACACACTCACATAAACACATACAGACACTAATACACACACACAGACACTAATACACCCACTCACAGACACACACTGGCACCAATACACACAGACATTAACACACACACACAGATACTAATACACACTCTAACGATGCACAGAGACAATAATACACACACACAGACACAGGGAGACTCGAATGCACACACTCACAGACACACAGAGACACTCATACACACACTCACAGACACACAGAGACATTAATACACACACTCACAGACACACAGAGACACTAATACACACACTCACAGACACACAGAGACACTAATCCACACACTCGCAGACACACAGAGACACTCATACACACACTCACAGACACACAGATACATTAATACACACACTCACAGACACAAGCAGACACTAATACACACACACAGACACTAATACACACACTCACAGACACACACAGACACTAATACACAGACTCACAGTCACACGCAGACACTAACACACACACTAACACACAGAGACACTAATACACATTCACAGATACACTAATACACAGAGAGGCACTAGTACACAGCTCACAGGCCGACAGAGACACTAATACACAAACACACACACATTAATAGAGACACTCACACACATAGCCACTAATGCACTCACACAAACAGACACTAATGCACAAATTCTCACACACACTCAGACACACACAGACACTAATACATACACTCACACACACAGAGACACGAGTAGACACACTCACAGACACACAGAGACACTAATGCACACACTCGCAGACACACACAGACACTAATACACACACATACAGACACTAATACACACACTCACACACACATACACTAATACACACACTCACAAACTCACACTGGCACTAATACACACACACATACACTAACGCACAGACACAGATAGTAATACACACACAGTGATACACAGAGACAATAATATACACACTCACAGACACAGGGAGACTCTAATGCATACACTCACGCACACACAGCGACACTAATACAAACAGTCACACACACACATGCACTAATAAACACACTAACACAAACACACAGATACTAATACACATACTTACTGATACACAGAGGCAATACTACACACTCACAGACACACACAGACACTAATACACACACTCACACACAGATACACTAATACACATTCACAGACACACAGATACACCCACACAGACACGCACACACAGAGAGACACTAGTACACAGCTCACAGACCGACAGAGACATTAATACACAAACACACACTCACTAATAGAGACACTCACACACATAGACACTAATACACTCACACACACAGACTAATGCACACATTCTCACACACACACCGATACTCACAGATACACCAATATACACAGAAATACAGACACACACAGACTCTAATACACACACTCAGACGTCCCTCCACACACACACCACCCTCCACACACACACTAACCCCTCCACACGCACTAACCCCCCCACACACTGACCCCACCCCACACACACTGACCCCCACCCACACACACTAACCCATCCACACACACTAACCCCCTGAACCACAGATCTACTAACCCCTCCTCACGCACTAACCCCCCCCCCCACACACTGACCCCACCCCACACACACTGACCCCCACCCACACACACACTAATCCCCCCACACACACTAACCCCCCACACACACTAACCCCCCCACACACACTAACCCCCCCCACACACACTAACCCACCCCCACACACACTAACCCGGTCCACACGCATTAACCTCCCCCACACACTGACCCCACCCCACACACACTGACCCCCGCCCATACACACACACTAACCCCACCACACACACTAACCCCCCACTCACACTAACCCCTAACCCCCCCTCCACACACTGACTCCACACCACACACACTAACCCCCCCACACACACTAACCCCCCCACACACACTAAACCCCCCCACACACCCTGCCACACACACACACACACTAATCCCCCCACACACACACTAACCCCCCACACACACACTCCCCCACCCCACACACACTCACCCCCACACACACACTCCCCCACCCCCCACACACTAACCCTCACACACACACTAACCACCCCCCCACACAAACATACACACTAACCCCCCACACACTAACCCCCCCCAAATAAACACACATACTAACACCCCCACACACACTAACCCCCCCCACACACACACTAACCACCCCAACACACACTAACCCCCACACACACACACTACTACCCCCACACACACTAACCCCCCCAACACACACTAACCCCCACCACACACACACTAACCACCCCCAACACACAATAACCACCCCCAACACACACTAACCCCCACCGCACACACACTAGCCCCCCCACACACACAATAAACTCCTCCCCCACACACACTAACTCACCGCCCACACACACTAACACCCTCCACACACACTATCCGTCCCACACACACACTAACCCCCCCCACACACTAACACCCCCTCACACACTAACATCCCCACTACACACACACTAACCCCACACACACTAACCTCCGCAACAAACACACTAACCCCCCCACACACACTAACCCCCCTCACACACTCACACACTAAAACCCCCACCACACACACACATTAACCCACCCACACACACTGACACCCCCACACACACTAACCACCCCCACACACACTAACCCTCCCACCCACACACTAACCCCCACACACACTAACCCACCCCCACACACACTAACCCGGTCCACACGCATTAACCTCCCCCACACACTGACCCCACCCCACACACACTGACCCCCGCCCATACACACACACTAACCCCACCACACACACTAACCCCCCACTCACACTAACCCCTAACCCCCCCCTCCACACACTGACTCCACACCACACACACTAACCCCCCCACACACACTAACCCCCCCACACACACTAAACCCCCCCACACACCCTGCCACACACACACACACACTAATCCCCCCACACACACACTAACCCCCCACACACACACTCCCCCACCCCACACACACTCACCCCCACACACACACTCCCCCACCCCCCACACACTAACCCTCACACACACACTAACCACCCCCCCACACAAACATACACACTAACCCCCCACACACTAACCCCCCCCAAATAAACACACATACTAACACCCCCACACACACTAACCCCCCCCACACACACACTAACCACCCCAACACACACTAACCCCCACACACACACACTACTACCCCCACACACACTAACCCCCCCAACACACACTAACCCCCACCACACACACACTAACCACCCCCAACACACAATAACCACCCCCAACACACACTAACCCCCACCGCACACACACTAGCCCCCCCACACACACAATAAACTCCTCCCCCACACACACTAACTCACCGCCCACACACACTAACACCCTCCACACACACTATCCGTCCCACACACACACTAACCCCCCCACACACTAACACCCCCTCACACACTAACATCCCCACTACACACACACTAACCCCACACACACTAACCTCCGCAACAAACACACTAACCCCCCCACACACACTAACCCCCCTCACACACTCACACACTAAAACCCCCACCACACACACACATTAACCCACCCACACACACTGACACCCCCACACACACTAACCACCCCCACACACACTAACCCTCCCACCCACACACTAACCCCCACACACACTAACCCACCCCACACACGCACTAAACCCCCCACACACACACTAACCCCCGCACACCCACTAACCATCCCACACACACACACTAGCCCCCCCACAATCACACACTAACCCTCCCACATACACTAACACCTCACTAACAAACATTAACACCCCCCACACACACACTAACCCTCCCACACACTCACCCCCCCCCAGGCACACATTAACGCTCCCACCCACACACTAACACCCCCCCACACACACTAACCCTCCCATACATACACTAGCCCCGTGTGGTGGTAAGTATTAGGGGTATTGCGGTACCCTGTGATGCCGAGAGGCTATTGGTGGATAGACACTGTGTCCCGAGTGGATCAGCCGCCTACTGGCTCCACCCAGTAAGGTGGAGTATAAGAGCCCGTGTTCTCCCAGCAGCCACATTCTGTAACTGTGCTGCTGGGGAACAAGTCTGCGTAATAAAGCCATCGATCGACTCCTTCTCTTCTCGTCTCGTGAGTGATTGATTGTGCTGCAATTTATTACGCAGACTTAAAGGACATGGAGCTCCGACTCACTCCGGAGTGTCTGCGAATCAGCCCCCACGCGGCAGACTCAGCGGGCACTTTTAAACACTGGCTCGCGTGGTTCGAAGGATACCTCGGAACGGGCACCTGCATGACTACAGAAGACCACAAAATGCAAGTCCTGCATTCCAGGGTGAGCCCGGGACCCCCCCCCCCCCCCCCCACAGCGATCCATGTGCGGCCAACGGGCGCCGCCATGTTGGATCCCGGACTCCATGTGGGAGGGAGTGGCGCCGCCATCTTGGGTCCCGGACTCCTTGCGGGAACGATGGGCGCCGCCATCTTGGCTGACGGCCAAGGACCCCGGAATGGACGACTTCACGGGGCCTGAAAAAAACGCCCCGTGCAGCAACTACGACTGGCTTCGGTGACCCTGGACCAGTCGCGGCCCCGAACGCTCCAAACGGCAACAACGATGGTACTCGTCAACGGGTACGGACACCCTGCCTGATCGACTCTGGGAGCACGGAGAGTTTTATACACCCCGATACGGTAAGACGCTGTTTCGATCCACCCGAGTAATCAAAAGATTTTCCTGGCGGCAGGATCCCATTCCGTACAGATCAAAGGGTTCTGCATCGCGAACCTCACGGTGCAGAGGTGGGAGTTCAAGAACTACCGGCTTTACGTCCTTCCCCACCTCTGCGCTGCCACACTCCTGGGGTTGGATTTTCAGTGTAACCTCCAGAGTTTAACGTTTAAATTCGGCGGCCCTATACCCCCACTCACTATCTGCGGCCTCGCGACCCTCAAGGTCGACCCACCGTCCCTGTTTGCGAACCTCACCCCGGATTGCAAACCCGTTGCCACTAGGAGCAGACGATACAGCGCCCAGGACCGATCTTTTACCCTGTCTGAAGTCCAGCGGCTGCTGCGGGAAGGCATAATCCAGGCCAGCTATAGTCCCTGGAGAGCCCAGGTGGTAGTTGTAAAGACCGGGGAGAAGCAGAGGATGGTTATGGACAATAGTCAAACCAACAGCAATTACACACAGCTGGATGCGTATGCTCTCCCTCCCCCCCCCCCCCCCGCATATCCGACATGGTCAATCGGATTGCACAGTACAAGGTCTTTTCCACGGTGGACCTTAAGTCCGCCTACCACCAGCTCCCCATCCTCCCGAGCGACCGCAAATACACTGCTTTTGAAGCGGATGGGCGGCTCTATCACTTTTTAAGGGTTCCATTCCGCGTCACTAACGGGGTCTCGGTTTTCCAACGGGAGATGGACCGAATGGTTGACCGGTATGGTTTGCGGGCCACGTTCCCGTACCTCGACAACGTCACCATCTGCGGCCACGACCAGCAGGACTACGACGCCAACCTACGCAAATTCCTCCAGACCGCGAACGCCCTGAATCTCACATACAACAGGGAGAAATGCGTGTTTAGCCCCGACCGTCTAGCCATCCTTGGCTACGTAGTGCGAAATGGAGTGATAGGCCCAGACCCCGAACGCATGCTGAACTCTTGGAGTTCCCCCTCCCTCACTGCTCCAAGGCCCTGAAACGCTGCCTGGGCTTTTTCTCTTGTTACGCCCAGTGGGTCCTCAACTACGTGGACAAGGTTCATCCGCTAATCCAGTCCACGGTCTTTCCCCTGTCGACATAGGCCCGCCAGGCCTTCAGCCGCATCAAAGCGGATATCGCAAAGGCCACGATGCGCGCTATCGACCAGTCCCTCCCCTTCCAAGTCGAGAGTGATGCATCCGACGTAGCTCTGGCGGCCACCCTCAACCAAGCGGGCAGACCCGTGGCCTTTTATTCACGCACCCTCCACGCTTCAGAAATCCGCCACTCCCCAGTGGAAAAGGAGGCCCAGGCCATAGTGGAAGCTGTGCGGCATTGGAGACATTACCTGGCCGGGAGGAGATTTACTCTCCTCACTGACCAACGGTCGGTTGCCTTCATGTTCGATAATGCACAGCGGGGCAAGATCAAGAATGACAAGATCCTGCGGTGGAGGATCGAACTCTCCACCTATAACTATGAGATCTTGTACCGGCCCGGAAAGCTGAACGAGCCTCCTGATGCCCTGTCCCGCGGCACATGTGCCAACGCACAAGTGGACTGTCTCTGAACCCTCCACGAGGACCTCTGCCACCCGGGGGGGTCACCCGGTTCTATCACTTTGCAAAGACCCGCTACCTGCCGTACTCCATCGTGGAGGTCAGGACAGCCACAAGGAACTGGCAAATCTGCGCAGAGTGTAAGCCGCACTTCTACAGGACAGAGAAAGAGCACATGATAAAGGCTTCCCGTCCCTTTGAGCGCCTCAGTCTGGACCTCAAAGGCCCCGTCCCCTCCACCGACCGCAACAAGTACTTCCTGAACGAGATTGACGAGTACTCCCGTTTCCCATTCGCCATCCCCTGTCCCGACGTGACCGCGGCCACAGTCATTCGAGCCGTCGGCACCACCTTTACCCTGTTCAGTTTCCCCGCGGACATACATAGTGATAGGGGGTCGTCCTTCATGAGCGACGAACTGCGTCAATTCCTGCTCTGCATGGGCATCGCCTCGAACAGGACGACCAGTTACAAGCCCCGGGGGGAACGGTCAGGTAGAGAGGGAGGACGGAACGGTCTGGAAACCCGTCCTGCTGGCCCTACGGTCCAGAGGTCTCACAGTTTCCCGCTGGCAGGAAGTCCTCCCGGACGCCCTCCACTCTGCTTTGTACAACAACAAATCAAACACCCCAGGAACTCCTCCTTGTCTTCCCTAGGAAGTCCTCTTCCAGAACCTCACTTCCGACCTGGCTGGCAGCCCCGGGACCCATCCTGCTCCGAAAACATGTGCGGGCGCACAAGTCGGACCCGTTGGTCGAGAGGGTTCATCTCCTCCACGCGAACCCTCAATACGCCTAAGTGGCGTACCCCAACAGCCGACAGGACACGGTCTCCCTGCGGGACCTGGCGCCCGTCGGAGCTCCATCCCCTCCCCCCAACACCAGTCACCCACTCTGGAGCTCCACACCCCCCCCCCCCAACACCAGTCACCCACTCTGGAGCTCCACCCCCCAACACATCCCCTAACACCAATCACCCCCTCCCTCCCACCGGCGCACCCCTTTCCCGTGTGGATTGGTCCTTCCCCCGGTCCCGAATAGGGATATTGGATCGGGAGGAGGCATCGTGACGCTCCCAGAGACGAGGGGGCCTGAACCAGCACCTGCATCACCACCAGGGCTAAGCCTTTCGGCGAGGATGACCAGGGCACCAATTCGACTCATCAAATCAGTATAGTAAGGCAAGAAATGACTCTGTAAATAATTTTTTTTGGTTGCCTAGTAAAAGCGGCATTGTAAGTAGTACTAGTAGTTGATATTGGAGCATAGCCGCCGTGTTAGCGGCATCCTAGGTACCGACTCTGTAAACACCGACCACCATACGGCCCATGACCCCGCCGGGTTCTTTTTCAACAAGGGGTGAATGTGGTGGTATGTATTAGGGGTATTAAGGTACCCTGTGATGCCGAGAGCCTATTGGTGGATAGTCACTGGGTCCCGAGTGGATCAGCCACCTATTGGCGCCTCCCAGTAAGGTGGAGTATAAGATCCCAGGTTCTCCCAGCAGCCACAGTCTGTAACTGTGCTGCTGGGGAAGAAGTCTGCGTAATAAAGCCATCGATCAACTCCTTCTCGTCTCGTCTCGTGAGTGATTGATTGTGCTACACCCTGTGCCTGTATACAGTTCACCATTTACTGCTCAATAATCCCTGGGAGCAGGGGACAGGCAGTGTGGCGCAGGGAGCCCCCAATTAAAAAGCTGTTTCACAGACCTCTGTGCTGTATATAGTTAAACATTTACTGCTCGAATAATCTCTGGGAGCAAGGGCAAGGCAGTGTGACCCGGGAGCCCCCAATTAAAAAGCTGTTTCAGAGACCTCTGTGCTGTATATAGTTAACCAGTTACTTCTCAATAATCCCTGGGAGCAGGGGAGAGGCAGTGTGGCCTCGGGAGCCCCCAATTAAAAAGCTGTTTCAGAGACCTCTGTGCTGTATATAGTTTACCATTTACTGCTCAATAATCCCTGGGAGCAGGGGACAGGCAGTGTGGCCTCGGGATCCCACAATTAAAAAGCTGTTTCAGAGACCTCTGTGCTGTATATAGTTAACCATTTACTTCTCAATAATCCCTGGGAGCAGGGGACAGGAAGTGTGGTCCGGGAGTCCCCAATTAAAAAGCTGTTTCAGAAAAATCAGTGCTCTATTTAGTTAACCATTTACTTCTCAATAATCCCTGTTAGCAGGGGACAGGCAGTGTGGTCCGGGAGGCCCCAATTAAAAAGTTGTTTCAGAGACCTCGGTGCTGTATATAGTTAACGATTTACTGCTCAATAATCCCTGGGAGCAGGGGACAGGCAGTGTGGCCTCGGGAGCCCCCAGTTAAAAAGCTGTTTCAGAGACCTGTGTGCTGTATATAGTTAACCATTTACTGCTCAATAATCCCTGGGAGCAGGGCTCAGGCAGTGTGGCCTTTGGAGCCCACAATTAAAAAGCTGTTTCAGTGATCTCTGTGCTGTATGTAGTTAACCATTTACTGCTCAATAATCCCTGGGAGCAGGGGACAGGCAGATTGGTCCGGGTCCTCCCAATTAAAAAGCTGTTTCAGTGACCGCTGTGCGTGTATATATTTAACCATTTAGATCTTAATAATCGCTGTGAGCAGGGGACAGACAGTGTGGCCTCGGGAGCCCCCAATTAAAAAGCTGTTTCAGAGACCTCTGTGCCTTTATATAGTTAACCATTTACTTCTCAATAATCCCTGGGAGCAGGGGACAGGCAGTTCGGCCTCGTGTGCCCAGAATTAGAAAGCTGTTTCAGAGACCTCTGAGCTGTATATTGTTAACCATTTACTGCTCAATAATCCCTGGGAGCAGGGGACAGGCAGTTCGGCCTCGGGTGCCCAGAATTAAAAAGCTGTTTCAGAGACCTCTGTGCTGTATATAGTTAACCGTTTACTGCTCAATAATCCCTGGGAGCAGGGGACAGACATTGTGGCCTCGGGAGCCCCCAATTAAAAAGCTGTTTCAGAGACCTCTGTGCTGTATATAGTTAACCATTTACTTCTCAATAATCCCTGGGAGCAGGGGACAGGCAGTGTGGCCTTGGGAGCTCCCAATTAAAAAGCTGCTTCATTGACATATGTGCCTGTATGTAGTTAACCATTTACTGCTCAATAATCCCTGGGAGCAGGGGACAGGCAGTGTGGCCTTGGGAGCCCCCAATTAAAAAGCTGTTTCAGACGCCTCTGTGCTGTATATAGTTAACCATTTACTGCTCAATAATCCCTGCGAGCAGAGGACAGGCAGTGTGGCCTTGGGAGCTCCCAATTAAAAAGCTGCTTCATTGACATATGTGCCTGTATGTAGTTAACCATTTACTGCTCAATAATCCCTGGGAGCAGGGGACGGCAGTGTGGCCTCGGGAGCGCCAGTTAAAAAGCTGTTTCAGAGACCTCTGTGCCTGTATATAGTTAACCATTTACTGCTCAATAATCCCTGGGAGCAAGGGACAGGCAGTGTGGTCCGGGAGCCCCCAATTAAAAAGCTGTTTCACAGACCTCTGTGCTGTATATAGTTAACCATTTACTGCTCAATAATCCCTGGGAGCAGGGGACGGCAGTGTGGCCTCGGAGCGCCAGTTAAAAAGCTGTTTCAGAGAACCTCTGTGTTGCACATAGTTAATCATTTTCTTTTCAATAATCCCTTGGAGCAAGGGCCAGGTAGGTGGTCCGGGAGCCGCTAATTCAAAAGCTGTGTGTGGTGGTATGTATTAGGGGTAATGTGTACCTGTGAAGCCGAGAGGCTATTGGCTGACAGGTCTCGGGCCCTGGTTGGATCTGTCGACTTCTGGCTTCGCCCTGAAGGCGGAGTATAACAGCTCGAGCTTCTCCCCGCAGCCTCATTCTGTAACTGAGCTGCTGGGGACAAGTCTCCCTTAATAAAACCTAGATCGACTTCATCGCTTCTCGTCTCGCATTAGTCATTGTGCGCTACAATTTATTAAGCGAGCTTAAAAGACTATGGAGCTCCGGATCGCCCCGGAGTACCTGCGCACGCCCCCGTGCAGTGAACTCGGTGGCCGTATTCAAACACTGGCAAGCATGCTTTGAAGGCTACCTTCGAACGGCCCCCGGCCGGATCACGGAAAAGCAGAAAATGGAGGTCCTGCCTTCGAGGGTAAGCCCGGAAATTTACTCACTAATAGAAGACGCAGAGGATTTCCCGACGGCGCTCGCATTGCTGAAGGGCATCTACGTTCGGCCCGTAACCCAGGTCTACGCGCGCCACCAACTCGCGACGAGACGGCAAAGTCCCGGAGAATCGCTCGAGGAATTCTACGGAGCGCTGTTGATTTTGGGACGAGGCTGCCACTGCCCGCCGGTGAACGCGATCGACCACACGGACCTGCTAATTCGTGATGCATTCGTGGCATGTGTGAACTGTCCGCAAATCCGTCAGAGACTTTTTGAAAGAGAGTAGGACTTTCAGAGGCACGGGCCCTTGCGGCCTCCCTTGATGCGGCCTCCCAAAAGGCCCGCGCCTACGGCCCCGACCGCGCGGCAGCCCCTTGTGCTCCGTGGACCCCATCGTGACCAAATCCCCGGCATCCCCCCCCCCCCCGCAAGCTTGCGCGGTTAAAGCACCAGACCATCCCGGGTGGGCCCGCTGCTATTTTTGCGGACAGGCGATACACCCCCGGCAGCGCTGCCCGGCCCGCGCAGCTCCCTGTAAAAGCTGCGGCGAGAAGGGCCATTACGCGGTGGTCCCGGGGGGGTCGCCGCAATCCCAGGAGAAGAGCGAGGACAGCACATACCAAACACCCCCCCTAACCCCCCCCCCCCCCACGCCCCATGTGAGACGCGTAGGCGCCGCCATTTTGGGTCCCAGGCACCACGTGGGGTGGATGGGCGCCGCCACTATGTGATCCCCCAGCCACGTGCGATTCATGGGGGTGGCCATTTTGTCCACCCCCGGCCATGTGCGATTCATGGACGCCGCCATCTTGGTTGACAACAAAGGACCCCAGCATCGACGGCTCCACGGGGTCCGAAGAAGACGCCACAACACTACTACCACGACTGGCTTCGGTGACACTGGATCAATCGCGGCCTCGGACGCTCCAGACGACGACAACAACGGTGCTGGTCAATTGATACGAGACGCCATTCCTGATCGACTCCGGGAGCACCAAAAGTTTTATTCACCCAGACACGGTAAGACGCTGTTTTCTGTCCATCCAAGCACGCAAAAGATTTCCCTAGCTGCAGGATCCCACTCCGTACAGGTCAAAGGGTTCTGCATAGTGACCCTAACGGTGCAAGGGAGGGAGTTTAAAAACTACAGGCTCTACATCCTTCCCCAACTCTGCGCGCCCACATTACTGGGATTAGATTTCCAGTGTAACCAGCAGAGCCTAACATTCTAATTAGGCGGCCCAATACCCCCACTCACTATCTGCGGCCTCGCAACCCTCAAGGTTGAACCGCCGTCCTTGTTTGCAAACCTCACCCCGGATTGCAAACCCGTAACCACTAGGAGCAGACGCCCAGGACCGGATATTTATTCGGTCTGAAGTCCAGCGGTTGCTGAAGGAAGACGTAATCCAGGCCAGCAATAGTCCCTGGAGAGCCCAGGTGGTAGTCGTAAAGACCGGGGAAAAGCAAAGGATGGTCATAGATTATAGTCAGACCATCAACAGGTACACACAGCTAGATGCGTACCCTCTCCCCTGCATATCCGACATGGTCAATCGGATTGCCCAGTATAAGGTTTTCTCCACCGTGGACCTCAAGTCCGCCGACCACCAGCTCCCCATCCGCCCAGGTGACCGCAAGTACACAGCCTTCGAGGCAGACGGGCGTCTATACCACTTCCTAAGGGTCCCATTTGGCGTCACGAACGGGGTCTCGGTCTTCCAGCGGGAGATGGACCGAATGGTTGACCAGCACGGGTTGCAGGCCACGTTCCCGTATCTCGACAACGTGACCATCTGCAGCCACGATCAGCAGGACCACGACGCCAACCACCAAAATTTCCTTCAGACCGCAAACGCCCTGAACCTCACATGTAACGAGGAAAAATGCGTTTTTAGCACAAACCGTTTGGTCATCCTGGGATACGTAGTGCGCAATCGAGTGATAGGCCCCGACCCCGAACGCATGCGCCCCCTTATGGAATTTCCTCTCCCCCACTGCTCCAAAGCCCTGAAACGTTGCCTGGGCTTCTTTTCATATTACGCCCAGTGGGTCCCCCAGTATGCAGACAAGGCCCGCCCCCTAATACAGACCACTACCTTTCCTCTGTCGACAGAGGCTTGCCAGGCCTTCAGCCGCATCAAAGCGGATATCGTAAAGGCCACGATGCGCGCTATCGACGAGTCCCTCCCCTTCCAGTCGAGAGCGACGCATCCGATGTAGCTCTGGTGGCGACCCTTAACCAAGCGGGCAGACCCGTGGCCTTTTTCTCCCGGACCCTCCACGCCTCAGAAATCCGCCACTCCTCAGTGGAAGAGGAAGCCCAAGCCATAGTGGAAGCTGTGCGACATTGGAGGCATTACCTGGCCGGCAGGAGATTCACTCTCCTCACTGACCAACGGTCGGTAGCCTTCATGTTCGATAATGCACAGCGGGGCAAAATTAAAAATGACAAGATCTTAAGGTGGAGGATCGAGCTCTCCACCTTCAACTACGAGATCTTGTACCGTCCTGGAAAGCTGAACGAGACGTCCGATGCCCTATCCCATGGCACATGTGGCAACTCACAAAAAGACCGTCTCCAAGCCCTCCATGAGGACCTCTGCCACCCGGGGGTCACCCGATTCTACCATTTTATAAAGTCCCGCAACCTCCCCTACTCTGTGGAGGAGGTCCGTACAGTCACCAGGAACTGCCACATCTGCGCAGAGTGCAAACCGCACTTTTTCAGGCCGGATAGAGCGCACCTGATCAAGGCTTCCCGCCCCTTTGAACGCCTCAGTCTGGATTTCAAAGGGCCCCTCCCCTCCACCGACCGCAACGCATACTTCCTGAACGTGGTGGACGAGTACTCCCGTTTCCCCTTCGCCATTCCCTGCCCTGACATGACAGCGGCCACAGTCATTAAAGCCCTTAACACCATATTCACACTGTTCGGATGCCCCGCATATATCCATAGCGACAGGGGGTCCTCCTTCATGAGTGACGAGCTGCGCCAGTTCCTGCTCAGCAAGGGCATAGACTCGAGCAGGACGACCAGCTACAACCCTCGGGGGAACGGGCAAGTAGAGAGGGAGAACGGCACGGTCTGGAAGACCGTCCTACTAGCCCTACGGTGCAGGGATCTCCCAGTTTCCCGGTGGCAGGAGGTCCTCCCGGACGATCTCCACTCCATCCGGTCGCTGCTGTGTACCACCACTAACCAAACGCCCCATGAGCGCCTCCTTGTCTTCCCCAGGAGGTCCTCCTCCGGAACGTCGCTGCCAACCTGGCTGGCGGCCTCAGGACCCATCGTGCTCCGGAAAAATGTGCGGGCGCACAAATCGGACCCGTTGGTCGAGAGGGTTCACCTCCTCCACGCGAACCCGCAGTACGCCTATGTGGCGTACCCCGACGGCCGACAGGACACGGTCTCCCTGCGAGACCTGGCGCCCGCCAGCAACACCCCCCCCCCCCCGACACCGATCACCCCCTCCCTATTACCGGCGCACCCCGCGACCGACCCCTTCCCGGGGGGCTCGGTCCTCCTCCCGTGCCCGCCCAGGAATGAAACAGGGACAAACACCGAAACGCTCCCGGAGACGACAACGCCTGAGCAAGCACCTGCACCACCACCGGGGCTGAGGCGATCGACGAGGAAGACCAGACCGCCCGCTCGACTCGTTGAATCCGCGTGACATCAAGAAAATCAAGAATGTTGTTGTAACAAAAAAACATGTTTTTGCCCATATTGTAAACAGTTCTCACAAACTTGTACATAGCCCAGTGTAGGTCTAAAGCTGTGTTAACACAGTCCGAAATTTGTTCCAGAGCCAGCCTTGTAAACCCCTACCACAATGCGAACCACCATACCGCCGGGTTCCTTTTTAACAAGGGGTGAATGTGGTAGTATGTGTTAGGGGTAATGTGGTGCCTGTGAAGCCGAGAGGCTATTGGCTGACAGGTCCCGAGTCCTGGTTGGATCTGCCGACTTCTGGCTCCGCCCTGAATGCGGAGTATAACAGCTCGAGCTTCTCCCCGCAGCCTCATTCAGTTGCTGAGCTGCTGGGGACAAGTCTCGCTTAATAAATCCTAGATAGACTTCATCGCTTCTCACCTCGCGTCAGTCATTGTGCGCTACAATGTGTCAGTGACCTCCGTGCGATATATAGTTAACCATTTACTGCTCAATAAGCACTGGGAGCAGGAGACAGGCAGTGTGGCCTCGGGAGCCCCCAATTAAAAAGCTGTTTCAGAGACCTCTGTGCCTGTTTATAGTTAACCATTTACTGCTCAATAATCCCTGGGAGCAGGGGACAGGCAGTGTGGTCCGGGAGCCCCCAATTAAAAAGCTGTTTCAGAGATCTCTATGCTGTATATAGTTAACCATTTACTTCTTCTCAATAATCCCCTTTCGTGTGATACAAGGAGCCCCTGTAGTGTTGCCTCAGACCCCCGCAGTGTAATGGTCACCATTACTGAGACGGGTTTTTAAATTCCAGATACAGAAACGGACAATGGAACTGTGACGTTAACAGCCCCTTACAGGACCATCCACAGCCTGGTGTCAGGCTCCAGGCCGTGCTGAAGGAGGTGATACCGTTCTGTAACCAGCTCCTTGTTATATCAGATTTGACAGGACCATCCACAGCATGGTGTCAGGCTCCAGGCCGTGCTGAAGGAGGCGACACCGTTCTGTAACCAGCTCCTTGTTATATCAGATTTGACAGGACCATCCACAGCCTGGTGTCAGGCTCCAGGCCGTGCTGAAGGAGGTGGCACCGTTCTGTAACCAGCTCCTTGTTATATCAGATTTGACAGGACCATCCACAGCCTGGTGTTAGGCTCCAGGCCGTGCTGAAGGAGGCGACACCGTTCTGTAACCAGCTCCTTGTTATATCAGATTTGACGGACCATCCACAGCCTGGTGTCAGGCTCCAGGCCGTGCTGAAGGAGGCGACACCGTTCTGTAACTATCACCGTGTTGTATCAGATTTGACAGGTCCATTCACAGCCTGGTGTCAGACTCCAGGCCGTGCTGAAGGAGGCGACACCGTTCTGTAACCAGCTCCTTGTTATATCAGATTTGACAGGACCATCAACAGCCTGGTGTCAGGCTCCAGGCCGTGCTGAAGGAGGCGACACCGTTCTGTAACCAGCTCCTTGTTATATCAGATTTGACAGGACCATCCACATCCTGGTGTCAGGCTCCAGGCCGTGCTGAAGGAGGCGACACCGTTCTGTAACCAGCACCTTGTTATATCAGATTTGACAGGACCATCAACAGCCTGGTGTCAGGCTCCAGGCCGTGCTAAAGGAGGCGACACCGTTCTGTAACCAGCTCCTTGTTATATCAGATTTGACAGGACCATCAACAGCCTGGTGTCAGGCTCCAGGCCGTGTTGAAGGAGGCGACACCGTTCTGTAACCAGCTCCATTTTATATCAGATTTGACAGGACCAACCACAGCCTGGTGTCAGGCTCCAGGCCGTGCTGAAGGAGTTGACACCGTTCTGTAACCAGCACCTTGTTATATCAGATTTGACAGAACCATCCACAGACTGGTGTCAGGCTCCAGGCCGTGCTGAAGGAGGCGACACCGTTCTGTAACCAGCTCCTTGTTATATCAGATTTGACAGAACCATCCACAGACTGGTGTCAGGCTCCAGGCCGCGCTGAAGGAGGCGACACCGTTCTGTAACCAGCTCCTTGTTATATCAGATTTGGCAGGACCATCCACAGCCTGGTGTCAGGCTCCAGGCCGTGCTGAAGGAGGCGACACCGTTCTGTAACCAGCTCCTTGTTATATCAGATTTGACAGAACCATCCACAGACTGGTGTCAGGCTCCAGGCCGTGCTGAAGGAGGCGATACCGTTCTGTAACCAGCACCTTGTTATATCAGATTTGACAGGACCATCAACAGCCTGGTGTCAGATTCCAGGCCGTGCTGAAGGAGGCGACACCGTTCTGTAACCAGCTCCTTGTTATATCAGATTTGACAGGACCATCCACAGCCTGGTGTCAGGCTCCAGGCCGTGCTGAAGGAGGCGACACCGTTCTGTAACCAGCACCTTGTTATATCAGATTTGACAGGACCATCCACAGCCGGGTGTCAGGCTCCAGGCCGTGCTGAAGGAGGCGACACCGTTCTGTAACCAGCTCCTTGTTATATCAGAATTGACAGGACCATCCACAGCCTGGTGTCAGGCTCCAGGCCGTGCTGAAGGAGGCGACACCGTTCTGTAACCAGCTCCATTTCATATCAGATTTGACAGGACCATCCACAGCCTGGTGTCAGGCTCCAGGCCGTGCTGAAGGAGGCGACACCGTTCTGTACCCAGCACCTTGTTATATCAGATTTGACAGGACCATCCACAGCCTGGTGTCAGGCTCCAGGCCGTGCTGAAGGAGGCGACACCGTTCTGTAACCAGCTCCTTGCTATATCAGATTTGACAGGACCATCCACAGCCTGGTGTCAGGATCCAGGCCGTGCTGAAGGAGGCGACACAGTTCTGTAACCAGCTCTTTGTTATATCAGAATTGACAGGACCATCCATAGCCTGGTGTCAGTCTCCAGGCCGCGCTGAAGGAGGCGACACAGTTCTGTAACCAGCTCTTTGTTATATCAGAATTGACAGGACCATCCATAGCCTGGTGTCAGTCTCCAGGCCGTGCTGAAGGAGGCGACACCGTTCTGTAACCAGCTCCTTGTTATATCAGATTTGACAGGACCATCCACAGCCGGGTGTCAGGCTCCAGGCCGTGCTGAAGGAGGCGACACCGTTCTGTAACCAGAACCAATTTATATCAGATTTGACAGGACCAATCACAGCCTGGTGTCAGGCTCCAGGCCGTGCTGAAGGAGGTGACACCGTTCTGTAACCAGCTCCTTGTTATATCAGATTTGACAGGCCCATCCACAGCCTGGTGTCAGGCTCCAGGCCGTGCTGAAGGAGTTGACACCGTTCTGGAACCAGCTCCTTGTTATATCAGAATTGACAGGACCATCCACAGCCTGGTGTCAGGCTCCAGGCCGTGCTGAAGGAGGCGACACCGTTCTGTAACCAGCTCCTTGTTATATCTGATTTGACAGGACCATCCACAGCCTGCTGTCAGGCTCCAGGCCGCGCTGAAGGAGGCGACACCGTTCTGTAACCAGCTCCTTGTTATATCTGATTTGACAGGACCATCCACAGCCTGCTGTCAGGCTCCAGGCAGTGCTGAAGGAGGCGACACCGTTCTGTAACCAGCTCCATGTTGCATCAGATTTGACAGGACCATCCACAGCCGGGTGTCAGGCTCCAGGCCGTGCTGAAGGAGGCGACACCGTTCTGTAACCAGCACCTTATTGTATCAGATTTGACAGGACCATCCACAGCCGGGTGTCAGGCTCCAGGCCGTGCTGAAGGAGGCGACACCGTTCTGTAACCAGCTCCTTGTTATATCAGATTTGACAGGACCATCCACAGCCTGGTGTCAGGCTCCAGGCCGTGCTGAAGGAGGCGACACCGTTCTGTAACCAGCTCCTTGTTATATCAGAATTGACAGGACCATCCACAGCCTGGTGTCAGGCTCCAGGCCGTGCTGAAGGAGGCGACACCGTTCTGTAACCAGCACCTTCTTATATCAGATTTGACAGGACCATCCACAGCCTGGTGTCAGGCTCCAGGCCGTGCTGAAGGAGGTGACACCGTTCTGTAACCAGCTCCTTGTTATATCAGATTTGACAGGACCATCCACAGACTGGTGTCAGGCTCCTGGCCGTGCTGAAGGAGGCGACACCGTTCTGTAACCAGCTCCTTGTTATATCAGATTTGACAGGACCATCCACAGCCTGGTGTCAGGCTCCAGGCCGTGCTGAAGGAGGCGACACCGTTCTGTAACCAGCTCCTTTTGATATCAGATTTGACAGAACCATCCACAGCCTGGTGTCAGGCTCCAGGCCGTGCTGAAGGAGGCGACACCGTTCTGTAACCAGCTCCTTGTTATATCAGATTTGCCAGGACCATCCACAGCCTGGTGTAAGGCTCCAGGCCGAGCTGAAGGAGGCGACACCGTTCTGTAACCAGCTCCTTGTTGTATCAGATTTGACAGGGAAATCCACAGCCTGGTGTCAGGCTCCAGGCCGTGCTGAAGGAGGCGACACCGTTCTGTAACTATCACCGTGTTGTATCAGATTTGACAGGACCATCAACAGACTGGTGTCAGGCTCCAGGCCGTGCTGAAGGAGGCGACACCGTTCTGTAACCAGCTCCTTGTTATATCAGATTTGACAGAACCATCCACAGACTGGTGTCAGGCTCCAGGCCGTGTTGAAGGAGGCGACACCGTTCTGTAACCAGCTCCTTGTTTTATCAGATTTGACAGAACCATCCACAGACTGGTGTCAGGCTCCAGGCCGTGCTGAAGGAGGCGACACCGTTCTGTAACCAGCTCCTTGTTATATCAGATTTGACAGAACCATCCACAGACTGGTGTCAGGCTCCAGGCCGTGCTGAAGGAGGCGACACCGTTCTGTAACCAGCACCTTGTTATATCAGATTTGACAGGACCATCAACAGCCTGGTGTCAGGCTCCAGGCCGTGCTAAAGGAGGCGACACCGTTCTGTAACCAGCTCCTTGTTATATCAGATTTGACAGGACCATCCACAGCCTGGTGTCAGGCTCCAGGCCGTGCTGAAGGAGGCGACACCGTTCTTTAACCAGCTCCCTGTTGTATCAGATTTGACAGGACCATCCACAGCCTGGTGTCAGGCTCCAGGCCGTGCTGAAGGAGGCGACACCGTTCTGTAACCAGCTCCTTGTTATATCAGATTTGATAGGACCATCCACAGCCTGGTGTCAGGCTCCAGGCCGTGTTGAAGGAGGCGACACCGTTCTGTAACCAGCTCCTTGTTATATCAGAATTGACAGGACCATCCACAGCCTGGTGTCAGGCTCCAGGCCGTGCTGAAGGAGGCGACACCGTTCTGTAACCAGCTCCATTTTATATCAGATTTGGCAGTACCAACTACAGCCTGGTGTCAGGCTCCAGGCCGTGCTGAAGGAGTTGACACCGTTCTGTAACCAGCACCTTGTTATATCAGATTTGACAGGACCATCCACAGCCTGGTGTCGGGCTCCAGGCCGTGCTGAAGGAGGCGACACCGTTCTGTAACCAGCTACCTGTTATATCAGATTTGACAGGACCATCCACAGCCGGGTGTCAGGCTCAAGGCCGTGCTGAAGGAGGCGACACCGTTCTGTAACCAGCTCCTTGTTATATCAGATTTGACAGGACCATCCACAGCCGGGTGTCAGGCTCCAGGCCGTGCTGAAGGAGGTGACGCCGTTCTGTAACCAACTCCTTGTTGTATCAGATTTGACAGGACCATCCACAGCCAGGTGTCAGACTCCAGGCCGTGCTGAAGGAGGCGACACCGTTCTGTAACCAGCCCTTTGTTATATCAGAATTGACAGGACCATCCACAGCGTGGTGTCAGGCTCCAGGCCGTGCTGAAGGAGGCGACACCCTTCTGTAACCAGCACCTTGTTATATCAGATTTGACAGGACCATCCACAGACTGGTGTCAGGCTCCAGGCTGTGCTGAAAGAGGCGACACCGTTCTGTAACCAGCTCCTTGTTATATCAGATTTGACAGAACCATCCACAGACTGGTGTCAGGCTCCAGGCCGTGCTGAAGGAGGCGACACCGTTCTGTAACCAGCTCCTTGTTATATCAGATTTGACAGAACCATCCACAGCCTGGTGTCAGGCTCCAGGCCGTGCTGAAGGAGGCGACACCGTTCTGTAACCAGCTCCCTGTTATATCAGATTTGACATGACCATCCACAGCCTGGTGTCAGGCTCCAGGATGTGCTGAAGAAGGCGACACCGTTCTGTAACCAGGTCCCTGTTATATCAGATTTGACAGGGCCATCCTAAGCATGGTGTCAGGCCCCAGGCTGTGCTGAAGGAGGCGACACCGTTCTGTAACCAGATCCTTGTTATATCAGATTTGACAGGACCATCCACAGCCTGGTGTCAGGCTCCAGGCCGCGCTGAAGGAGGCGACACCGTTCTGTAACCAGCTCCTTGTTATATCAGATTTGACAGGAACATCCACAGCCTGGTGTCAGGCTCCAGGCCGTGCTGAAGGAGGCGACACCGTTCAGTAACCAGCTCCTTGTTATATCAGAGTTGACAGAACCATCCACAGCCTGGTGTCAGGCTCCAGGCCGTGCTGAAGGAGGCGACACCGCTCTGTAACCAGCTCCTTGTTATATCAGATTTGACAGGACCATTCACAGCCTGGTGTCAGGCTCCAGGCCGAGCTGAAGGAGGCGACACCGTTCTGTAACCAGCTCCTTGTTGTATCAGATTTGACAGGGACATCCACAGCCTGGTGTCAGGCTCCAGGCCGTGCTGAAGGAGGTGACTCCGTTCTGTAACCAGCTCCTAGTTATATCAGATTTGACAGGACCATCCACAGCCTGGTGTCAGGCTCCAGGCCGTGCTGAAGGAGGCGACACCGTTCTGTAACCAGCTCCTTTTTATATCAGATTTGACAGGACCATCCACAGCCTGGTGTCAGGCTCCAGGCCGTGCTGAAGGAGGCGACACCGTTCTGTAACTATCACCGTGTTGTATCAGATTTGACAGGACCATCAACAGACTGGTGTCAGGCTCCAGGCCGTGCTGAAGGAGGCGACACCGTTCTGTAACCAGCTCCTTGTTATATCTGATTTGACAGGACCATCCACAGCCTGGTGTCAGGCTCCAGGCCGTGCTGAAGGAGGCGACACCGTTCTGTAACCAGCTCCTTGTTATATCAGAATTGACAGGACCATCCACAGCCTGGTGTCAGGCTCCAGGCCGTGCTGAAGGAGGCGACACCGTTCTGTAACCAGCTCCTTGTTATATCAGAATTGACAGGACCATCCACAGCCTGGTGTCAGGCTCCAGGCCGTGCTGAAGGAGGCGACACCGTTCTGTAACCAGCACCTTCTTATATCAGATTTGACAGGACCATCCACAGCCTGGTGTCAGGCTCCAGGCCGTGCTGAAGGAGGTGACACCGTTCTGTAACCAGCTCCTTGTTATATCAGATTTGACAGGACCATCCACAGACTGGTGTCAGGCTCCAGGCCGTGCTGAAGGAGGCGACACCGTTCTGTAACCAGCTCCTTGTTATATCAGATTTGACAGGACCATCCACAGCCTGGTGTCAGGCTCCAGGCCGTGCTGAAGGAGGCGACACCGTTCTGTAACCAGCTCCTTTTGATATCAGATTTGACAGAACCATCCACAGCCTGGTGTCAGGCTCCAGGCCGTGCTGAAGGAGGCGACACCGTTCTGTAACCAGCTCCTTGTTATATCAGATTTGCCAGGACCATCCACAGCCTGGTGTAAGGCTCCAGGCCGAGCTGAAGGAGGCGACACCGTTCTGTAACCAGCTCCTTGTTGTATTAGATTTGACAGGGAAATCCACAGCCTGGTGTCAGGCTCCAGGCCGTGCTGAAGGAGGCGACACCGTTCTGTAACTATCACCGTGTTGTATCAGATTTGACAGGACCATCAACAGACTGGTGTCAGGCTCCAGGCCGTGCTGAAGGAGGCGACACCGTTCTGTAACCAGCTCCTTGTTATATCAGATTTGACAGAACCATCCACAGACTGGTGTCAGGCTCCAGGCAGTGTTGAAGGAGGCGACACCGTTCTGTAACCAGCTCCTTGTTTTATCAGATTTGACAGAACCATCCACAGACTGGTGTCAGGCTCCAGGCCGTGCTGAAGGAGGCGACACCGTTCTGTAACCAGCTCCTTGTTATATCAGATTTGACAGAACCATCCACAGACTGGTGTCAGGCTCCAGGCCGTGCTGAAGGAGGCGACACCGTTCTGTAACCAGCACCTTGTTATATCAGATTTGACAGGACCATCAACAGCCTGGTGTCAGGCTCCAGGCCGTGCTAAAGGAGGCGACACCGTTCTGTAACCAGCTCCTTGTTATATCAGATTTGACAGGACCATCCACAGCCTGGTGTCAGGCTCCAGGCCGTGCTGAAGGAGGCGACACCGTTCTGTAACCAGCTCCCTGTTGTATCAGATTTGACAGGACCATCCACAGCCTGGTGTCAGGCTCCAGGCCGTGCTGAAGGAGGCGACACCGTTCTGTAACCAGCTCCTTGTTATATCAGATTTGATAGGACCATCCACAGCCTGGTGTCAGGCTCCAGGCCGTGTTGAAGGAGGCGACACCGTTCTGTAACCAGCTCCTTGTTATATCAGAATTGACAGGACCATCCACAGCCTGGTGTCAGGCTCCAGGCCGTGCTGAAGGAGGCGACACCGTTCTGTAACCAGCTCCATTTTATATCAGATTTGGCAGTACCAACCACAGCCTGGTGTCAGGCTCCAGGCCGTGCTGAAGGAGTTGACACCGTTCTGTAACCAGCACCTTGTTATATCAGATTTGACAGGACCATCCACAGCCTGGTGTCGGGCTCCAGGCCGTGCTGAAGGAGGCGACACCGTTCTGTAACCAGCTACCTGTTATATCAGATTTGACAGGACCATCCACAGCCGGGTGTCAGGCTCAAGGCCGTGCTGAAGGAGGCGACACCGTTCTGTAACCAGCTCCTTGTTATATCAGATTTGACAGGACCATCCACAGCCGGGTGTCAGGCTCCAGGCCGTGCTGAAGGAGGTGACGCCGTTCTGTAACCAACTCCTTGTTGTATCAGATTTGACAGGACCATCCACAGCCAGGTGTCAGACTCCAGGCCGTGCTGAAGGAGGCGACACCGTTCTGTAACCAGCCCTTTGTTATATCAGAATTGACAGGACCATCCACAGCGTGGTGTCAGGCTCCAGGCCGTGCTGAAGGAGGCGACACCCTTCTGTAACCAGCACCTTGTTATATCAGATTTGACAGGACCATCCACAGACTGGTGTCAGGCTCCAGGCTGTGCTGAAAGAGGCGACACCGTTCTGTAACCAGCTCCTTGTTATATCAGATTTGACAGAACCATCCACAGACTGGTGTCAGGCTCCAGGCCGTGCTGAAGGAGGCGACACCGTTCTGTAACCAGCTCCTTGTTATATCAGATTTGACAGAACCATCCACAGCCTGGTGTCAGGCTCCAGGCCGTGCTGAAGGAGGCGACACCGTTCTGTAACCAGCTCCCTGTTATATCAGATTTGACATGACCATCCACAGCCTGGTGTCAGGCTCCAGGATGTGCTGAAGAAGGCGACACCGTTCTGTAACCAGGTCCCTGTTATATCAGATTTGACAGGGCCATCCTAAGCATGGTGTCAGGCCCCAGGCTGTGCTGAAGGAGGCGACACCGTTCTGTAACCAGATCCTTGTTATATCAGATTTGACAGGACCATCCACAGCCTGGTGTCAGGCTCCAGGCCGCGCTGAAGGAGGCGACACCGTTCTGTAACCAGCTCCTTGTTATATCAGATTTGACAGGAACATCCACAGCCTGGTGTCAGGCTCCAGGCCGTGCTGAAGGAGGCGACACCGTTCAGTAACCAGCTCCTTGTTATATCAGAGTTGACAGAACCATCCACAGCCTGGTGTCAGGCTCCAGGCCGTGCTGAAGGAGGCGACACCGCTCTGTAACCAGCTCCTTGTTATATCAGATTTGACAGGACCATTCACAGCCTGGTGTCAGGCTCCAGGCCGAGCTGAAGGAGGCGACACCGTTCTGTAACCAGCTCCTTGTTGTATCAGATTTGACAGGGACATCCACAGCCTGGTGTCAGGCTCCAGGCCGTGCTGAAGGAGGTGACTCCGTTCTGTAACCAGCTCCTAGTTATATCAGATTTGACAGGACCATCCACAGCCTGGTGTCAGGCTCCAGGCCGTGCTGAAGGAGGCGACACCGTTCTGTAACCAGCTCCTTTTTATATCAGATTTGACAGGACCATCCACAGCCTGGTGTCAGGCTCCAGGCCGTGCTGAAGGAGGCGACACCGTTCTGTAACTATCACCGTGTTGTATCAGATTTGACAGGACCATCAACAGACTGGTGTCAGGCTCCAGGCCGTGCTGAAGGAGGCGACACCGTTCTGTAACCAGCTCCTTGTTATATCTGATTTGACAGGACCATCCACAGCCTGCTGTCAGGCTCCAGGCCGCGCTGAAGGAGGCGACACCGTTCTGTAACCAGCTCCTTGTTATATCTGATTTGACAGGACCATCCACAGCCTGCTGTCAGGCTCCAGGCAGTGCTGAAGGAGGCGACACCGTTCTGTAACCAGCTCCATGTTGCATCAGATTTGACAGGACCATCCACAGCCGGGTGTCAGGCTCCAGGCCGTGCTGAAGGAGGCGACACCGTTCTGTAACCAGCACCTTATTGTATCAGATTTGACAGGACCATCCACAGCCGGGTGTCAGGCTCCAGGCCGTGCTGAAGGAGGCGACACCGTTCTGTAACCAGCTCCTTGTTATATCAGATTTGACAGGACCATCCACAGCCTGGTGTCAGGCTCCAGGCCGTGCTGAAGGAGGCGACACCGTTCTGTAACCAGCTCCTTGTTATATCAGAATTGACAGGACCATCCACAGCCTGGTGTCAGGCTCCAGGCCGTGCTGAAGGAGGCGATACCGTTCTGTAACCAGCACCTTTTATATCAGATTTGACAGGACCATCCACAGCCTGGTGTCAGGCTCCAGGCCGTGCTGAAGGAGGTGACACCGTTCTGTAACCAGCTCCTTGTTATATCAGATTTGACAGGACCATCCACAGACTGGTGTCAGGCTCCAGGCCGTGCTGAAGGAGGCGACAGCGTTCTGTAACCAGCTCCTTGTTATATCAGATTTGACAGGACCATCCACAGCCTGGTGTCAGGCTCCAGGCCGTGCTGAAGGAGGCGACACCGTTCTGTAACCAGCTCCTTTTGATATCAGATTTGACAGAACCATCCACAGCCTGGTGTCAGGCTCCAGGCCGTGCTGAAGGAGGCGACACCGTTCTGTAACCAGCTCCTTGTTATATCAGATTTGCCAGGACCATCCACAGCCTGGTGTAAGGCTCCAGGCCGAGCTGAAGGAGGCGACACCGTTCTGTAACCAGCTCCTTGTTGTATCAGATTTGACAGGGAAATCCACAGCCTGGTGTCAGGCTCCAGGCCGTGCTGAAGGAGGTGACTCCGTTCTGCAACCAGCTCCTTGTTATATCAGATTTGACAGGACCATCCACAGCCTGGTGTCAGGCTCCAAGCCGTGCTGAAGGAGGCGACACCCTTCTGTAACCAGCTCCTTGTTTTATCAGATTTGACAGAACCATCCACAGACTGGTGTCAGGCTCCAGGCCGTGCTGAAGGAGGCGACACCGTTCTGTAACCAGCTCCTTGTTATATCAGATTTGACAGAACCATCCACAGACTGGTGTCAGGCTCCAGGCCGTGCTGAAGGAGGCGACACCGTTCTGTAACCAGCACCTTGTTATATCAGATTTGACAGGACCATCAACAGCCTGGTGTCAGGCTCCAGGCCGTGCTAAAGGAGGCGACACCGTTCTGTAACCAGCTCCTTGTTATATCAGATTTGACAGGACCATCCACAGCCTGGTGTCAGGCTCCAGGCCGTGCTGAAGGAGGCGACACCGTTCTGTAACCAGCTCCCTGTTGTATCAGATTAGACAGGACCATCCACAGCCTGGTGTCAGGCTCCAGGCCGTGCTGAAGGAGGCGACACCGTTCTGTAACCAGCTCCTTGTTATATCAGATTTGATAGGACCATCCACAGCCTGGTGTCAGGCTCCAGGCCGTGTTGAAGGAGGCGACACCGTTCTGTAACCAGCTCCTTGTTATATCAGAATTGACAGGACCATCCACAGCCTGGTGTCAGGCTCCAGGCCGTGCTGAAGGAGGCGACACCGTTCTGTAACCAGCTACATTTTATATCAGATTTGACAGTACCAACCACAGCCTGGTGTCAGGCTCCAGGCCGTGCTGAAGGAGGCGACACCGTTCTGTAACCAGCACCTTGTTATATCAGATTTGACAGAACCATCCACAGACTGGTGTCAGGCTCCAGGCCGTGCTGAAGGAGTTGACACCGTTCTGTAACCAGCACCTTGTTATATCAGATTTGAGAGGACCATCCACAGCCTGGTGTCGGGCTCCAGGCCGTGCTGAAGGAGGCGACACCGTTCTGTAACCAGCTACCTGTTATATCAGATTTGACAGGACCATCCACAGCCGGGTGTCAGGCTCAAGGCCGTGCTGAAGGAGGCGACACCGTTCTGTAACCAGCTCCTTGTTATATCAGATTTGACAGGACCATCCACAGCCTGGTGTCAGGCTCCAGGCCGTGCTGAAGGAGGTGACGCCGTTCTGTAACCAACTCCTTGTTGTATCAGATTTGACAGGACCATCCACAGCCAGGTGTCAGACTCCAGGCCGTGCTGAAGGAGGCGACACCGTTCTGTAACCAGCCCTTTGTTATATCAGAATTGACAGGACCATCCACAGCGTGGTGTCAGGCTCCAGGCCGTGCTGAAGGAGGCGACACCCTTCTGTAACCAGCACCTTGTTATATCAGATTTGACAGGACCATCCACAGACTGGTGTCAGGCTCCAGGCCGTGCTGAAAGAGGCGACACCGTTCTGTAACCAGCTCCTTGTTATATCAGATTTGACAGAACCATCCACAGACTGGTGTCAGGCTCCAGGCCGTGCTGAAGGAGGCGACACCGTTCTGTAACCAGCTCCTTGTTATATCAGATTTGACAGAACCATCCACAGCCTGGTGTCAGGCTCCAGGCCGTGCTGAAGGTGGCGACACCGTTCTGTAACCAGCTCCCTGTTATATCAGATTTGACATGACCATCCACAGCCTGGTGTCAGGCTCCAGGATGTGCTGAAGAAGGCGACACCGTTCTGTAACCAGGTCCCTGTTATATCAGATTTGACAGGACCATCCACAGCATGGTGTCAGGCCCCAGGCTGTGCTGAAGGAGGCGACACCGTTCTGTAACCAGATCCTTGTTATATCAGATTTGACAGGACCATCCACAGCCTGGTGTCAGGCTCCAGGCCGCGCTGAAGGAGGCGACACCGTTCTGTAACCAGCTCCTTGTTATATCAGATTTGACAGGAACATCCACAGCCTGGTGTCAGGCTCCAGGCCGTGCTGAAGGAGGCGACACCGTTCAGTAACCAGCTCCTTGTTATTTCAGATTTGTCAGGACCATCCACAGCCTGGTGTCAGGCTCCAGGCCGTGCTGAAGGAGGCGACACCGTTCTGTAACTATCACAGTGTTGTATCAGATTTGACAGGTCCATCCACAGCCTGGTGTCAGGCTCCAGACCGTGCTGAAGGAGGTGACTCCGTTCTGTAACCAGCTCCTTGTTATATCAGATTTGACAGGACCATCCACAGCCTGGTTTCAGGCTCCAGGCCGTGCTGAAGGAGGCGACACCGTTCTGTAACCAGCTCCTTGTTGTATCAAATTTGACAGGACCATACACAGCCTGGTGTCAGGCTCCAGGCCGTGCTGAAGGAGGCGACGCCGTTCTGTAACCAGCTCCTTTTTATATCAGATTTGACAGAACCATCCACAGCCTGGTGTCAGGCTCCAGGCCGTGCTGAAGGAGGCGACACCGCTCTGTAACCAGCTCCTTGTTATATCAGATTTGACAGGACCATCCACAGCCTGGTGTCAGGCTCCAGGCCGAGCTGAAGGAGGCGACACCGTTCTGTAACCAGCTCCTTGTTGTATCAGATTTGACAGGGACATCCACAGCCTGGTGTCAGGCTCCAGGCCGTGCTGAAGGAGGTGACTCCGTTCTGTAACCAGCTCCTAGTTATATCAGATTTGACAGGACCATCCACAGCCTGGTGTCAGGCTCCAGGCCGTGCTGAAGGAGGCGACACCGTTCTGTAACCAGCTCCTTTTTATATCAGATTTGACAGGACCATCCACAGCCTGGTGTCAGGCTCCAGGCCGTGCTGAAGGAGGCGACACCGTTCTGTAACTATCACCGTGTTGTATCAGATTTGACAGGACCATCAACAGACTGGTGTCAGGCTCCAGGCCGTGCTGAAGGAGGCGACACCCTTCTGTAACCAGCTCCTTGTTTTATCAGATTTGACAGAACCATCCACAGACTGGTGTCAGGCTCCAGGCCGTGCTGAAGGAGGCGACACCGTTCTGTAACCAGCTCCTTGTTATATCAGATTTGACAGAACCATCCACAGACTGGTGTCAGGCTCCAGGCCGTGCTGAAGGAGGCGACACCGTTCTGTAACCAGCACCTTGTTATATCAGATTTGACAGGACCATCAACAGCCTGGTGTCAGGCTCCAGGCCGTGCTAAAGGAGGCGACACCGTTCTGTAACCAGCTCCTTGTTATATCAGATTTGACAGGACCATCCACAGCCTGGTGTCAGGCTCCAGGCCGTGCTGAAGGAGGCGACACCGTTCTGTAACCAGCTCCCTGTTGTATCAGATTAGACAGGACCATCCACAGCCTGGTGTCAGGCTCCAGGCCGTGCTGAAGGAGGCGACACCGTTCTGTAACCAGCTCCTTGTTATATCAGATTTGATAGGACCATCCACAGCCTGGTGTCAGGCTCCAGGCCGTGTTGAAGGAGGCGACACCGTTCTGTAACCAGCTCCTTGTTATATCAGAATTGACAGGACCATCCACAGCCTGGTGTCAGGCTCCAGGCCGTGCTGAAGGAGGCGACACCGTTCTGTAACCAGCTCCATTTTATATCAGATTTGACAGTACCAACCACAGCCTGGTGTCAGGCTCCAGGCCGTGCTGAAGGAGGCGACACCGTTCTGTAACCAGCACCTTGTTATATCAGATTTGACAGAACCATCCACAGACTGGTGTCAGGCTCCAGGCCGTGCTGAAGGAGTTGACACCGTTCTGTAACCAGCACCTTGTTATATCAGATTTGACAGGACCATCCACAGCCTGGTGTCGGGCTCCAGGCCGTGCTGAAGGAGGCGACACCGTTCTGTAACCAGCTCCCTGTTATATCAGATTTGACATGACCATCCACAGCCTGGTGTCAGGCTCCAGGATGTGCTGAAGAAGGCGACACCGTTCTGTAACCAGGTCCCTGTTATATCAGATTTGACAGGACCATCCACAGCATGGTGTCAGGCCCCAGGCTGTGCTGAAGAAGGCGACAACGTTCTGTAACCAGATCCTTGTTATATCAGATTTGACAGGACCATCCACAGCCTGGTGTCAGGCTCCAGGCCGCGCTGAAGGAGGCGACACCGTTCTGTAACCAGCTCCTTGTTATATCAGATTTGACAGGAACATCCACAGCCTGGTGTCAGGCTCCAGGCCGTGATGAAGGAGGCGACACCGTTCAGTAACCAGCTCCTTGTTATATCAGATTTGTCAGGACCATCCACAGCCTGGTGTCAGGCTCCAGGCCGTGCTGAAGGAGGCGACACCGTTCTGTAACTATCACCGTGTTGTATCAGATTTGACAGGTCCATCCACAGCCTGGTGTCAGGCTCCAGACCGTGCTGAAGGAGGTGACTCCGTTCTGTAACCAGCTCCTTGTTATATCAGATTTGACAGGACCATCCACAGCCTGGTGTCAGGCTCCAGGCCGTGCTGAAGGAGGCGACACCGTTCTGTAACCAGCACCTTGTTATATCAGATTTGACAGGACCATCCACAGCCTGGTGTCAGGCTCCAGGCCGTGCTGCAGGAGGTGACACCGTTCTGTAACCAGCTCCTTGTTATATCAGATTTGACAGGACCTTCCACAGCCTGGTGTCAGGCTCCAGGCCGTGCTGAAGGAGGCGACGCCGTTCTGTAACCAGCTCCTTTTTATATCAGATTTGACAGAACCATCCACAGCCTGGTGTCAGGCTCCAGGCCGTGCTGAAGGAGGCGACACCGCTCTGTAACCAGCTCCTTGTTATATCAGATTTGACAGGACCATCCACAGCCTGGTGTCAGGCTCCAGGCCGAGCTGAAGGAGGCGACACCGTTCTGTAACCAGCTCCTTGTTGTATCAGATTTGACAGGGACATCCACAGCCTGGTGTCAGGCTCCAGGCCGTGCTGAAGGAGGTGACTCCGTTCTGTAACCAGCTCCTAGTTATATCAGATTTGACAGGACCATCCACAGCCTGGTGTCAGGCTCCAGGCCGTGCTGAAGGAGGCGACACCGTTCTGTAACCAGCTCCTTTTTATATCAGATTTGACAGGACCATCCACAGCCTGGTGTCAGGCTCCAGGCCGTGCTGAAGGAGGCGACACCGTTCTGTAACTATCACCGTGTTGTATCAGATTTGACAGGACCATCAACAGACTGGTGTCAGGCTCCAGGCCGTGCTGAAGGAGGCGACACCGTTCTGTAACCAGCTCCTTGTTATATCAGATTTGACAGAACCATCCACAGACTGGTGTCAGGCTCCAGGCCGTGCTGAAGGAGGCGACACCGTTCTGTAACCAGCTCCTTGTTTTATCAGATTTGACAGAACCATCCACAGACTGGTGTCAGGCTCCAGGCCGTGCTGAAGGAGGCGACACCGTTCTGTAACCAGCACCTTGTTATATCAGATTTGACAGGACCATCAACAGCCTGGTGTCAGGCTCCAGGCCGTGCTAAAGGAGGCGACACCGTTCTGTAACCAGCTCCTTGTTATATCAGATTTGACAGGACCATCCACAGCCTGGTGTCAGGCTCCAGGCCGTGCTGAAGGAGGCGACACCGTTCTGTAACTATCACCGTGTTGTATCAGATTTGACAGGTCCATCCACAGCCTGGTGTCAGGCTCCAGACCGTGCTGAAGGAGGTGACTCCGTTCTGTAACCAGCTCCTTGTTATATCAGATTTGACAGGACCATCCACAGCCTGGTGTCAGGCTCCAGGCCGTGCTGAAGGAGGCGACACCGTTCTGTAACCAGCACCTTGTTATATCAGATTTGACAGGACCATCCACAGCCTGGTGTCAGGCTCCAGGCCATGCTGCAGGAGGTGACACCGTTCTGTAACCAGCTCCTTGTTATATCAGATTTGACAGGACCTTCCACAGCCTGGTGTCAGGCTCCAGGCCGTGCTGAAGGAGGCGACGCCGTTCTGTAACCAGCTCCTTTTTATATCAGATTTGACAGAACCATCCACAGCCTGGTGTCAGGCTCCAGGCCGTGCTGAAGGAGGCGACACCGCTCTGTAACCAGCTCCTTGTTATATCAGATTTGACAGGACCATCCACAGCCTGGTGTCAGGCTCCAGGCCGAGCTGAAGGAGGCGACACCGTTCTGTAACCAGCTCCTTGTAGTATCAGATTTGACAGGGACATCCACAGCCTGGTGTCAGGCTCCAGGCCGTGCTGAAGGAGGTGACTCCGTTCTGTAACCAGCTCCTAGTTATATCAGATTTGACAGGACCATCCACAGCCTGGTGTCAGGCTCCAGGCCGTGCTGAAGGAGGCGACACCGTTCTGTAACCAGCTCCTTTTTATATCAGATTTGACAGGACCATCCACAGCCTGGTGTCAGGCTCCAGGCCGTGCTGAAGGAGGCGACACCGTTCTGTAACTATCACCGTGTTGTATCAGATTTGACAGGACCATCAACAGACTGGTGTCAGGCTCCAGGCCGTGCTGAAGGAGGCGACACCGTTCTGTAACCAGCTCCTTGTTATATCAGATTTGACAGAACCATCCACAGACTGGTGTCAGGCTCCAGGCCGTGCTGAAGGAGGCGACACCGTTCTGTAACCAGCTCCTTGTTTTATCAGATTTGACAGGACCATCCACAGCCTGGTGTCAGGCTCCAGGCCGTGCTGAAGGAGGCGACACCGTTCTGTAACCAGCTCCTTGTTGTATCAGATTTGACAGGACCATCCACAGCCGGGTATCAGGCTCCAGGCCGTGCTGAAGGAGGCGACACCGTTCTGTAACCAGCTCCTTGTTATATCAGAATTGACAGGACCATCCACAGCCTGGTGTCAGGCTCCAGGCCGCGCTGAAGGAGGCGACACCGTTCTGTAACCAGCTCCATTTTATATCAGATTTGACAGTACCAACCACAGCCTGGTGTCAGGCTCCAGGCCGTGCTGACGGAGTTGACACCGTTCTGTAACCAGCACCTTGTTATATCAGATTTGACAGAACCATCCACAGACTGGTGTCAGGCTCCATGCCGTGCTGAAGGAGGCGATACCGTTCTGTAACCAGCACCTTGTTATATCAGATTTGACAGGACCATCCACAGCCTGATGTCAGGCCCCAGTCCGTGCTGAAGGAGGCGACACCGTTCTGTAACCAGCACCTTGTTATATCAGATTTGACAGGACCATCCACAGCCTGGTGTCAGGCTCCAGGCCGTGCTGAAGGAGGCGACACCGTTCTGTAACCAGCACCTTGTTATATCAGATTTGACAGGACCATCCACAGCCTGGTGTCAGGCTCCAGGCCGTGCTGCAGGAGGTGACACCGTTCTGTAACCAGCTCCTTGTTATATCAGATTTGACAGGACCTTCCACAGCCTGGTGTCAGGCTCCAGGCCGTGCTGAAGGAGGTGACACCGTTCTGTAACCAGCACCTTGTTATATCAGATTTGACAGGACCATCCACAGCCTGGTATCAGGCTCCAGGCCGTGCTGAAGGAGGTGACACCGTTCTGTAACCAGCTCCTTGTTGTATCAGATTTGACAGGACCATCCACAGACTGGTATCAGGCTCCAGGCCGTGCTGAAGGAGGTGACACCGTTCTGTAACCAGCTCCTTGTTGTATCAGATTTGACAGGACCATCCACAGACTGGTATCAGGCTCCAGGCCGTGCTGAAGGAGGTGACACCGTTCTGTAACCAGCTCCTTGTTGTATCAGATGTGCCAGACGCTCTGCTCCTGGTTTAGGAGTAGATTGTTAAAGTGTTCTTGTAATTCCCCAAGATTCTGGCACAGAGACCTTCCTCCTCTCTCTTTCCAGCCTTTCCACTCTCGGCAGAGTTTGCTCCATTTGTTGGTCGTGTCCCAGACCCAGTTTCACGGTAACTACAGTCCCAAGACCTAGTCCAGAACTGGGTCACCAAACTATCTGTTCTCACTGAATATCTGCAGCAGCTCACAACACAACGTCCACATGCCAATCTTTATCCCCGCCACTAACCTCCCAATAACACAACCTCCAGAAACACATCCACATCACCTCCATTAACTTCCCAATAACACATACTCCAGAAACACATTGACATCACCTCCACTAAACACCTAAAAACACAAAATCCAGAAACGCATACACATCACCTCCACTAACTCCCCAATAACACAACCTCCAGAAACACATCCTCATCACGTCCACTAACTTCCCAATAACACAACCTCCAGAAATGCATCCACATCACCTCCACTAACTTCCCAATCACACAACCACCAGAAACACATCCTCATCACCTCCACTAACTTCCCAATAACACAACCTCCAGAAACACATCCTCATCACCTCCACTAACTTCCCAATAACACAACCTCCAGAAACACATCCTCATCACCTCCACTAACTTCCCAATAACACAACCTCCAGAAACATATCCTCAACACCTCCACTAACTTCCCAATAACACAACCTCCAGAAATGCATCCACATCACCTCCACTAACCTCCCAATAACACAACCTCCAGAAACACAACCTCATCACCTCCACTAACTTCCCAATAACACAACCTCCAGAAATGCATCCACATCACATCCAATAACTTCCCAGTAACACAACCACCAGAAACACATCCACAGCACCTCCACTAACTTCCCAATAACACAACCTCCATAAACCCATCCACTTCACTTCCACTAACTTCCCAATAACACAACCTTCAGAAACACATCCACTTCACCTCCACTAACCTCCCAATAACACAGCCTGCAGAAACACATCCTCATCACCTCCACTAAATTCCCAATAACACAACCTCCAGAAACACATGCTCATCACCTCCACTAACTTCCCAATAACACAACCTCCAGAAACACATCCACATCACCTCCATTAACTTCCCAATAACACAACCTCCAGAAACACATCCTCATCACCGCCACTAACGTCCCAATAACACAACCTCCAGAAACACATCCTCATCACCTCCACTAACTCCTCAAGAACACAACCTCCAGAAACACATCCTCATCACCGCCACTAACTTCACAATAACACAATCTCCAGAAACACATCCTCATCACCTCCACTAACTCCTCAATAACACAACCTTCAGAAACACATCCTCATCACCGCCACTAACCTCCCAATAACACAACCACCAGAAACACATCCTCATCACCTCCACTAACCTCCCAATAACACAACCACCAGAAACACATCCACATCACCCCCAATAACTTCCCAATAACACAACCTCCAGAAACACATCCACATCACCTCCACTAATTTCCCAATAACACAACCTCCAGAAACCCATCCTCATCAACCCAACTAACTTCCCAATAACACAACCTCCAGAAACACATCCTCATCACCGCCACTAACGTCCCAATAACACAACCTCCAGAAACACATCCTCATCATCTCCACTAACTCCTCAAGAACACAACCTTCAGAAACACATCCTCATCACCGCCACTAACCTCCCAATAACACAACCTCCAGAAACACATCCTCATCACCTCCACTAACTCCTCAATAACACTACCTCCAGAAACACATCCTCATCACCGCCACTAACTTCCCAATAACACAACCTACAGAAACACATCACATCATCTCAACTAACTTCCCAATAACACAACCTCCAGAAACACATACTCATCACCGCCACTAACCTCCCAATAACACAACCACCAGAAACACATCCTCATCACCTCCACTAACTCCTCAATAACACAACCTCCAGAAACACATCCTCATCACCGCCAATAACTTCCCTATAACACAACCTCCAGAACCACATCCAGCGAACCTCCACTGTTTACAGTAGGGACTGGTTTAGCACAGGGCTAAATCGCTCGCTTTGAAAGCAGACCAAACGGGCCAGCAGCACGGTTCAATCCCCGTCCCAGCTTCCCCGAACAGTCGCCGGAATGTGGCGACTGGGGACCTTCATTTGAAGCCTACTTGTAACAATAAGCGATTTTCAATTTTTCTTTTCATTTCAATAATACAACCTCCAGAAACACATCCACAGCACCCCCACCAACATCCCAATAACACAACCTTGGTAAACACATCCTCATCACCTCCACGAAACTTCCAACAGCACGATCTCAAGAAACCCAACCACAACAACCCCACAAAATTCCCAATAACACAGCCTCCAGAAACACATCCACATCACCTCCACTAACTTCCCAATAACACAACCTCCAGAAACACATCCTCATCATCTCCAATAACTTCCCAATAACACAACCCCCAGAAACACATCCTCATCACCTCCACTAACCTCCCAATAACACAACCCCCCGAAACACATCCACATCACCTCCACTAACTTCCCAATAATACAACCTCCAGAAACACATCCTCATCACCTCCACTAACTTTCCAATAACACAAACTCCCGAAACACATCCACATCACCTCCACTAACTTCCCAATAACACAACCTCCAGAAACACATCCTCATCACCTCCACTAACTTCCCAATAACACAACCCCCAGTAACACATCCTCATCACCTCCACTAACCTCCCAATAACACAACCTCCCGAAACACATCCAAATCACCTCCACTAACTTCCCAATAATACAACCTCCAGAAACACATCCTCATCACCTCCACTAACTTCCCAATAACACAAACTCCCGAAACACATCCACATCACCTCCACTAACTTCCCAATAACACAACCTCCAGAAACACATCCTCATCACCTCCACTAACTTCCCAATAACACAACCCCCAGAAACACATCCTCATCACCTCCACTAACCTCCCAATAACACAACCTCCCGAAACACATCCACATCACCTCCACTAACTTCCCAATAACACAACCTCCAGGAACACATCCTCATCATCTCCACTAACTTCCCAATAACACAACCCACAGAAACACATCCTCATCACCGCCACTAACATCCCAATAACACAACCTCCAGAAACCCACCATCATCACCTCCGCTAACTTCCCAATAACACAACCTCCAGAAACCCATCCTGAACACCTCCACTAACTTCCCAATAACACAACCTCCAGAAAAACATTCACATCACCTCCACTAACCTCCCAATAACACAACCACCAGAAACACATCCTCATCACCTCCACTAACTTCCAATAACACAACTTCCAGAAACTCATCCTCATCACCGCCACTAACTTCCCAATAACACAACCTCCAGAAACACATCCACATCACCTCCACTAATTTCTCAATAACACAAACTCCAGAAACACATCCTCATCCCCTCCACTAACGTCCCAATCACACAACCACCAGAAACCCATCCACATCACCAACACTAACTTCCCAATTAGAAAGCTTCGACAAACCCATCTACATCACCTCCACTAACTTCCCAATAACAAATCCTCCAGAAACACATCCTCATCATCTGCACTTACTTCCCAATAACACAAACTTCAGAATCCCATCCTCATGGCCTCCACTAACACCCCAATAACACAACCTCCAGAAACACATCCTCATCACCTCCACTAACTTCCCAATAACACAACCTCCAGAAACACATCCTCATCCCCTCCACTAACGTCCCAATCACACAACCACCAGAAACCCATTCACATCACCTCCACTAACTTCACAATAACACAACCTCCAGAAACACATCCTCATCACCTCCACTAACTTCACAATAACACAACCTCCAGAAACACATCCTCATCACCTCCACTAACTTCACAATAACACAACCTCCAGAAACACATCCACATCACCAACACTAACTTCCCAATTAGAAAGCTTCGACAAACCCGTCTACATCACCTCCACTAATTTCCCAATAACACAACCTCCAGAAACACATCCTCATCACCACCACTAACTTCCCTATAACACAACCTCCAGAAACACATCCTTATCACCTCCACTAACCTCCCAATAACACAACCTCCAGAGACACATCCACATCACCTCCACTAACTTCACAATAACACAACCTCCAGAATCACATCCTGATCACCTCTACTAACGTCCCAATAACACAACCTCCGGAAACACGTCCTCACCACCTCCACTAACTTCCCAATAACACAAACTCCAGAACCACATCCTCATCACCTCCACTAACTTCCCAATAACACAACCTCCAGAAACACATCCTCATCACCACCACTAACCTGCCTATAACACAACCTTCAGAACCACATCCTCATCACCTCCACTAACTTCCCAATAACACAACCTCCAGAACCACATCATCATCACCTCCACTAACGTCCCAATAGCACAACCTCCAGAAACACATCCTCATCACCACCACTAACTTCCCAATAACACAACCTCCAGAAACACATCCTCATCATCTACACTAACTTCCCAATAACACAACCACCAGAACCACATCCTCATCACCTCCACTAACTTCCCAATAACACAACCTCCAGAAACACATCCTCATCACCACCACTAACTTCCCAATAACACAACCTCCAGAAACACATCCTCATCACCTCAACTAACTTTCCAATCACACAACCTCCAGAAACCCATTCACATCACCCCCTTAAACGTCCCTATAACGCAACCTCCAGAAACTACCCACATCAACTCCACTAACTTCCCAATAACGCAACCTCCAGAAACACATCCACATCAACTGCACTAACTTCCCAATAACGCAACCTCCAGAAACACATCCACTTCAACTCCACTAACATCCCAATAACACAACCTCCAGAAACACATCCTCATCACCTCCACTAACCTCCCAATAACACAACCTCCAGAAACACATCCTCATCACCTCCACTAACTTCCCAATCACACAACCTCCAGAAACACATCCTCATCACCTCCACTAACTTCCCAATCACACAACCTCCAGAAACCCATTCACATCACCCCCTTAAACGTCCCTATAACGCAACCTCCAGAAACACATCCACATCAACTCCAATAACTTCCCAATAACGCAACCTCCAGAAACACATCCACATCAACTCCACTAACTTCCCAATAACACAACCTCCAGAAACACATCCACATCACCTCCACTAACCTCCCAATAACACAACCCCCAGAAACACATCCACACCAACTCCACTAACTTCCCAATAACACAACCTCCAGAAACACATCCTCATCACCTACACTAACCTCCCAATAACACAACCTCCAGAAACACATCCTCATCACCTCCACTAACTTCCCAATAACACAACCTCCAGAAACACATCCACATCGCCTCCACTACATTCCCAATAACACAACCACCAGAAACACATCCTCATCACCTCCACTAACTTCCCAATAACACAACCTCCAGGAACACATCCACATCGCCTCCACTAACCTCCCAATAACACAACCCCCAGAAACACATCCACATCAACTCCACTAACTTCCCAATAACACAACCTCCAGAAACACATCCTCATCACCTCCATTAACTTCCTAATAACACAACCTCCAGAAACACATCCTCATCACCTCCACTAACCTCCCAATAACACAACCCCCAGAAACACATGTTCACCATCTCGACTAATTTCCCAATAGCACAATCTCCAGAAACCCATCCACATCACCTCAACTAACTTCCCAATAACACAACCTCCAGAAACACATCCCCATCACCTCCACTAACCTCCCAATAACACAACCTCCAGAAACACATCCTCATCACCTCCACTAACTTCCCAATAACACAACCTCCAGAAACACATCCTCACCATCTCGATTAACTTCCCAATAACAAAATCACCAGAAACACATCCACATCACCACCACGAACTTACCAAGAACACAACCTCCAGTAAACACATGCACATCACCTCCACGAACTCCCCAATAACACAAACTCCAGAAAACCATTCACATCACCCCCTTAAACCTCCCAATGACACAACCTCCAGAAACCCATCCACATCACCTCCACTAATTCCCCAAGAACACAACCTCCAGAAACACATCCTCATCACCTCCACTAACCTCCCAATAACACAACCTCCAGAAACACATCCTCATCACCTCCACTAACTTCCGAATCACACAACCTCCAGAAACACATCCTCATCACCTCCACTAACTTCCCAATCACACAACCTCCAGAAACCCATTCACATCACCCCCTTAAACGTCCCTATAACGCAACCTCCAGAAACACATCCACATCAACTCCAATAACTTCCCAATAACGCAACCTCCAGAAACACATCCACATCAACTCCACTAACTTCCCAATAACACAACCTCCAGAAACACATCCACATCACCTCCACTAACCTCCCAATAACACAACCCCCAGAAACACATCCACACCAACTCCACTAACTTCCCAATAACACAACCTCCAGAAACACATCCTCATCACCTCCACTAACCTCCCAATAACACAACCTCCAGAAACACATCCTCATCACCTCCACTAACTTCTCAATAACACAACCTCCAGAAACACATCCACATCGCCTCCACTACATTCCCAATAGCACAACCACCAGAAACACATCCTCATCACCTCCACTAACTTCCCAATAACACAACCTCCAGGAACACATCCACATCGCCTCCACTAACCTCCCAATGACACAACCCCCAGAAACACATCCACATCAACTCCACTAACTTCCCAATAACACAACCTCCAGAAACACATCCTCATCACCTCCATTAACTTCCTAATAACACAACCTCCAGAAACACATCCTCATCACCTCCACTAACCTCCCAATAACACAACCCCCAGAAACACATGTTCACCATCTCGACTAATTTCCCAATAGCACAATCTCCAGAAACCCATCCACATCACCTCAACTAACTTCCCAATAACACAACCTCCAGAAACACATCCCCATCACCTCCACTAACCTCCCAATAACACAACCTCCAGAAACACATCCTCATCACCTCCACTAACTTCCCAATAACACAACCTCCAGAAACACATCCTCACCATCTCGATTAACTTCCCAATAACAAAATCACCAGAAACACATCCACATCACCACCACGAACTTACCAACAACACAACCTATAGAAACCGATCCATATCAGCTCCACTAACCATCCAAGAACACAACCTCCAGTAAACACATGCACATCACCTCCACGAACTCCCCAATAACACAAACTCCAGAAAACCATTCACATCACCCCCTTAAACCTCCCAATGACACAACCTCCAGAAACCCATCCACGTCACCTCCACTAATTCCCCAATAACACAACCTCCAGAAACCCAACCACATCACCTCCACTAACTTCCCAATAACACAACCTCCAGAAAACCCATCCTGATCACCTCCACTAACTTCCCAATAACACAACCTCCAGAAACACATCCTCATCACCTCCACTAACCTCCCAATAACGCAACCCCCAGAAACACATGCTCACCATCTCGACTAACTCCCCAATAACACAACCTCCAGAAACCCATCCTGATCACCCCCACTAACGTCCCAATCACACAACATCCGGAAACACATCCTCATCACCTCCACTAACTCCCCAATAACACAACATCCAGAAACACATCCTCATCACCGCCACTAACTTCCCAATAACACAACATCCGGAAACACAACCTCATCACCTCCATTAACTTCCCAATAGCACAACCTCCAGAAACCCATCCACATCACAATGACCTTCAAGAACAGAACATAAGAACTAGGAGCAGGAGTAGGCCATCTGGCCCCTCGAGCCTGCTCCACCATTCAATGAGGTCATGGCTGATCTTTTGTGGACTCAGCTCCACTTTCCCGCTCGAACACCATAACCCTTAATCCCTTTATTCTTCAAAAAAAACATCTATCTTTATCTTCAAAACATTTAATGAAGGAGCCTCTACTGCTTCACTGCGCAAGGAATTCCATAGATTCACAACCCTTTGGGAGAAGAAGTTGCTTCTAAACTCAATCCTAAATCTACTTCCCCTTTTGAGGCTATGCCCCCTTGTTCTGCTTTCACCCGCCAGTGGAAACAACCTGCCCGCATCTATCCTATCTATTCCCTTCATAATCTTATATGTTTCTGTCAGATCCCCCCTCATCCTTCTAAATTCCAACGAGTACAGTCCCAGTCTCCTCAACATTGCCTCGTAATCCAACCCATTCAGCTCCGAGATTAAACTAGTGAATCTCCTCTGCACACCCTCCAGCGCCAGTACGTCCTTTCTCATGTATGGTGACCAAAACTGAACAAAATACTCCAGGTGTGGTCTCACTAACACCTTATACAATTGCAGCATAACCTCCCTAGTCTTAAACTCCATCCATCTAGCAATGAAGGACAAAATTCCATTCGCTTTCTTAAACACCTGTTGCACCTGTGAACCAACTTTTTGCGACTCATGCACTAGCACACCCATGTCTCTCTGCATAGCAGCATGTTTTAATATTTTATCATTTAAATAATAATCCCTTTTGCTGTTATTCCTACCAAAATGGATTACCTCACACTTGTCAACATTGTATTCCATCTGCCAGAGCCAAGGCCATTCACTTAACTTATCCAAATCCCTCTGCAGACTTCCGGTATCCTCTGCACTTTTTGCTTTACCACTCATCTTAGTATCGTCTGCAAACTTGGACACATTGCACTTGGTCCCCAACTCCAAATCATCCATGTAAATTGTCAACAATTGTGGGCTCAACATCCCTGAGGGACACCACTAGCTACTGATTGCCAACCAGAGAAACACCCATTAATCCCCACTTTTTGCTTTCTATTAATTAACCAATCCTCTATCCATGCTACTACTTTCCCCTTAATGCCATGCATCTTTATCTTAAGCATCAACCTTTTGTGTGGCACCAAGATGTGACAAGTCAAAGGCTTTCTGGAAATCCGGATATACCACATCCATTGTCTCCCCGTTATCTGCCGCAGTGGCAATGCCCTCAAAGAAATCCACTAATTTAGTTCGGCACGACCTGCCCTTTATAAACCCATGCTGCGCCTGCCCAATGGGACAATTTCCATCCAGATGCCTCGCTATTTCTTCCTTGATGATAGATTCCAGCATCTTCCCTACTACCGAAGTTAAGCTCACCCGCTTATTACCCGCTTTCTGCCTACCTCCTTTTTTAAACAAAGAACAAAGAACAAAGAACAAAGAAATGTACAGCACAGGAACAGGCCCTTCGGCCCTCCAAGCCCGTGCCGACCATACTGCCCGACTAAACTACAATCTTCTACACTTCCTGGGTCCGTATCCTTCTATTCCCATCCTATTCATATATTTGTCAAGATGCCCCTTAAATGTCCCTATCGTCCCTGCCTCCACTACCTCCTCCGGTAGTGAGTTCCAGGCACCCACTACCCTGTGGTGTCACGTTTGCTAACTTCCAATCTGCCGGGACCACCCCAGAGTCTAATGAATTTTGGTAAATTATCACTAGTGCATTTGCAATTTCCCTAACCATCTCTTTTAGCACTCTGGGATGCATTCCATCAGGGCCAGGAGACTTGTCTACCTTTAGCCCCATTAGCTTGCCCATCACTATCTCCTTACTGATAACAATCATCTCAAGGTCCTCACCTGTCAAAGCCTCATTTCAATCAGTCACTGGCATGTTATTTGTGTCTTCCACTGTGAAGACCGACCCAAAACACCAGTTCAGTTCCTCAGCCATTTCTTCATCTCCCTTCTCATCCTCTAAAGGACCAATATTTACCTTAGCCACTCATTTTTGTTTTATATATTTGTAGAAACGTTTACTATCTGTTTTTATATTCTGATAATGGTTACTCTCATAATCTATCTTACTCTTCTTTATAGCTTTTTTAGTAGCTTTCTGTTGCCCCTTGAAGATTTCCCAGTCCTCTAGTCTCCCACTAATAGTTGCCATTTTGTATGTGTTTTCCTGCAATTTGATACTCTCCCTTATTTCCTTAAATATCCACGGTCGATTTTCTCTCTTTTTACCTTCCTTCCTTTTTGTTGGTATAACCCTTTGCTGAGCACTGAGAAAAATCACTTGGAAGGATCTCCACTGTTCCTCAACTGTTTCACCATTAAGTCTTTGCTCCCAGTCTACCTTAACTAGCTCTTCTCTCATCCCATTGTAATCTCCTTTGTTTAAGCACAAAACACTAGTGTTTGATTTTACCTTCTCGCCCTTCATCTGTATTTCAAATTCCACCATATTGTGATCGCTCCTTCTGAGAGGATCCCTAATTATGAGATCATTAATCAATCCTGTCTCATTACACAGGACCAGATCTAGGACCGATTGTTCCCTCGTAGATTCCATTACGTACTGTTCTAGGAAACTATCGCGGATACATTCTATAAACTCCTCCTCAAGGCTGTCTTGACCGACCTGGTTAAACCAATCGACATGAAGATTAAAATCCCCATGATAACTGCTGTACCATTTCTACATGCATCCGTTATTTCTTTGTTTATTGCCTGCCCCACCATAATGTTACTATTTGGTGGCCTATAGACTACTCCTATCAGTGACTTTTTCGCCTTATTATCCCAGAGTTACACGCAAACGAATTAAAACTTATCCTGCATAACACTGATGTAATCCCTGACAATTGCCCGGATGTCATCCTTAAATAACAGAGCTACACCACCTCCCTTACCATTCAATCTGTCAATCCGAATAGTTTGATACCCTCGGATATTTAACTCCCAGTCGTGACCATCCTTTAACCATGTTTCAGTAATGGCCACTAAATCATAGTCATTCACGATGATTTGCGCCATCAACTCATTTAGCTTATTCCGAATACTACGAGCATTCAGCTAAAGTGCACTTATGTCGGCTTTTATACCTCTGTTTTGAATCTTAACACCTCGATCAGTAACCTCTCCTAAGTTATAATTCCTCTTAAGTTTTCTCCGAATTTTCCTTGTCGTTGAACCCATATCTTCAAGTAACAACCTGCCGCGTCGCTTACCATTAATGTTTTTACTTCCCGTTGTATTCCTTTTAATATTACTGTTCACTGTTTAATATTAATATTCACTGTTCCTTGTACTGTCGCCGTTTTTTGATTTTTGACTATGGCTCCTCTGCCTTACACTTACGCCCTCACTGCCTTTTGCTTCTGACGCTGTTTTACTCACTTCCGACTTCCTATATCGGTTCCCATCACCCTGCCACAGCAGTTCCAACCCTCCCCAACAGCTCTAGCAAACACCCCCCTTATGGACGCAATAATAACTTCCAGAAACACATACAAATCACCTCCACTATATCGCCTAAAACACTACCTCCAGCAACACATGCATATCACCACCACTAACTTCACAATAACACAATCTCCAGAAACACATCCACATCACCTCCACTAACTTCCCAATAACACAACCTTCAGAGACCCATCCACATCACCTCCACGAACTCCCCAGTAACATAACCTCCAGAAACCCATCTACATCACCACCACTAACTCCCCAATAACACAACCTCCAGAAACACATCCACTTCACCTCCACTAACTCCCCAATAACACATCCTCATCACCACCACTAACTTCCCAATAACACAATCTCCAGAAACACATCCACATCACCTCCACTAACTTCCCAATAACATAACCTTCAGAGACCCATCCACATCACCTCCACTAACTCCCCAATAACACAACCTCCAGAAACCCATCTACATCACCACCACTAACTTCCCAATAACACAATCTCCAGAAACACATCCACATCACCTCCACTATCTTCCCAATAACACAACCGCCAGAAAAACATCCACATCACCTCCACTAACTTCCCAATAACAGAACCTCCAGAAACACATCCACATCACCTCCACTATCTTCCCAATAACACAACCGCCAGAAACACATCCACTTCACCTCCACTAACTCCCCAATAACACATCCTCATCACCTCCACTAACTTCCCAATAACACAACCTCCAGAGACCCATCCACAGCCACTCCACTATCTGAAAAATAATATAACTGGACATGGAATGAAAATTAACTGTTTTCCCATTCGTTGGAAATGGTAGAAATTATTGTGTGAGACTGTGCAGAATTTCAATCACAGAATGAGAACATTGATATTGAGATGCTGCCAGATTGGGAACCAATGTAGATCAGTGAGCACAGGGATGGTACGTGACTGGTATTGTGTGTGGGTTAGGATACGGACAGCAGAGTTGGGGGTGATCTGTGCTTCCTGAAGATTAGTAACAGGAATTGGGTATTTTAATCGCTATAGTCGAGTCTGGATTTGACACAGACACAGATGATGTATTATTCTGCGGCTGTGATGAGGCGATGGCAAGTGGGCAGGATTGGGAATAGAAAGAACATCTGGATATAAATAATTTCAGTGTCAAAGGGAGCGCGGAGATTGTGACCCCAGTCTCCGATTTCAGCCAGAGAGCGGTGTGGATACTGGATAGGGACTGAGATTAGTGACTGGAACTGAAGAACATGCATTCAATCTTTCCAAGATGGAAATGTCCAGAGCAATAATACACTTAAAGTAGTTTATACAATAAATAACTGGATAGTGAGACTTACCAGGGACACCGACAACAGCCAGGAGCGGATAATAACCCGCCTGAATTATCCAGAGTAGATCTTCGATCCAACCTGGTGAAGGGAAAGGATCTCGAGCAATCCAATAAAGACCCGAAGATAAACTCCTGTCCATTGATGTAAAGTCCCTGTGGGTAGTTCCCAGATTCTGATCCATTGCTGTAAAGTCCCTGTGGTTAGTTCCCAGATTCTGATCCATTGCTGTAACGTTCCTGTGGATAGTTCCCAGATTCTGATCCATTGCTGTAACGTTCCTGTGGGTAGTTCCCAGATTCTGATCCATTGCTGTAACGTTCCTGTGGATAGTTCCCAGATTCTGATCCATTGCTGTAACGTCCCTGTGGGCAGTTCCCAGATTCTGATCCATTGCTGTAACGGTCCTGTGGGTAGTTCCCAGATTCTGATCCATTGCTGTAACGTCCCTGTGGATAGTTCCCAGATTCTGATCCATTGCTATAACGTTCCTGTGGATAGTTCCCAGATTCTGATCCATTGCTGTAACGTTCCTGTGGATAGTTCCCAGATTCTGATCCATTGCTGTAACGTTCCTGTGGGTAGTTCCCAGATTCTGATCCATTGCTCTAACGTTCCTCTGGGTAGTTCCCAGATTCTGATCCCTCCTCTCGGTCTCTCTGGGGCCGCTGATCTCTGGCAGTGTTGGAATTGACGCTCCCGCTGACTGTTTGAGATAACACAGTGAAAGGAATCGCTTATTAATAGCAGCGACAAACCCTCCAGTGACACGGTTAGATCCATAGAGACTGACATTAATCACAGTCACTAAACAAACAGGCTCAGTTAACCCCTTTCAATCCAATACTTTTTCTATCACAATGAAATAGAAGATTAGCCGTGTCTGGATTGGCTGTGTGACAGTGACTGAGGGATGGAGTGTGGCAATAGTGGACACACTGACCCTGATACTCAATCCTCATTGATACCTGAGTGGTTCCAGGGGACTGGGGCATTTTCACTGCCCCATCCTGTTTGTAAAAGGAGAGAGAGGGATAAACCCTGGAGTGACAGAGCAGTCACTATAATGTTAGTCACCAGGACATTTCTAGGGCAGACTGGGAACAGGAATATTGCTCCTTCGCGAGGAAATGGTGTTATGTGACCAGAAACACGGCGATATTCGTGGGAAATCACATCGCATGTTGTTATTGCAGTTATATTTCAAAATAACTGGAGGATTAATGAGGGAACTGATATGAATTTATGTACTGGGACATATTGTGATCAAATGTCATTTATCGAGTTGTTCTCGAGTCCCAAAGCCGTGGATTAAAGGGTCTGTGACAGTGAGAATGTGATATTGGCTAAGAAACAGAAAGCAGAGAGAAGCGGTGAATGATAGTTATTCAGACAGGAGGGGAGGAGACACTGATGTTCACTGGGGGTCCACATGAGGACAATTGCTCTTCAAGACACAATTCACTGCGATAGGCTTCAATGGAAAGAATTTCAACATTCACATATGACAGACACTCAGCAATGACACAGTGAGCAGGGTAGCAGCAATCTTCAGCAGCATGTTCCCAGATCTGTGAAAGGGAGGGTCACGGGGAAAGTAACTTTAAATCACTGTCGTGTGGGTGATGCATTAGGGAGGAGGGCAGAGGACAGGAAATATAAACTAAACGGGACAAGTTTAATAAGTGTACAGGAAGGGAGCGGGGACATGTCCACACTTTGCACTGGAAGGTCATGGCGATAAGATTGGAAAAACATCAGAAGATATTTAACTTGATCAGGAAAAAGATAATGTTGTGGAGGAGAATGCTGAGCCCCAGGCTAATAGAATAGATGGCATTGAGGTACGTAGGGAAGAGGTGTTGGCAATTCTGGACAGGCTGAAAATAGATAAGTCCCCGGGACCTGATGGGATTTATCCTAGGATTCTATGGGAGGCCAGGGAAGAGATTGCTGGACCTTTGGCTTTGATTTTTATGTCATCATTGGCTACAGGAATAGTGCCAGAGGACTGGAGGACAGCAAATGTGGTCCCTTTGTTCAAAAAGGGGAGCAGAGACAACCCCGGCAACTATAGACCGGTGAGCCTCACGTCTGTAGTGGGTAAAGTCTTGGAGGGGATTATAAGGGACAAGATTTATAATCATCTAGATAGGAATAATATGATCAGGGATAGTCAGCATGGCTTTGTGAAGGGTAGGTCATGCCTCACAAACCTTATTGAGTTCTTTGAGAAGGTGACTGAACAGGTAGACGAGGGTAGAGCAGTTGATGTGGTGTATATGGATTTCAGCAAAGCGTTTGATAAGGTTCCCCACGGTAGGCTATTGCAAAAAATACGGAGGCTGGGGATTGAGGGTGATTTAGAGATGTGGATCAGAAATTGGCTAGCTGAAAGAAGACAGAGGGTGGTGGTTGATGGGAAATGTTCAGAATGGAGTACAGTCACAAGTGGAGTACCACAAGGATCTGTTCTGGGGCCGTTGCTGTTTGTCATTTTTATCAATGACCTAGAGGAAGGCGCAGAAGGGTGGGTGAGTAAATTTGCAGACGATACTAAAGTCGGTGGTGTTGTCGATAGTGTGGAAGGATGTAGCAGGTTACAGAGGGATATAGATAAGCTGCAGAGCTGGGCTGAGAGGTGGCAAATGGAGTTTAATGTAGAGAAGTGTGAGGTGATTCACTTTGGAAGGAATAACAGGAATGCGGAATATTTGGCTAATGGTAAAGTTCTTGAAAGTGTGGCTGAGCAGAGGGATCTAGGTGTCCATGTACATAGATCCCTGAAAGTTGCCACCCAGGTTGATAGGGTTGTGAAGAAGGCCTATGGAGTGTTGGCCTTTATTGGTAGAGGGATTGAGTTCCGGAGTCGGGAGGTCATGTTGCAGCTGTACAGAACTCTGGTCCGGCCGCATTTGGAGTATTGCGTACAGTTCTGGTCACCGCATTATAGGAAGGACGTGGAGGCTTTGGAGCGGGTGCAGAGGAGATTTACCAGGATGTTGCCTGGTATGGAGGGAAAATCTTATGAGGAAAGGCTGACGGACTTGAGGTTGTTTTCGTTGGAGAGAAGAAGGTTAAGAGGAGACTTAATAGAGGCATACAAAATGATCAGGGGGTTGGATAGGGTGGACAGTGAGAGCCTTCTCCCGCGGATGGATATGGCTGGCACGAGGGGACATAACTTTAAACTGAGGGGTAATAGATATAGGACAGAGGTCAGAGGTAGGTTCTTTACGCAAAGAGTAGTGAGGCCGTGGAATGCCCTACCTGCTACAGTAGTGAACTCGCCAACATTGAGGGCATTTAAAAGTTTATTGGATAAACATATGGATGATAATGGCATAGTGTAGGTTAGATGGCTTTTGTTTCGGTGCAACATCGTGGGCCGAAGGGCCTGTACTGCGCTGTATTGTTCTATGTTCTATGTTCAATAGAGGCGGAGACTCCGAAAAGAAGGATGTTAGGATCATAGAGTCATCGAGGTCCAGAGCACAGAAAGGCCATTCGGCCCATCTGGACTGGGCAGGTCATAAACAAACACCTGAGTATTTGAATCCCACTTTCTAATAGTTTGCCAATAGCCTATAGAGTTATAACCAGGTTTATGGAGAGGATCATAGCTGAGGAATTGCTTCTTGTTCTGCCGCTAAATATACAAAAGGATGTGAGGATCTTGGAGACAAAACAAAGGGTATTTAATGGAGTGTTGTCAGGGATGGAGGATTTCAGTTGAATGGTAGGATTAGTGAACTGGAATTGTAATCTGTAGATCAGTTTAAGGTAAAGAGCAATTTCACAGAGGACTCCAAATTAGGAAGGAGTTTAGAGAGAGTGAGCAGAAAGGGTTCCACTGGAGTGTGTGTGTGGGCTGGCCGGGAGTGGCCTGGAGTGTGTGTGTGGGCTGGTCGGAAGTGGCCTGGAGTGTGTGTGTGGGCTGGCCGGGAGTGGCCTGGAGTGTGTGTGTGGGCTGGCCGGGTGTGGCCTGGCCTGGAGAGTGTATGTGGGCTGATCGGGAGTGGCCTGGCCTGGAGTGTGTTTCTGGACTGGCCGGGAGTGACCTGGAGTGTGTGTGTGGGCTGGCCGGGAGTGACCTGGAGCGTGTGTGTGGGCTGGCCGGGGGTGGCCTGGAGAGTGTATGTGGGCTGATCGGGAGTGGCCTGGCCTGGAGTGTGTTTCTGGACTGGCCGGGAGTGACCTGGAGTGTGTGTGTGGGCTGACCGGGAGTGGCCTGGAGTGTGTGTGTGGGATGGCCGGGAGTGGGCTGGCCTGGAGTGTGTGTGTGGGCTGGCCGGGAGTGACCTGGAGTGTGTGTGTGGGCTGGTCGGGAGTGGCCTGGAGTGTGTGTGGGCTGGCCGGGAGAGGCCTGGAGTGTGTGTGTGGGCTGGCCGGGAGTGGCCTGGAGTGTGTGTGTGGGATGGCCGGGAGTGGGCTGGCCTGGAGTGTGTGTGTGGGCTGGCAGGGAGTGGCCTGGAGTGTGTGTGTGGGCTGGCCGGGAGTGGCCTGGAGTGTGTGTGTGGGCTGGCCGGGAGTGGCCGGGAGTGTGTCTGTGGGCTGGCCGGGATGGCCTGGAGTGTGTGTGTGGGCTGGCCGGGAGTGGCCTGGAGTGTGTGTGTGGGCTGGCCGGGAGTGGCCGGGAGTGTGTGTGGGGGCTGGCCGGGAGTGGCCTGGAGTGTGTGTGTGGGATTGCCGGGAGTGGTCTGGCCTGGAGTGTGTGTGTGGGCTGGCCGGGAGTGGGCTGGCCTGGAGTGTGTGTGTGGGCTGGCCGGGAGTGGCCTGGAGTGTGTGTGTGGGCTGGCCGGGAGTGGCCTGGAGTGTGTGTGTGGGCTGGCCGGGAGTAGCCTGGAGTGTGTGTGTGGGCTGGCCGGGAGTGGCCTGGAGTGTGTGTGTGGGCTGGCCGGGAGTGGCCTGGCCTGGAGTGTGTGTGTGGGCTGGCCGGGAGTGGCCTGGAGTGTGAGTGTGGGCTGGACGGGAGAGGCCGGGAGTGTGTGTGTGGGCTGGCCGGGAGTGGCCTGGAGTGTGTGTGTGGGCTGGCCGGGAGTGGACTGGAGTGTGAGTGTGGGCTGGCCGGGAGTGGCCTGGAGTGTGTGTGTGGGCTGGCCGGGAGTGTCCTGGCCTGGAGTGTGTGTGTGGGCTAGCCGGGAGAGGCCGGGAGTTTGTGTGTGGGCTGGCCGGGAGTGGCCTGGAGTGTGAGTGTGGGCTGGCCGGGAGAGGCCGGGAGTTTGTGTGTGGGCTGGCCGGGAGTGGCCTGGAGTGTGTGTGTGGGCTGGCCGGGAGTGGCCTGGAGTGTGTGTGTGGGCTGGCCGGGAGTTGCCTGGAGTGTGTGTGTGGGCTGGCCGGGAGTGGCCTGGAGTGTGTGTGTGGACTGGCCGGGAGTGGCCTGGAGTGTGTGTGTGGACTGGCCGGGAGTGGCCTGGAGTGTGTGTGTGGGCTGGCCGGGAGTGGCCTGGAGTGTGTGTGTGGGCTGGCCGGGATTGTGTGTGTGTGGGCTGGCCGGGAGTGGCCTGGAGTGTGTGTGTGGGCTGGCCGGGAGTAGCCTGGTGTGTGTGTGTGGGCTGGCCGGGAGTGGCCTGGAGTGTGTGTGTGGGCTGACCGGGAGTGGCCTGGAGTGTGTGTGTGGGCTGGCCGGGAGCGGCCTGGAGTGTGTGTGTGGGCTGGCCGGGAGTGGCCTGGCCTGGAGTGTGTGTGTGGGCTGGCCGGGAGTGGCCTGGAGTGTGTGTGTGGGCTGGCCGGGAGTGGCCTGGAGTGTTTGTGTGGGATGGCCGGGAGTGGCCGGGAGTGTGTGTGTGGGCTGGCCGGGAGTGGCCTGGAGTGTGTGTGTGGGCTGGCCGGGAGTGGCCTGGCCTGGAGTGTGTGTGTGGGCTGGCCGGGAGTGGACTGGAGTGTGTGTGTGGGCTGGCCGGGAGTGGCCTGGAGAGTGTGTGTGGGCTGGCCGGGAGTGACCTGGAGTGTGTGTGTGGGCTGGCCGGGAGTGGCCTGTAGTGTGTGTGTGGGCTGGCCGGGAGTGGCCTGGAGTGTGTGTGGGCTGGCCGGGAGTGGCCTGGCCTGGAATGTGTTTGTAGGCAGGCCGGAACTGGCCTGGAGTGTGTGTGTGGGCTGGCCGGGAGGGGCCTGGAGTGTGTGTGTGGGCTGGCCGGGAGTGGCCTGGAGTGTGTGTGTGGGCTGGCCGGGAGTGGCCTGGAGTGTGTGTGTGGGCTGCCCGGGAGTGGCCTGGAGTGCGTGTGTGGGCTAGCCTGGAGTGGCCTGGAGTGTGTGTGTGGGCTGGCCGGGAGTGGCCTGGCCTGGAATGTGTTTGTAGGCAGGCCGGAACTGGCCTGGAGTGTGTGTGTGGGCTGGCCGGGAGGGGCCTGGAGTGTGTGTGTGGGCTGGCCGGGAGTGGCCTGGAGTGTGTGTGTGGGCTGGCCGGGAGTGGCCTGGAGTGTGTGTGTGGGCTGCCCGGGAGTGGCCTGGAGTGCGTGTGTGGGCTAGCCTGGAGTGGCCTGGAGTGTGTGTGTGGGCTGGCCGGGAGTGACCTGGAGTGTGTGTGTGGGCTGCCCGGGAGTGGCCTGGAGTGTGTGTGTGGGCTGGCCGGGAGTGGCCTAGAGTGTGTGTGTGGGCTGGCCGGGAGTGGCCTGGAGTGTGTGTGTGGACTGGTCGGGAGTGATTGGAGTGTGTGTGTGGGCTGCCCGGGAGTGGCCTGGAGTGTGTGTGTGGGCTGGCCGGGAGTGGCCTGGAGTGCTTGTGTGGGCTAGCCTGGAGTGGCCTGGAGTGTGTGTGTGGGCTGGCCGGGAGTGACCTGGAGTGTGTGTGTGGGCTGCCCGGGAGTGGCCTGGAGTGTGTGTGTGGGCTGGCCGGGAGTGGCCTGGAGTGTGTGTGTGGGCTGGCCGGGAGTGGCCTGGAGTGTGTGTGTGGACTGGTCGGGAGTGATTGGAGTGTGTGTGTGGGCCGGCCGGGAGTGGCCTGGAGTGTGTGTGTGGGCTGGTCGGGAGTGATTGGAGTGTGTGTGTGGGCCGGCCGGGAGTGGCCTGGAGTGTGTGTGTGGGCTGGTCGGGAGTGGCCTGGAGTGTGTGTGTGTGCTGGCCGGGAGTTGCCTGGAGTGTGTGTGTGGGCTGGCCGGGAGTGGCCTGGCCTGGAGTGTGTTTGTGGGCAGGCCGGGACTGGCCTGGAGTGTGTGTGTGGACTGGCCGGGAGTGGCCTGGAGTGTGTGTGTGGGCTGGCCCGGAGTAGCCTGGAGTGTGTGTGTGGGCTGGCCGGGAGGGGCCTGGAGTGTGTGTGTGTGCTGGCCGGGAGTTGCCTGGAGTGTGTGTGTGGGCTGCCCGGGAGTGGCCTGGAGTGTGTGTTAGTGGGCTGGCCTGGAGTGTGTGTGTGGGCTGGCCGGGAGTGGCCTTGAGTGTGTGTGTGGGCTGGCCGGGAGTGGCCTGGGGTGTGTGTGTGGGCTGGTCGGGAGTGATTGGAGTGTGTGTGTGGGCTGGTCGGGAGTGATTGGAGTGTGTGTGTGGGCTGGTCGGGAGTGATTGGAGTGTGTGTGTGGGCTGGCCGGGAGTGGCCTGGAGTGTGTGTGTGGGCTGGCCGGGAGTGGCCTGGAGTGTGTGTGTGGGCTCGCCGGGAGTGGCCTGGAGTGTGTGTGTGGGCTGGCCGGGAGTGGCCTGGAGTGTGTGTGTGGGCCGGCCGGGAGTGGCCGGGAATGTGTGTGTGGGCTGGCCGGGAGTGGCCTGGAGTGTGTGTGTGGGCTGGCCGGGAGTGGCCTGGAGTGTGTGTGTGGGATGGCCGGGAGTGCCCTGGAGTGTGTGTCTGGGCTGGCCGGGAGTGGCCTGGAGTGTGTGTGTGGGCTGGTCGGGAGTAGCCTGGCCGGGAGTGTGTGTGTGGGCTGGCCGGGAGTGGCCTGGAGTGTGTGTGTGGGCAGGCCGGGAGTGGCCTGGAGTGTGTGTGTGGGCTGGCCGGGAGTGGCCTGGAGTGTGTGTGTGGGCTGGCCGTGAGTGGCCGGGAGTGTGTGTGTCGGCTGGCCGGGAGTGGCCTGGGGTGTGTGTGTGGGCTGGCCGGGAGTGGCCGGGAGTGTGTGTGTGGGCTGGCCGGGAGTGGCCTGGGGAGTGTGTGTGCGCTGGCCGGGAGTGGCCTGGAGTGTGTGTGTGGGCTGGCCGGGAGTGGCCTGGAGTGTGTGTGTGGGCTGGCCGGGAGTGGCCTGGAGTGTGTGTGTGGGCTGGCCGGGAGTGGCTAGAAGTGTGTGTGTGGGCTGGCCGGGAGTGGCCTGGAGTGTGTGTGTGGGCTGGCCGGGAGTGGCCAGGAGTGTGTGTGTGGGCTGGCCGGGAGTGGCCTGGAGTGTGTGTGTGGGCTGGCCCGGAGTGGCCTGGAGTGTGTGTGTGGGATGGCCGGGAGTGGCCTGGAGTGTGTGTGTGGGCTGGACGGGAGTGGCTTGGCCTGGAGTGTGAGTGTGGGCTTGCCGGGAGTGGCCTGGCCTGGAGTGTGAGTGTGGAATGGCCGGGAGTGACCTGGAGTGTGTGTTGGCTGTCCGGGAGTGGCCTGGAGTGTGTGTGTGGGCTGGCCGGGAGTGGCCTGGCCAGGAGTGTATGTGTGGGCTGGCCGGGAGTGGCCTGGCCAGGAGTGTGTGTGTGGGCTGGCCGGGAGTGGCCTGGAGTGTGTGTGTGGGCTGGCCGGGAGTGGCCTGGAGTGTGTGTGGGATGGCCGGGAGTGGCCTGGAGTGTGTGTGTGGGCTGGCCGGGAGTGGCCTGGAGTGTGTGTGTGGGCTGGCCGGAAGTGACCTGGAGTGTGTGTGGGATGGCCGGGAGTGGCCTGGAGTGTGTGTGTGGGCTGGACGGGAGTGGCTTGGCCTGGAGTGTGAGTGTGGGCTTGCCGGGAGTGGCCTGGCCTGGAGTGTGAGTGTGGAATGGCCGGGAGTGACCTGGAGTGTGTGTTGGCTGTCCGGGAGTGGCCTGGAGTGTGTGTGTGGGCTGGCCGGGAGTGGCCTGGCCAGGAGTGTGTGTGTGGGCTGGCCGGGAGTGGCCTGGCCAGGAGTGTGTGTGTGGGCTGGCCGAGAGTGGCTTGGAGTGTGAGTGTGGACTGGCCGGGAGTGGCCTGGCCAGGAGTGTGTGTGTGGGCTGGCCGGGAGTGGCCTGGAGTGTGTGTGTGGGCTGCCGGGAGTGGCCTGGCCTGGAGTGTGAGTGTGGACTGGCAGGGAGTGGCCTGGAGTGTGATTGTGGAATGGCCGGGAGTGGCCTGGAGTGTGAGTGTTGGCTGGCCGGGAGTGGCCTGGAGTGTGTGTGTGGGCTGGCCGGGAGTGACCTGGAGTGTGTGTGTGGGCTGGCTGGGAGTGGCCTGGAGTGTGTGTGTGCTGGCCGGGAGTGGCCTGGAGTGTGTGTGTGGGCTGGCCGGGAGTGGCCTGGAATGTGTGTGTGGGCTGGCTGGGAGTGGCCTGGAGTGTGTGTGGGCTGGCCGGGAGTGGCCTGGAGTGTGTGTGCGGGCTGGACTGGAGTGGCCTGGAGTGTGTGTGTGGGCTGGCCGGGAGTGGCCTGGAGAGTGTGTGTGGGCTGGCCGGGAGTGGTCTGGAGTGTGTGTGTGGGCTGGCCGGGAGTGGCCTGGAGTGTGTGTGTGGGCTGGCCGGGAGTGGCCTGGAGAGTGTGTGTGGGCTGGCCGGGAGTGGCCTGGAGTGTGTGTGTGGGCTGGCCGGGAGTGTCCTGGAGTGTGTGTGTGGGCTGGCCGGGAGTGGCCTGGAGTGTATGTGTGGACTGGCCGGGAGTGGCCTGGCCTGGAGTGTGTGTGTGTGGGCTGGCCGGGAGTGGCCTGCAGTGTGTGTGTGGGCTGGCCGGGAGTGGCCTGGAGTGTGTGTGTGGGCTGGCCGGGAGTGGCCTGGAGTGTGTGTGTGGGCTGGCCGGGAGTGGCCTGGAGTGTGTGTGTGGGCTGGCCGGGAGTGGCCTGGAGTGTGTGTGTGGGCTGGCCGGGAGTGGCCTGGAGTGTGTGTGTGGGCTGGCCGGGAGTGTGTGTGTGGGCTGGCCGGGAGTGGCCTGGAGTGTGTGTGTGGGCTGGCCGGGAGTAGCCTGGAGTGTGTGTGTGGGCTGGCCGGGAGTGGCATGGAGTGTGTGTGTGGGCTGGCCGGGAGTGGCCGGGAGTGTGTGTGTGGGCTGGCCGGGAGTGGCCTGGGGTGTGTGTGTGGGCTGGCCGGGAGTGGCCGGGAGTGTGTGTGTGGGCTGGCCGGGAGTGGCCTGGGGAGTGTGTGTGGGCTGGCCGGGAGTGGCCGGGAGTGTGTGTGTGGGATGGCCGGGAGTGACCTGGAGTGTGTGTGTGGGCTGGCCGGGAGTGGCCTGGAGTGTGTGTGTGGGCTGGCCGGGAGTGGCCTGGAGTGTGTGTGTGGGCTGGCCGGGAGTGGCCGGGAGTGTGTGTGTGGGCTGGCCAGGAGTGGCCGGGAGTGTGTGTGTGGGCTGGCCGGGAGTGGCCTGGGGAATGTGTATGGGCTGGCCGGGAGTGGCCGGGAGTGTGTGTGTGGGCTGGCCGGGATTGTGTGTGTGTGGGCTGGCCGGGAGTGGCCTGGAGTGTGTGTGTGGGCTGGCCGGGAGTGGCCTGGAGTGTGTGTGTGGGCTGGCCGGGAGTAGCCTGGTGTGTGTGTGTGGGCTGGCCGGGAGTGGCCTGGAGTGTGTGTGTGGGCTGACCGGGAGTTGCCTGGAGTGTGTGTGTGGGCTGCCCTGGAGTGGCCTGGAGTGTGTGTGTGGGCTGGCCGGGAGTGGCCTGGCCTGGAATGTGTTTGTAGGCAGGCCGGAACTGGCCTGGAGTGTGTATGTGGGCTGGCCGGGAGGGGCCTGGATGTGTGTGTGGGCTGGCCGGGAGTGGCCTGGAGTGTGTGTGTGGGCTGGCCGGGAGTGGCCTGGAGTGTGTGTGTGGGCTGCCCGGGAGTGGCCTGGAGTGCGTGTGTGGGCTAGCCTGGAGTGGCCTGGAGTGTGTGTGTGGGCTGGCCGGGAGTGACCTGGAGTGTGTGTGTGGGCTGCCCGGGAGTGGCCTGGAGTGTGTGTGTGGGCTGGCCGGGAGTGGCCTAGAGTGTGTGTGTGGGCTGGCCGGGAGTGGCCTGGAGTGTGTGTGTGGACTGGTCGGGAGTGATTGGAGTGTGTGTGTGGGCTGCCCGGGAGTGGCCTGGAGTGTGTGTGTGGGCTGGCCGGGAGTGGCCTGGAGTGCGTGTGTGGGCTAGCCTGGAGTGGCCTGGAGTGTGTGTGTGGGCTGGCCGGGAGTGGCCGGGAGTGTGTGTGTGGGCTGGCCGGGAGTGGCCTGGAGTGTGTGTGTGGGCTGGCCGGGAGTGGCCTGGAGTGTGTGTGTGGGCTGGCCGGGAGTGGCCTGGAGTGTGTGTGTGGGCTGGCCGGGAGTGGCTAGAAGTGTGTGTGTGGGTTGGCCGGGAGTGGCCTGGAGTGTGTGTGTGGGCTGGCCGGGAGTGGCCAGGAGTGTGTGTGTGTGGGCTGGCCGGGAGTGGCCTGGAGTGTGTGTGTGGGCTGGCCCGGAGTGGCCTGGAGTGTGTGTGTGGGATGGCCGGGAGTGGCCTGGAGTGTGTGTGTGGGCTGGACGGGAGTGGCTTGGCCTGGAGTGTGAGTGTGGGCTTGCCGGGAGTGGCCTGGCCTGGAGTGTGAGTGTGGAATGGCCGGGAGTGACCTGGAGTGTGTGTTGGCTGTCCGGGAGTGGCCTGGAGTGTGTGTGTGGGCTGGCCGGGAGTGGCCTGGCCAGGAGTGTGTGTGTGGGCTGGCCGGGAGTGGCCTGGCCAGGAGTGTGTGTGTGGGCTGGCCGGGAGTGGCCTGGAGTGTGTGTGTGGGCTGGCCGGAAGTGACCTGGAGTGTGTGTGGGATGGCCGGGAGTGGCCTGGAGTGTGTGTGTGGGCTGGACGGGAGTGGCTTGGCCTGGAGTGTGAGTGTGGGCTTGCCGGGAGTGGCCTGGCCTGGAGTGTGAGTGTGGAATGGCCGGGAGTGACCTGGAGTGTGTGTTGGCTGTCCGGGAGTGGCCTGGAGTGTGTGTGTGGGCTGGCCGGGAGTGGCCTGGCCAGGAGTGTGTGTGTGGGCTGGCCGGGAGTGGCCTGGCCAGGAGTGTGTGTGTGGGCTGGCCGAGAGTGGCTTGGAGTGTGAGTGTGGACTGGCCGGGAGTGGCCTGGCCAGGAGTGTGTGTGTGGGCTGGCCGGGAGTGGCCTGGAGTGTGTGTGTGGGCTGCCGGGAGTGGCCTGGCCTGGAGTGTGAGTGTGGACTGGCAGGGAGTGGCCTGGAGTGTGATTGTGGAATGGCCGGGAGTGGCCTGGAGTGTGAGTGTTGGCTGGCCGGGAGTGGCCTGGAGTGTGTGTGTGGGCTGGCCGGGAGTGGCCTGGAGTGTGTGTGTGCTGGCCGGGAGTGGCCTGGAGTGTGTGTGTGGGCTGGCCGGGAGTGGCCTGGAATGTGTGTGTGGGCTGGCTGGGAGTGGCCTGGAGTGTGTGTGGGCTGGCCGGGAGTTGCCTGGAGTGTGTGTGCGGGCTGGACTGGAGTGGCCTGGAGTGTGTGTGTGGGCTGGCCGGGAGTGGCCTGGAGAGTGTGTGTGGGCTGGCCGGGAGTGGTCTGGAGTGTGTGTGTGGGCTGGCCGGGAGTGGCCTGGAGTGTGTGTGTGGGCTGGCCGGGAGTGGCCTGGAGAGTGTGTGTGGGCTGGCCGGGAGTGGCCTGGAGTGTGTGTGTGGGCTGGCCGGGAGTGTCCTGGAGTGTGTGTGTGGGCTGGCCGGGAGTGGCCTGGAGTGTATGTGTGGACTGGCCGGGAGTGGCCTGGCCTGGAGTGTGTGTGTGGGCTGGCCGGGAGTGGCCTGGAGTGTGTGTGTGGGCTGGCCGGGAGTGGCCTGGAGTGTGTGTGTGGGCTGGCCGGGAGTGGCCTGGAGTGTGTGTGTGGGCTGGCCGGGAGTGGCCTGGAGTGTGTGTGTGGGCTGGCCGGGAGTGGCCTGGAGTGTGTGTGTGGGCTGGCCGGGAGTGTGTGTGTGGGCTGGCCGGGAGTGGCCTGGAGTGTGTGTGTGGGCTGGCCGGGAGTAGCCTGGAGTGTGTGTGTGGGCTGGCCGGGAGTGGCATGGAGTGTGTGTGTGGGCTGGCCGGGAGTGGCCGGGAGTGTGCGTGTGGGCTGGCCGGGAGTGGCCTGGGGTGTGTGTGTGGGCTGGCCGGGAGTGGCCGGGAGTGTGTGTGTGGGCTGGCCGGGAGTGGCCTGGGGAGTGTGTGTGGGCTGGCCGGGAGTGGCCGGGAGTGTGTGTGTGGGATGGCCGGGAGTGACCTGGAGTGTGTGTGTGGGCTGGCCGGGAGTGGCCTGGAGTGTGTGTGTGGGCTGGCCGGGAGTGGCCTGGAGTGTGTGTGTGGGCTGGCCGGGAGTGGCCGGGAGTGTGTGTGTGGGCTGGCCAGGAGTGGCCGGGAGTGTGTGTGTGGGCTGGCCGGGAGTGGCCTGGGGAATGTGTATGGGCTGGCCGGGAGTGGCCGGGAGTGTGTGTGTGGGCTGGCCGGGATTGTGTGTGTGTGGGCTGGCCGGGAGTGGCCTGGAGTGTGTGTGTGGGCTGGCCGGGAGTGGGCTGGAGTGTGTGTGTGGGCTGGCCGGGAGTAGCCTGGTGTGTGTGTGTGGGCTGGCCGGGAGTGGCCTGGAGTGTGTGTGTGGGCTGACCGGGAGTTGCCTGGAGTGTGTGTGTGGGCTGGCCGGGAGTGGCCTGGAGTGTGTGTGTGGGCTGGCCGGGAGTGGCCTGGAGTGTGTGTGTGGGCCGGGAGTGGCCTGGAGTGTGTGTGTGGGCTGGCCGGGAGTGGCCTGGAGTGTGTGTGTGGACTGGTCGGGAGTGATTGGAGTGTGTGTGTGGGCCGGCCGGGAGTGGCCTGGAGTGTGTGTGTGGGCTGGTCGGGAGTGATTGGAGTGTGTGTGTGGGCCGGCCGGGAGTGGCCTGGAGTGTGTGTGTGGGCTGGTCGGGAGTGGCCTGGAGTGTGTGTGTGTGCTGGCCGGGAGTTGCCTGGAGTGTGTGTGTGGGCTGGCCGGGAGTGGCCTGGCCTGGAGTGTGTTTGTGGGCAGGCCGGGACTGGCCTGGAGTGTGTGTGTGCACTGGCCGGGAGTGGCCTGGAGTGTGTGTGTGGGCTGGCCGAGAGTGGCCTGGAGTGTGTGTGTGGGCTGGCCGAGAGTGGCCTGGAGTGTGTGTGTGGGCTGGCCCGGAGTAGCCTGGAGTGTGTGTGTGCTGGCCGGCAGTGGCCTGGAGTGTGTGTGTGGGCTGGCCGAGAGTGGCCTGGAGTGTGTGTGTGGGCTGGCCGGGAGTGGCCTGGAGTGTTTGTGTGGGATGGCCGGGAGTGGCCGGGAGTGTGTGTGTGGGCTGGCCGGGAGTGGCCTGGAGTGTGTGTGTGGGCTGGCCGGGAGTGGCCTGGCCTGGAGTGTGTGTGGGCTGGCCGGGAGTGGCCTGGAGTGTGTGTGTGGGCTGGCCGGGAGTGGCCAGGAGTGTGTGTGTGGTCTGGCCGGGAGTGGCCTGGAGTGTGTGTGTGGGCTGGCCGGAAGTGGCCTGGAGTGTGTGTGTGGGCTGGCCGGGAGTGGCCTGGAGTGTGTGTGTGGGCTGGCCGGGTGGCCTGGAGTGTGTGTGTGGGCTGGCCGGGAGTGGCCTGGAGTGTGTGTGGGCTGGCCGGGAGTGGCCTGGCCTGGAGAGTTTGTGTGGGCTGGCCGGGAGTGGCCTTGAGTGTGTGTGTGGGCTGGCCGGGAGTGGCCTGGAGTGTGTGTGTGGGCTGGCCGGGAGTGGCCTGGAGTGTGTGTGGGCTGGCCGAGAGTGGCCTGGAGTGTGTGTGTGGACTGGCCGGGAGTGGCCTGGAGTGTGTCTGTGGACTGGCCGGGTGTGGCCTGGAGTGTGTGTGTGGGCTGGCCGGGAGTGGCCTGGAGTGTGTGTGGGCTGGCCGGGAGTGGCCTGGCCTGGAGAGTGTGTGTGGGCTGGCCGGGAGTGGCCTGGCCTGGAGTGTGTGTGTGGGCTGGCCGGGAGTGGCCCGGAGTGTTTGTGTGGGCTGGCCGGGAGTGGCCTGGAGTGTGTGTGGGCTGGCCGGGAGTGGCCTGGAGTGTGTGTGTGGGCTGGCCGGGAGTGGCCTTGAGTGTGTGTGTGGGCTGGCCGGGAGTGGCCTGGAGTGTGTGTGTGGGCTGGCCGGGAGTGGCCTGGAGTGTGTGTGTGGGCTGGCCGGGAGTGGCCTGGAGTGTGTGTGTGGGCTGGCCGGGAGTGGCCTGGAGTGTGTGTGTGGACTGGCCGGGAGTGGCCTGGAGTGTGTGTGTGGGCTGGCCGGGAGTGGCCTGGAGTGTGTGTGTGGGCTGGCCGGGAGTGGTCTGGAGTGTGTGTGTGGGCTGGCCGGGAGTGGCCTGGAGTGTGTGTGTGGGCTGGCCGGGAGTGGCCTGGAGTGTGTGTGTGGAGTGGCCGGGAGCGGCCTGGAGTGTGTGTGTGGGCTGGCCGGGAGTGGCCTGGAGTGTGTGTGTGGGCTGGCCGGGAGTGGCCTGGAGTGTGTGTGTGGTCTGGCCGGGAGTGGCCTGGCCTGCAGTGTGTGTGTGGGCTGGCCGGGAGTGGCCTGTCCTGGAGTGTGTGTGTGGGCTGGCCGGGAGTGGCCTGGCCTGGAGTGTGTGTGTGGGCTGGCCGGGAGTGGCCTGGAGTGTGTGAGTGGGCTGGCCAGGAGTGGCCTGGAGTGTGTGTGTGGGCCGGCCGAGAGTGGCCTGGAGTGTGTGTGAGGGCTGGCCGGGAGTGGCCTGGAGTGTGAGTGTGTGTGCAGGCCGGGAGTGGCCTGGCCTGGAGTGTGTGTGTGGGCTGGCCGGGAGTGGCCTGGAGTGTGTGTGTGGGCTGGCCGGGAGTGGCCTGGCCTGGAGTGTGTGTGTGGGCTGGCAGGGAGTGACCTGGAGTGTGTGTGTGGGCTGGCCGGGAGTGGCCTGGCCTGGAGTGTGTGTGTGGGCTGGCAGGGAGTGACCTGGAGTGTGTGTGTGGGCTGGCCGGGTGTGGACTTTAGTCTGTGTGGGGGCCGGGAGTGGCCTGGAGTGTGTGTGTGGGCTGGCCGGGATTGGCCTGGAGTGTGTGTGTGGGCTGGCCGGGAGTGGCCTGGAGTGTGTGTGTGGGCTGGCCGGGAGTGGACTTTAGTCTGTGTGGGGGCCGGGAGTGGCCTGGAGTGTGGGTGTGGGCTGGCCGGGAGTGGCCTGGAGTGTGTGTGTGGGCTGGCCGGGAGTGGCCGGGAGTGTGTGTGTGGGCTGGCCGGGAGTGGACTTTAGTCTGTGTGGGGGCCGGGAGTGGCCTGGAGTGTGTGTGTGGGCTGGCCGGGAGCGGCCTGGAGTGTGTGTGTGGACTGGCCGGGAGTGGCCTGGCCTGGAGTGTGTGTGTGGGCTGGCCAGGAGTGCCCTGGAGTGTGTGTGTGGGCTGGCCGGGAGTGGACTTTAGTCTGTGTGGGGGCCGGGAGTGGCCTGGTGTGTGTGTGTGGGCTGGCCGGGAGAGGCCTGGAGTGTGTGTGTGGGCTGGCCGGGAGAGGCCTGGAGTGTGTGTGTGGGCTGGCCGGGACTGGCCTGGAGTGTGTGTGTGGGCTGGCCGGGACTGGCCTGGAGAGTGTGTGTGGGCTGGCCGGGAGTGGACGGGAGTGTGTGTGTGTACTGGCCGGGAGTGGCCTGGAGTGTGGGTGTGGGCTGGCCGGGAGTGGCCTGGAGTGTGTGTGTGGGCTGGCCGGGAGTGGCCTGGAGTGTGTGTGTGGGCTGGCCGGGAGTGGCCTGGCCTGGAGTGTGGGTGTGGGCTAGCCGGGAGTGGCCTGGAGTGTGTGTGGACTGGCCGGGAGTGGCCTGGAGTGTGTGTGTGGGCTGGCCGGGAGTGGCCTGGAGTGTGTGTGTGGGCTGGCCGGGAGTGGCCTGGCCTGGAGTGTGTGTGTGGGCTGGCAGGGAGTGACCTGGAGTGTGTGTGTGGGCTGGCCGGGAGTGGCCTGGCCTGGAGTGTGTGTGTGGGCTGGCAGGGAGTGACCTGGAGTGTGTGTGTGGGCTGGCCGGGTGTGGACTTTAGTCTGTGTGGGGGCCGGGAGTGGCCTGGAGTGTATGTGTGGGCTGGCCGGGATTGGCCTGGAGTGTGTGTGTGGGCTGGCCGGGAGTGGCCTGGAGTGTGTGTGTGGGCTGGCCGGGAGTGGACTTTAGTCTGTGTGGGGGCCGGGAGTGGCCTGGAGTGTGGGTGTGGGCTGGCCGGGAGTGGCCTGGAGTGTGTGTGTGGGCTGGCCGGGAGTGGCCGGGAGTGTGTGTGTGGGCTGGCCGGGAGTGGACTTTAGTCTGTGTGGGGGCCGGGAGTGGCCTGGAGTGTGTGTGTGGGCTGGCCGGGAGCGGCCTGGAGTGTGTGTGTGGACTGGCCGGCAGTGGCCTGGCCTGGAGTGTGTGTGTGGGCTGGCCAGGAGTGCCCTGGAGTGTGTGTGTGGGCTGGCCGGGAGTGGACTTTAGTCTGTGTGGGGGCCGGGAGTGGCCTGGTGTGTGTGTGTGGGCTGGCCGGGAGAGGCCTGGAGTGTGTGTGTGGGCTGGCCGGGAGAGGCCTGGAGTGTGTGTGTGGGCTGGCCGGGACTGGCCTGGAGTGTGTGTGTGGGCTGGCCGGGACTGGCCTGGAGAGTGTGTGTGGGCTGGCCGGGAGTGGACGGGAGTGTGTGTGTGTACTGGCCGGGAGTGGCCTGGAGTGTGGGTGTGGGCTGGCCGGGAGTGGCCTGGAGTGTGTGTGTGGGCTGGCCGGGAGTGGCCTGGAGTGTGTGTGTGGGCTGGCCGGGAGTGGCCTGGCCTGGAGTGTGGGTGTGGGCTGGCCGGGAGTGGCCTGGAGTGTGTGTGGACTGGCCGGGAGTGGCCTGGAGTGTGTGTGTGGGCTGGCCGGGAGTGGCCGGGAGTGTGAGTGTGGGCTGGCCGGGAGTGGCCTGGTGTGTGTGTGTGTGCTGGCTGGGAGTGGCCTGGAGTGTGTGTGTGTGCTGGCCGGGAGTGGCCTGGAGTGTGTGTGTGGGCTGGCCGGGAGTGGACTTTAGTCTGTGTGGGGGCCGGGAGTGGCCTGGAGTGTGTGTGTGGGCTGGCCGGGAGTGGCCGGGAGTGTGTGTGTGGGCTGGCCGGGAGTGGCCTGGAGTGTGTGTGTGGGCTGGCCGGGAGTGGCCTGTAGTGTGTGTGTGGGCTGGCCGGGAGTGGCCTGGAGTGTGTGTGTGGGCTGGCCGGGAGAGTCTTGGCTTGGAGTGTGTGTGTGGGCTGGCCGGGAGTGGCCTGGAGTGTGTGTGTGTGGGCTGGCCGGGAGTGGCCTGGAGTGTGTGTGTGGGCTGGCCGGGAGTGGCCTTGAGTGTGTGTGTGGGCTGGCCGGGAGTGACCTGGAGTGTGAGTGTGGATTGGCCGGGAGTGGCCTGGAGTGTATGTGTGGGCTGGCCGGGAGTGGCCTGGAGAGTGTGTGTGGGCTGGCCGGGAGTGGCCGGGAGTGTGTGTGTGGGCTGGCCGGGAGTGGCCTGGACTCTGTGTGTGGGATGGCCGGGAGTGGCCTGGAGTGTGTGTGTGGACTGGCCGGGAGTGGCCTGGAGTGCGTGTGTGGGCTGGCCGGGAGTGACCTGGAGTGTGTGTGTGGGCTGGCCGGGAGTGGCCTGGCCTGGAGTGTGTGTGTGGGCTGGCCGGGAGTAGCCTGGCCTGGAGTGTGTGTGTGGGCTGGGCGGGAGTGGCCTGGAGTGTGTGTGTGGGCTGGCCGGGAGTGGCCTGGAGTGTGTGTGGACTGGCCGGGAGTGGCCTGGAGTGTGTGTGTGGGCTGGCCGGGAGTGGCCGGGAGTGTGAGTGTGGGCTGGCCGGGAGTGGCCTGGAGTGTGTGTGTGTGCTGGCCGGGAGTGGCCTGGAGTGTGTGTGTGTGCTGGCCGGGAGTGGCCTGGAGTGTGTGTGTGGGCTGGCCGGGAGTGGACTTTAGTGTGTGTGGGGGCCGGGTGTGGCCTGGAGTGTGTGTGTGGGCTGGCCGGGAGTGGCCGGGAGTGTGTGTGTGGGCTGGCCGGGAGTGGCCTGGACTGTGTGTGTGGGCTGGCCGGGAGTGGCCTGGAGTGTGTGTGTGGGCTGGCCGGGAGAGTCTTGGCTTGGAGTGTGTGTGTGGGCTGGCCGGGAGTGGCCTGGAGTGTGTGTGTATGGGCTGGCCGGGTGTGGCCTGGAGTGTGTGTGTGGGCTGGCCGGGAGTGGCCTGGAGTGTGTGTGTGGGCTGGCCGGGAGTGACCTGGAGTGTGAGTGTGGATTGGCCGGGAGTGGCCTGGAGTGTATGTGTGGGCTGGCCGGGAGTGGCCTGGAGAGTGTGTGTGGGCTGGCCGGGAGTGGCCGGGAGTGTGTGTGTGGGCTGGCCGGGAGTGGCCTGGAGTGTGTGTGTGGGCTGGCCGGGAGTGGCCTGGAGTGTGTGTGTGGGCTGGCCGGGAGTGACCTGGAGTGTGAGTGTGGGCTGGCCGGGAGTGGCCTGGCCTGGAGTGTGTGTGTGGGCTGGCCGGGAGTAGTCTGGCCTGGAGTGTGTGCGTGGGCTGGGCGGGAGTGGCCTGGAGTGTGTGTGTGGGCTGGCCGGGAGTGGCCTGGACTGTGTGTGTGGGATGGCCGGGAGTGGCCTGGAGTGTGTGTGTGGACTGGCCGGGAGTGGCCTGGAGTGTGTGTGTGGGCTGGCCGGGAGTGACCTGGAGTGTGTGTGTGGGCTGGCCGGGAGTGGCCTGGCCTGGAGTGTGTGTGTGGGCTGGCCGGGAGTAGTCTGGCCTGGAGTGTGTGCGTGGGCTGGGCGGGAGTGGCCTGGAGTGTGTGTGTGGGCTGGCCGGGAGTGGCCTGGAGTGTGTGTGTGGGCTGGCCGGGAGTGGCCTGGAGTGTGTGTGTGGGCTGGCCGGGAGTGGCCTGGAGTGTGTGTGTGGGCTGGGCGGGAGTGGCCTGGAGTGTGTGTGTGGGCTGGCCGGGAGTGGCCTGGAGTGTGTGTGTGGGCTGGCCGGGAGTGGCCTGGAGTGTGTGTGTGGGCTGGCCGGGAGTGGCCTGGAGTGTGTGTGTGGACTGGCCGGGAGTGGCCTTGTCTGGAGTGTGTGTGTGGGCTGGGCGGGAGTGGCCTGGAGTGTGTGTGTGGGCTGGCCGGAAGTGGCCTGGAGTGTGTGTGTGGGCTGGTCGGGAGTGGCCTGGAGTGTGTGTGTGGACTGGCCGGGAGTGGCCTGGAGTGTGTGTGTGGGCTGGCCGGGAGTGGCCTGGAGTGTGTGTGTGGGCTTGCCGGGAGTGGCCTGGAGTGTGTGTGTGGGCTGGCCGGGAGTGGCCTGGAGTGTGTGTGTGGACTGGCCGGGAGTGGCCTGGAGTGTGTGTGTGGGCTGGCCGTGAGTGGCCTGGAGTGTGTGTGTGGGCTGGCCGGGAGTGGTCTGGAGTGTGTGTGTGGGCTGGCCAGGAGTGGCCTGGAGTGTGTGTGTGGGCTGGCCGGGAGTGGCCTGGAGTGCGTGTGTGGACTGGCCGGGAGTGGCCTGGAGTGTGTGTGTGGGCTGGCCGGGAGTGGCCTGGAGTGTGTGTGTGGGCTGGCCGGGAGTGGCCTGGAGTGTGTGTGTGGGCTGGCCGGGAGTGGCCTGGAGTGTGTGTGTGGGCTTGCCGGGAGTGGCCTGGAGTGTGTGTGTGGGCTGGCCGGGAGTGGCCTGGAGTGTGTGTGTGGACTGGCCGGGAGTGGCCTGGAGTGTGTGTGTGGGCTGGCCGGGAGTGGCCTGGAGTGTGTGTGTGGGCTGGCCGGGAGTGGTCTGGAGTGTGTGTGTGGGCTGGCCGGGAGTGGCCTGGAGTGTGTGTGTGGGCTGGCCGGGAGTGGCCTGGAGTGTGTGTGTGGACTGGCCGGGAGTGGCCTGGAGTGTGTGTGTGGGCTGGCCGGGAGTGGCCTGGAGTGTGTGTGTGGGCTGGCCGGGAGTGGCCTGGAGTGTGTGTGTGGTCTGTCCGGGAGTGGCCTGGCCTGCAGTGTGTGTGTGGGCTGGCCGGGAGTGGCCTGGCCTGGAGTGTGTGTGTGGGCTGGCCGGGAGTGGCCTGGCCTGGAGTGTGTGTGTGGGCTGGCCGGGAGTGGCCTGGAGTGTGTGAGTGGGCTGGCCAGGAGTGGCCTGGAGTGTGTGTGTGGGCCGGCCGGGAGTGGCCTGGAGTGTGTGTGTGGGCTGGCCGGGAGTGGCCTGGAGTGTGTGTGTGGGCTGGCCGGGAGTGGCCTGGCCTGGAGTGTGTGTGTGGGCTGGCCGGCAGTGGCCTGGCCTGGAGTGTGTGTGTGGGCTGGCAGGGAGTGACCTGGAGTGTGTGTGTGGGCTGGCCGGGAGTGGCCTGGCCTGGAGTGTGTGTGTGGGCTGGCAGGGAGTGACCTGGAGTGTGTGTGTGGGGTGGCCGGGTGTGGACTTTAGTCTGTGTGGGGACCGGGAGTGGCCTGGAGTGTGTGTGTGGGCTGGCCGGGATTGGCCTGGAGTGTGTGGGTGGGCTGGCCGGGAGTGGCCTGGAGTGTGTGTGTGGGCTGGCCGGGAGTGGACTTTAGTCTGTGTGGGGGCCGGGAGTGGCCTGGAGTGTGGGTGCGGGCTGGCCGGGAGTGGCCTGGAGTGTGTGTGTGGGCTGGCCGGGAGTGGCCGGGAGTGTGTGTGTGGGCTGGCCGGGAGTGGACTTTAGTCTGTGTGGGGGCCGGGAGTGGCCTGGAGTGTGTGTGTGGGCTGGCCGGGAGTGGCCTGGAGTGTGTGTGTGGACTGGCCGGGAGTGGCCTGGCCTGGAGTGTGTGTGTGGGCTGGCCGGGAGTGGACTTTAGTCTGTGTGGGGGCCGGGAGTGGCCTGGTGTGTGTGTGTGGGCTGGCCGGGAGAGGCCTGGAGTGTGTGTGTGGGCTGGCCGGGAGAGGCCTGGAGTGTGTGTGTGGGCTGGCCGGGAGTGGCCTGGAGTCTGTGTGTGGGCTGGCCGGGAGTGACCTGGAGTGTGTGTGTGGGCTGGCCGGGAGTGGCCTGGAGTGTGTGTGTGGGCTGGCCGGGAGTGGCCGGGAGTGTGTGTGGGCTGGCCGGGAGTGGCCTGGAGTGTGTGTGTGGGCTGGCCGGGAGTGTCCTGGTGTGAGTGTGTGGGCTGGCCGGGAGTGACCTGGAGTGTGTGTGGTCTGGCCGGGAGTGGCCTGGAGTGTGTGTGTGGGCTGGCCGGGAGTGGCCTGGAGTGTGTGTGTGGGCTGGCCGGGACTGGCCTGGAGAGTGTGTGTGGGCTGGCCGGGAGTGGACGGGAGTGTGTGTGTGTACTGGCCAGGAGTGGCCTGGAGTGTGTGTGTGGGCTGGCCGGGAGTGGCCTGGAGTGTGTGTGTGGGCTGGCCGGGAGTGGCCTGGATTGTGTGTGTGGGCTGGCCGGGAGTGGCCTGGCCTGGAGTGTGCGTGTGGGCTGGCCGGGAGTGGCCTGGAGTGTGTGTGGACTGGCCGGGAGTGGCCTGGAGTGTGTGTGTGGGCTGGCCGGGAGTGGCCGGGAGGGTAAGTGTGGGCTGGCCGGGAGTGGCCTGGAGTGTGTGTGTGTGCTGGCCGGGAGTGGCCTGGAGTGTGTGTGTGTGCTGGCCGGGAGTGGCCTGGAGTGTGTGTGTGGGCTGGCCGGGAGTGGACTTTAGTCTGTGTGGGGGCCGGGAGTGGCCTGGAGTGTGTGTGTGGGCTGGCCGGGAGTGGCCGGGAGTGTGTGTGTGGGCTGGCCGGGAGTGGCCTGGAGTGTGTGTGTGGGCTGGCCTGGAGTGGCCTGTAGTGTGTGTGTGGGCTGGCCGGGAGTGGCCTGGAGTGTGTGTGTGGGCTGGCCGGGAGAGTCTTGACTTGGAGTGTGTGTGTGGGCTGGCCGGGAGTGGCCTGGAGTGTGTGTGTGTGGGCTGGCCGGGAGTGGCCTGGAGTGCGTGTGTGGGCTGGCCGGGAGTGGCCTGGAGTGTGTGTGTGGGCTGGCCGGGAGTGACCTGGAGTGTGAGTGTGGATTGGCCGGGAGTGGCCTGGAGTGTATGTGTGGGCTGGCCGGGAGTGGCCTGGAGAGTGTGTGTGGGCTGGCCGGGAGTGGCCGGGAGTGTGTGTGTGGGCTGGCCGGGAGTGGCCTGGACTGTGTGTGTGGGATGGCCGGGAGTGGCCTGGAGTGTGTGTGTGGACTGGCCGGGAGTGGCCTGGAGTGTGTGTGTGGGCTGGCCGGGAGTGACCTGGAGTGTGTGTGTGGGCTGGCCGGGAGTGGCCTGGCCTGGAGTGTGTGTGTGGGCTGGCCGGGAGTAGCCTGGCCTGGAGTGTGTGTGTGGGCTGGGCGGGAGTGGCCTGGAGTGTGTGTGTGGGCTGGCCGGGAGTGGCCTGGAGTGTGTGTGTGGGCTGGCCGGGAGTGGCCTGGAGTGTGTGTGTGGGCTGGCCGGGAGTGGCCTGGAGTGTGTGTGTGGACTGGCCGGGAGTGGCCTTGCCTGGAGTGTGTGTGTGGGCTGGGCGGGAGTGGCCTGGAGTGTGTGTGTGGGCTGGCCGGGAGTGGCCTGGAGTGTGTGTGTGGGCTGGCCGGGAGTGGCCTGGAGTGTGTGTGTGGACTGGCCAGGAGTGGCCTGGAGTGTGTGTGTGGGCCGGGAGTGGCCTGGAGTGTGTGTGTGGGTTGGCCGGGAGTGGCCTGGAGTGTGTGTGTGGGCTGGCCGGGAGTGGCCTGGAGTGTGTGTGTGGGCTGGCCGGGAGTGGCCTGGAGTGTGTGTGTGGGTTGGCCGGGAGTGGCCTGGAGTGTGTGTGTGGGCTGGCCAGGAGTGGCCTGGAGTGTGTGTGTGGGCTGGCCGGGAGTGGCCTGGAGTGTGTGTGTGGGCCGGGAGTGGCCGGGAGTGTGTGTGTGGGCTGGCCGGGAGTGGCCTGGAGTGAGTGTGTGGGCTGGCCGGGAGTGACCTGGCCTGGAGTGTGTGTGTGGGCTGGCCGGGAGTGGACGGGAGTGTGAGTGTGGGCTGGCCGGGAGTAGCCTGGAGTGTGTGTGTGGGCTGGCCGGGAGTGGCCTGGAGTGTGTGTGTGGTCTGGCCGGGAGTGGCCTGGAGTGTGTGTGTGGGCTGGCCGGGAGTGGCCTGGAGAGTGTGTGTGGGCTGGCCGGGAGTGGCCTGGAGTGTGTGTGTGGGCTGGCCGGGAGTGGCCTGGAGTGTGTGTGTGGACTGGCCGGGAGTGGCCGGGAGTGTGAGTGTGGGCTGGCCGGGAGTGGCCTGGAGTGTGTGTGTGGGCTGGCCGGGAGTGGCCTGTAGTGTGTGTGTGGGCTGGCCGGGAGTGGCCTGGAGTGTGTGTGTGGGCTGGCCGGGAGTGGCCTGGAGTGTGTGTGTGGGCTGGCCGGGAGTGGCCTGGAGTGTGTGTGTGGGCTGGCCGGGAGTGGCCTGGAGTGTGTGTGTGGGCTGGCCGGGAGTGGCCTGGAGTGTGTGTGTGGGCTGGCCGGGAGTGGTCTGGAGTGTGTGTGTGGGCTGGCCGGGAGTGGCCTGGAGTGTGTGTGTGGGCTGGCCGGGAGTGGCCTGGAGTGTGTGTGTGGACTGGCCGGGAGTGGCCTGGAGTGTGTGTGTGGGCTGGCCGGGAGTGGCCTGGAGTGTGTGTGTGGGCTGGCCGGGAGTGGCCTGGAGTGTGTGTGTGGTCTGGCCGGGAGTGGCCTGGCCTGCAGTGTGTGTGTGGGCTGGCCGGGAGTGGCCTGGCCTGGAGTGTTTGTGTGGGCTGGCCGGGAGTGGCCTGGCCTGGAGTGTGTGTGTGGGCTGGCCGGGAGTGGCCTGGCGTGTGTGAGTGGGCTGGCCAGGAGTGGCCTGGAGTGTGTGTGTGGGCCGGCCGAGAGTGGCCTGGAGTGTGTGTGAGGGCTGGCCGGGAGTGGCCTGGAGTGTGAGTGTGTGCTGGCCGGGAGTGGCCTGGCCTGGAGTGTGTGTGTGGGCTGGCCGGGAGTGGCCTGGAGTGTGTGTGTGGGCTGGCCGGGAGTGGCCTGGCCTGGAGTGTGTGTGTGGGCTGGCAGGGAGTGACCTGGAGTGTGTGTGTGGGCTGGCCGGGAGTGGCCTGGCCTGGAGTGTGTGTGTGGGCTGGCAGGGAGTGACCTGGAGTGTGTGTGTGGGCTGGCCGGGTGTGGACTTTAGTCTGTGTGGGGGCCGGGAGTGGCCTGGAGTGTGTGTGTGGGCTGGCCGGGATTGGCCTTGAGTGTGTGTGTGGGCTGGCCGGGAGTGGCCTGGACTGTGTGTGTGGGCTGGCCGGGAGTGGACTTTAGTCTGTGTGGGGGCCGGGAGTGGCCTGGAGTGTGGGTGTGGGCTGGCCGGGAGTGGCCTGGAGTGTGTGTGTGGGCTGGCCGGGAGTGGCCGGGAGTGTGTGTGTGGGCTGGCCGGGAGTGGACTTTAGTCTGTGTGGGGGCCGGGAGTGGCCTGGAGTGTGTGTGTGGGCTGGCCGGGAGTGGCCTGGAGTGTGTGTGTGGACTGGCCGGGAGTGGCCTGGCCTGGAGTGTGTGTGTGGGCTGGCCAGGAGTGCCCTGGAGTGTGTGTGTGGGCTGGCCGGGAGTGGACTTTAGTCTGTGTGGGGGCCGGGAGTGGCCTGGTGTGTGTGTGTGGGGGCTGGCCGGGAGTGGCCTGGAGTGTGAGTGTGCTGGCCGGGAGAGGCCTGGAGTGTGTGTGTGGGCTGGCCGGGAGAGGCCTGGAGTGTGTGTGTGGGCTGGCCGGGAGTGGCCTGGAGTCTGTGTGTGGGCTGGCCGGCAGTGACCTGGAGTGTGTGTGTGGGCTGGCCGGGAGTGGCCTGTAGTGTGTGTGTGGGCTGGCCGGGAGTGGCCTGGTGTGTGTGTGGGCTGGCCGGGAGTGGCCTGGAGTGTGTGTGTGGGCTGGCCGGGAGTGGCCGGGAGTGTGTGTGTGGGCTGGCCGGGCGTGGCCTGGAGTGTGTGTGTGGGCTGGCCGTGAGTGACCTGGAGTGTGTGTGTGGGCTGGCCGGGAGTGGCCTGGAGTGTGTGTGTGGGCTGGCCGGGAGTGGCCTGGAGTGTGTGTGTGGGCTGGCCGGGAGTGGCTTGGCCTGGAGTGTGGGTGTGGGCTGGCCGGGAGTGGCCTGGAGTGTGTGTGGACTGGCCGGGAGTGGCCTGGAGTGTGTGTGTGGGCTGGCCGGGAGTGGCCGGGAGTGTGAGTGTGGGCTGGCCGGGAGTGTCCTGGAGTGTGTGTGTGTGCTGGCCGGGAGTGGCCTGGAGTGTGTGTGTGTGCTGGCCGGGAGTGGCCTGGAGTGTGTGTGTGGGCTGGCCGGGAGTGGACTTTAGTCTGTGTGGGGGCCGGGAGTGGCCTGGAGTGTGTGTGTGGGCTGGCCGGGAATGGCCGGGAGTGTGTGTGTGGGCTGGCCGGGAGTGGCTTGGAGTGTGTGTGTGGGCTGGCCGGGAGTGGCCTGAAGTGTGTGTGTGGGCTGGCCGGGAGTGGCCTGGCCTGGAGTGTGTGTGTGGGCTGGCCGGGAGTGGCCTGGAGTGTGTGTGTGGGCTGGCCGGGAGTGGCCTGTAGTGTGTGTGTGGGCTGGCCGGGAGTGGCCTGGAGTGTGTGTGTGGGCTGGCCGGGAGAGTCTTGGCTTGGAGTGTGTGTGTGGGCTGGCTGGGAGTGGCCTGTAGTGTGTGTGTGGGCTGGCCGGGAGTGGCCTGGAGTGTGTGTGTGGGCTGGCCGGGAGTGGCCTGTAGTGTGTGTGTGGGCTGGCCGGGAGTGGCCTGGAGTGTGTGTGTGTGGGCTGGCCGGGAGTGGCCTGGAGTGTGTGTGTGTGGGCTGGCCGGGAGTGGCCTGGAGTGTGTGTGTGGGCTGGCCGGGAGTGACCTGGAGTGTGAGTGTGGATTGGCCGGGAGTGGCCTGGAGTGTATGTGTGGGCTGGCCGGGAGTGGCCTGGAGAGTGTGTGTGGGCTGGCCGGGAGTGGCCGGGAGTGTGTGTGTGGGCTGGCCGGGAGTGGCCTGGACTGTGTGTGTGGGATGGCCGGGAGTGGCCTGGAGTGTGTGTGTGGACTGGCAGGGAGTGGCCTGGAGTGTGTGTGTGGACTGGCCGGGAGTGGCCTGGAGTGTGTGTGTGGGCTGGCCGGGAGTGGCCTGGCCTGGAGTGTGTGTGTGGGCTGGTCGGGAGTAGCCTGGCCTGGAGTGTGTGTGTGGGCTGGGCGGGAGTGGCCTGGAGTGTGTGTGTGGGCCGGGAGTGGCCTGGAGTGTGTGTGTGGGCTGGCCGGGAGTGGCCTGGAGTGTGTGTGTGGGCTGGCCGGGAGTGGCCTGGAGTTTGTGTGTGGGCTGGCCGGGAGTGACCTGGAGTGTGTGTGGTCTGGCCGGGAGTGGCCTGGCCTGGAGTGTGTGTGTGGGCTGGCCGGGAGTGGCCTGGAGTGTCTGTGTGGGCAGGCCGGGAGTGGCCTGGAGTGTGTGTGTGGTCTGGCCGGGAGTGGCCTGGAGTGTGTGTGTGGGCTGGCCGGGAGTGACCTGGAGTGTGTGTGGTCTGGCCGGGAGTGGCCTGGCCTGGAGTGTGAGTGTGGGCTGGCCGGGAGTGGCCTGGAGTGTGTGTGTGGGCTGGCCGGGAGTGGCCTGGAGTGTGTGTGTGGGCTGGCCGGGAGTGGCCGGGAGTGTGTGTGTGGGCAGGCCGGGAGTGGCCTGGAGTGTGTGTGTGGGCTGGCTGGGAGTGGCCTGGCCTGGAGTGTGTGTGTGGGCTGGCCGGGAGTGGCCTGGAGTGTGTGTGTGGACTGGCCGGGAGTGGCCTGGAGTGAGTGTGTGGGCTGGCCGGGAGTGACCTGGAGTGTGTGTGTGGGCTGGCCGGGAGTGGCCTGGAGTGTGTGTGTGGACTGGCCGGGAGTGGCCTGGAGTGTGTGTGTGGGCTGGCCGGGAGTGGCCTGGAGTGTGTGTGTGGTCTGGCCGGGAGTGGCCTGGAGTGAGTGTGTGGGCTGGCCGGGAGTGGACGGGAGTGTGTGTGTGGGCTGGCCGGGAGTGGCCTGGAGTGTGTGTGTGGGCTGGCCGGGAGTGGCCTGGAGTGTGTGTGTGGGCTGGCCGGGAGTGGCCTGGAGTGTGTGTGTGGGCTGGCCGGGAGTGGCCTGGCCTGGAGTGTGTGTGTGGGCTGGCCGGGAGTGGCCTGGAGTGTGTGTGTGGACTGGCCGGGAGTGGCCTGGAGTGAGTGTGTGGGCTGGCCGGGAGTGACCTGGAGTGTGTGTGTGGTCTGGCCGGGAGTGGCCTGGAGTGAGTGTGTGGGCTGGCCGGGAGTGGACGGGAGTGTGTGTGTGGGCTGGCCGGGAGTGTCCTGGCCTGGAGTGAGTGTGTGGGCTGGCCGGGAGTGACCTGGAGTGTGTGTGTGGGCTGGCCGGGAGTGGCCTGGAGTGTGTGTGTGAGCTGGTCGGGAGTGGCCTGGAGTGTGTGTGTGGGCTGGCCGGGAGTGGCCTGGCCTGGAGTGTGTGTGTGTGCTGGCCGGGAGTGACCTGGAGTGTGTGTGTGGGCTGGCCGGGAGTGGCGTGGAGTGTGTGTGTGGGCTGGCCGGGAGTGGCCTGGAGTGTGTGTGTGGGCTGGCTGGGAGTGGCCTGGAGTGTGTGTGTGGACTGGCCGGGAGTGGCCTGGAGTGTGTGTGTGTGGAGTGGCCGGGAGTGGCCTGGAGTGTGTGTGTGGGCTGGCCGGGAGTGGCCTGGCCTGGAGTGTGTGTGTGGGCTGGCCGGGAGTGGCCTGGAGTGTGTGTGTGGGCTGGCCGGGAGTGGCCTGGAGTGTGTGTGGGCTGGGGAGAGTGGCCTGGAGTGTGAGTGTGGGCTGGCCGGGAGTGGCCTGGAGTGTGTGTGTGGGCTGGCCGGGAGTGGCCTGGCCTGGAGAGTGTGTGTGGGCTGGCCGGCAGTGTCTTGGAGTGTGTGTGTGGGGGCTGGCCGGGAGTGGCCTGGAGTGTGTGTGTGGGCTGGCCGGGAGTGGCCTGGAGTGTGTGTGTGGGCTGGCCGGGAGTGGCCTGGAGTGTGTGGGTGTGCTGGCTGGGAGTGGCCTGGAGTGTGTGTGTGGGCTGTCCGGGAGTGGCCTGGAGTGTGTGTGTGGGCTGGCTGGGAGTGGCCTGGAGTGTGTGTGGGCTGGGGAGAGTGGCCTGGAGTGTGAGTGTGGGCTGGCCGGGAGTGGCCTGGAGTGTGTGTGTGGGCTGGCCGGGAGTGGCCTGGCCTGGAGAGTGTGTGTGGGCTGGCCGGGAGTGGCCTGGCCTGGAGTGTGTGTGTGGGCTGGCCGGCAGTGTGTTGGAGTGTGTGTGTGGGGGCTGGCCGGGAGTGGCCTGGAGTGTGTGTGTGGGCTGGCCGGGAGTGGCCTGGAGTGTGTGTGTGGGCTGGCCGGGAGTGGCCTGGAGTGTGTGTGTGGGCTGGCCGGGAGTGGCCTGGAGTGTGTGTGTGGGCTGTCCGGGAGTGGCCTGGAGTGTGTGTGTGGGCTGGCCGGGAGTGGCCTGGCTTGGAGTGTGTGTGTGGACTGGCCGGGAGTGGTCTGGAGTTTGTGTGTGGGCTGGCCGGGAGCGGCCTGGAGTGTGTGTGTGGGCTGGCCGGGAGTGGCCTGGAGTGTGTGTGTGGGCTGGCCGGGAGTGGCCTGGAGTGTGTGTGTGGACTGGCCGGGAGTGGCCTGGTGTGTGTGCGTGTGAGGCCGGGAGTGGCCTGGAGTGTGTGTGAGCGCTGGCCGGGAGTGGCCTGGAGTGTGTGTGTGGGCTGGGGAGAGAACCCTGGAGGTTGTGTGTGGGCTGGCCGGGAGTGGCCTGGAGTGTGAGTGTGGGCTGGCCGGGAGTGGCCTGGAGTGTGTGTGTGGGCTGCCCGGGAGTGGCCTGGAGTGTGTGTGTGGGCTGGCCGGGAGTGGCCTGGAGTGTGTGTGTGGGCTGGCCGGGAGTAGCCTGGAGAGTGTGTGTGGGCTGGCCGGGAGTGGCCTGGAGTGTGTGTGTGGGCTGGCCGGGAGTGGCCTGGAGTGTGTGTGTGGGCTGGCCGGGAGTCGCCTGGAGTGTGTGTGTGGACTGGCCGGGAGTGGCCTGGTGTGTGTGCGTGGGAGGCCGGGAGTGGCCTGGAGTGTGTGTGTGCGCTGGCCGGGAGTGGCCTGGAGTGTGTGTGTGGGCTGGGGAGATGGGCCTGGAGTGTGTGTGTGGGCTGGCCGGGAGTGGCCTGGAGTGTGAGTGTGGGCTGGCCGGGAATGGCCTGGAGTGTGTGTGTGGGCTGCCCGGGAGTGGCCTGGAGTGTGTGTGTGGGCTGGCCGGGAGTGGCCTGGAGTGTGTGTGTGGGCTGGCCGGGAGTAGCCTGGAGAGTGTGTGTGGGCTGGCCGGGAGTGGCCTGGAGTGTGTGTGTGGGCTGGCCGGGAGTGGCCTGGAGAGTGTGTGTGGGCTGGCCGGGAGTGGCCTGGAGTGTGTGTGTGGGCTGGCCGGGAGTGGCCTGGAGTGTGTGTGTGGGCTGGCCGGGAGTGGCCTGGCCTGGAGTGTGTGTGTGGGCTGGTCGGGAGTGGCCTGGAGTGTGTGTGTGGCCTGGCCGGGAGTGGTCTGGAGTGTGTGTGTGGGCTGGCCGGGAGTGGCCTGGAGTGTGTGTGTGGGCTGGCCGGGAGTGGCCTGGAGTGTGTGTGGACTGGCCGTGAGTGGCCTGGAGTGTATGTGGACTGGCCGGGAGTGGCCTGGAGTGTGTGTGGACTGGCCGGGAGTGGCCTGGAGTGTGTGTGTGGGCTGGCCGGGAGTGGCCTGGAGTGTGTGTGTGGGCTGGCCGGGAGTGGCCTGGAGTGTGTGGACTGGCCGTGAGTGGCCTGGAGTGTATGTGGACTGGCCGGGAGTGGCCTGGAGTATTTGTGTGGGCTGGCCGGGAGTGGCCTGGCCTGGAGTGTGTGTGTGGGCTGGCCGTGAGTGGCCTGGAGTGTATGTGGACTGGCCGGGAGTGGCCTCGAATGTGTGTGTGGGCTGGCCGGGAGTGGCCTGGAGTGTGTGTGTGGGCTGGACGGGAGTAGCCTGGTAGTCAGCGCGCAGGGAGAGTTATTCGCACAGGAGGCCTCCTCCAGTCAGACCTAGTCCACCTCCAGCTCCCTTAGACATCCCTTCACCCTCTCCCCGCTGAGATACACTGTTGTATCCCCCCAGTGATACAACAGAAGATTCGGCAGGGCCATGCCTTCCACCTGCCCCCTCATTGTAGAATCGACTTGCGTATTCTAGAAACTCCCCCCTTTTCTTACCGTTTTTCCAGGGAATAATTTACAGTGGTCCTTGGGGAGTATATAATTATTTACAGTGGGTAGTATATCATTATATACAGTGGTCTCTGGCTAGTATATCATTAGTTACAGTGGTCCCTGGACAGTATATCATTAGTTACAGTGGTCCCTGGGCAGTATGTCATTATTTACTGTGTCCCTGTGTAGTATATCATTATTTACAGTGATCCCAGGGTAGATTATTATCATTTGCAGTGGTCCTTTTGTAGTACAGCATTTTTTACGCGGGTCCCTGAGTAGTATCTCATTATTTACAGTGGTCCCTGGGAAGCATATCGTTATTTACAGTGGTCCCTGTGTAGTATATCATTATGCACGGTGGTCCCTGGGTAGAATAACATTATATACAGAGGTCCCTGGTTAGCAAATCATCATTTACAGTCGTCCCTAGATAGTATACCATTATTTACAGTGGCCTTGGGTAGGTATCATCATTTACAGTGGTCACTGGATAGTAATTCATTATTTACAGTGGTCCCTGGGTAGAATAACATTATATACAGTGGTCCCTGGTTAGTAAATCATTATTTACAGTCGTCCCTGGATAGTATACCATTATTTACAGTTGATCTTGGTTAGAATATCGTTATTTACAGTGTTCCCTGGGTAGAATATCATTATATTAAGCGGTACCTGGGTGGTAAATCATTGTTTACAGTGGTCCCTGCGTAGTTTATCATTATGTACTGTGGTCCCTGTGTAGTATATCATTATTTACACTGGTAACTGGGTTGTATACCATTATATATAGTGGCCTTGGGTAGGTATCATTATTTACAGTGGTGACTGGGTAGTATTTCATTAGTGACATTGGTTCCTGGGTTATATGCCCATATTTACTGTGGTTCCTGGGCAGTATATCATTATTTACAGTAGTCCCTGGATAGTATTCATTATCGACAGTGGTTTCTGGGCAACGTATCATTATTTACAGTGGTCCGTGGGTCGTATATCATTATTTACAGTGGTCTCTGTGCAATGTATTTTATTTACAGTGGTCCCTGGGTAGAATATCATTATTTACAGTGGTCCCTGGGTAGAATATCGTAATGTACAGTGATTCCAGGGTAGTATAGCATTTTTTACAGTAGTCCCTGGGTAGACTATCATTATTTACAGTGGTCCCCGGGTAGTATCTCATTATTTGCAGTGGTCCCTGGGTAGTATAGCATTTCTAACAGTGGTCCCTGAGTAGCATATCATTATTTACAGTGGTCCCAGGGTAGTATAGCATTTTTTACAGTGGTTCCAGGGTGGCATATCATTACTTACAGGCGTCCTTGGGTAGTATTTCGTTACGCATAGTTATCCCTGTGCAGTATATAATTATTTACACTGGTGCCTGGGTAGTATCTCATTATTTACAGTGGTCCCTGGGGAGTATACCATTATTTACAGTGGACCCTGGGTAGGATATCATTATTTGCAGTGGGCCCTGGGTAGTATTTCATTATTTACAAAGGTCCCTGGGCAGGATATCATAATTTACAGTGGTCCCTGGGCAGGATATCAATATTTACAGTGGTGCCTGGGGAGTATATCATTATATACAGTGACCCTGGGTAGTATATCATTATTTACAGTGGTCCCTGGGCAGTATATCATTAGTGACAGTGGTCCCTGGGTAGTATGTCATTACTTACAGTGGTCACTGGGTTGTATCTCATTATTAACAGTGGTCCCTGGGAAACATATCGTTATTTACAGTGGTCCCTGTGTAGTATATCATTATGCACAGTGGTCCCTGGGTAGGATATCATTATTTGCAGTGGGCCCTGGATAGTAATTCATTATTTACAGTGGTCCCTGGATAGTATACCATTATTTACAGTGGCCTTGGGTAGGTATCATCATTTACAGTGGTCACTGGACAGTAACTCATTATTTACAGTGGTCCCTGGGTCGAATAACATTATATACAGAGGTCCCTGGTTAGTAAATCATTATTTACAGTCGTCCCTGGATAGTATACCATTATTTATAGTGGCCTTGGGTAGGTATCATCATTTACAGTGGTCACTGGATAGTAATTCATTATTTACAGTGGTCCCTGGGTAGAATATCATAATTTGCAGTGGTCCCTGGTGAGAATATCATTATTTACAGTGGTCCCTGGTTAGAATATCATTATTTACAGTGTTCCCTGGGTAGACTATCATTATTTACAGTGGTCCCTGTGTAGTATCGCATTATTTGCAGTGGTCCCTGGGTAGTATAGCATTTCTAACAGTAGTCCCTGAGTAGCATATCATTATTTACAGTGGTCCCAGGGTAGTATAGCATTTTTTACACTGGTTCCAGGGTGGCATATCATTACTTACAGGCGTCCTTGGGTAGTATTTCGATACGCACAGTTATCCCTGTGCAGTATATAATTATTTACACTGGTCCCTGGGTAGTATCTCATTATTTACAGTGGTCCCTGGGGAGTATATCATTATTTACAGTGGACCCTGGGTTGGATATCATTATTTGCAGTGGGCCCTGGGTAGTATTTCATTATTCACAGTGGTCCCAGTGTAGTATATTATTATTTACAAAGGTCCCTGGGCAGGATATCATAATTTACAGTGGTCCCTGGGGAGTATATCATTATATACAGTGACCCTGGGTAGTATATCATTATTTACAGTCGTCCCTGGGCAGTATATCATTATTAACAGTGGTCCCTGGGCAGTATATCATTATTTACAGTAGTCCCTGGGTAGTATGTCATTACGTACAGTGGTCACTGGGTTGTATATCATTATTTACAGTGGTCTCTGTGCAGAATATCATTATATACAGTGGTTCCTGGGTAGTATGTCATTACTTACAGTGGTCACTGGGGAGAATATCATTATTTACAGTGGTCCCGGTTAGTGTATCATTATCTACCTTTGTCCCTGGGTAGAATATCATTATCTTCAGCGGTTCCTGGGTTGTATACCATTACTTACAGTGGCCTTGGGGAGGTAGCATCATTTACAGTGGCCACTGGATAGTATGTCATTAGTTACAGTGGTCCCTGGGCAGTATATCATTATTTACAGTGGTCCCTGGATAGTGTATCATTATTTACAGTGATCCCAGGGTAGATTATTATCATTTGCAGTAGTCGTTTGGTAGTATAGCATTTTTTACACGGGTCCCTGCGTAGTATCTCATTATTTACAGTGGTCCCTGGGAAGCACATCGTTATTTACTGTGGTCCCTGTGTAGTATATCATTATGCATAGTGGTCCCTGGGTAGAATAACATTATATACAGTGGTCCCTGTGTAGTATATCATTATTTACACTTGTCCCTGGGTAGTATAACATTATTTACAGTGGCCTTGGGTAGGTATCATCATTTACAGTTGTCACTGGATAGTATTTCATTAGTGACAGTGGTCCCTGGGCAGCATATACAGTCGCCCGTCGTCAGTATATCATTATTTACAGTAGTCCCTGTATAGTATATCATTATTTACAGTGGTCCCTGGTTAGAATATCATTATTTACAGTGGTCCCTGGTTAGAATTATTTACAGTGGTCCCTGGTTAGAATATCATTATTTACAGTGTTCCCTGGGTAGAATATCATTATATTCAGCAGTACCTGGGTGGTAAATCATTATTTACAGTGGTCCCTGCGTAGTTTATCATTATGTACAGTGGTCCCTGTGTAGTATATCATTATTTACACTGGTAACTGGGTTGTACACCATTATTTATAGTGGCCTTGGGTCGGTATCATTATTTACAGTGGTGACTGGGTAGTATTTCATTTATGACAGTGCTTCCTGGGTAATATGTCCATATTTACTGTGGTTCCTGGGCAGTATGTCATTATTTACAGTGGTCCCTGGATAGTATATCATTATCTACAGTGGTTTCTGGGCAACGTATCATTATTTACAGTGGTCCCTGGGTAGTATATCATTATTTACAGTGGTCTCTGTGCAATGTCTTTTATCTACCGCGGTCCCATGGTAAAATATCATTATTTACAGTCGTCCCTGTCTAGTATCTCATTACTTACAGTGGTCCCTGGGTAGAATATCGTAATTTACAGTGGGCCCTGGGTAGGATATCATTATTTGCAGTGGGCCCTGGCCAGTATATCTTTATTTACAGTGGTCCCTGTGGAGTATATCATTATTCACAGTCGTCCCAGTGTAGTATATCACTATTTACACTGGTCCCTGGGTAGTATATCATTATTTCCAGTGGTCCCTTGGTTGTAAATCATTATTTACAGTGGTCCCTGTGCAGTATATCATTATTTACACTGGTCCCTGGGCAGGATATCATTACTAACAGTGGTCCCTGGGGAGTATATCATTATTTCCAGTGGCCCCTGGGTTGTATATCATTATTTACAGTGGTCCCTGGGGAGTATGTCATTATTTACAGTGACCCTGGGTAGTATGTCATTATTTACAGTGACCCTGGGTTGTATATCATTATTTACAGTGGTCCCTGTGTAGTATAACATTATTTCCAGTGACCCTGGCTTGTATATCATTATTTACATTGGGCCCCAGGTATTGTTTCATTATTTACAATGATCGCTGTGCAGTACATCATTATTTGCAGTGGTCCCCGAGCAGCATATCATTATTTACAGTTGTCCCTGGGTAGGATATCATTTTTTACAGTGGTCCCTGGTTGTATATCATTAGATACAGTGCGACCCGGGTGTTATTTCATTCTTTCAAGAGGTCCCTGTGCAGTACACCATTATATGCAGTGGTCCCTGAGCAGCATATCATTATTTACAGTGTTCCCTGGATAGTATACCTTGATTGATTGTAGTTCCTGGGTAATGTATCATTATTTAAAGTGTTCCCTGGGTAGTATATCATTATTTACAGTGGTCCCAGGGTGGTATATCATTATTGACAGTGGTCCCAGGGTGGTATATCATTATTGACAGTGGTCCCAGGGTGGTATATCATTCTTGACAGTGTTCCCAGGGTGGTATATCATGACTTACAGTGGTCGCTGGACAGTATGTCATCAATTTTCGTGTGCCCTGTGCAATACATCTTTATTTACAGTGGTTTCTGGATAATATTTCATTATATTCAGTGTCCCTGGGCAATATATCATGATTCACAGCGGTCGCTTGGTAGTATATCATTATTTACAGTGGTCCCTGGGTAGTATATCATTATTTACAGTGGTCCATGGTGCAGTATATCATTATTTGCAGTGGTCCCTGGGAAATAGATCATTCATCACAGTGGTCCCTGGGTAGTATATCATTATTTACAGTGGTCCATGGTGTAGTATATTATTATTTGCAGTGGTCCATGGTGTAGTATATCATTGTTTGCAGTGGTCCCTGGGAAATATGTCATTAATCACAGTCGTCCATGCGTAGATTTTCATTATTTACCGTTGTCCCTGGGTAGTATATCATTATTTATAGTATTCACTGTGTAGTATATCATTATGTACAGTGGTCCCTGGTTCGAATGTCATTATTTACAGTATTCACTGGGTAGTATATCATTGTTTACAGTGGTCCCTGTATAGTCTATCATTATTTTCAGTGATCCCTGGGTAGTATATATTTATTTACAGATGTCACTTAATAATATATCATTATTTACAGTGGTCGCAGGGGAGTATATCATTATTTACAGTGGTCCCTGTGCAGAATATCATTATTTACAATGGTCTTTGGGTAGTATATACGTATCTACAATGATCCCTGGGTATTTCCTCATTATTTACTGTGGTGCCTGGGTAGAATATCATTGTTTGCAGTGTCCCTGGATAGTATATCATTATTTACAGTGGTCCCTGGGTAGTATCTCATTATTTACAGTGGTCCCAGGGTGGTATATCATGATTTTTTATGACATTTATGCACTCTTTTATCCTCTCTTGCAGGCTTGAACATCCTCCAAGGCCCTTGGAGACCTTTTGACCCGACACGACCTCCGCAACCTGGAAGAAGATGGGCCCCAAACCGGAAGTGAGGCCCCGACCTCGATTTGGAGCCGACACGGACGTCGGAGCTCCAAACCCGGCCTAAGTACTAACGCCAGTCCCCGGAGCTCCCGACCCGACCCCCGACGGCAAGACCCGGCCCAACGCGACCCCGAGAGACCCGCCCAGCGACCCCGAGAGACCCGCCCAGCGACCCCGAGAGACCCGCCCAGCGACCCCGAGAGACCCGCCCAGCGACCCCGAGAGACCCGCCCAGTGACCCCGAGAGACCCGCCCAGTGACCCCGAGAGACCCGCCCAGCGACCCGACCCCGAGAGACCCGCCCAGCGACCCCGAGAGCCCCGCCCAGTGACCCCGAGAGACCCGCCCAGCGACCCGACCCCGAGAGACCCGCCCAGCGACCCCGAGAGACCCGCCCAGCGACCCGACCCCGAGAGACCCGCCCAGCGACCCCGAGAGACACGCCCAGCGACCCCGAGAGACCCGCCCAGCGACCCCGAGAGACCCGGCCCAACGCGACCCCGAGAGACCCGCCCAGCGACCCCGAGAGACCCGCCCAGCGACCCCGAGAGACCCGCCCAGCGACCCCGAGAGACCCGCCCAGCGACCCCGAGAGACCCGCCCAGTGACCCCGAGAGACCCGCCCAGTGACCCCGAGAGACCCGCCCAGCGACCCGACCCCGAGAGACCCGCCCAGCGACCCCGAGAGCCCCGCCCAGTGACCCCGAGAGACCCGCCCAGCGACCCGACCCCGAGAGACCCGCCCAGCGACCCCGAGAGACCCGCCCAGCGACCCCGAGAGACCCGCCCAGCGACCCCGAGAGACCCGCCCAGCGACCCCGAGAGACCCGCCCAGTGACCCCGAGAGACCCGCCCAGCGACCCCGAGAGACCCGCCCAGCGACCCCGAGAGACCCGCCCAGAGACCCCGAGAGACCCGCCCAGCGACCCCGAGAGACCCGCCCAGCGACCCCGAGAGACCCGCCCAGCGACCCCGAGAGACCCGCCCAGCGACCCCGAGAGACCCGCCCAGCGACCCCGAGAGACCCGCCCAGCGACCCCGAGAGACCGCCCAGCGACCCCGAGAGACCCGCCCAGCGACCCCGAGAGACACGCCCAGCGACCCCGAGAGACCCGCCCAGCGACCCCGAGAGACCCGCCCAGCGACCCCGAGAGACCCGCCCAGCGACCCCGAGAGACCCGCCCAGCGACCCCGAGAGACCTGCCCAGCGACCCCGAGAGAACCGCCCAGCGACCCCGAGAGACCCGCCCAGCGACCCGACCCCGAGAGACCCGCCCAGCGACCCCGAGAGACCCGCCCAGTGACCCCGAGAGACCCGCCCAGCGACCCCGAGAGACCCGCCCAGTGACCCCGAGAGACCCGCCCAGCGACCCGACCCCGAGAGACCCGCCAAGCGACCCGACCCCGAGAGACCCGCCCAGCGACCCGAGAGACCCGCCCAGTGACCCCGAGAGACCCGCCCAGTGACCCGACCCCGAGAGACCCGCCCAGCGACCCGACCCCGAGAGACCCGCCCAGCGACCCGAGAGACCCGCCCAGTGACCCCGAGAGACCCGCCCAGCGACCCGACCCCGAGAGACCCGCCCAGCGACCCCGAGAGACCCGCCCAGCGACCCGACCCCGAGAGACCCGCCCAGCGACCCGACCCCGAGAGACCCGCCCAGCGACCCCGAGAGACCCACCCAGCGATTCGACCCCGAGAGACCCGCCCAGCGACCCCGAGAGACCCGCCCCGCGACCCCGAGAGACCCGCCCAGCGACCCGACCCCGAGAAACCCGCCCAGAGACCCCGAGAGACCCGCCCAGCGACCCCGAGAGACCCGCCCAGCGACCCCGAGAGACCCGCCCAGCGACCCGACCCCGAGAGACCCGCCCAGCGACCCCGAGAGACCCGCCCAGCGACCCGACCCCGAGAGACCCGCCCAGCGACCCGACCCCGAGAGACCCGCCCAGCGACCCCGAGAGACCCACCCAGCGATTCGACCCCGAGAGACCCGCCCAGCGACCCCGAGAGACCCGCCCAGCGACTCCGAGAGACCCGCCCAGCGACCCCGAGAGACCCGCCCAGCGACCCCGAGAGACCCGCCCAGCGACCCCGAGAGACCCGCCCAGCGACCCCGAGAGACCCGCCCAGCGACCCGACCCCGAGAGACCCGCCCAGTGACCCCGAGAGACCCGCCCAGCGACCCCGAGAGACCCGCCCAGAGACCCCGAGAGACCCACCCAGCGACCCCGAGAGACCCGCCCAGCGACCCCGAGAGACCCGCCCAGCGACCCGACCCCGAGAGTCCCGCCCAGCGACCCCGATAGACCCGCCCAGCGACCCGACCCCGAGAGTCCCGCCCAGCGACCCCGAGAGTCCCGCCCAGCGACCCCGAGAGACCCGCCCAGCGACCCCGAGAGTCCCGCCCAGCGACCCCGAGAGACCCGCCTAGCGACCCCGAGAGACCCGCCGAGCGACCCGACCCCAAGAGACCCGCCCAGCGACCCGACCCCGAGAGACCCGCCCAGCGACCCGACCCCAAGAGACCCGCCCAGCGACCCGGAGAGACCCGCCCAGCGACCCCGAGAGACCCGCCCAGCGACACCGAGAGACCCGCCCAGCGACCCCGAGAGACCCGCCCAGCGACCCCGAGAGACCCGCCCAGCGACCCCAAGAGACCCGCCCAGCGACCCCGAGACCCGCCCAGCGACCCGACCCCGAGAGACCCGCCCAGCGACCCGACCCCGAGAGACCCGCCCAGCGACCCGACCCCAAGAGACCCGCCCAGCGACCCCGAGAGACCCGCCCAGCGACCCCGAGAGACCTGCCCAGCGACCCCGAGAGACCCGCCCAGCGACCCCGAGAGACCCGCCCAGCGACCCCAAGAGACCCGCCCAGCGACCCGACCCCGAGAGACCCGCCCAGCGACCCGACCCCGAGAGACCCGCCCAGCGACCCGACCCCGAGAGACCCGCCCAGCGACCCGACCCCGAGAGACCCGCCCAGCGACCCCGAGAGACCCGCCCAGCGACCCGACCCCGAGAGACCCGCCCAGCGACCCGACCCCGAGAGACCCGCCCAGCGACCCGACCCCGAGAGACCCGCCCAGCGACCCCGAGAGACCCGCCCAGCGACCCCGGGACCCGCCCAGTGACCCCGAGAGACCCGCCCAGCGACCCCGAGAGACCCGCCCAGCGACCCCGAGAGACCCGCCCAGCGACCCCGAGAGACCCGCCCAGCGACCCCGAGAGACCCGCCCAGTGACCCCGAGAGACCCGCCCAGCGACCCCGAGAGACCCGCCCAGTGACCCCGAGAGACCCGCCCAGCGACCCCGAGAGACCCGCCCGGCGACCCCGAGAGACCCGCCCAGCGACCCGACCCCGAGAGACCCGCCCAGCGACCCGACCCCGAGAGACCCGCCCAGCGACCCCGAGAGACCCGCCCAGCGACCCCGAGAGACCCGCCCAGCGACCCCGAGAGACCCGCCCAGTGACCCCGAGAGACCCGCCCAGCGACCCCGAGAGACCCGCCCAGCGACCCCGAGAGACCCGCCCAGAGACCCCGAGAGACCCGCCCAGCGACCCCGAGAGACCCGCCCAGCGACCACGAGAGACCCGCCCAGCGACCCCGAGAGACCCGCCCAGCGACCAGACCCCGAGAGACCCGCCCAGCGACCCCGAGAGACCCGCCCAGTGACCCCGAGAGACCCGCCCAGCGACCCCGAGAGACCCGCCCAGCGACCCCGAGAGTCCCGCCCAGCGACCCGACCCCGAGAGACCCGCCCAGCGACCCCGAGAGACCCGCCCAGCGACCCCGAGAGACTCGCCCAGAGACCCCGAGAGACCCGCCCAGCGACCCCGAGAGACCCGCCCAGCGACCCGACCCCGAGAGACCCGCCCAGCGACCCGACCCCGAGAGACCCGCCCGGCGACCCCGAGAGACCCGCCCAGCGACCCGACCCCGAGAGACCCGCCCAGCGACCCCGAGAGACCCGCCCAGCGACCCCGAGAGACCCGCCCAGCGACCCCGAGAGACCCGCCCTGCGACCCCGAGAGACCCGCCCAGCGACCCCGAGATACCCGCCCAGAGACCCCGAGAGACCCGCCCAGTGACCCCGAGAGACCCGCACAGCGACCCCGAGAGACCCGCACAGCGACCCCGAGAGACCCGCCCTGCGACCCCGAGAGACCCGCCCTGCGACCCCGAGAGACTCGCCCAGAGACCCCGAGAGACCCGCCCAGCGACCCCGAGAGACCCGCCCAGCGACCCGACCCCGAGAGACCCGCCCAGCGACCCGACCCCGAGAGACCCGCCCGGCGACCCCGAGAGACCCGCCCAGCGACCCGACCCCGAGAGACCCGCCCAGCGACCCCGAGAGACCCGCCCAGCGACCCCGAGAGACCCGCCCAGCGACCCCGAGAGACCCGCCCTGCGACCCCGAGAGACCCGCCCAGCGACCCCGAGATACCCGCCCAGAGACCCCGAGAGACACGCCCTGCGACTCCGAGAGACCCGCCCAGCGACCCCGAGAGACCCGCCCAGTGACCCCGAGAGACCCGCCCAGCGACCCCGAGAGACCCGCCCAGCGACCCCGAGAGACCCGCCCAGCGACCCCGAGAGACCCGCCCAGCGACCCCGAGAGACCCGCCCAGCGACCCCGAGAGACCCGCCCAGCGACCCGACCCCGAGAGACCCGCCCAGCGACCCTGAGAGACCCGCCCAGCGACCCTGAGAGACCCGCCCAGCGACCCGACCCCGAGAGACCCGCCCAGCGAGCCGACCCCGAGAGACCCGCCCAGCGACCCGACCCCGAGAGACCCGCCCAGAGACCCCGAGAGACCCGCCCAGCGACCCCGAGAGACCCGCCCAGCGACCCGACCCCGAGAGACCCGCACAGCGACCCGATCCCGAGAGACCCGCCCAGAGACCCCGAGAGACCCGCCCAGCGACCCGACCCCGAGACACCCGCCCAGCGACCCGATCCCGAGAGACCCGCCCAGAGACCCCGAGAGACCCGCCCAGCGACCCCGAGAGACCCGCCCAGCGACCCCGAGAGACCCGCCCAGCGACCCCGAGAGACCCGCCCAGCGACCCCGAGAGACCCGCCCAGCGACCCGACCCCGAGAGACCCGCACAGCGACCCGATCCCGAGAGACCCGCCCAGAGACCCCGAGAGACCCGCCCAGCGACCCGACCCCGAGACACCCGCCCAGCGACCCGATCCCGAGAGACCCGCCCAGAGACCCCGAGAGACCCGCCCAGCGACCCCGAGAGACCCGCCCAGCGACCCCGAGAGACCCGCCCAGCGACCCCGAGAGACCCGCCCAGCGACCCGATCTACCTGGTGATGGAAGAAAGAAAAATCCACGTGGAGGCTCGACCGAGCCGACTTCAAGATCCGACCCCTGGAGCGCCCAGGGAGGGAACAGACCCCGGGACTCAGCCCAACCTGCCTCAGGAAGCCCCTGACCACGACCCAGGACCCCCAAAACGGCGGAGACAGCGCACGTGGACCCAAACGCCGGGACCCATCCAGAAGGCAAACATGCCCCCCCTCTACCCCTCTACCTCAATCAGCACCCGGGACCCTGCCAGACGCGACCCCAGATACGTAAACAGCACCCTGGACCCCGCCAGCGCCCGGGACGCTGCCAGACGCGACCCCAGATACGTAAACAGCACCCTGGACCCCGCCAGCGCCCGGGACCCTGCCAGACGCGACCCCAGATACGTAAACAGCACCCTGGACCTCGCCAGCGCCCGGGACCCTGCCAGACGCGACCCCAGATACGTAAACAGCACCCGGGACCCCGCCAGCGCCCGGGACCCTGCCAGACGCGACCCCAGATACGTAAACAGCACCCTGGACACCGCCAGCGCCCGGGACCCTGCCAGACGCGACCCCAGATACGTAAACAGCACCCTGGACCGCGCCAGCGCCCGGGACCCTGCCAGATGCGATCCCAGATACGTAAACAGCGCCCTGGACCCCACCAGCGCCCTGGTCCCCGCCAGCACCCTGGTCCCCGCCAGCGCCCTGGACCCCGCCAGCGCCCTGGTCCCCGCCAGCACCCTGGTCCCCGCCAGCGCGCTGGACCCCGCCAGCGCCCTGGTCCCCACCAGCACCCTGGTTCCCGCCAGTGCCCTGGTCCCCGCCAGCGCCCTGGTCCCCGCCAACGCCCTGGTCCCTGCCAGACGCGACCCCAGATACGTAAACAGCGCCCTGGTCCCCGCCAGCGCCCTGGTCCCCGCCAGCGCCCTGGTCCCCGCCAGCGCCCTGGTCCCCGCCAGCGCCCTGGTCCCCGCTAGCGCCCTGGTCCCCGCCAGCGCCCTGGTCCCCGCCAGCGCCCTGGTCCCCGCCAGCGCACTGAACCCCGCCAGGCGCGACCACCTACTTTCCACAAGAGCTGACATCTCCCATCGGATCCCAGGATCATCCAGCAGCAGCCGCCGACCGAGGAAGCGAGGGAAACGCGGCGGTCTGCAGGTTAGACTGAAGCAACGTGGTTTCAAGACCCCTCTCCCCAGCAAACTCCTGGCAAACGTCCAAGCGATCGAAAACAAGCTGGATGAACTTAACGCCAGACTTACCTCTCAGAGGGAAGTAAGAGACTGCTGTGTGCTCTGTTTCACAGAGACATGGCTCACCCCCGCCTCACCGGACTGTGCCATACAACCTGAAGACTTCTCATTTCATCGGGCGGACCGCACGGCATCATCAGGCAAAGTGAAGGGTGGAGGGGTTTGCCTCCTCATCAACTCCTCCTGGTGTTTGGATGTGATGACTCTGGCGACCTACTGCTCCCAGACCTGGAATACCTGACCGTGAAGTGCGGAAGGCGCTGGACGAACTATATACAGTAATAAACAACTACGAAACAGAACACCCGGAGGCCTTGTTCATCGTGGCCGGAGACTTCAACAAGGCGTACTGCCAAATTACACCAGCACATCTCCTGTCCCACCAGGGATGTCAACACTCTTGACCACTGCTACTCAAAAATCAAGGGCGCCTACCGTTCCATCCCCCGACCGCACTTTCGGAAATCAGACCATAAGACGGTGCTCCTTCTCCCGGCATACAAGCAGAAACTCAAGCGGGAGAATCCAGCTAAGAAGGTTGTGCAGTGCTGGTCGGAGGAGACAGAAGAGCTCTTACGTGACTGCTTAGAGTCAGTGGGCTGGTCCAAATTTAAGAACTCAGCGACCAACTTAAATGAGTATGCCACCACCGTCACAGACTTCATCAGCAAATGTGTGGATGACTGCGTGCCAAAGAAAGCAGTCCGTGCGTTCCCCAACCGGAAACCATGGCTCAATCGCGAGATTGACTCCCTACTGAAGGTCAGATCTGAGGCGTTCAAGGCAGACGACCCTGACCTATACAAGAAATCCAGGTACGACCTCCGCAAAGCCATCCGGAATGCCAAGAGAGAATATCAAACCAAGCTAGAGTCACAGACAGACTCTCGGCGGTTGTGGCAAGGACTAAACAACATAACGGGCTACAAAGCGAAGCTGAACAGTATCTCTGGCAGCAGCGCACCCCTCCCCGATGAGCTCAATGCATTCTATGCTCGGTTCGAGCAGGTAACCAACAATCTGCTGGCGAGTGCCCCAGCAGCCCATAATTCACCCATACCCACCATCACAGCTTCCGAAGTCAGATTGGCCTTCCTGAAAGTGAACCCTCGGAAGGCGACGGGACCAGACGGGATCCCTGCTCGTGCACTCAGAGCCTGCGCAGACCAGCTGGCAGAGGTATTCACGGACATCTTTAACCTGTCCCTACTCCACTCCGAGGTCCCCACCTGCTTCAAGAAGACCACCATCATACCGGTACCAAAGAAGAACCAGGCAATGTGCCTCAATGACTACCGACCAGTGGGCCTGACTTCAGTCGTAATGAAGTGCTTCGAGAGGTTGATCATGAAGCGCATCACCTCCATACTCCCAGAACGCCTTGATCCACTAAAATTCCCATACTGCTGCAACCGGTCCACATCACACACCATTTCCCTAGCCCTACACTCATCCCTAGAGCATCTCGAAAACAAGGACTCCTAGATTAGACTCCTATTTATTGACTACAGCTCTGCCTTCAACACCATAATCCCAGCCAAGCTCATATCAAAGCTCCAAAACCTAGGACTTGGCTCCCCACTCTGCAACTGGATCCTCGATTTTCTGACCAACAGACCACAATCAGTAAGAATGAACCACAACACCTCCTCCACAATAGTCCTCAACACCGGCGCCCCGCAAGGCTGCGTACTTAGCCCCCTACTCTACTCCCTGTACACACACGACTGCGTGGCAAAACTTGGTTCCAACTCCATCTACAAGTTTGCTGATGATACGACCATAGTGGGCCGGATCTCGAATAATGATGAGTCTGAATACAGGCGGGAGATAGAGAACCTAGTGGAGTGGTGTAGCGACAACAATGTCTCCCTCAATGCCAGCAAAACTAAAGAGCTGGTAATTGACTTCAGGAAGCAAAGTACTGTACACACCCCTGTCAGCATCAACGGGGCCGAGGTGGAGATGGTTTGCAGTTTCAAATTCCTAGGGATGCACATCTCCAAAAATCTGTCCTGGTCCACCCACGTCGACGCTACCGCCAAGAAAGCACAACAGCGCCTATACTTCCTCAGGAAACTAAGGAAATTTGGCATGTCTACATTGACTCTTACCAACTTTTACAGACGCACCATAGAAAGCATCCTATTGGGCTGCATCACAACCTGGTATGGCAACTGCTCGGCCCAGGACCGCAAGGAACTTCAGAGAGTCGTGAACACCGCCCAGTCCATCACACAAACCTGCCTCCCATCCATTGACTCCATCTACACCTCCCGCTGCCTGGGGACAGCGGGCAGTATAATCAAAGATCCCTCCCACCCGGCTGACTCACTCTTCCAACTTCTTCCATCGGGCAGGAGATACAGAAGTCTGAGAACACGCACGAACAGACTCAAAAACAGCTTCTTCCCCACTGTCCCCAGACTCCTAAATGACCCTCTTATGGACTAACCTCATTAACACTACACCCTGTATGCTTCATCCGATGCCAGTGCTTATGTAGTTACATTGTGTATGTTGTGTTGCCCTATTATTTCTTTTCTTTTATTCCCTTTTCTTCTCATGTACTTAATGATCTGTTGAGCTGCTCGCAGTAAAATACTTTTCACCGTACCTCGGTACACGTGACAATAAACAAATCCAATCCAATCCAATGTACAGTTGCCGCTGGACAGTATGTCATCAATTATAGTGTGCCCTGGTTAATACATCTTTATTTACAGTGGTTCGTGGATAGTATTTCATTACTTTCAGTGTCCCTGGGCAATATATCAGGATTCACAGTGGTCCCTGGGTAGTATATCATTATTTACAGTGGTCCATGGTGTAGTATATCATTATTTGCAGTGGTCTCTGGGAAATATATCATTAATCACAGAAGTCCCTGGATAGTTTTTCATTATTTACAGTTGTCCCTGGGTAGTATATCATTATTTACAGTGGTCCATGGTGTGGTATATCTTTATTTGCAGTGGTCTCTGGGAAATATATCATTAATCACAGAAGTCCCTGTGTAGTTTTTCATTATGTACAGTGGTCCCTGGTTTGAATGTCATTATTTACAGTGATGACTGGTTAGTATATCATCCTTTACAGTGGTCCCTGTATAGTCTATCATTATTTTCAGTGATCCCTGGGTAGTATATATTTATTTACAGATGTCACTGGATAATATATAATTATTTACAGTGGTCGCAGGGTAGTATATCATTATTTGCAGTGGTCTCTGGGAAATATATCATTAATCACAGAAGTCCCTGGATAGTTTTTCATTATTTACAGTTGTCCCTGGGTAGTATATCATTATTTACAGTGGTCCATGGTGCAGTATATCATTATTTGCAGTGGTCTCTGGGAAATATATAATTAATCACAGTGGTCCCTGGGTAGTATATCATTATTTACAGTGGTCCATGGTGTAGTATATCATTATTTACAGTGGTCCCTGGGCAATATATCAGGAATCAAAGTGGTCCCTGGGTAGTATATCATTATTTACAGTGGTCCATGGTGTGGTATATCTTTATTTGCAATGGTCTCTGGGAAATATATCATTAATCACAGAAGTCCCTGTGTAGTTTTTCATTATGTACAGTGGTCCCTGGTTTGAATGTCATTATTTACAGTGATGACTGGTTAGTATATCATCCTTTACAGTGGTCCCTGTATAGTCTATCATTATTTTCAGTGATCCCTGGGTAGTATATATTTATTTACAGATGTCACTGGATAATATATAATTATTTACAGTGGTCGCAGGGTAGTATGTCATTATTTACAGTGGTCCCTGTGCAGAATATCATTATTTTCAATGGTCCCTGGGTAAAACATCATTGTTAACATTGGTCCCTGGGTAGTATATTAATAGTTACAGTCGTCCCTGTGTGGAATATAATTACTTACTGTGGTCCCTGGTAGTTTATTCTTATATACAGTGGTCCCTGGATTGTATATCAGTATTTACAGTTGTCCCTTGGTTATATATAATTATTTGCAGTGGTCTCTGGACGGTATATCATTATTTATAGTGATCCCAGGGCGGAATATCATTGTTTGCAGTGGTCCCTGGGCAGCATATCATTTTTTTCAGTGGTCGAAGAGTAGAATATCATTATTTAAAATGGTCCCTGGGTCGTATTCATTATTTACATTGGTCCCTGTTTGGTATATCATTATTTACAGTAGTCCCTGGGCAGTGCGTCATCATTTATAGTGTGCGCTGTGTAGTATATCATAATTTACAGTGGTCGCTGGTTAGTATAGCATTATTTTAAGTGGTCGCTGGGCAATATATCAATATTCACAGTGGTCCCTGGGTAGGATATTATTATTTACAGTGGTCTCTGGGTAGAATATCATTATTTACTGTGGCCACTGGGTCGTATGTCATTATTTACAGGGGTCCCTGGGTAGTATATCCATATCTACAATGGTCCCCGGGTAGTATATCGTCATTTACAGTGGTGCCTGGGTAGTATATCGTAATTTACTGTTTTGCCTGGGTAGTATATCATTATTTTGAGTGGTCCCTAGGTAGAATATCATTAATTCCAGTGGTGCCTGGGGAGAATATCATTATTTACTGTGGTCTCTGGGTAGTATCTCATTATTTACGGTGGTTTCTGGATAGTATCTCATCATTTACTGTGGTCCGTGGGGAGAATATCATTATTTACAGTAGTCTCTGGGTAGTATATCCGTATCTACAATGATCTCTGGGTAGAATATCATTATTTCCAGTGGTCCCTGTGTAGTATATCATTATTTACTGTGGTCCCTGGGTAGTATATCATTATTTACAATGGTCTCTGAGCGGTATATCAGTATCTACAATGGTCCCTGGGTATTATCTCATTATTTACTGTGGTCCCTGGGTAGAATATCATTATTTACAGTGGTCTCTGGGTAGTATATCCGTATATACAATGGTCCCTGTGTATTATCTCATTATTTGCAGTGGTCGCTGGGTAGAATATCATTATTTCCAATGTTCCCTGAGTGGTATATCAGTATCTACAATGGTCCCTGGGTATTATCTCATTATTTACTGTGGTCCCTGCGGAGAATATCATTAGTTACAGTGGTCTGTGGGTAGTATATCCGTATCTACAATGGTCCCTGGGTAGTATCTCATTATTTACTGTGGTCCCTGGGTTGTATATCATTATTTACAGTGGTCCCTTGGTTGCATGCCATTATTTACAGTGGTCCCTGGGTTGTACATCATTATTTACAGTGGTCCCTGGGTAGAATATCATTACTTACAGTGGTCCCTGGGTAGTACGTCATTATTTACAGTGGTCCCTGGGTAGTATATCATTATTTACAGTGGTTCCAGGGTAGAATATCATTATTTACAGTGGTCCCTGGGTAGAATATTATTATTTACAGTAGACCCTGTGTAGTACATCATTATTTACAGTGGTCCCTGGGTAGAATATCATTATTTACTGTGGTCCCTCGATAGTATATCAGTATCTACAATGGTCCCTGGGTAGTACATCATAATTTACAGTGGTTCCTGGATAGTATATCAGTATCTACAGTGGTCCCTGGGTAGCATATCATTATTTACTGTGGTCCCTGGATTGTATCTCATTATTTACAGTGGACTCTGGATGGTGTATCTTTAATTACAGTGTTCCCTCGGTAGTGTATCTTTATTTAGAGTTGTCACTGGATGGTATAACATTATTTACAGTGGTCCCAGGGTGTTCTATCATTATTTACCGTGAACCCTGGGTAGTATATCAGTAACTACAATGGTACCTGGGTAGTATATCATTATTTACACTGGTCCCTGGGTAGTATATCATTATTTAATACTGGTCACTGGGTAGTATATCATTATTTATTGAGGTCACTGTGAAGAATATGATTATTTACAGTGATTGCTGGGTAGAATATCATTATTTACAATGGTCCCAGGGGAGCATATCATTATTTAGCGTGATCCCTGGGTAGAATCTCATTATTTACAGTGGACTCTGGATGTTGTATCTTTAATTACAGTGGTCCCTCGGAAGTATATTTTTATTTAGATTTGTCACTGGATAGTATATCATTATTTACAGTGCTCCCAGGCTAGTATATAATAATTTATTGTGGTCCCTGTGAAGAATATGGTTATTTACAGTGGTCCCAGGGTAGTATATCATTATTTACAGTGGTCGTGGATAGTATATCATTATTTACATTGGCCTTGGGTAGGTATCATCATTTTCAGTGGTCACTGGATAGTATTTCATTATTTACAGTGGACTGTCGATGGTGTATCTTTAATTAGGGCAGCACGGTAGCATAGTGGTTAGCACGATTGCTTCACAGCTCCAGGGTCCCAGGTTCGATTCCGGCTTGGGTCACTGTCTGTACGGAGTCTGCACATCCTCCCCGTGTCTGCGTGGGTTTCCTCCGGGTGCTCCGGTTTCCTCCCACAGTCCAAAGGTGTGCAGGTTAGGTGGATTGGCCATGATAAATTGCCCTTAGTGTCCAAAATTGCCCATAGTGTTGGGTGGGGCTACTGTGTTATGTGGATAGGGTGGAGGTGTTGACCTTGGGTAGGGTGCTCTTTCCAAGAGCCGGTACAGACTCGATGGGCCGAATGGCCTCCTTCTGCACTGTAAATTCTATGATATTTATTGGCAGTGGTCCCTGGGTAGTATTTCATGAGTGACAGCTGTCCCTCGCAGTATATCATCATTTTCAGTGGTCACTGGATAGTATTTTATTAGTGACAGCTGTCCCTCGCAGTATATCATTATTTACAGTGGTCACTGGATAGTATTTCATTAGTGACAGTGGTCCCTCGGCAGTATATCATTATTTACAGTGGTCCCTATGTAGTATATCATTATTTGCAGTGGTCCCTGGGTCGAATATCAGTATCTACACTGGTCCCTGGGCCGTTTGTTATTACTTACAGTGTTCCCTGGGGTGTATATCATTATTTACATTGAACCGTGGAAAGTATATCATTATTTACAGTGGTCACTGGGTAGTATACCATTATCTACAGTAGTCCCTGGATAGTAAATCACTACGTCATCAATTATAGTGTGCACTGTGCAGTACATCTTGATTCACAGTGGTCCATGGGCAGTGTATCATTATTTACAGTGGTCCCTGGGCAATATATAATTAAGCACAGTGGTCCCTGGGCAGTATATCATTATTTGCAGTGGTCCCTGGGAAGTATATCATTATTCACAGTGGTCCCTGGGTAGTATATCATCCTTTACAGTGGTACCTGGATTGTATATCATTATTTGCAGTTGTCCCTTGGCTATATATAATTATTTGCAGTGGTCTCTGGACGGTATATCATTATTTATAGTGGTCCCTGGGTAACATCATTATTTACAGTGGACCCAGTGCAGTGTAGTATTATCTACAGTGGTCCCAGAGTGATACATCATGATTTACAGTGGTCCCTGGACATTATGTCATCATTTATAGTGTGCCCGGTGTAGTACCTCTTAATTGACAGTGGACTCGGGATAGTATTTCATTATTGACAGTCGTCCCAGGGTAGTATATCATTATTTACAGTGGTCTCTGGGAAATACATCATTATTTACAGTGGTCCCTGGATACTATATCATTATTTACAGTGGTCCCTGTGTAGTATGTCATTATTTACAGTGGTCACTGGGTAGTATATCATTATTTACAGTGGTTCCTGTGTAGTATATCATTATTTACAGTGGTCCCTGTGTAGTATGTCATTATTTACCGTGGTCACTGGGTAATATATCATTATTTCCAGTGGTTTCTGTGTAGTATATCATTATTTACAGTGGTCCCTGTGTAGTATGTCATTATTTACCGTGGTCACTGGGTAGTATATCATTATTTACAGTGGTTCCTGTGTAGTATATCATCATTTTCAGTGGTCACTGGATAGTATTTCATTAGTGACAGTGCACCCTATGTAGTATATCATTATTTGCAGAGCTCTCTGATTAGAATATTAATATTTTCAGTGGTCCCTGGGTAGTATAACATTGTTTACAGTGGTCCCTGGGGAGACTATCATTATTTACAGTGGTCCCTGGGTAGAATATCATTATTTACACTGGTCCCTGGGTAGAATATCATTATTTACAGTGGTTCCTGTGTAGAATATCATTATTTACAGTGGTTCCCTGGGTCGAATATCATTATCTACACTGGTCCCTGGGCCGTTTATTATTACTTACAGAGGTCCCTGGGTAGTATATGAATATTTTAAGTGGTCCCTGGGGTGTATATCATTATTTACATTGAACCGTGGAACGTATATCATTATTTACAGTGGTCACTGGGCAGTATACCATAATATACAGTAGTCCCTGAGTAGTATATCATTATTTACAGTTGTCCCTGGATATTGTATCATTTTTTACAGTAGTCCCTGGATAGTAAATCATTATTTACAGTTGTCACTATGTAGAATATCATTATTTACTGTGGTCCCTGGGTAGAATATCATTATTTACCATGGTCCCTGGGTCGAATATCATTATCTACACTGGTCCCCGGGCCGTTTGTTATTACTTACAGAGGTCCCTGGGTAGTATATGAATATTTACAGTGGTCCCTGGGTAGTATATCATTTTTTACAGTAGTCCCTGGATAGTACATTATTATTTACAGTTGTCACTATGTAGTATATCAGTATTTACAGTGGTCCCTGGGCAGTATGCCATTATATACAGTAGTCTCTGGGTAGTACATCATTATTTACAGTTGTCCCTGGATAGTATATCATTTTTTACAGTAGTCCCTGGATAGTAAATCATTATTTACAGTTGTCACTATGTAGTATATCATTATTTACAGTGGTCCCTGGGGAGTATATCATTATTTACAGTGGACCCTGGGTAGCAAATCATAATTTACAGTGGTCCCTGGATAGTATATCATTATTTACAGTGGGCCCTAGGTTGTATATAATTATTTACAGTGGGCCCCGGTAGTGTTTCATTATATACAGGGATCCCTGTGCAGTACATCATTATTTGCAGTGGTCTCTGAGCAGAATATCATAATTTACAGTTGTCCCTTGGTAGTATATCATTATTTACAGTGGTCCCTGGGTAGTATATCATTATTTACAGGGATCCCTGTGCAGTACATCATTATTTGCAGTGGTCCCTGAGCAGTATATCATAATTTACAGTTGTCCCTGGGTAGTATATCATTATTTACAGTGTCCCTGGTGTGTATATCATTATTTACAGTGGTCCCTGGGTAGTATATCATAATTTACAGTAGTGCCTGGGGAGTATATAATTATTTACAGTGGTCCCTGGGCAGTCTGTCATTATTTACAGTGGTCCCTGTGTAGAATATCATTATTTACAGTGGTCCCTAGGTAGTATCTCATTATTTACAGTGGTCCCTGGGCAGTATATCATAATTTACTGTGGTCCCTTAGTGGTATATCATTATTTAAAGTGGGTCCTTGGTAGAATACCATTATTTACAGTGGTCCCTGGATTGTATATACTTATTTACAGTTGTCCCTTGGTGATAAAAATTATTTGCAGTGGTCTCCGGACGGTATATCATTATTTTTAGTGGTCCCCTCCTCCAGCAGCGGTGTCCCCCTCCCCCTTCCCCAGCAGCCGCGGTCCCCCTCCCCCTCCACCAGCAGCCGCGGTCCCCCTCCCCCTCCCCAGCAGCCGCGGTCCCCCTCCCCCTCCCCCAGCAGCCGCGGTCTCCCTCCGCCAGCAGCCGCGGTCCCCCTCCCCTCCCCCAGCAGCCGCGATCCCCCTCCCCCAGCAGCCGCGATCCCCCTCCCCCAGCAGCCGCGGTCCCCCTCCCCTCCCCCAGCAGCCACTGTCCCCCCTCCCCCCCTCCCCCAGCAGCCGCGCTCCCCTGCCTACCCCAGCAGCCGTGGTCCTCTCCCCCTCCCCAGCAGCCACGGACCCCCTCCCCCCCACACCAGCAGCCGCGGTCCCCTACCCCTACCCCAGCAGCCGCGGTCCCCCTCCCCTCCACGAGCAGCCGCGGTCCCCCTCCCCCAGCAGCAGCGGCCCCCATCCCCCAGCAGCCGCGGTCCCCCTCCCCCAGCAGCCGCGGTCCCCCTCCCCCTCCCCCAGCAGCCGCGGTCCCCCTCCCCTCCCCCAGCAGCCGCGGTCCCCCTCCCCCAGCAGCCGCGGTCCCGCTCCCCCAGCAGCCGCGGTCCCCCTCCCCAGCAGCCGCGGTCCCCCTCCCCCAGCAGCCGCGGTCCCCCTCCCCCAGCAGCCGCGGTCCCCCTCCCCCAGCAGCCGCGGTCCCCCTCCCCCAGCAGCCGCGGTCCCCCTCCCCAGCAGCCGCGGTCCCCCTCCCCCAGCAGCCGCGGTCCCCTCCCCCAGCAGCCGCGGTCCCCCTCCCCCAGCAGCCGCGGTCCCCCTCCTCCAGCAGCCGCGGTCCCCCTCCCCCAGCAGCCGCGGTCCCCCTCCCCCAGCAGCATTGTCTCGGGTCGGACAGTTGGATGGTGCTGTTTATTTGATGTCTATATAATGTTTATTTGGGTATGTTTTCCCTGAGATTGCCTGTCCTGCCCGCTCTTCCCGCGGGCAGGGTGAGGCAGCGCCCGCCGCTGGCATCGGCCTGGAGCTGGGACACAACAAAGCAAAACAGACCAGAAGTAACTGATGGACAAAACAAAATGTGGGGAGTGCCCCAAACCGCGGGTGGAGCACAGCCCCAACAGAACAGGAACAGAGACCAAACCTCACCCAATACCCGCCCAATGAAAGTGTGAGAATGGGGGTCGGTCCGGCAGCCCACCCCCTGCGGGGCCCAGCCAGCCCGGAAAGCTTCGAGTGTGCCCGTGGGCAGCGCCTGCCCCCGCTCCAGGGACCCCCGGCCGCCACCCAGCCCTTCCCACGGCACCCACAGCCCGGCACTCCGCCACCCAGCCCTGCCCACGGCACCCACAGCCCTCCGCCACCCAGCCCTGCCCACGGCACCCACAGCCCGGCCCTCCGCCACCCAGCCCTTCCCACGGCACCCACAGCCCGGCCCTCCGCCACCCAGCCCTTCCCACGGCACCCACCGCCCTCCGCCACCCAGCCCTTCTCACGGCACCCACAGCCCTCCGCCACCCAGCCCTTCCCACGGCACCCACAGCCCGGCCCACCCAGCCCTTCCCCCGGCACCCACCGCCCTCCGCCACCCAGCCCTTCCCACGGCACCCACAGCCCTCCGCCACCCAGCCCTTCTCACGGCACCCACAGCCCTCCGCCACCCAGCCCTGCCCACGGCACCCACAGCCCGGCCCTCCGCCACCCAGCCCTGCCCACGGCACCCACAGCCCTCCCCACCCAGCCCTTCCCACGGCACCCACAGCCCTCCCCACCCAGCCCTGCCCACGGCACCCACCGCCCTCCGCCACCCAGCCCTGCCCACGGCACCCACAGCCCTCCGCCACCCAGCCCTTCCCACGGCACCCACAGCCCTCCGCCACCCAGCCCTTCCCACGGCACCCACAGCCCTCCGCCACCCAGCCCTTCCCACGGCACCCACCGCCCTCCGCCACCCAGCCCTTCCCACGGCACCCACCGCCCGGCCCTCCCCCACCCAGCCCTTCCCACGGCACCCACAGCCCTCCCCACCCAGCCCTTCCCACGGCACCCACAGCCCGGCCCTCCCCCACCCAGCCCTTCACACGGCACCCACAGCCCGGCCCTCCGCCACCCAGCCCTTCTCACGGCACCCACAGCCCGGCCCTCCGCCACCCAGCCCTGCCCACGGCACCCACAGCCCTCCCCACCCAGCCCTGCCCACGGCACCCACAGCCCTCCGCCACCCAGCCCTTCCCACGGCACCCACCGCCCTCCGCCACCCAGCCCTTCCCACGGCACCCACAGCCCTCCGCCACCCAGCCCTTCCCACGGCACCCACAGCCCTCCATCACCCAGCCCTGCCCACGGCACCCACAGCCCTCCGCCACCCAGCCCTGCCCACGGCACCCACAGCCCTCCGCCACCCAGCCCTGCCCACGGCACCCACCGCCCTCCGCTCCGCCAGCCACCCGAATGGAGATTGGCGGGGGTGCGGATTCCTGAGCAGCGCCTCCCTTACGACAGCCGCCACTCCTGACGGGGGAGAGCTGCGGCGCCTGGAGACCGTGTTCCAGACTTTGAGGAGGTCCTGGTACAAGACGGGCAGCGCCAACAGAGAGTTCCGAAGACCCTGCTGGTCCACAGACAGGAGCCGCACGTCGTAGTTCAGGCCGAGCCCCTGGGGGGAGAAATCCGTCGCCAGGGCCCCACCGTGGAGGAGGCTCAGCGTACAGGTAACGCTGCAGAGTCTGAGGGTGGAAAGTGGCAGTCTGGGTGCGGAGGCACACCAGCGCCTGACCGCCCTCCGCCATCGGGAGACTCCAGACCTCCGCAGCGACCCCGTGCAGTCGATTGTCCCGGAGGAACCGAAGCCGGGCTCTCTGGATGGTGGGACAAAGCCAGGGGGGGGAGTCAGTGACCAGCCGGGACCACAGCATGGAGGCGATCAGCTGGTTTATGACGAGAACTCGGCCCCTGTGGGACAGCACTCGGAGCCGTCCTGTCCAGCGTCCCAGGCCAGCGGTGACCTGGGTCTCCAGCTCCTGCCCGTTCGCCGGCCAGGCTCCCTCTGCCGGGCAAAGATGGACTCCCAGGTCGAGGCTGTTGGTCCGACTCCAGCTGAAGGGCCCGAGCTCCTCCGGGAGGGGGGTCCACCTGCCACGGACCGACCAGGAGTCCGGAACATTTGGCCCAGTTGATCCGTGCGGAGGACGCGGCGGAGTAGACAGCTTGGCTCTCTCGCATCCTCCGGGGGTCCCCGGGGTCAGTGACCATGAGGAACACGGCATCAGCGTCCGCCGAGAGGACCACCCCCCCGTCCGGCTCGCGCAGAACCAGCCCCGTGAACCTCCTCCGCAGGAGGCACAGGAAAGGCCCCAGGCAGAGGGAATAATGTTGACCGGACAGGGGGCAGCCCTGACGCACTCCTCTCCCAAAGCGAAGGGGCGCCGTCAGGGACCCGTTAACCTTAATCAGACTCTCCGAGGCGGCGGACAGTAACCGGATCCGGGCCACAAAATACCACCCGAACCCGACAGCTCGCAGAGTCCCGAGCAAATCCCCGGGCCCCACCCTGTCGAACGCCTTCTCCTGGTCAAGAGACAGGGAGGCGCTCGACATACCAGTCCTCTGGGTAAAGTGAATAATGTCCCGGGCCAGGTGGATATTGTTGTAGATTGTGCGGTCCGGGACTGTGTAGGACTGGTCAGGGTGGACATGTGGTTCAGCTCGGGGCCAAGGCGTAAACACAGCACCTTGGCGAAGATTTTATAGTCCGTGCTGAGGAGGGAGACCGGTCGCCAGGTCTTAAGTCGGCGGAGATCCCCCTTCTTGGGCAGCAGGGCAACGACGGCCCTGCGCCACGAAAGGGGCATCTCCCCGGTCGCGGTACATTCCCCCAGGACCCCCGCGTAGTCGCTCCCCAGGACGTCCCAGCATGCCCTGAAGAACTCCACGGTCAGCCCGTCCAGCCCTGGGGATTTGCCCCGTGAGAGGCTGTCCAGGGCGCCGGTCAGCTCTTGGAGGTTGATGGCATTATCGAGCTTCCCGGCGCCCTCCGGGCCCACCTGCGGCAGGTCCTCCCACAGAACTCTGCAAGCGTCCTCGCTGGACGGACCCGGAGAGAAGAGGTCGGAGTAAAAATCCCTGATCAGGGTCCTGACCCCCTCCGGATCCGAGACGAGGGACCGGTCGTCGGCCAGCAGCGTAGAAACCTGCCGACGGGCCCCGCGTCCTCTTTCCAGCGAGTAGAAGAAGCGGGAGCCGCGGTCCATGTCCGTTAGGAGACGGATCCGCGACCTCACGTACGTGCCGCGGGACCCGGCCAGTTGCAGGTCCCGCAGTGCGCCCCTCTTCTCCCTGTTCACCAGCCCCAGGGCCGGGCCTCATCGGGCTGAGCGAGACGTGACTCCAGATCGAGGAGTTCCTCAGCCAGGTTGGCGATCGTGGAGTTCCGCCCCGCCGAAGACCCCTTCGTGTACCCCTGACAGAAGGCACGGATCTGGGCCTTGCCCACATCCCACCGTAGCCTCAAGGAGGGGAAGTCACCCCGCTCCCTTCTCCAGCCGGCCCAGAAACGGCAGAACCAGTCCAGGAACCGCTCGCCCTCCAGCAGCAGGTTGTTAAAGTGCCAGTACGCGGACCGTGTCTGAGCGCGGGACGGGGCGAGACCCGCCCACACCAGGTGGTGATCGGAGCTCGGCACCTGCTCCATGGAGGCCGTCGGAACGCTGGGCAAGTACGTCTTGGAAATGTAAAGACGGTCGATGATGGACGCTCTGAACGGGGGCCGCACAGAGGTGCGCACCCGCAATTCAGGATGGAGAGTCCGCCAGACATCCACCAAGTCAAAGGACCTAACCAGGTCCCTCAACTTCACCACCGCCGATCGGCGCTGGACTTCACCACGGTCCTTGTCCTTGAGGGTGCAATTAAAATCCCCTCCGAGGACGATGCACTCTGTTTTTGAAAACTCACCACTATTCTTAGAATTCCCCCTCTACCAAAAAGAGCCGAGATTCTAAATGGTGATCAGGATTCTCACTCCCGACTCCGATGCAAGCTTCAGTGGGTGCTATTCAGGTCAAACTATATTTTCAAGTTATCCCCCGGTATAACCCATACCTTCACCGAAGATTTCATCTACTTCCCACTTAGTACCATCGATCCTGGGACCCGCATTGCTAAGTAAGTAAAGTAGACTTTGGAATAACCACTATTTCAGGTTAAATTAAGTTATTTTCTTATTATATATTTTTCTTTTAAAAGCTGCAAATACTTTCTTTACAGAAAGGAAAAAGACCTTGCTTCTGGGTCCTTCTGGGTGGTTGAATGGACCTTCAGGCCCACCTTCACAATCAATCTTCTTTTTAAAGTCTGGTCTTCTTTAGATGTAATCGCTGATGAGCTCGGTTGCTGTGTCCTGTCTTTCCCATGTACCGAGCTGTGAGAGCTGACTCTGCTGGCTGTCTCTGAGCTGACATAGAGCTGACTCTTTAAATTCTAGTCTTCCTGAGATGTATCAGCTGTTTTAGCTCGGCTGCTATGCCTTGTCTTTCCCATGGCCGAGCTGACTGTAATCTGACTCTGAGCTGCTTGTTTCTTCTCTGCTTCTCTCTCTCCCTCCCTCTGAGTTCTGGTTCTGGTTCTGGTAGTTCCTGCCCTGGTCTCTGGGTTTACATATTTTTCTAACAGTTATCTAATTTTTATGACTATATCATAAAGTAACTTATTTCACTTTGATTATAAAAAGTATCTTTGATCTAAACTTTCTAATCCAACTAAGTATTCATTTTGACATAACTGCATCTCAGAGATCTGATTACAGTGTTTCCTTTGTGATGATCAAAATGCTTTGGTTTCAAGAGGTGTTATTTTAATTCCTGTCATTTCTGTAGTTTTATTTTCCAATTGTGTCCTCAGCTCATAATTTTGACTTTGATTTTGGCTTTGAATTATGTTTCTCGTAGACTGATAGTCTCCAGTTTTCTTTAATTTACTGGTTTAGCAAATTTTCACACCTAGAATTATCACCAAATTCAACTGAACCTCATCCTTTTTTCCAGCTGCTAACTAAGACAGTTACTTTCAATGAAGGTGTGGGCCATTATTTTTGGCTTCATTCAAAATCCTGTTTGTCTTGTTTCTAAGCCTGCTTGACCAAGGCTATCTGCATTTTGCAATCCTCTCCTGGCAGCTGCTGTTCACCCTTTGTGGGATCTTTCCCTGTATCCTCTCATGTTTCTCCCAGACCAGATATTGCCAGACTCCAATGTTTCAAATGACACATCTTTCCATATTTTCAATGACTCCCCGTCTTGACATTTGAAACAAACTACACCATTTGGTCAATTATCCCCCCCCCCCGCCATCTAATTGTACTGATGAACATTTATCCCCAACCTTTCTCATTTGTATGTACATGTTTTGTGATTTTAAATTGTGCATCGAGATCAATTTGTAAATGTATCCATATCACAGACCAGTGTCTTTTTTCGTTCTTTCCTCAAGTCCAATTACGGTGAACCATAGCCGTAGCCGCTCAGGAAGGTTACACAATAGCTATATCCGGGTTCCACTACCTCCAAAGCAGTTTAATTCCTTGGGGTAGCAGCACCGTAGTAGCTTCCTCATGCCCCTTAGAAACAGCACACAACTCAGTCCATCAGTAACCAAAAAGGCCATTTGTCCATCACTGGCTGTTTCGTGTCCATTTTTCCGTCATCCAAATTGCTTACCGTTTTTCATCGGAATGGTAAATTATGACATCATGTACCACCCACTGATTCCCTCGCTTCATTAATTTAAAAGATTCAATTGATCCTGCTTCTAACCCTGACTTCCCCACATGAATGTCTAATACTGTTCTGAACCATGTATGTCTGCCAGCCCCTGGTGTACAGGAGAGAATATCATTCTGACAAACTTCCTTCAAATCCCCTTCGTCTGTTATCATTTCCCTTACAACATTTGCAATACAATATGCCGACAGTATTCGCAAAACCGCATTGAACTGTCACTTTTTCCAAATAAATTCTCCCTATTGTTAAATACACAGTAAAAAAAAAATGAAGTCTTATCTTAACACATTACCCATCACCTAACTACACAAATAGACCGTGTGTTACAACTTTACATAATTGCAACTGTTATCACAATTTCAATACGAAAAATAAAGTACAATATCGACACATCCCTTCGTGGCTTTGGAACTAATAGTCATTGCATACTAAATATGGCGTGTTAACAACATCAATATTATTTGTGATGTTCTATGCAGTTAAATCAAGAAAGCACACTAAACTACCACTATTCCCCCTCTATTAAAACATTCACACAGTTTTGAAATGCTGATCAAGTTCTCTAACGGCACACATACCCCCATGATCATACATACATAACAGTGCCTAACAATTGACATGACATTTCTTCCTTAATAATGTTTACAGCTCGACAATGCAATATTGTTTGCTGCATTGGTAATAATTTCCCCCCCTTGGCATCAAGCTCCAAACATGTTTAAACTATTGTTGTTTATCAGATTGGGGTTCCTCGTCAGTCGCTGCTGTCTGCCGAGACCCTTAATAACTCCACCACATAGTACATACCCCATGGAGACCGCAGATCATCCATCAGCTGATGTTCAGTTAGAGATGTCTGACCGGAGGGTTCACTGTTCAGTAATAATTTGAAATTTTGATGTGTTTCCAACCCGTAAAGTTTTCCTTCGGGCTCTGTCATTTAATTCCCTCAAATATGTAGGCGATTGTATCATTAGATTCCCCCCCCCAATCCTGTCTAAAACATTCCTTTCTGGAGTGCAGTTCTCTTCCTTCTTGTGAACTGGTTTGTCTGTTATTTTTTTTCCACCTGAAAAATCAAATGAGCAGGTCAAGGGTGGAGAGGGCCCTATTCTTTAATTAGTACTTTCTATCTTCGTTTGAACACTCCCGAAGTGCCCTCTCCAGGACTTCCGGATTTCTTTTGCCACCATTTCTTTTATCTCTTTTCTTTTTTTTTTGTACTCGTTTATTTTCCTTATCATTGATGTACATCACACAATGAAGGGCTGTTAAGCCTCCTCCTTCTGTCATTGCACCCCTGAGTGAGATTCGAAGAATCTCAAACTCCTACCCTTTTGCTCACTCTGATCCAATCTGTCGAAACCTTACCCTGATACATTCCTGATATTGCTACTGCGTTTACTTCACTTACTTTATTTTGATTACACCGGATTTTTATGAAGGTAAGTTCCAAACATGACATTTTAACTTCATGATCTGTCCAATCAATGGTGCTAACGGGTTTTAATTCACTGTCTTCCCACCAATTGGGTCATGTGTTTTAATTGTGATATAATTTCTTTTGCTCCAGACACCATGCTTCTCTAAGTAAACTGTATGTTTACCCAGATTCTGAACAAACTTGTCTTCACATTTTACAGCTTCACTGATTATTTTCCCTGCAGTTTTAGTTGGTAGCTTCACCCAAACTTCCTCTGTGTTATCAATTGTTTTAATATCTTAATTTTACCTGCATCTATTTTTATCAAATCTTTTCCTGCCATCAGATTCTCTTTTCCTTATACTGCAAGTAATTCTCTTAATCTAACTTTTGATCCAAAATCTTTATTCTCTAAATCTTCTTCTTCAATGTATTTATCATTCTAAACATGATTATTATTGCTGGTGACATTCTTGTGCTGCTCGGGCACTAGGACCCTGCGGAGCTATGCAGTGTCAATTTCAACGCTCAGTTTCAAAGCCTGCCAGCAGCTGACTGCTGCCCAGTACAAACTTTTTATCTGTTTATTCTGAGACCAATTTAACTCTGAACATACTGATTTATCACCTCATAATACTGATCACATTTCTACCTGCCATTTATAACTTTTAATTGATGTGAAACTCGGTTTTGCAAAATACAACATGTTTTTAAAAATACAAACACCAAAGGAAATTCACAATTCCGTATTAGACATACACACACTCATTCATCCGCTCAGATCTTGGACCTCTACTTTGTAGGGTTTCACAAACCCTTATTGAACACGCACGCACGTTTATAAACTGAGATCTTGGACCTCTGTTCAGTGGGGTTTTAGTTACTTTTAACAAAAATTGAGACCCCCTCCATGCTGATAAAGTTTCACTTATGCAGGAGTTTTTTGCCTCTATTAATTTCTTCCACTCTGGTTCATTGCTTCAACTCTCTTGACCGTGTTTCAGAGCAAGAGGATTATTCTAATTGCCATTTTTCGGAATTCTAAGTTCTGTTCCTGGTTGTCCCTTTCAGTTGCAATCTGAAATTAAGGTTAGGTGCCCTTTCTGGGCCCTACCCAAGGCTAACTAAGGCACTATCTTCCTGTTTTAGTTAATGGCCGATTGGTTATTGGTCTCTAAAGATTCTAGGCGTCCTCTATTTCTTTAGGATTTAACCTCACAATCTGCCTTACTCTAAGGATGATTTATTTTTTGACCTCCTTTTACCAGTAATGGATGCAAGATTTTTAGTGCTGTCAACAAGATGACTTGCAGACTTTTTCTCAGGGTCAGCATCTGCTAATTTGCTGATTTCACACCCAACCTGAGTTTTATGTCCCCTCGATCCACAGAATATCTTTGCAGAAATCAATCACATGACTTTCCAGAGTCTGACTCACAATCGACCAGAAACTTCTAATATTCCAGCCTTTGTGCCGGTTAGAAACTTCTCATATTCCAACCGTTTGTTGGGAACTAGAAACTTCTAATATTCAAGCCCCCTCTGCTGATGTAGAAACTTCTATTATTCTAGCCTCGTTTTACCTAGAAACTTCTAGTATTCTAGGTCTCCACGCTGGATGCCATGGAGAAAGCAAAACAACCGGCTGGGCGCAATTCTCACGGTGTTAACACGACGGCTGCCATGTGGAAAATAAAGCAACCCATTCGGCGTAATTGGCAGGGTTTTAATTAAAACGTTGGGCGCCATGTTTTTGAAAACTCACCACTATTCTTAGAAGTCCCCCTATACCAAAAAGGGGCGACATTCTAAATGGTGATCAGGGATTCTCACTCCGCGACTCCGATGCAAGCTTCAGTGGGTGCTATTCAGGTCAAACTATGTTTTCTAGTTATCCCCGGTATAACTCATGCCTTCGCCGAAGATTTCATCTACTTACCACTTAGTACCATCGATCCTGGGTCCCGCATTGCTAAGTAAGTAAAGTAGACTTTGGAATACCACTATTTCAGGTTAAATTAAGTTATTTTATTATTATATGTTTTCTTTTAAAAGCTGCAAATACTTTCTTTACAGAAAGGAAAAAGACCTTGCTTCTGGGTCCTTCTGGGTGGTTGAAGGGACCTTCAGGCCCACCTTGACAATCAATCTTCTTTATAAAGTCTGGTCTTCTTTAGATGTAATCGCTGATGAGCTCGGTTGCTGTGTCCTGTCTTTCCCATGTACCGAGCTGTGAGAGCCGGCTCTGCTGGCTATCTCTGAGCTGACTCTTTAAATTCTAGTCTTCCTGAGATGTATTAGCTGTTTTAGCTCGGCTGCTATGCCTTGTCTTTTGCAATGGCCGAGCTGACTGTAATCTGACTCTGAGCTGCTTGTTTCTTCTCTGCTTCTCTCTCTCCCTCCCTCTGAGTTCTGGTTCTGGTTCTGGTAGTTCCTGCCCTGGTCTCTGGGTTTATATATTTTTCTAACAGTTATCTAGCTTTTATGATTTTATTGTAAAGTAACTTATTTCACTTTGATTGTAAAAAGTATCTTTGATCTAAACTTTCTAATCCAACTACGTATTCATTTTGACATAACTTCATCTCATAGATCAGATTACATTGTTTCCTTTGTGATTATCAAAATGCTTTGGTTTCAAGAGGTGTTTCTTTTAATTCCTGTCATTTCTGTAGTTTTATTTTCCAATTGTGTCCTCAGCTCATAATTTTGACTTTGATTTTGGCTTTGAATTATGTTTCTCGTAGACATAGTCTCCAGTTTTCTTTAATTTACCTGGTTTAGCAAATTTTCACACCTCGAATTATCACCAAATTCAACTGAACCTCATCCTTTTTTCCAGCTGCTAACTAAGACAGTTACTTTCAATGAAGGTGTGGGCCATTGTTTTTGGCTTCATTCAAAATCCTATTTGTCTTGCTTGCTGAGCCTGCTTGAGCAAGGCTATCTGCATTTTACAATCCTCTCCTGGCAGCTGCTGTTCACCCTTTGTGGGATCTTTCCCTGTATCCTCTCTTGTTTCTCCCAGACCAGATATTGCCAGACGTCCATGTTTCAAATGACACATCTTTCCATATTTTCAATAACAACTCTCCCACCGGGATGGTGCCGAGAAGAGTGGACACCTTTTGGAAGAAAGTCGCCTGCTGCGGTCCGGCCACGGGAGCGGATACATTTACAAAGTGAACCACCGCTGCCCCGAAACGGGCCGTTAGGTGCAGCAGACGGCCTGGCACCGGCTCCTTGACCCCCAAGATCTCCGGCTGAAAATGTGGAGCCAACAAGATAGCCACCCCGCCCGAACGTGGGCCCAGGTGACTCATGAAGACTCCTCCTTGCCCCTCCAGGGTCCCCTGAGCTTCGTCACCCGGATGGTCTGGGTTTCCTGCAGGAAGCACACCCCGTACTTTCCGTCCCGGAGGATAGACAAGAACTGGAACCGGTGGTGCGCGTGGCTGCTGCCGTTGATGTTGAGGCTGGCCATGGTTACCTCCATGTCAGTAGTATTGTCTGTCCGTCTCAAACACCTTCAGTGCTCAGAGGGAGGGCCCCCTCCACTCCCTCAGGAGTCCCACAAGGAACTGAGCAGCTTGGCGCTGCATCTCCTGGTCTTGATCGAACTCCCGGGCCTCTCTGACATAGGCCCGGGCGGGGCCAAGGAGCAGCCCCAGATTTCCCCAGCTGTCCAGGGCCAGCCGCACACAGTCCGAGTGACCATGGTGCGTTCCCAGAAATGTTGGGAGTTCCGCAGGGGGGACGAGGGGAGACTCGGTGCCGGGTGTGAGGGTGCCCTCTGCCTCACTGCAGAGCGCGTCTAAATCCTCCTCCTCACCCGCCACCGAGCAGCCTTCCTCCTCCGAACGGTCACCTCCCGAGCTCGAGTCCCCCGCCACATGGAGTATGGCGGGCGGCACGGACCCACCGGCTAACCCTTGGCCCGAGTCGACCCCACACCCCAGGGTCGTCCTCAGGCAGGTCCCTCGCAGGCTCCTCCCGCGGCTCAGAGCCCGTGAACGGCTCATCCACCCACGCCGGCGAATCCGGGACCTCGGAGAGGCCCCCCGGAAACATGTCCGGCTTGAAAACAGGGCTCTCCGGCGTAGCCCGCCCGGGTATAGTGGGGGGGGGGAGCCTTCCCCATCCTCCCCCGTCCACGGCCCACAGCGGCACGATGAGCGGTCGCTGCTGCTGCCGGCCCCGGCGATGGTGAAGAGGAGGTGTCCGGGGAGGAAACTTGCACCGGGCGGGACGGGCCCCCAGGGGCTTCGTCTCCGCTCGACCCCGGGTCCTCCTGCTCGGGGGGCGACAGCAGCTCGAGTGGCTCGGGGGCCTCGGAGCCCCCCCCCCCCCCGGCCTTGTTTCTCTTCATTGTGTGCCCCGGGCCAGGCGTCAGGGGGATGGGCACCAACACGGGAGAGATGGGGCAGGAGGAGCTCGGTGGGGAGGGAGGGCGGGACGTTTGATAGAACAACACGTTCTGCGGTGGCCTCCAGCGTCTCCACCGCCACGTGTGTCCCGCCCACAGTGAGCCCCCTTTCCAGGGCCCGGTGGGCCGCCTGCTCGGCCCGCAGGAAGAACCCGGCCTTGCCGTACATCCGCGAGGCGGCTACGATGGCCGAGGGGCCGACAGCCCCGCCCATCGCACGGGTGCCCGCCTCAATGGTCATGGTAGGGTGGGCATAGCACTTCACCCCCAGCTGCCGCATGAGCAGGCGGGAGGACGAGGGCACCGCGGGGGCAGCGGAGCGACGGGAGGCTGCCGCCCCCACATAATGTCTTGTCCGCCCTGCCCCCGGCAGTGGAGGATGCCCCCGAGGTGCTGGCCAGAGGGGTGGGAGGACAGGAGGCCGGGCCTGCAGCCCTGGATGGTCCCACTCCCACCTCAGGCAGAGGGGTGGGAGGAAAGGAGGCCGGGCCTGCAGCCCTGGATGGTCCCACTCCCACCTCAGGCAGAGGGGTGGGAGGACAGGAGGCCGGGCCTGCAACCCTCGATGGTCCCTGTCCCACCTCAGGCAGACGGGTGGGAGGACAGGAGGCCGGGCCTGCAGCCCTGGATGGTCCCTGTCCCACCTCAGGCAGAGGGGTGGGAGGACAGGAGGCCGGGCCTGCAACCCTCGATGGTCCCAGTCCCAACTCAGGCAGAGGGGTGGGAGGACAGGAGGCCGGGCCTGCAGCCCTGGATGGTCCCACTCCCACCTCAGGCAGAGGGGTGGGAGGAAAGGAGGCCGGGCCTGCAGCCCTGGATGGTCCCACTCCCACCTCAGGCAGAGGGGTGGGAGGACAGGAGGCCGGGCCTGCAACCCTCGATGGTCCCTGTCCCACCTCAGGCAGACGGGTGGGAGGACAGGAGGCCGGGCCTGCAGCCCTGGATGGTCCCTGTCCCACCTCAGGCAGAGGGGTGGGAGGACAGGAGGCCGGGCCTGCAACCCTCGATGGTCCCAGTCCCAACTCAGGCAGAGGGGTGGGAGGACAGGAGGCCGGGCCTGCAGCCCTGGATGGTCCCACTCCCACCTCAGGCAGACGGGTGGGAGGACAGGAGGCCGGGCCTGCAACCCTCGATGGTCCCAGTCCCAACTCAGGCAGAGGGGTGGGAGGACAGGAGGCCGGGCCTGCAACCCTCGATGGTCCCAGTCCCAACTCAGGCAGAGGGGTGGGAGGACAGGAGGCCGGGCCTGCAACCCTCGATGGTCCCAGTCCCAACTCAGGCAGAGGGGTGGGAGGACAGGAGGCCGGGCCTGCAGCCCTGGATGGTCCCACTCGCACCTCAGGCAGAGGGGTGGGAGGACAGGAGGCTGGGCCTGCAGCCCTGGATGGTCCCAGTCCCAACTCAGGCAGAGGGGTGGGAGGACAGGAGGCCGGGCCTGCAGCCCTGGATGGTCCCAGTCCCACCTCAGGCAGAGGGGGGAGGAGGACAGGAGGCTGGGCCTGCAGCCCTGGATGGTCCCACTCCCACCTCTGGCAGAGGGGTGGGAGGACAGGAGGCCGGGCCTGCCGCGCTGGATGGTCCCACCTCAGGCAGAGGGGTGGGAGGACAGGAGGCCGGGCCTGCAGCCCTGGATGGTCCCGCTCCCACCTCAGGCAGAGGGGTGGGAGGACAGGAGGCTGGGCCTGCAGCCCTGGATGGTCCCAGTCCCAACTCAGGCAGAGGGCTGGGAGGACAGGAGGCTCGGCCTGCAGCCCTGGATGGTCCCACCTCAGGCAGAGGGGTGGGAGGACAGGAGGCCGGGCCTGCAGCCCTGGATGGTCCCGCTCCCACCTCAGGCAGAGGGGTGGGAGGACAGGAGGCTGGGCCTGCAGCCCTGGATGGTCCCAGTCCCACCTCAGGCAGAGGGGTTGGAGGACAGGAGGCTGGGCCTGCAGCCCTGGATGGTCCCAGTCCCAACTCAGGCAGAGGGCTGGGAGGACAGGAGGCTCGGCCTGCAGCCCTGGATGGTCCCACCCACCTCAGGCAGAGGGGTGGGAGGACAGGAGGCCGGGCCTGCAGCTCTGGATGGTCCCACTCCCACCTCAGGCAGAGGGGTGGGAGGACAGGAGGCTTGGCCTGCAGCCCTGGATGGTCCCAGTCCCACCTCAGGCAGAGGGGTGGGAGGACAGGAGGCTCGGCCTGCAGCCCTGGATGGTCCCACTCCCACCTCAGGCAGAGGGGTGGGAGGACAGGAGGCTGGGCCTGCAGCCCTGGATGGTCCCAGTCCCACCTCAGGCAGAGGGGTGGGAGGACAGGGGGCTGGGCCTGCAGCCCTGGATGGTCCCAGTCCCAACTCAGGCAGAGGGCTGGGAGGACAGGAGGCTGGGCCTGCAGCCCTGGATGGTCCCAGTCCCACCTCAGGCAGAGGGGTGGGAGGACAGGAGGCTGGGCCTGCAGCCCTGGATGGTCCCAGTCCCAACTCAGGCAGAGGGCTGGGAGGACAGGAGGCTCGGCCTGCAGCCCTGGATGGTCCCACTCCCACCTCAGGCAGAGGGGTGGGAGGACAGGAGGCTGGGCCTGCAGCCCTGGATGGTCCCAGTCCCACCTCAGGCAGAGGGGTGGGAGGACAGGAGGCTGGGCCTGCAGCCCTGGATGGTCCCAGTCCCAACTCAGGCAGAGGGCTTGGAGGACAGGAGGCTCGGCCTGCAGCCCTGGATGGTCCCACTCCCACCTCAGGCAGAGGGGTGGGAGCACAGGAGGCCGGGCCTGCAGCCCTGGATGGTCCCAGTCCCACCTCAGACTGAGGGGTGGGAGGACAGGAGGCTCGGCCTGCAGCCCTGGATGGTCCCAGTCCCACCTCAGACAGAGGGGTGGGAGGACAGGATGCTCGGCCTGCAGCCCTGGATGGTCCCACTCCCACCTCAGGCAGAGGGGTGGGAGGACAGGAGGCTGGGCCTGCAGCCCTGGATGGTCCCAGTCCCACCTCAGGCAGAGGGCTGGGAGGACAGGAGGACGGGCCTGCAGCCCTGGATGGTCCCAGTCCCACCTCAGGCAGAGGGGTGGGAGGACAGGAGGCTGGGCCTGCAGCCCTGGATGGTCCCACTCCCACCTCAGGCAGAGGGGTGGGGGGACAGGAGGCTGGGCCTGCAGCCCTGGATGGTCCCACTCCCACCTCAGACAGAGGGGTGGGAGGACAGGAGGCCGGGCCTGCAGCCTCGATGGTCCCACTCCCACCTCAGGCAGAGGGGTGATCAAACCGTGATCTTTATCAATGATGAGAAGGCGGAGACAGTGGAAGTTTAAACTGTACAGATATTTCACAGCTGGATTCACACAATACAGACAGCAATGTATCGTAGATTGTGGAAGTGCCACAAATGTTGTCAAATGCAGGACGCGGGGTCCCTCAATGTTTCAATCTTGCTGAGAGACTGTCAGCCCACAGGGACAACATTTCTGTTTAATGGGACTGATGCACAAGTTAAAATAGTTCAGTTTCAAAGTTTTAAATAAGCAGTCATTGCTCTGTGCAGCTTTCGGAATCTGTCAGTGGAATTTACTTCACACAGGCAAGTTTAACAAGTGTATGGGGAACTGATTAGAAGTTTTGATGGAGATATTCCTGCATTGTGGAAATGTGTGAGATCTATTTAGGGTTTGGAAATGGATTGAGGATCAAAGGAAGCAGTTGTTTTTTAACTACATTAGACTGAGAGCCTTGAAGATTCACAACTTCCATGTGCTGTGAGAAAGGATTGATTAACCAAGGCCTATTATTCAAATACTTCAGACAAGTGAATAAGCTACAGGAACATTGAATATACAGACAGAGACAAGCAGACACCTATAATCGGAGCTTAAACTTCACGTTTGAATGTGAAGGGCTGAAATAAACAAGAGTCCACCCTGGGATTCGGTGCAATTTAAGTTCTGCTTTTTCAAAAAATAAATATAACTATCTGCAATGAAAAATTTCTTGGACAGGACAGAGGGATTTTGACTCTGTATTTAACCCCAGACAGTATTTGGGTTGTGAGTGTTTGATGGGCAGTGTAGATGGAGCTTTACTCTGAAACACTGGAATTCAGTCTCAGGGCTGATTTAATCAAAATGATTCAGAATAATAATTGATATTGTACATCTCGTGTGTGTCTCAGTGTCAGCTCTGAAACACGTACAGCACAATCTCATCCTGTTTCTGTGTCTCTCTCTCTCTGAAATTAGCTGGTCCATTTCCTAAATTACTCCTGACTAGATTTCAAAAGGGCTCCATTGCCTGTGAAGCAGTTTGTGATACCCAAAGGTTATGAAAAGTGATTTAGAAAAGTCTGTCCCCAAGCTGCTGTGAGGATGTTCAGAGTCAGTGTGTGACTTGGGTCACACACAGGCCAGATACACCTCTCCAAGCTAAAGGTGGAGAATGGATCTCGCTCTATTTGAAAGATGAATTGACCCAGTCTGTCTGAGTTTGAGTATCTGTGTTTCTGTACACGTGTGTGTGTGTTTGGGGGGGGGGGGGGTTATGTGTGGCATTCTTTACGCGGCACTGGAAGTTACACGGTAGCACAGTGGTTAGCACTGCGGTCTCACAGCTCCAGGGTCCCAGGTTTGAATCCCGGCTTGGGTCGCAGCCTGTGCGGAGTCTGCACATTCTCCCCGTGTTAGCCTGGGTTTCACCCCCACAACCCAAAGATGTGCAGGGCAGGTGGATTGGCCACACTAAGTTGCCCCTGAATTGGAAAAATTGAACTGGGCTCTGAATTTATTGTAAAAATCTTTTTATTGCCATTTCCACAATTCTGTGCATTGCGGCTTGTTTACATTTCTCAGAGAGTGAAAAGGCTTTCTCTTACGTTTCTATCGTTACAAACTGTTGCCGTTCAGTTCGGCGTGTCTGCCCACCCCCCCCCTACCCCCCAACTCCCCTTTCCCTAACCCTTCCCATCTCTCGCCCGCAGACCCTCCGCGATGCCCTTCCGGGCCGACCTGGTGTGTGACCCCCCCTGCTCCTTGTTTACCCCCTTACCCCCCCTTTCTTTTCTCCCTCCATCGGTTTCAGCAGTGTTCTTTCAGTGGTTTGGGGGGGGGGGGGGTTCCCCCTCCCCATCTCTCTCGGTGGGTGGGGGGGGGGGTTCCCCCCTCTCCACCTCTCTCGGTGGGGGGGGGGGGGTTCCCTCCTCTCCATCTCTCTCGATGGGGGTAGTTCCGCCCCTCTCCATTTCTCTCGGTGGGTGGGGGGGTCCCTCCTCTCCATCTCTCTCGGTGGGGGGTCCCCCCTCCCCATCTCTCTCGGTGGGGGGGGGGGGGGGTTCCCCCCTCTCCATCTCTCTCGGTGGGGGGGGGTCCCCCTCTCCATCTCTCTCGGTGGGGGGGGGGGGTTCCCCCCTCCCCATCTATCTCATAGAACATAGAACATTACAGCGCATTACAGGCCCTTCGGCCCTCGATGTTACGCCGACCTGTGAAACCACTCTAAAGCCCATCTACACTATTCCCTTATCGCCCATATGTCTATCCAATGACCATTTGAATGCCCTTAGTGTTGGAGAGTCCACTACTGTTGCAGGCAGGGCTTTCCACGCCCTTACTACTCTCTGAGTAAAGAACCTACCTCTGACATCTGTCCTATATCTATCTCCCCTCAATTTAAAGCTATGTCCCCTCGTGCTGGACATCACCATCCGAGGAAAAAGGCTCTCACTGTCCACCCTATCCAATCCTCTGATCATCTTGTATGCCTCAATTAAGTCACCTCTTAACCTTCTTCTCTCTAACGAAAACAGCCTCAAGTCCCTCAGCCTTTCCTCATAAGATCTTCCCTCCATACCAGGCAACATTCTGGTAAATCTCCTCTGCACCCTTTCCAATGCTTCCACATCCTTCCTATAATGCGGCGACCAGAATTGCACGTAATACTCCAAATGCGGCCGCACCAGAGTATTGTACAGCTGCAACATGACCTCATGGCTCCGAAACTCAATCCCTCTACCACTAGAAGCTAACACACCGTACGCCTTCTTAACAACCCTCTCAACCTGGGTGGCAACTTTCAGGGATCTATGTACATGGACACCGAGATCTCTCTGCTCATCCACACTGCCAAGAGTCTTACCATTAGCCCAGTACTCTGTCTTCCTGTTTTTCCTTAAAAAATCAATCACCTCACACTTTTCTGCATTAAACTCCATTTGCCACCTCTCAGCCCAGCGCTGCAGCTTATCTATGTCCCTCTGTAACTTGTAACATCCTTCCGCACTGTCCACAACTCCACCGACTTTAGTGTCATCTGCAAATTTACTCACCCATCCTTCTACGCCCTCCTCCAGGTCATTTATAAAAATGACAAACAGCAGTGGACCCAAAACAGATCCTTGTGGTACACCACTAGTAACTGGACTCCAGTCTGAACACTTCCCATCAACCACCACCCTTTGTCTTCTTCCAGCTAGCCAATTTCTGATCCAAACTGCTAAATCTCCCTGAATCCCATGCTTCCGTATTTTCTGCAGTAGCCTACCGTGGGGAACCTTGTCAAATGCTTTACTGAAATCCATATACACCACATCAACTGCTTTACCCTCATCCACCTGTTTGGTCACCTTCTCAAAGAACTCTATATGGTGTGTGAGGCACAACCGACCCTTCACAAAACCGTGTTGGCTATGTCTAATCAAATTATTCCTTTCCAGATGATTATACACCCTATCTCTTATAAACCTTTCCAAGATTTTGCCCAGAACAGAAGTTAGGCTCACTGGTCTATATTTACCGGGGTTATCTCTACTCTCCTTCTTGAACAAGGAGACAACATTTGCTATCCTCCAGTCTTCTGGCACTATTCCTGTTGACAAAGATGACTTAAAGATCAAAGCCAAAGGCTCTGAAATCTCCTCCCTAGCTTCCCAGAGAATCCTAGGATAAATCGTATCCGGCCCAGGGGACTTATCAATTTTCACCCTTTCCAGAATTGCTAACACCTCCTCCTTATGAACCTCAAGCCCTTCTAGTATAGTAGCCTGCATCTCAGTATTCTCCTCGTCAACATTGTCATTTTGCTGTGTGAATAGTGATGAAAAATATTCATATAGCACCTCTCCGATCTCCTTGGACTCCAAGCACAACTTCCCACTACTGTCCTTGACTGGCCCTACTCTTACCCTAGTCATTCTTTTATTCCGGACATATCTATAGAAAGCTTTAGGGTTATCCTTGATCCTACCTTCCAAAGTCTTCTCATGTCCCCTCCTGGCTCTTCTTAGCTCTCTCTTTAGGTCCTTCCTAGCTAACTTGTAACTCCCGAGCGCCCTTACTGAACCTTCATGTCTCATCTTTACATAAGCCTCCTTCCTTCTTCCTCTAGACAAGTGTTTCAACTGCCTTAGTAAACTACGGTTCCCTTGCTCGACCACTTCCTCCCTGCCTGACAGGTACATACTTATCAAGGACACGCAGTAGCTGTTCCTTGAACAAGCTCCACATTTCCATTGTGCCCATCCCCTGCAGTTTTCCCCTCCGTCTTGGTGGGGGTGGGGGGAAGGGTCCCCCTCTCCATCTCTCTCGGTGGGTGGGGGGTTCCCGCCTCTCCATCTCCCTCGGTGGGGGGATCCCCCCTCTCCATCTCTCCCGGTGGGGGGGGGGGGTGATTCCACCCTCTCCATCTCTCTCTCGGTTGGGGGGGGGGGGGTTCCCCCCTCTCCATCACGCTTTTTGGGGGATCTCCTTCTCCATCTCTCTCGGTGGGGGGGAGGGGGGTTCCACCCACTCCATCTCTCTCTGTGGGGGGGGGGGGGTCCCCCTTCTCCATCTCTCTCAGTGGGGGGTCCCCCCTCTACATCTCTCTCGTTGGGGTGGGTCCACCCTCTCCATCTCTCTCGGTGGGGGCAGGGTTCCCCCCTCTCCATATCTCTCGGTGGAGGGGGGACCCCCCTCCATCTCTCTCGGCGGGGGGGGTCCACCCTCTCCATCTCTCTCGGTGGAGGGGAGTTCCCCCCTCTCCATCTCTCTCGGTGGGTGGGGGGTTCCCGCCTCTCTATCTCTCTCGGTGGGGGGTCCCCCCTCTCCATCTCTCTCGCTGGGGGAGTCCCCCCCTCTCCACCTCACTCGGTGGGGGGTCCCCTCTCTCCATCTCTCTCGGTGGGGGGGACCCCGTCTCCATCTCTCTCGGCGGCGGGGGGGGGGGTCCACCCTCTCCATCTCCCTCGGTGGAGGGGGAGTTCTCCCCTCTCCATCTCTCTCGGAGGGGGCAGGGTTCCCCCCTCTCCATCTCTCTTGGTGGGGGGGACCCCCTCTCCATCTCTCTCGGCGGGGGGGGCGGCGGGGTCCACCCTCTCCATCTCTCTCGGTGGAGGGGGAGTTCCCCCCTCTCCATCTCTCCCGGTGGGGGGGGGTTCCACCCTCTCCATCTCTCTCGGTGGGGGGGGGTGGGGGTTCCCTCTTCTCCATCATGCTTTGTGGGGTGTCTCCATCTCCATCTCTCTCGGTGGGGGGAGGGGGGTTCCACCCACTCCATCTCTCTCTGTGGGGGGGGGGGGGTCCCCCTTCTCCATCTCTCTCGGTGGGGGGGGGGGTTCCCCTTCTCCATCTCTCTCGGTGGGGGGCGGGGGGAGTATGTTCTCCCCTCTCCATCTCTCTCGGTCTCTGCGTCTCTCCGTCTCTCTCTTGGACTCTGCCAAAACAAAATCCACAACCAGCAGTCGGCCATTTTCTGTCAGTTCACCGGAGCCATTTTATGTCAGTTCACAATGGCCATTGTATGTCAGTTCACGGTGGCCATTTTATGTCGGTTCACGGGAGCCATTTTATGTCAGTTCACAATAGCCATTTTATGTCAGTTAACAATGGACAGTTCATGTCAGTTCACGGGGGCCTTTTTAGGTCAGGTCGCAATGGCCATTTTATATTAGTTCACGGTGGCCATTGTATGTCAGTTCAGAATGGCCATTTTATGTCAATTTGCAATGGACAGTTCATGTCGGTTCACGGGAGCCATTTTATCTCAATTCACGGTGGCCATTTTATGTCAGCTCACGGTGGCCATTTTATGTCAGTTCACAGTGGCCATTTTATGTCAGTTCACAATGGCCATTTTATGTCAGTTCACGGGGGCCATTTTATGTCAGGTCGCAATGGCCATTTTATGTCAGTTCACAATGGACAGTTTATGTCAGTTCACGGGGGCCATTTTATGTCAGGTCGCAATAACCATTGTATGTCAGTTCAGAATGGACAGTTTATGTCAGTTCACGGGGGCCTTTTTATGTCAGGTCGCAATGGCCATTGTATGTCAGTTCACAATGGACAGTTTATGTCAGTTCACGGGGGCCTTTTTATGTCAGGTCGCAATGGCCATTTTATGTCAGTTCACGGTAGCCATTTTATGTCAGGCCGCAATGGCCATATTATGTCAGTTCACGGGGGCCATTTTATGTCAGTTCACATTGGCCATTTTATGTCAGTTCACGGGGGCCATTGTATGTCAGTTCACAATGGCCATTTTATGTCAGTTCACGGGGTCCATTTTATGTCAGTTCACAATGGCCATTTTATGTCAGTTCACGGGGGCCATTGTATCTCAGTTCACAATGGCCATTTTATATCAGTTCACGGGGTCCATTTAATGTCAGTTCACAATGGCCATTTTATATCAGTTCACAATGGCCATTTTATGTCAGATCACGGTGGCCATTGCAAGTCAGTTCACAATGGCCATTTTATGTCAGTTCACAATGGCCATTTTATGTCAGTTCATGGTGGCCATTGTATGTCAGTTCACAATGGCCATTTTATGTCAGTTTGCAATGGCCATTTTTTCTCAGTTGACGGTGGCCATTTTGTGTCAGTTCACGGTGGCCACTGTATGTGAGTTCACATTGGCCATTTTATGTCAGTTTGCAATGGCCATTTTATCTCAGTTGCGGTGACCAGTTCATGTTGGTTCACGGGGGCCATGTTATGTCAGTTCACGGTGGCCATTTTATGTCAGTTCACGGGGGCCATTTTATGTCAGTTCATGGTGGCTATTGTATGTCAGTACACAATTGTCATTTTATGTCAGTTCACGGTGGCCATTTTATCTCAGTTCACGGGGGCCATTTTATTCAGTCGATGGGGGCCATTTTATGTCAGTACATGGTGGCCATTTTATGTCAGTTTACGGTGGTCATTTTATGTCGGTTGACGGGGGCCATTTTATGTCAGCTCGCAATGGCCATTTTATGTCAGTTCACGGTGGCCATTGTATGTCAGTTCACGGAGGCCATTTTATGTCAGGTCATGGTGGCTATTTTATGTCAGTTCACGCGGTCCATTTTATGTCAGTTCACAATGGCCATTTTATGTCAGTTCACAATGGCCATTTTATGTCAGTTCATGGTGGCCATTGTATGTCAGTTCACAATGGCCATTTTATGTCAGTTTGCAATTACCATTTTTTCTCAGTTGACGGTGGCCATTTTGTGTCAGTTCATGGCGTCCATTGTATGTCAGTTCACAATGGACAGTTTATGTCAGTTCACGGGGGCCATTGTATGTCAGTTCACAATGGCCATTGTATGTCAGTTCTCAATGGCCATTTTATGTCAGTTCACGGGGGCCTTTTTATGTCAGGTCGCAATGGCCATTTTATGTCAGTTCACGGTAGCCATTTTATGTCAGGTCGCAATGGCCATTTTATGTCAGTTCACGGGGGCCATTTTATGTCAGTTCACATTGGCCATTTTATGTCAGTTCACGGGGGCCATTGTATGTCAGTTCACAATGGCCATTTTATGTCAGTTCACGGGGTCCATTTTATGTCAGTTCACAATGGCCATTTTATGTCAGTTCACAATGGCCATTTTATGTCAGTTCATGGTGGCCATTGTATGTCAGTTCACAATGGCCATTTTATGTCAGTTTGCAATGACCATTTTTTCTCAGTTGACGGTGGCCATTTTGTGTCAGTTCACGGTGTCCATTGTATGTCATTTCACAATTGACAGTTTATGTCAGTTTGCAATGGCCATTTTTTCTCAGTTGACGGTGGCCATTTTGTGTCAGTTCACGGTGGCCATTGTATGTGAGTTCACAATGGCCATTTTATGTCAGTTTGCAATGGCCATTATATCTCAGTTGCGGTGGCCAGTTCATGTTGGTTCACGGGGGCCATGTTATGTCAGTTCACAGTGGCCATTTTATGTCAGTTCACGGGGGCCATTTAATGTCAGTTCATGGTGGCTATTGTATGTCAGTACACAATTGTCATTTTATGTCAGTTCACGGTGGCCATTTTATCTGAGTTCACAGTGGCCATTTTATGGCAGTTCACGGGGGCCATTTTATTCAGTCGATGGGGGCCATTTTATGTCAGTACATGGTGGCCATTTTATGTCAGTTCACGGTGGTCATTTTATGTTGGTTGACGGGGGCCATTTTATGTCAGCTCGCAATGGCCATTTTATGTCAGTTCACGGTGGCCATTGTATGTCAGTTCATGGCGTCCATTGTATGTCAGTTCACAATGGACAGTTTATGTCAGTTCACGGGGGCCATTGTATGTCAGTTCACAATGGCCATTGTATGTCAGTTCTCAATGGCCATTTTATGTCAGTTCACAGTGGCCATTTTATGTCAATTCACGGTAGCCATTGTATATCAGTTCACAATGGCCATTTTATGTCAGTTCATGGTGGCCATTGTATGTCGGTTCACAATGGCCATTTTATGTCAGTTCACGGGGGCCATTTTATGTCAGTTCATGGTGGCCATTTTATCTCAGTTCACAGTGGCCATTTTATGTCAGTTCACGGGGGGCATTTTATTCAGTCGAAGGGGCCATTTAATGTCAGTACACGGTGGCCATTTTATGTCAGTTCACGGTGGTCAATTTATGTCGTTTGAAGGTAACCATTTTATTTTAGCTCGCAATGGCCATTTTATGTCAGTTCAGGGTGGCTATTTTATGTGAGCTCACGGCAGCCATTTTATGTTCATTTACGGTGGCCATTTTATGTCAGTTCACGGCAGCCATTTTATGTCAGTTCACGGTGGTCATTTAATGTCGGTTGAAGGGGTCCATTTTATGTCAGTTCACGGTGGCCATTTTATGTCAGTTCACTGTGGCCATTTTAAGTCAGTAAACGGTGGCCATTTTATGTCAGTTCACGTTGGCCATTTTATGTCAGTTCACGGCAGACTTTTTATGTCAGAACACGGCAACCATTTCTGGCAATTTTCAGCCATCCCACAGCCAGCACTGCCAATGCTCACCCACACAGCCAGCACTGTCAGCGCTCCCCCACACAGCCAGCACTGTCAGTGCTCCCACCACACAGCCAGCACTGTCAGTGCTCCGCCCACACAGCCAGCACTATCAGTGCTCCCACCACACAGCCAGCACTGTCAGTGCATCCACCACACAGCCAGCACTGTCAGTGCTCCCACCACACAGCCAGCACTGTCAGTGCTCCCCCCACACAGCCAGCACTGTCAGTGCTCTCACCCACACCCAGCACTGTCAGTGCTCCCACCACACAACCAGCACTGTCAGTGCTCCCACCACACAGCCAGGACTGTCTGTGCTCCCACCACACAGCCAGCACTGTCAGTGCTCCCCACACAGCCAGCTCTGTCAGTGCTCCCCTACACAGCCAACACTGTCAGTGCTCCCCCCACACAGCCAGCAGTGTCAGTGCTCCCCCCACACAGCCAGCACTGTCAGTGCTCCCCCACGCAGCCAGCACTGTCAGTGCTCCCCCACACAGCCAGCACTGTCAGTGCTCCCCCCAAACAGCCAGCACTGTCAGTGCTCCCCCACACAGCCAGCACTGTCAGTGCTCCCCCCACACAGCCAGCACTGTCAGTGCTCCCAACACACAGCCAGCACTGTCAGTGTTCCCCCACACAGCCAGCACTGTCAGTGCTCCCCCCACACAGTCAGCACTGTCAATGCTCCTCCATACAGCCAGCACTGTCAGTGCTCCCACCACACAGCCAGCACTGTCAGTGCTCCCCACACACATACAGCACTGTCAGTGCTCCCCCACACAGCCAGCACTGTCAGTGCTCCCCACACACAGACAGCACTCTCAGTGCTCCCACCACACAGCCAGCACTGTCAGTGCTCCCCCCACACAGACAGCACTGTCAGTGCTCCCCCACACAGCCATTACTGTCAGTGCTCCACCCACACAGACAGCACTGTCAGTGCTCCCACCACACAGCCAGCACTGCCAGTGCTCCCACCACACAGCCAGCACTGTCAGTGCTCCCCCCACACAGCCAGCACTGTCAGTGCTCCCCACACAGCCAGCACTGTCAGTGCTCCCCCCACACAGCCAGCAGTGTCAGTGCTTCCCCCACACAGCCAGCACAGTGCTCCCCACACAGCCAGCAGTGTCAGTGCTTCCCCCACACAGCCAGCACTGCCAGTGCTCCCACACACAGCCAGCACTGTCAGTGCTCCCATCGCACAGCCAGCACTGTCAGTGCTCCCCCCACACAGACAGCACTGTAAGTGCTCCCCCACACAGCCAGCACTGTCAGCTCTCCCCCACACACAGCCAGCACTGTCAGCTCTCCCACACAGAGCCAGCACTGTCTGTGCTCCTCCCACACAGCCAGCACTGTCAGTGCTCCCACCGCACAGCCGCCACTGGCAGTGCTCCCACCACACAGCCAGCAATGTCAGTGCTCCCACCACACAGCCAGCACTGTCAGTGCACCCCCACACAGGCAGCACTGTCAGTGCTCCCAACACACAGCCAGCACTGTCAGTGCTCCCACACACAGCCAGCACTGTCAGTGCTCCCCGCACACAGCCAGCACTGTCAGTGCTCCCGCCATTCAGCCAGCACTGTCAGTGCTCCCCCACACAGCCAGCACTGTAAGTGCTCCCACCACACAGCCAGCACTGTCAGCCCGTCCCCCACACAGCCAGCACTGTCAATGCTACCACCACACAGCCAGCACTGTCAGTGCTCCCCCCACACAGCCAGCACTGTCAGTGCTCCCACCACACAGCCAGCACTGTCAGTGTTCCCCCACACAGCCAGCACTCTCAGTTCTCCCCCAACACAGCCAACACGGTCAGTGCTCCCACCACACAGCCAGCACTGTAAATGCTCCTCACACAGCCAGCACTGTCAGTGCTCCCACCCCACACAGCCAGCACTGTCAGTGCTCCCCCACAGCCAGCACTGTCAGTGCTCCCACCATACAGCCAGCACTGTCAGTGCTCCCCCACACAGCCAGCACTGTCAGTGTCCCCCCACACAGCCAGAACTGTCAGTGCTCCCCACACAGCAAGCACTGTCAGTGCTCCCCCACACAGCCTGCACTGTCCGTGATCCCCCCACACAGCCAGCCCTGTCAGTGCGCCCCCCACAACCAGCACTGTCAGTGCTCCCCCCACACAGCCAGCATTGCCAGTGCTCCCACCACACAGCCAGCACTGTCAGTGCTCCCCACACACAGCCAGCACTCTCAGTGCCCCCCCACACTGCCAGCACTGGCAGTGCTCCCCCACACAGCCAGCGCTGTCAGTGCTCCCCCCACACAGCCAGCACTGTCAGTGGTCCCCCACACAGCCAGCACTGGCAGTGCTCCCACCACACAGCCAGCACTGTCAGTGCTCCCCCCACACAGCCAGCACTGTCAGTGCTCCCCCACAGAGCCAGCACTGTCAGTGCTCCCACCACACAGTCAGCACTCTCAGTGCTCCCCCCACACAGCCAGCACTGTCAGTGCTCACACCACACAGCCAGCACTGTCAGTGCTCCCCCACACAGCCAGCACTGTCAGTGCTCCCACCACACAGCCAGCACTGTCAGTGCTCCCCCACACAGCCAGCAGTGTCAGTGCTCCCACCACACAACCAGCAATGTCAGTGCTCCCCGCACACAGCCAGCACTGCCAGTGCTCCCCCCACACAGCCAGCACTGTCAGTGCTCCCCCCACACAGCCAGCACTGTCAGTGCACCCCCCACACAGACTGCACTGTCAGTGCTCCCCACACAGCCAACACTGCCAGTGCTCTCCCACACAGCCAGCACTGTCAGTGCTCCCACCACACAGCCAGCACCGTCAGTGCTCCTACCGCACACAGCCAGCACTGTCAGTGCTCCCACCACACAGCCAGCACTGTCAGTGCTCCTACCGCACTCAGCCAGCACTGTCAGTGCTTCCCACACAGCCAGCACTGTCAGTGTTCCTACCGCATACAGCCAGCACTGTCAGTGCTCCCCCCACATTGGCAGCACTGTCAGTGCTCCCCACACAGCCAGCACTGTCAGTGCTCCCCACACAGCCAGCACTGCCAGTGCTCTCCCACACAGCCAGCACTGTCAGTGCTCCTACCGCACACAGCCAGCACTGTCAGTGCTCCCCCACATAGGCAGCACTGTCAGTGCTCCCCACACACAGCCAGCACTGTCAGTGCTCCCCACACAGCCAGCACTGTCAGTGCTCCCCCCACACAGCCAGCACTGTCAGTGCTCCCCACACAGCCAGCACTGCCAGTGCTCTCCCACACAGCCAGCACTTTCAGTGCTCCTACCCCACACAGCCAGCACTGTCAGTGCTCCCACCACACATCCCGCACTGTGAGTGCACCCGCCACACAGCCAGCACAGTCAGTGCTCCTACCCCACACAACCAGCACAGTCATCCTCCGCCCACACAGCCAGCACTGACAGTGCTCCCCTCACAGACAGCACTGTCAGTGCTCCCACCACACAGCCAGCACTGTCAGTGCTCCCCCCACACAACCAGCACTGTCAATGCTCCCACCACACAGCCAGACCTGTCAGTGCTCCCACCACACAGCCAGCACTGTCAGTGCTCCCCCACACAGCCAGCACTGTCAGTGCTCCCCCCACACAGCCAGCACTGTCAGTGCTCCCACCACACAGCCAGACCTGTCAGTGCTCCCACCACACAGCCAGCACTGTCAGTGCTCCCACCACACAGCCAGCACTGTCAGTGCTCCCCCACACAGCCAGCACTGTCTGTGCTCCCCCACACAGCCAGCACTGTCAGTGCTCCCCCACACAGCCAGCAGTGTCAGTGTCCCCCACACAGCCAGCACTGTCAGTGCTCCCACCACACAGCCAGCACTGTCAGTTCTCCCCCACACAGCCAGCACTGTCAGTGCTCCCCCACATAGCCAGCACTGTCAGTGCTCCCCGCACAGCCAGCATTGTCAGTGCTCCCACCACACAGCCAGCACTGCCAGTGCTCCCACCACACAGCCAGCACTGTAAGTGCTCCACCACACAGCCAGCACTGTCAGTGCTCCCACCACACAGCCAGCACTGTCAGTGCTCCCCATACAGCCAGCACTGCCAGTGCTCCCCCACAAATCCAGCACTGTCAGTGCTCCCCCAAACAGCCAGCACTGTCAGTGCTCCCCACACAGCCAGCACTGTCAGTGCTCCACCCACACAGCCAGCACTGCCAGTGCTCCCACCACACAGCCAGCACTGTCAGTGCTCCACCCTCACAGCCAGCACTGTCAGTGCTCCCACCACACAGCCAGCACTGTCAGTGCTCCCCCACACAGCCAGCACTGTCTGTGCTCCCCCACACTGCCAGCACTGTCAGTGCTCCTACCACACAGCCAGCACTGGCAGTTCTCCCCCCACAGCCAGCACTGTCAGTGCTCCCCCACACTGCCAGCACTGGCAGTGCTCCCACCACACAGCCAGCACTGTCAGTGCTCCCCCCACACAGCCAGCACTGTCAGTGCTCCCCCACAGAGCCAGCACTGTCAGTGCTCCCACCACACAGTCAGCACTCTCAGTGCTCCCCCCACACAGCCAGCACTGTCAGTGCTCCCACCACACAGCCAGCACTGTCAGTGCTCCCCCACACAGCCAGCACTGTCAGTGCTCCCACCACACAGCCAGCACTGTCAGTGCTCCCCCACACAGCCAGCAGTGTCAGTGCTCCCACCACACAACCAGCAATGTCAGTGCTCCCCGCACACAGCCAGCACTGCCAGTGCTCCCCCCACACAGCCAGCACTGTCAGTGCTCCCCACACAGCCAGCACTGTCAGTGCTCCCCCCACACAGCCAGCACTGTCAGTGCACCCCCCACACAGACTGCACTGTCAGTGCTCCCCACACAGCCAACACTGCCAGTGCTCTCCCACACAGCCAGCACTGTCAGTGCTCCCACCACACAGCCAGCACCGTCAGTGCTCCTACCGCACACAGCCAGCACTGTCAGTGCTCCCACCACACAGCCAGCACTGTCAGTGCTCCTACCGCACTCAGCCAGCACTGTCAGTGCTCCCCACACAGCCAGCACTGTCAGTGTTCCTACCGCATACAGCCAGCACTGTCAGTGCTCCCCCCACATTGGCAGCACTGTCAGTGCTCCCCACACAGCCAGCACTGTCAGTGCTCCCCACACAGCCAGCACTGCCAGTGCTCTCCCACACAGCCAGCACTGTCAGTGCTCCTACCGCACACAGCCAGCACTGTCAGTGCTCCCCCACATAGGCAGCACTGTCAGTGCTCCCCACACACAGCCAGCACTGTCAGTGCTCCCCACACAGCCAGCACTGTCAGTGCTCCCCACACAGCCAGCACTGCCAGTGCTCTCCCACACAGCCAGCACTTTCAGTGCTCCTACCCCACACAGCCAGCACTGTCAGTGCTCCCACCACACATCCCGCACTGTGAGTGCACCCGCCACACAGCCAGCACAGTCAGTGCTCCTACCCCACACAACCAGCACAGTCATCCTCCGCCCACACAGCCAGCACTGACAGTGCTCCCCTCACAGACAGCACTGTCAGTGCTCCCACCACACAGCCAGCACTGTCAGTGCTCCCCCCACACAACCAGCACTGTCAATGCTCCCACCACACAGCCAGACCTGTCAGTGCTCCCACCACACAGCCAGCACTGTCAGTGCTCCCCCACACAGCCAGCACTGTCAGTGCTCCCCCCACACAGCCAGCACTGTCAGTGCTCCCACCACACAGCCAGACCTGTCAGTGCTCCCACCACACAGCCAGCACTGTCAGTGCTCCCACCACACAGCCAGCACTGTCAGTGCTCCCCCACACAGCCAGCACTGTCTGTGCTCCCCCACACAGCCAGCACTGTCAGTGCTCCCCCACACAGCCAGCAGTGTCAGTGTCCCCCACACAGCCAGCACTGTCAGTGCTCCCACCACACAGCCAGCACTGTCAGTTCTCCCCACACAGCCAGCACTGTCAGTGCTCCCCCACATAGCCAGCACTGTCAGTGCTCCCCGCACAGCCAGCATTGTCAGTGCTCCCACCACACAGCCAGCACTGCCAGTGCTCCCACCACACAGCCAGCACTGTCAGTGCTCCACCACACAGCCAGCACTGTCAGTGCTCCCACCACACAGCCAGCACTGTCAGTGCTCCCCATACAGCCAGCACTGCCAGTGCTCCCCCACAAATCCAGCACTGTCAGTGCTCCCCCAAACAGCCAGCACTGTCAGTGCTCCCCACACAGCCAGCACTGTCAGTGCTCCCACCACACAGCCAGCACTGTCAGTGCTCCCACCGCACAGCTAGCACTGTCAGTGCTCCCACCACACAGCCAGCACTGTCAGTGCTCCCCCACACAGCCAGCAGTGTCAGTGCTCCCACCACACAACCAGCAATGTCAGTGCTCCCCGCACACAGCCAGCACTGCCAGTGCTCCCCCCACACAGCCAGCACTGTCAGTGCTCCCCACACAGCCAGCACTGTCAGTGCTCCCCCCACACAGCCAGCACTGTCAGTGCACCCCCCACACAGACTGCACTGTCAGTGCTCCCCACACAGCCAACACTGCCAGTGCTCTCCCACACAGCCAGCACTGTCAGTGCTCCCACCACACAGCCAGCACCGTCAGTGCTCCTACCGCACACAGCCAGCACTGTCAGTGCTCCCACCACACAGCCAGCACTGTCAGTGCTCCTACCGCACTCAGCCAGCACTGTCAGTGCTCCCCACACAGCCAGCACTGTCAGTGTTCCTACCGCATACAGCCAGCACTGTCAGTGCTCCCCCCACATTGGCAGCACTGTCAGTGCTCCCCACACAGCCAGCACTGTCAGTGCTCCCCACACAGCCAGCACTGCCAGTGCTCTCCCACACAGCCAGCACTGTCAGTGCTCCTACCGCACACAGCCAGCACTGTCAGTGCTCCCCCACATAGGCAGCACTGTCAGTGCTCCCCACACACAGCCAGCACTGTCAGTGCTCCCCACACAGCCAGCACTGTCAGTGCTCCCCACACAGCCAGCACTGCCAGTGCTCTCCCACACAGCCAGCACTTTCAGTGCTCCTACCCCACACAGCCAGCACTGTCAGTGCTCCCACCACACATCCCGCACTGTGAGTGCACCCGCCACACAGCCAGCACAGTCAGTGCTCCTACCCCACACAACCAGCACAGTCATCCTCCGCCCACACAGCCAGCACTGACAGTGCTCCCCTCACAGACAGCACTGTCAGTGCTCCCACCACACAGCCAGCACTGTCAGTGCTCCCCCCACACAACCAGCACTGTCAATGCTCCCACCACACAGCCAGACCTGTCAGTGCTCCCACCACACAGCCAGCACTGTCAGTGCTCCCCCACACAGCCAGCACTGTCAGTGCTCCCCCCACACAGCCAGCACTGTCAGTGCTCCCACCACACAGCCAGACCTGTCAGTGCTCCCACCACACAGCCAGCACTGTCAGTGCTCCCACCACACAGCCAGCACTGTCAGTGCTCCCCCACACAGCCAGCACTGTCTGTGCTCCCCCACACAGCCAGCACTGTCAGTGCTCCCCCACACAGCCAGCAGTGTCAGTGTCCCCCACACAGCCAGCACTGTCAGTGCTCCCACCACACAGCCAGCACTGTCAGTTCTCCCCACACAGCCAGCACTGTCAGTGCTCCCCCACATAGCCAGCACTGTCAGTGCTCCCCGCACAGCCAGCATTGTCAGTGCTCCCACCACACAGCCAGCACTGCCAGTGCTCCCACCACACAGCCAGCACTGTCAGTGCTCCACCACACAGCCAGCACTGTCAGTGCTCCCACCACACAGCCAGCACTGTCAGTGCTCCCCATACAGCCAGCACTGCCAGTGCTCCCCCACAAATCCAGCACTGTCAGTGCTCCCCCAAACAGCCAGCACTGTCAGTGCTCCCCACACAGCCAGCACTGTCAGTGCTCCACCCACACAGCCAGCACTGCCAGTGCTCCCACCACACAGCCAGCACTGCCAGTGCTCCCACCACACAGCCAGCACTGTCAGTGCTCCACCACACAGCCAGCACTGTCAGTGCTCCCACCACACAGCCAGCACTGTCAGTGCTCCCCATACAGCCAGCACTGCCAGTGCTCCCCCACAAATCCAGCACTGTCAGTGCTCCCCCAAACAGCCAGCACTGTCAGTGCTCCCCACACAGCCAGCACTGTCAGTGCTCCACCCACACAGCCAGCACTGCCAGTGCTCCCACCACACAGCCAGCACTGTCAGTGCTCCACCCTCACAGCCAGCACTGTCAGTGCTCCCACCACACAGCCAGCACTGTCAGTGCTCCCCCACACAGCCAGCACTGTCTGTGCTCCCCCACACTGCCAGCACTGTCAGTGCTCCTACCACACAGCCAGCACTGGCAGTTCTCCCCCCACAGCCAGCACTGTCAGTGCTCCCCCCACACTGCCAGCACTGTCAGTGCTCCCACCACACAGCCAGCACTGTCAGTGCTCCCCCACACAGCCAGCACTGAGAGTGCGACCCACACAGCCAGCACTGCCAGTGCCCTCCCAAAGAGCTAGCAGTGTCAGTGCTCCCCCACACAGCCAGCACTGTCAGTGCTCCCACCACACAACCAGCACTGTCAGTGCTCCCACCACACAGCCAGCACTGTCAGTGTACCCCCACACAGCCAGCTCTGTCAGTGTTCCCCCACACAGCCAGCACTGTCAGTGCTCCCCCACACAGCCAGCACTGCCAGTGCTCCCTCCCATACAGCCAGCACTGTCAGTGCTCCGCCCACACAGGCAGCACTGTCAGTGCTCCCACCACACAGCCAGCACTGTGAGTGCTTCCCCACACAGGGAGCACTGTCAGTGCTCCCACCACACAGCCAGCACCGGCAGTGCTCCTACCGCACACAGCCAGCACTGTCAGTGCTCCCACCACACAGCCAGCACTGTCAGTGCTCCTACCGCACTCAGCCAGCACTGTCAGTGCTCCCCACACAGCCAGCACTGTCAGTGTTCCTACCGCATACAGCCAGCACTGTCAGTGCTCCCCCCACATTGGCAGCACTGTCAGTGCTCCCCACACAGCCAGCACTGTCAGTGCTCCCCACACAGCCAGCACTGTCAGTGCTCCCCACACAGCCAGCACTGCCAGTGCTCTCCCACACAGCCAGCACTGTCAGTGCTCCTACCGCACAAAGCCAGCACTGTCAGTGCTCCCCCACATAGGCAGCACTGTCAGTGCTCCCCACACACAGCCAGCACTGTCAGTGCTCCCCACACAGCCAGCACTGTCAGTGCTCCCCCCACACAGCCAGCACTGTCAGTGCTCCCCACACAGCCAGCACTGCCAGTGCTCTCCCACACAGCCAGCACTTTCAGTGCTCCTACCCCACACAGCCAGCACTGTCAGTGCTCCCACCACACATCCCGCACTGTGAGTGCACCCGCCACACAGCCAGCACAGTCAGTGCTCCTACCCCACACAACCAGCACAATCATCCTCCGCCCACGCAGCCAGCACTGACAGTGCTCCCCTCACAGACAGCACTGTCAGTGCTCCCACCACACAGCCAGCACTGTCAGTGCTCCCCCCACACAACCAGCACTGTCAGTGCTCCCACCACACAGCCAGACCTGTCAGTGCTCCCACCACACAGCCAGCACTGTCAGTGCTCCCCCACACAGCCAGCACTGTCAGTGCTCCCCCCACACAGCCAGCACTGTCAGTGCTCCCACCACACAGCCAGACCTGTCAGTGCTCCCACCACACAGCCAGCACTGTCAGTGCTCCCACCACACAGCCAGCACTGTCAGTGCTCCCCCACACAGCCAGCACTGTCTGTGCTCCCCCACACAGCCAGCACTGTCAGTGCTCCCCCACACAGCCAGCAGTGTCAGTGCCCCCCACACAGCCAGCACTGTCAGTGCTCCCACCACACAGCCAGCACTGTCAGTTCTCCCCCACACAGCCAGCACTGTCAGTGCTCCCCCACATAGCCAGCACTGTCAGTGCTCCCCGCACAGCCAGCATTGTCAGTGCTCCCACCACACAGCCAGCACTGCCAGTGCTCCCACCACACAGCCAGCACTGTAAGTGCTCCACCACACAGCCAGCACTGTCAGTGCTCCCACCACACAGCCAGCACTGTCCGTGCTCCCCATACAGCCAGCACTGCCAGTGCTCCCCACAAATCCAGCACTGTCAGTGCTCCCCCAAACAGCCAGCACTGTCAGTGCTCCCCACACAGCCAGCACTGTCAGTGCTCCACCCACACAGCCAGCACTGCCAGTGCTCCCACCACACAGCCAGCACTGTCAGTGCTCCACCCTCACAGCCAGCACTGTCAGTGCTCCCACCACACAGCCAGCACTGTCAGTGCTCCCCCACACAGCCAGCACTGTCTGTGCTCCCCCACACTGCCAGCACTGTCAGTGCTCCTACCACACAGCCAGCACTGGCAGTTCTCCCCCCACAGCCTGCACTGTCAGTGCTCCCCCCACACTGCCAGCACTGTCAGTGCTCCCACCACACAGCCAGCACTGTCAGTGCTCCCCCACACAGCCAGCACTGAGAGTGCGACCCACACAGCCAGCACTGCCAGTGCCCTCCCAAAGAGCTAGCAGTGTCAGTGCTCCCCCACACAGCCAGCACTGTCAGTGCTCCCACCACACAACCAGCACTGTCAGTGCTCCCACCACACAGCCATCACTGTCAGTGTACCCCCACACAGCCAGCTCTGTCAGTGTTCCCCCACACAGACAGCACTGTCAGTGCTCCCCCACACAGCCAGCACTGCCAGTGCTCCCCCCCATACAGCCAGCACTGTCAGTGCTCCGCCCACACAGGCAGCACTGTCAGTGCTCCCACCACACAGCCAGCACTGTGAGTGCTTCCCCACACAGGGAGCACTGTCAGTGCTCCCACCACACAGCCAGCACTGTCAGTGCTCCCACCACACAGCCAGCACTGTCAGTGCTCCCCCACACAGCCAGCACTGTCAGTGCTCCCCCCACACAGCCAGAACTGTCAGTGCTCCCCCACACAGCAAGCACTGTCAGTGCTCCCCCACACAGCCAGCACTGTCAGTGCTCCCCACACAGCCAGCACTGTCAGTGCTCCCCCACACAGCCAGTACTGTCAGTGCACCCCCCACACATCCAGCACTGTCAGTGCTCCCCACACAGCCAACACTGCCAGTGCTCTCCCACACAGCCAGCACTGTCAGTGCTCCCACCACACAGCCAGCACCGTCAGTGCTCCTACCGCACACAGCCAGCACTGTCAGTGCTCCCACCACACAGCCAGCACTGTCAGTGCTCCTACCGCACACAGCCAGCACTGTCAGTGCTCCCCACACAGCCAGCACTGTCAGTGTTCCTACCGCACACAGCCAGCACTGTCAGTGCTCCCCCCACATTGGCAGCACTGTCAGTGCTCCCCACACAGCCAGCACTGTCAGTGCTCCCCACACAGCCAGCACTGCCAGTGCTCTCCCACACAGCCAGCACTGTCAGTGCTCCCCCACACAGCCAGCACTTTCAGTGCTCCCACACACACAGCCAGCAACGTCAGTGCTCCCACCACACAGCCAGCACTGACAGTGCTCCCCTCACAGACAGCACTGTCAGTGCTCCCACCACATAGCCAGCACTGTCAGTGCTCCCCCACACAGCCAGCACTGTCAGTGCTCCCACCACACAGCCAGACCTGTCAGTGCTCCCACCACACAGCCAGCACTGTCAGTGCTCCCCCAAACAGCCAGCACTGTCAGTGCTCCCCCCACACAGCCAGCACTGTCAGTGCTCCCACCACACAGCCAGATCTGTCAGTGCTCCCACCACACAGCCAGCACTGTCAGTGCTCCCACCACACAGCCAGCACTGTCAGTGCTCCCCCACACAGCCAGCACTGTCTGTGCTCCCCCACACTGCCAGCACTGTCAGTGCTCCCCCACACAGCCAGCAGTGTCAGTGCCCCCCACACAGCCAGCACTGTCAGTGCTCCCACCACACAGCCAGCACTGTCAGTTCTCCCCCACACAGCCAGCACTGTCAGTGCTCCCCCACATAGCCAGCACTCTCAGTGCTCCCCGCACAGCCAGCATTGTCAGTGCACCCACCACACAGCCAGCACTGCCAGTGCTCCCACCACACAGCCAGCACTGTAAGTGCTCCACCACACAGCCAGCACTGTCAGTGCTCCCACCACACAGCCAGCACTGTCAGTGCTCCCCATACAGCCAGCACTGCCAGTGCTCCCCCACAAATCCAGCACTGTCAGTGCTCCCCCAAACAGCCAGCACTGTCAGTGCTCCCCACACAGCCAGCACTGCCAGTGCTCCACCCACACAGCCAGCACTACCAGTGCTCCCACCACACAGCCAGCACTGTCAGTGCTCCACCCTCACAGCCAGCACTCTCAGTGCTCCCACCACACAGCCAGCACTGTCAGTGCTCCCCCACACAGCCAGCACTGTCTGTGCTCCCCCACACTGCCAGCACTGTCAGTGCTCCTACCACACAGCCAGCACTGGCAGTTCTCCCCCCACATCCAGCACTGTCAGTGCTCCCCCCACACTGCCAGCACTGTCAGTGCTCCCACCACACAGCCAGCACTGTCAGTGCTCCCCCACACAGCCAGCACTGAGAGTGCGACCCACACAGCCAGCACTGCCAGTGCCCTCCCAAAGAGCTAGCAGTGTCAGTGCTCCCCCACACAGCCAGCACTGTCAGTGCTCCCACCACACAACCAGCACTGTCAGTGCTCCCACCACACAGCCAGCCCTGTCAGTGTACCCCCACACAGCCAGCACTGTCAGTGTTCCCCCACACAGCCAGCACTGTCAGTGCTCCCCCCACACAGCCAGCACTGTCAGTGCTCCCCTCCCATACAGCCAGCACTGTCAGTGCTCCGCCCACACAGGCAGCACTGTCAGTGCTCCCACCACACAGACAGCACTGTGAGTGCTTCCCCACACAGGGAGCACTGTCAGTGCTCCCACCACACAGCCAGCACTGTCAGTGCTCCCACCACACAGTCAGCACTGTCAGTGCTCCCCCACACAGCCAGCACTGTCAGTGCTCCCCCCACACAGCCAGAACTGTCAGTGCTCCCCCCACACAAAGAACAAAGAACAAAGAACAAAGAAATGTACAGCACAGGAACAGGCCCTTCGGCCCTCCAAGCCCGTGCCGACCATACTGCCCGACTAAACTACAATCTTCTACACTTCCTGGGTCCGTATCCTTCTATTCCCATCCTATTCATATATTTGTCAAGATGCCCCTTAAATGTCCCTATCGTCCCTGCCTCCACTACCTCCTCCGGTAGTGAGTTCCAGGCACCTACTACCCTCTGCGTAAAAAACTTGCCTCGTACATCTACTCTAAACTTTGCCCCTCTCACCTTAAACCTATGCCCCCTAGTAATTGACCCTTCTACCCTGGGGAAAAGCCTCTGACTATCCACTCTGTCTATGCCCCTCATAATTTTGTATACCTCTATCAGGTCGCCCCTCAACCTCCTTCGTTCCAGTGAGAACAAACCGAGTTTATTCAATCGCTCCTCATAGCTTATGCCCTCCATACCAGGCAACATTCTGGTAAATCTCTTCTGCACCCTCTCTAAAGCCTCCACATCCTTCTGGTAGTGTGGCGACCAGAATTGAACACTATACTCCAAGTGTGGCCTAACTAAGGTTCTATACAGCTGCAACATGACTTGCCAATTCTTATACTCAATGCCCCGGCCAATGAAGGCAAGCATGCCGTATGCCTTCTTGACTACCTTCTCCACCTGTGTAGCCCCTTTCAGTGATCTGTGGACCTGTACTCCTAGATCTCTTTGACTTTCAATACTCTTGAGGGTTCTACCATTCACTGTATATTCCCTACCTGCATTAGCCCTTCCAAAATGCATTACCTCACATTTGTCCAGGTTAAACTCCATCTGCCATCTCTCCGCCCAAGTCTCCAGACAATCTAAATCCTGCTGTATCCTCAGACAGTCCTCATCGCTATCCGCAATTCCACCAACCTTTGTGTCGTCTGCAAACTTACTAATCAGACCAGTTACATTTTCCTCCAAATCATTTATATATACTACAAAGAGCAAAGGTCCCAGCACTGATCCCTGTGGAACACCACTGGTCACAGCCCTCCAATTAGAAAAGCATCCCTCCATTGCTACCCTCTGCCTTCTATGGCCTAGCCAGTTCTGTATCCACCTTGCCAGTTCACCCCTGATCCCGTGTGACTTCACCTTTTGTACTAGTCTACCATGAGGGACCTTGTTAAAGGCCTTACTGAAGTCCATATAGGCAACATCTACTGCCCTACCTGCATCAATCATCTTAGTGACCTCCTCGAAAAACTCTATCAAGTTAGTGAGACACGACCTCCCCTTCACAAAACCGTGCTGCCTCTCACTAATACGTCCATTTGCTTCCAAATGGGAGTAGATCCTGTCTCGAAGAATTCTCTCCAGTAATTTCCCTACCACTGAAGTAAGGCTCACCGGCCTGTAGTTCCCGGGATTATCCCTGCCACCCTTCTTAAACAGAGGAACAACATTGGCTATTCTCCAGTCCTCCGGGACATCCCCTGAAGACAGCGAGGATCCAAAGCTTTCTGTCAAGGCCTCAGCAATTTCCTCTCCAGCCTCCTTCAGTATTCTGGGGTAGATCCCATCCGGCCCTGGGGACTTATCTACCTTAATATTTTTTAAGACACCCAACACCTCGTCTTTTTGGATCACAATGTGACCCAGGCTATCTACACCCCCTTCTCCAGACTCAACATCTACCAATTCCTTCTCTTTGGTGAATACTGATGCAAAGTATTCATTTAGTACCTCGCCCATTTCCTCTGGCTCCACACATAGATTCCCTTGCCTATCCTTCAGTGGGCCAACCCTTTCCCTGGCTACCCTCTTGCTTTTTATGTAAGTGTAAAAAGCCTTGGGATTTTCCTTAACCCTATTTGCCAATGACTTTTCATGACCCCTTCTAGCCCTCCTGACTCCTTGCTTAAGTTCCTTCCTACTTTCCTTATATGCCACACAGGCTTCGTCTGTTCCCAGCCTTTTAGCCCTGACAAATGCCTCCTTTTTCTTTTTGACGAGGCCTACAATATCACTCGTCATCCAAGGTTCCCGAAAATTGCCGTATTTATCTTTCTTCCTCACAGGAACATGCCTGTCCTGTATTCCTTTCAACTGACACTTGAAAGCCTCCCACATGTCAGATGTTGATTTGCCCTCAAACATCCGCCCCCAATCTATGTTCTTCAGTTCCCGCCTAATATTGTGATAATTAGCCTTCCCCCAATTTAGCACATTCATCCTCGGACCACTCTTATCCTTGTCCACCAGTACTTTAAAACTTACTGAATTGTGGTCACTGTTACCGAAATGCTCCCCTACTGAAACATCTACCACCTGGCCGGGCTCATTCCCCAATACCAGGTCCAGTACCGCCCCTTCCCTAGTTGGACTGTTTACATATTTTTTTAAGAAGCCCTCCTGGATGCTCCTTACAAACTCTGCCCCGTCTAAGCCCCTGGCACTAAGTGAGTCCCAGTCAATATTGGGGAAGTTGAAGTCTCCCATCACCACAACCCTGTTGTTTTTACTCTTTTCCAAAATCTGTCTACCTATCTGCTCCTCTATCTCCCGCTGGCTGTTGGGAGGCCTGTAGTATACCCCCAACATTGTGACTGCACCCTTCTTATTCCTGATCTCTACCCATATAGCCTCACTGCCCTCTGAGGTGTCCTCTCGCTGTATAGCTGTGATACTCTCCTGAACAAGTAGCGCAACTCCACCTCCCCTTTTACATCCCCCTCTATCCCGCCTGAAACATCTAAATCCTGGAACGTTTAGCTGCCAATCCTGCCCTTCCCTCAACCAGGTCTCTGTAATGGCAACAACATCATAGTTCCAAGTAGTAATCCAAGCTCTAAGTTCATCTGCCTTACCCGTAATGCTCCTTGCATTAAAACATATGCACTTCAGGCCACCAGACCCGCTGTGTTCAGCAACTTCTCCCCGTCTGCTCTGCCTCAGAGCCACACTGTCCCTATTCCCTAGTTCTCCCTCAATGCTCTCACCTTCTGACCTATTGCTCCCGTGCCCACCCCCCTGCCATACTAGTTTAAACCCTCCCGTGTGACACTAGCAAATCTCGCGGCCAGGATATTTATGCCTCTCCGGTTTAGATGCAACCCGTCCATCTTATACAGGTCACACCTGCCCCGGAAGAGCTCCCAGTGGTCCAGATAACAGAAACCCTCCCTCCTACACCAGCTGTTTAGCCACGTGTTTGTCTGCTCTATCTTCCTATTTCTAGCCTCACTGGCACGTGGCACAGGGAGTAATCCCGAGATTACAACCCTCGAGGTCCTGTCTTTTAACTTTCTGCCTAGCTCCCTGAACTCCTGCTGCAGGACCTCATGCCCCTTCCTGCCTATGTCGTTAGTACCAATATGTACAACGACCTCTGCCTGTTTGCCCTCCCCCTTCAGGATTCCCTCTACCCGTTCGGAGACATCCTGGACCCTGGCACCAGGGAGGCAACATACCATCCTGGAGTCTCTTTCACGTCCACAGAAGCGCCTATCTGTGCCCCTGACAATAGAGTCCCCTATAACTATTACTCTTCTGCGCTTTGACCCTCCCTTCTGAACATCAGAGCCAGCCGTGGTGCCACTGCTCTGGCTGCTGCTGTTTTCCCCTGATAGGATATCCCCCCCGACAGTATCCAAAGGGGTATATCTGTTCGAGAGGGGGACAACCACAGGGGATTCCTGCACTGACTGCCTGCCCTTTCTGGTGGTCACCCATTTCTCTGCCTGCACCTTGGGTGTGACCACACTTACATAACTACGATCTATGACGCTTTCCGCCACCTGCATGCTCCTAAGTGCATCCAATTGCTGCTCCAACCGAACCATGCGGTCTGTGAGGAGCTGCAGTTGGGTGCACTTTCTGCAGATGAAGCCATCCGGGACGCTGGAAGCCTCCCGGACCTGCCACATCTCACAGCCAGCATTGTCAGTGCTCCCACCACACAGCCAGCACTGCCAGTTCTCCACACACAGCCAGCACTGTCAGTGCTCCCACCACACAACCAGCACTGTCAGTGCTCCCACCACACAGCCAGAACTGTCAGTGCTCCCCCACACAGCAAGCACTGTCAGTGCTCCCCCACACAGCCAGCACTCTCAGTGATCCCCCCACACAGCCAGCCCTGTCAGTCCTCCCCCCACAGCCAGCACTGTCAGTGCTCCCCCCACACAGCCAGCATTGCCAGTGTTCCCCCACACAGCCAGCACTGTCAGTGCTCCACCCACACAGGCAGAACTGTCAGTGCTCCCCACACACAGCCAGCACTCTCAGTGCCCCCCCCCACACAGAGCCAGCACTGTCAGTGCTCCCCCACACAGCCAGGACTGTCAGTGCTCTCACCACACAGCGAGCACTGTCAGTGCTCCCACCACACAGCCAGCACTGTCAGTGCTCCCCCACACAGCCAGCACTGTCAGTGCCCCCACCCCACACTGCCAGCACTGTCAGTGCTCCCCCACAGCCAGCATTGTCAGTGCTCCCACCACACAGCCAGCACTGCCAGTTCTCCACACACAGCCAGCACTGTCAGTGCTCCCACCACACAACCAGCACTGTCAGTGCTCCCACCACACAGCCAGCACTGTCAGTGCTCCCACCACACAGACAGCACTGTCAGTGCTCCCACCACACAGCCAGCACTGTCAGTGCTCCCACCACACTGCCAGCACTGTCTGTGCTGCCCCCACACAGCCAGCACTGTCAGTGCTACCCCACACAGCCAGCACTGTCGGTGCTCCCCCCCCATACAGCCAGCACTGTCAGTGCTCCCACCACACAGCCAGCACTGTCAGTGCTCCCACCACACAGACAGCACTGTCAGTGCTCCCACCACACAGCCAGCACTGTCAGTGCTCCCACCACACTGCCAGCACTGTCTGTGCTCCACCCACACAGCCAGCACTGTCAGTGCTACCCCACAGAGCCAGCACTGTCGGTGCTCCCCCCCATACAGCCAGCACTGTCAGTGCTCCCCCACACAGCCAGCACTGTCAGTGCTCCCACCACACAGCCAGCACTGTCAGTCCTCCCCCCACACTGCCAGCACTGGCAGTGCTCCCCCACACAGCCAGCGATGTCAGTGCTCCCCCACACAGCAAGCACTGTCAGTGCTCCCCCACACAGCCGGCACTGGCAGTGCCGTCCCACAGAGCTAGCAGTGTCAGTGCTCCCACCACACAACCAGCACTGTCAGTGCTCCCACCACACAGCCAGCACTGTCAGTGCACCCCCACACAGGCAGCACTGTCAGTGCTCCCAACACACAGCCAGCACTGTCAGTGCTCCCCCACACAGCCAGCACTGTCAGTGCTCCCCCCACACAGCCAGCACTGTCAGTGCTCCCCCCCATTCAGCCAGCACTGTCAGTGCTCCCCCACACAGCCAGCACTGTCAGTGCTCCCACCACACAGCCAGCACTGTCAGCCCCCCCCCCCACACAGCCAGCACTGTCAATGCTCCCACCACACAGCCAGCACTGTCAGTGCTCCCCCCACACAGCCAGCACTGTCAGTGCTCCCACCACACAGCCAGCACTGTCAGTGCTCCCCCCACACAGCCAGCACTCTCAGTTCTCCCCCCACACAGCCAACACGGTCAGTGCTCCCACCACACAGCCAGCACTGTAAATGCTCCTCACACAGCCAGCACTGTCAGTGCTCCCACCCCACACAGCCAGCACTGTCAGTGCTCCCCCACACAGCCAGCACTGTCAGTGCTCCCCCCACACAGCCAGCACTGTCAGTGCTCCCCCACACAGCCTGCACTGTCCGTGATCCCCCCACACAGCCAGCCCTGTCAGTGCTCCCCCCACAGCCAGCACTGTCAGTGCTCCCCCCACACAGCCAGCATTGCCAGTGCTCCCACCACACAGCCAGCACTGTCAGTGCTCCCCACACACAACCAGCACTCTCAGTGCCCCCCCCCACAGAGAAAGCACTGTCAGTGCTCCCACAACACAGCCAGCACTGTCAGTGCTCCCCCACACAGCCAGCACTGTCAGTGCTCTCACCACATAGCGAGCACTGCCAGTGCACCCACCACACAGCCAGTACTGTCAGTGTTCCCCCACACAGCCAGCACTGTCAGTGCCCCCACCCCACACAGCCAGCACTGTCAGTGCTCCCCCACAGCCAGCATTGTCAGTGCTCCCACCACACAGCCAGCACTGCCAGTTCTCCACCCACAGCCAGCTCTGAGAGTGCGTCCCACACAGCCAGCACTGCCAGTGCTCTCCCTCAGAGCTAGCACTGTCAGTGCTCCCCCACAGAGCCAGCACTGTCAGTGCTCCCACCACACGGCCAGCATTGTCAGTGCTCCCACCACACAGCCAGCACTGTCTGTGCTCACCCCACACAGCCAGCACTGTCAGTGCTCCCCCACACAGCCAGCACTGTCGGTGCTCCCACCACACAGCCAGCACTGTCAGTCCTCCCCCCACACTGCCACCACTGGCAGTGCTCCCCCACACAGCCAGCGCTGTGAGTGCTCCCCCCACACAGCCAGCACTGTCAGTGCTCCCCCCACACAGCCAGCACTGTCAATGCTCCCCCACACAGCCAGCACTGTCAGTGCTCCCACCACACAGTCAGCACTGTCAGTGCTCCCCCCACACAGCCAGCACTGTCAGTGCTCCCACCACACAGCCAGCACTGTCAGTCCTCCCCCCACACTGCCAGAACTGGCAGTGCTCCCCCACACAGCCAGCGATGTCAGTGCTCCCCACACACAGCAAGCACTGTCAGTGCTCCCCCACACAGCCGGCACTGGCAGTGCCGTCCCACAGAGCTAGCAGTGTCAGTGCTCCCACCACACAACCAGCACTGTCAGTGCTCCCACCACACAGCCAGCACTGTCAGTGCACCCCCACACAGGCAGCACTGTCAGTGCTCCCAACACACAGCCAGCACTGTCAGTGCTCCCCCCACACAGCCAGCACTGTCAGTGCTCCCCCCACACAGCCAGCACTGTCAGTGCTCCCCCCATTCAGCCAGCACTGTCAGTGCTCCCCCACACAGCCAGCACTGTCAGTGCTCCCACCACACAGCCAGCACTGTCAGCCCTCCCCCACACAGCCAGCACTGTCAATGCTCCCACCACACAGCCAGCACTGTCAGTGCTCCCCCCACACAGCCAGCACTGTCAGTGCTCCCACCACACAGCCAGCACTGTCAGTGCTCCCCCCACACAGCCAGCACTCTCAGTTCTCCCCCCACACAGCCAACACGGTCAGTGCTCCCACCACACAGCCAGCACTGTAAATGCTCCTCACACAGCCAGCACTGTCAGTGCTCCCACCCCACACAGCCAGCACTGCCAGTGCTCCCCCACACAGCCAGCACTGTCAGTGCTCCCACCACACAGCCAGCACTGTCAGTGCTCCCCCACACAGCCTGCACTGTCCGTGATCCCCCCACACAGCCAGCCCTGTCAGTGCTCCCCCCACAGCCAGCACTGTCAGTGCTCCCCCCACACAGCCAGCATTGCCAGTGCTCCCACCACACAGCCAGCACTGTCAGTGCTCCCCACACACAACCAGCACTCTCAGTGCCCCCCCCCACAGAGAAAGCACTGTCAGTGCTCCCCCCACACAGCCAGCATTGCCAGTGCTCCCACCACACAGCCAGCACTGTCAGTGCTCCCCACACACAACCAGCACTCTCAGTGCCCCCCCCCACAGAGAAAGCACTGTCAGTGCTCCCACAACACAGCCAGCACTGTCAGTGCTCCCCCACACAGCCAGCACTGTCAGTGCTCTCACCACATAGCGAGCACTGCCAGTGCACCCACCACACAGCCAGTACTGTCAGTGTTCCCCCACACAGCCAGCACTGTCAGTGCCCCCACCCCACACAGCCAGCACTGTCAGTGCTCCCCCACAGCCAGCATTGTCAGTGCTCCCACCACACAGCCAGCACTGCCAGTTCTCCACCCACAGCCAGCTCTGAGAGTGCGTCCCACACAGCCAGCACTGCCAGTGCTCTCCCTCAGAGCTAGCACTGTCAGTGCTCCCCCACAGAGCCAGCACTGTCAGTGCTCCCACCACACGGCCAGCATTGTCAGTGCTCCCACCACACAGCCAGCACTGTCTGTGCTCACCCCACACAGCCAGCACTGTCAGTGCTCCCCCACACAGCCAGCACTGTCGGTGCTCCCACCACACAGCCAGCACTGTCAGTCCTCCCCCCACACTGCCACCACTGGCAGTGCTCCCCCACACAGCCAGCGCTGTGAGTGCTCCCCCCACACAGCCAGCACTGTCAGTGCTCCCCCCACACAGCCAGCACTGTCAATGCTCCCCCACACAGCCAGCACTGTCAGTGCTCCCACCACACAGTCAGCACTGTCAGTGCTCCCCCCACACAGCCAGCACTGTCAGTGCTCCCACCACACAGCCAGCACTGTCAGTCCTCCCCCCACACTGCCAGAACTGGCAGTGCTCCCCCACACAGCCAGCGATGTCAGTGCTCCCCACACACAGCAAGCACTGTCAGTGCTCCCCCACACAGCCGGCACTGGCAGTGCCGTCCCACAGAGCTAGCAGTGTCAGTGCTCCCACCACACAACCAGCACTGTCAGTGCTCCCACCACACAGCCAGCACTGTCAGTGCACCCCCACACAGGCAGCACTGTCAGTGCTCCCAACACACAGCCAGCACTGTCAGTGCTCCCCCCACACAGCCAGCACTGTCAGTGCTCCCCCCACACAGCCAGCACTGTCAGTGCTCCCCCCATTCAGCCAGCACTGTCAGTGCTCCCCCACACAGCCAGCACTGTCAGTGCTCCCACCACACAGCCAGCACTGTCAGCCCTCCCCCACACAGCCAGCACTGTCAATGCTCCCACCACACAGCCAGCACTGTCAGTGCTCCCCCCACACAGCCAGCACTGTCAGTGCTCCCACCACACAGCCAGCACTGTCAGTGCTCCCCCCACACAGCCAGCACTCTCAGTTCTCCCCCCACACAGCCAACACGGTCAGTGCTCCCACCACACAGCCAGCACTGTAAATGCTCCTCACACAGCCAGCACTGTCAGTGCTCCCACCCCACACAGCCAGCACTGCCAGTGCTCCCCCACACAGCCAGCACTGTCAGTGCTCCCACCACACAGCCAGCACTGTCAGTGCTCCCCCACACAGCCTGCACTGTCCGTGATCCCCCCACACAGCCAGCCCTGTCAGTGCTCCCCCCACAGCCAGCACTGTCAGTGCTCCCCCCACACAGCCAGCATTGCCAGTGCTCCCACCACACAGCCAGCACTGTCAGTGCTCCCCACACACAACCAGCACTCTCAGTGCCCCCCCCCACAGAGAAAGCACTGTCAGTGCTCCCACAACACAGCCAGCACTGTCAGTGCTCCCCCACACAGCCAGCACTGTCAGTGCTCTCACCACATAGCGAGCACTGCCAGTGCACCCACCACACAGCCAGCACTGTCAGTGTTCCCCCACACAGCCAGCACTGTCAGTGCCCCCACCCCACACAGCCAGCACTGTCAGTGCTCCCCCACAGCCAGCATTGTCAGTGCTCCCACCACACAGCCAGCACTGCCAGTTCTCCACCCACAGCCAGCTCTGAGAGTGCGTCCCACACAGCCAGCACTGCCAGTGCTCTCCCTCAGAGCTAGCACTGTCAGTGCTCCCCCACAGAGCCAGCACTGTCAGTGCTCCCACCACACAACCAGCACTGTCAGTGCTCCCACCACACGGCCAGCATTGTCAGTGCTCCCACCACACAGCCAGCACTGTCTGTGCTCCCCCCACACAGCCAGCACTGTCAGTGCTCCCCCACACAGCCAGCACTGTCGGTGCTCCCACCACACAGCCAGCACTGTCAGTCCTCCCCCCACACTGCCACCACTGGCAGTGCTCCCCCACACAGCCAGCGCTGTGAGTGCTCCCCCCACACAGCCAGCACTGTCAGTGCTCCCCCCACACAGCCAGCACTGTCAATGCTCCCCCACACAGCCAGCACTGTCAGTGCTCCCACCACACAGTCAGCACTGTCAGTGCTCCCCCCACACAGCCAGCACTGTCAGTGCTCCCACCACACAGCCAGCACTGTCAGTCCTCCCCCCACACTGCCAGAACTGGCAGTGCTCCCCCACACAGCCAGCGATGTCAGTGCTCCCCCCACACAGCAAGCACTGTCAGTGCTCCCCCACACAGCCGGCACTGGCAGTGCCGTCCCACAGAGCTAGCAGTGTCAGTGCTCCCACCACACAACCAGCACTGTCAGTGCTCCCACCACACAGCCAGCACTGTCAGTGCACCCCCACACAGGCAGCACTGTCAGTGCTCCCAACACACAGCCAGCACTGTCAGTGCTCCCCCCACACAGCCAGCACTGTCAGTGCTCCCCCCACACAGCCAGCACTGTCAGTGCTCCCCCCATTCAGCCAGCACTGTCAGTGCTCCCCCACACAGCCAGCACTGTCAGTGCTCCCACCACACAGCCAGCACTGTCAGCCCTCCCCCACACAGCCAGCACTGTCAATGCTCCCACCACACAGCCAGCACTGTCAGTGCTCCCCCCACACAGCCAGCACTGTCAGTGCTCCCACCACACAGCCAGCACTGTCAGTGCTCCCCCACACAGCCAGCACTCTCAGTTCTCCCCCCACACAGCCAACACGGTCAGTGCTCCCACCACACAGCCAGCACTGTAAATGCTCCTCACACAGCCAGCACTGTCAGTGCTCCCACCCCACACAGCCAGCACTGCCAGTGCTCCCCCACACAGCCAGCACTGTCAGTGCTCCCCCCACACAGCCAGCACTGTCAGTGCTCCCCCACACAGCCTGCACTGTCCGTGATCCCCCCACACAGCCAGCCCTGTCAGTGCTCCCCCCACAGCCAGCACTGTCAGTGCTCCCCCCACACAGCCAGCATTGCCAGTGCTCCCACCACACAGCCAGCACTGTCAGTGCTCCCCACACACAACCAGCACTCTCAGTGCCCCCCCCCACAGAGAAAGCACTGTCAGTGCTCCCACAACACAGCCAGCACTGTCAGTGCTCCCCCACACAGCCAGCACTGTCAGTGCTCTCACCACATAGCGAGCACTGCCAGTGCACCCACCACACAGCCAGCACTGTCAGTGTTCCCCCACACAGCCAGCACTGTCAGTGCCCCCACCCCACACAGCCAGCACTGTCAGTGCTCCCCCACAGCCAGCATTGTCAGTGCTCCCACCACACAGCCAGCACTGCCAGTTCTCCACCCACAGCCAGCTCTGAGAGTGCGTCCCACACAGCCAGCACTGCCAGTGCTCTCCCTCAGAGCTAGCACTGTCAGTGCTCCCCCACAGAGCCAGCACTGTCAGTGCTCCCACCACACAACCAGCACTGTCAGTGCTCCCACCACACGGCCAGCATTGTCAGTGCTCCCACCACACAGCCAGCACTGTCTGTGCTCCCCCCACACAGCCAGCACTGTCAGTGCTCCCCCACACAGCCAGCACTGTCGGTGCTCCCACCACACAGCCAGCACTGTCAGTCCTCCCCCCACACTGCCACCACTGGCAGTGCTCCCCCACACAGCCAGCGCTGTGAGTGCTCCCCCCACACAGCCAGCACTGTCAGTGCTCCCCATACAGCCAGCAGTGGCAGTGCTCCCACCACACAGCCAGCACTGTCAGTGCTCCCCCCACACAGCCAGCACTGTCAATGCTCCCCCCACACAGCCAGCACTGTCAGTGCTCCCACCACACAGCCAGCACTGTCAGTGCTCCCCCACACAGCTAGCACTGTCAGTGCTCCCACCACACAGCCAGCACTGTCAGTGCTCCCCCATACTGCCAGCACTGTCAGTGCTCCCCCACACAGCCGGCACTGGCAGTGCCGTCCCACAGAGCTAGCAGTGTCAGTGCTCCCACCACACAACCAGCACTGTCAGTGCTCCCACCACACAGCCAGCACTGTCAGTGCACCCCCACACAGGCAGCACTGTCAGTGCTCCCAACACACAGCCAGCACTGTCAGTGCTCCCCCCACACAGCCAGCACTGTCAGTGCTCCCCCCACACAGCCAGCACTGTCAGTGCTCCCCCCATTCAGCCAGCACTGTCAGTGCTCCCCCACACAGCCAGCACTGTCAGTGCTCCCACCACACAGCCAGCACTGTCAGTGCTCCCCCACACAGCCAGCACTGTCAGTGCTCCCACCACACAGCCAGCACTGTCAGTGCTCCCCCCACACAGCCAGCACTCTCAGTTCTCCCCCCACACAGCCAACACGGTCAGTGCTCCCACCACACAGCCAGCACTGTCAGTGCTCCCCCACACAGCCAGCACTGTCAGTGCTCTCACCACATAGCGAGCACTGCCAGTGCACCCACCACACAGCCAGCACTGTCAGTGTTCCCCCACACAGCCAGCACTGTCAGTGCCCCCACCCCACACAGCCAGCACTGTCAGTGCTCCCCCACAGCCAGCATTGTCAGTGCTCCCACCACACAGCCAGCACTGCCAGTTCTCCACCCACAGCCAGCTCTGAGAGTGCGTCCCACACAGCCAGCACTGCCAGTGCTCTCCCTCAGAGCTAGCACTGTCAGTGCTCCCCCACAGAGCCAGCACTGTCAGAGCTCCCACCACACGGCCAGCATTGTCAGTGCTCCCACCACACAGCCAGCACTGTCTGTGCTCACCCCACACAGCCAGCACTGTCAGTGCTCCCCCACACAGCCAGCACTGTCGGTGCTCCCACCACACAGCCAGCACTGTCAGTCCTCCCCCACACTGCCACCACTGGCAGTGCTCCCCCACACAGCCAGCGCTGTGAGTGCTCCCCCCACACAGCCAGCACTGTCAGTGCTCCCCATACAGCCAGCACTGGCAGTGCTCCCACCACACAGCCAGCACTGTCAGTGCTCCCCCCACACAGCCAGCACTGTCAATGCTCCCCCACACAGCCAGCACTGTCAGTGCTCCCACCACACAGTCAGCACTGTCAGTGCTCCCCCACACAGCCAGCACTGTCAGTGCTCCCACCACACAGCCAGCACTGTCAGTCCTCCCCCCACACTGCCAGCACTGGCAGTGCTCCCCCACACAGCCAGCGATGTCAGTGCTCCCCCCACACAGCAAGCACTGTCAGTGCTCCCCCACACAGCCGGCACTGGCAGTGCCGTCCCACAGAGCTAGCAGTGTCAGTGCTCCCACCACATAACCAGCACTGTCAGCGCTCCCACCACACAGCCAGCACTGTCAGTGCACCCCCACACAGGCAGCACTGTCAGTGCTCCCAACACACAGCCAGCACTGTCAGTGCTCCCCCCACACAGCTAGCACTGTCAGTGCTCCCCCCACACAGCCAGCACTGTCAGTGCTCCCCCCATTCAGCCAGCACTGTCAGTGCTCCCCCTCAGAGCTAGCACTGTCAGTGCTCCCCCACAGAGCCAGCACTGTCAGTGCTCCCACCACACAACCAGCACTGTCAGTGCTCCCACCACACGGCCAGCATTGTCAGTGCTCCCACCACACAGCCAGCACTGTCTGTGCTCCCCCCACACAGCCAGCACTGTCAGTGCTCCCCCACACAGCCAGCACTGTCGGTGCTCCCACCACACAGCCAGCACTGTCAGTCCTCCCCCACACTGCCACCACTGGCAGTGCTCCCCCACACAGCCAGCGCTGTGAGTGCTCCCCCCACACAGCCTGCACTGTCCGTGATCCCCCCACACAGCCAGCCCTGTCAGTGCTCCCCCCACAGCCAGCACTGTCAGTGCACCCCCCACACAGCCAGCATTGCCAGTGCTCCCACCACACAGCCAGCACTGTCAGTGCTCCCCACACACAACTAGCACTCTCAGTGCCCCCCCCCCACAGAGAAAGCACTGTCAGTGCTCCCACAACACAGCCAGCACTGTCAGTGCTCCCCCACACAGCCAGCACTGTCAGTGCTCTCACCACATAGCGAGCACTGCCAGTGCACCCACCACACAGCCAGCACTGTCAGTGTTCCCCCACACAGCCAGCACTGTCAGTGCCCCCACCCCACACAGCCAGCACTGTCAGTGCTCCCCCACAGCCAGCATTGTCAGTGCTCCCACCACACAGCCAGCACTGCCAGTTCTCCACCCACAGCCAGCTCTGAGAGTGCGTCCCACACAGCCAGCACTGCCAGTGCTCTCCCTCAGAGCCAGCACTGTCAGTGCTCCCACCACACAACCAGCACTGTCAGTGCTCCCACCACACGGCCAGCATTGTCAGTGCTCCCACCACACAGCCAGCACTGTCTGTGCTCCCCCCACACAGCCAGCACTGTCAGTGCTCCCCCACACAGCCAGCACTGTCGGTGCTCCCACCACACAGCCAGCACTGTCAGTCCTCCCCCCACACTGCCACCACTGGCGGTGCTCCCCCACACAGCCAGCGCTGTGAGTGCTCCCCCCACACAGCCAGCACTGTCAGTGCTCCCCATACAGCCAGCACTGGCAGTGCTCCCACCACACAGCCAGCACTGTCAATGCTCCCCCCACACAGCCAGCACTGTCAATGCTCCCCCCACACAGCCAGCACTGTCAGTGCTCCCACCACACAGTCAGCACTGTCAGTGCTCCCCCCACACAGCCAGCACTGTCAGTGCTCCCACCACACAGACAGCACTGTCAGTGCTCCCCCACACAGCTAGCACTGTCAGTGCTCCCACCACACAGCCAGCACTGTCAGTGCTCCCCCCATACTGCCAGCACTTCCAGTTCTACCCCACACAGCCAGCACTGTCTGTGCTACCCCCATACAGCCAGCACTGTCAGTGTTCCCCCCACACAGCCAGCACTGTCAGTGCTCCCACCACACAGCCAGCACTGTCAGTGCTCCCACCACACAGCCAGCACTGTCAGTGCTCCCACCACACAGCCAGCACTGTCAGTGCTCCCACCACACAGCCAGCACTGTCAGTGCTCCCCCACACAGCCAGCGCTGTCAGTGCTCCCCCGATACAGCCAGCACTGTCAGTGTTCCCCCCACACAGCCAGCACTGTCAGTGCTCCCACCACACAGCTAGCACTGTCAGTTCTCCCCACACAGACAGCACTGTCAGTGCTCCCCCAAACACAGCCAGCACTGGAAATGCTCCCGCCAAACTCTGTCTGTGTCTCTGTCTGTGTCTCTGTCTCTGCCTTTGTCTGTGTCTGTGTCTCTGTCTGTGTCCCTGTTTCTGTCTGTGTCTCTCTGTACCTCTCTGTACCTCTGTCTGTGTCTCTGTCTATGTCACTACCTCTGTCTCTGTCTGTTTCTGTGTGTTTGTCTCTATCTGTGTCACTGTCTGTGTCTGTGTCTGTGTCTCTGTCTCTCCCTCTGCCTGTGTCTCTGTCTCTGTCTGTGTCTCTGCCTGTGTCCCTGTTTCTGTCTGTGGCTCCCTGTACCTCTGTCTGTGTCTCTGTGTCTGTCTGTGTCTCTGTCTGTGTCTCTGTCTCTGCCTCAGTCTGTGTCTATGTCTCTGTCTGTGTCTCTGTCTGTGTCCCTGTCTCTGTCTGTGTCTCCCTGTACCTCTGTCTGTGTCTCTGTGTCTGTCTGTGTCTCAGTCTCTGTCTCTGTCTGGGGCACATTTTGCTGCACAGACTGTGTTTAGGTGTGAGGCACCCACCCAGCTGATCGGCATTGGGAGAGTCACACACACCCAGCTGATCGGCCATGGTGGAGGCACACTCCCATCTAATCGGCAATGCGGGGAAGGAAACACCCAGCTGATCGGCAATGCGGGGAAGGACACACCCAGCTGATCGGCAATGCGGGGAAGGACACACCCATCTGATCGGCAATGCGGAGAAAGCACACACACAGCTGATCGGCAATGGGGGGAAGCACACACCCAGCTGATCGGCAATGGGGGGAAGCACACACCCAGCTGATCGGCAATGCGGGGAAGGATAGACCCAGCTGATCGGCAATGCGGGGAAGTACACTCCCAGCTGATCGGCAATGCGGGGAAGGTCACACCCAGCTGATCGGCAATGCGGGGCAGCACACACCCAGCTGATCGGCAATGCGGGGAAGGACACACCCAGCTGATCGGCAATGCGGGGAAGGACGCACCAAGATGATTGGCAATGGGGGGGGGGAGCACACACCCAGCTGATCGGCAATGGGGGGAAGGTCATCCCCAGCTGATCGACAATGGGGGGGAAGGACACACCCAGCTGATCGGCAATGGGGGGAAGCACACACCCAGCTGATCGGCAATGGGGGGGGGAAGGACATAGCCAGCTGATCGGCATTGGTGGGAAGCACACACCCAGCTGATCGGCAATGGGGGAAAGCACACTTCCCGCTGATCGGCAATGGAGGGAAGCACATACCCAGCTGATCGGCAATGGGGGGAAGCACATACCCAGCTGATCGGCAATGGGGGGAAGCACACACCCAGCTGATCGGCAATGGGGGGAAGGACAGACCCTGCTGATCGGCAATGGGGGGAAGCACACACCCAGCTGATCGGCAATGGGGGGAAGCACACACCGAGCTGATCGGCAATGGGGGGAAGTACACTCCCAGCTGATCGGCAATGGGGGGAGGCACACACCCAGCTGATCGGCAATGGGGGGAAGCACACGCCCAGCTGATCGGCAATGCGGGGAAGGACACTCCCAGCTGATCGGCAATGGGGGGAAGGACACTCCCAGCTGATCGGCAATGGGGGGAAGTACACTCCCAGCTGATCGGCAATGGGGGGAAGCACACACCCAGCTGATTGGCAATGGGGGGAAGCACACTCCCAGCTGATCGGAAATGAGGGCAAGGACACACCCAGCTGATCGGCAATGGGGGAAGCAGACACCCAGCTGATCGGCAATGGGGGGAAGCACACACCCAGCTGATCAGCAATGTGGGGAAGGAGACTCCCAGCTGATCGGCAATGTGGGGAAGCACACTCCCAGCTGATCGGCAATGTGAGGAAGGAGACTCCCAGCTGATCGGCAATGTGGGGAAGCACACACCCAGCTGATCGGCAATGCGGGGAAGCACACACCCAGCTGATCGGCAATGCGGGGAAGCACACACCCAGCTGATCGGCAATGCGGGGAAGGACAGACCCAGCTGATCGGCAATGGGGGGAAGGAAACACCCAGCTGATCGGCAATGGGGGAAGCAGACACCCAGCTGATCGGCAATGGGGGGAAGCACACTCCCAGCTGATCGGCAATGCGGGGAAGGACAGACCCAGCTGATCGGCAATGGGGGGAAGGACACTCCCAGCTGATCGGCAATGTGGGGAAGGACACTCCCAGCTGATCGGCAATGTGGGGAAGCACACACCCAGCTGATCGGCAATGGGGGGAAGCACACTCCCAGCTGATCGGCATTGGGGGGAAGCACGCGCCCAGCTGATCGGCAATGCGGGGAAGCACACACCCAGCTGATCGGCAATGCGGGGAAGGACAGACCCAGCTGATCGGCAATGCGGGGAAGCACACGCCCAGCTGATCGGCAATGCGGGGAGGCACACACCCAGCTGATCGGCAATGCGGGGAAGGACAGACCCAGCTGATCGGCAATGGGGGGAAGCACACGCCCAGCTGATCGGCAATGCGGGGAAGCACACACCCAGCTGATCGGCAATGCGGGGAAGCAGACGCCCAGCTGATCGGCAATGCGGGGAATCACACACACCCAGCTGATCGGCAATGGAGGGGAAGGACACACCCAGCTGATCGGCAATGCGGGGAATCACACACACCCAGCTGATCGGCAATGGGGGGAAGGACAGGCCCAGCTGATCGGCAATGGGGGGAAGCACACACCCAGCTGATCGGCAATGGGGGGAAGCACACACCCAGCTGATCGGCAATGGGGGGAAGCACACACCCAGCTGACAGGCAATGGGGGAGTCACACACACCCAGCTGATCGGCCATGGGGGAGTCACACTGTCCCAGCTGATCGGCCATGGGGGAGTCACACTGACCCAGCTGATTGGCCATGGGGGAGTCACACTGATCCAGCTGATCGGCCATGGGGGAGTCACACTGATCCAGCTGATCGGCCATGGGGGAGTCACACAGACCCAGCTGATCGGCCATGGGGGAGTCACACAGACCCAGCTGATCGGCCATGGGGGAGTCACACCCACCCACCGACAGTCTCTCCTGGTAATGCAGAATGGTAAATCTCTGCCTGTGCCTCTGCCTGTGTCTGTCCAATTCTCTCTCTGTCTGTGTCTCTGTGTCGGTCTGTATCTCTCGCTGTGTCTCCGTCTCTGTCTGTGTCTCTGTCTGTGTCTGTGTCTCTCTGTGTCTGTGTCCCTGTTGAGGCTGTGTCAGTGTCTCTCCCTGTGTCTCTATCTGTGTCTCTATCTGTGTCTCTATCTGTATCTCTGTCTGTATTTCTGTCTGTATCTCTGGCAGTGTCTCTTTCTCTGTCTGTGTCTGTGTCTGTAACTCTCTGTGTCTGTGTCCCTGTTGAGGCTGTGTCAGTGTCTCTACCTGTGTCTCTATCTGTGTCTCTATCTGTATCTCTGTCTGTGTTTCTGTCTGTGTCTCTGGCAGTGTCTCTTTCTCTGTCCGTGTCTGTCTCTGTATCTCTGTCTGTGTCTCTGTCCGTGTCTGTCTCTGTATCTCTGTCTGTGTCTCTATGTCTGTCTGTGTTTCTGTCTGTGTCTCTCTGTACCTCTGTCTGTGTCTCTGTCTGTGTCATTGCCTCTGTCTCTGTCGGTTTCTGTGTTTGTGTCTCTATCTGCGTCTATGCCTCTGTCTGTGTCTGTGTCTCTGCCTCTGTCTGTGTCTCTGTACCTCTGTCTGTGTCTCTGTCTGTGTCTGTGTCTCTGTCTGTGTCTCTGTCTGTGTCACTGCCTCTGTCGCTGTCTGTTTCTGTGTGTTTGTCTCTGTCTGTGTCTGTCTCTGTGTCTCTGCCTGTGTCACTGCCTCTGTCTCTGTCTGTTTCTTTGTGTTTGTCTCTATCTGTGTCTCTGTCTATGTCTCTGTCTGTGTCTCTGTCTCTGCCTCTGCCTCTGTCTGTGTCTGTGTCTCTGTCTGTGTCTCTGTCTGTGTCTCTGTCTCTGCCTCTGTCTGTGTCTGTGTCTCTGTCTGTGTCCCTGTTTCTGTCTGTGTCTCTCTGTACCTCTTTCTGTGTCTCTGTCTGTGTCACTGCCTCTGTCTCTGTCTGTTACTGTGTGTTTGTCTCTATCTGTGTCTCTGTCTGTGTCTCTGTCTGTGTCTCTGTCTGTGTCCCTGTTTCTGTCTGTGTCTCCCTGTACCTCTGTCTGTGTCTCTGTGTCTGTCTGTGTCTCTGTCTGTGTCTCTGTCTGTGTCTCTGTCTCTGCCTCAGTCTGTGTCTATGTCTCTGTCTGTGTCTCTGTCTGTGTCCCTGTTTCTGTCTGTGTCTCCCTGTACCTCTGTCTGTGTCTCTGTGCCTGTCTGTGTCTCTGTCTGTGTCTCTGTCTGTGTCTCTCTGTACCTCTGTCTGTGTCTCTGTCTGTGTCTCTGTCTGTGTCTCTGTCTCTGCCTCAGTCTGTGTCTCTGTCTCTGCCTGTGTCTCTGTCTGTGTCCCTGTTTCTGTCTGTGTCTCCCTGTACCTCTGTCTGTGTCTCTGTCTGTGTCTGTCTGTGTCTCTGTCTGTGTCTCTGTCTGTGTCTCTGTCTGTGTCTCTCTGTACCTCTGTCTGTGTCTCTGTCTGTGTCTCTCTGTACCTCTGTCTGTGTCTCTGTCTGTGTCTCTGTCTGTGTCTCTGTCTCTGCCTCAGTCTGTGTCTCTGTCTCTGCCTGTGTCTCTGTCTGTGTCTCCCTGTACCTCTGTCTGTGTCTCTGTCTGTGTCTGTCTGTGTCTCTGTCTCTGTCTGTGTCTCTCTGTACCTCTGTCTGTGTCTCTGTCTGTGTCTCCCTCTACCTCTGTCTGTGTCTCTGTCTGTGTCTCTGTCTGTGTCTCTCTGTATCTCTGTCTTTATCTCTGTCTGTGTCACTACCTCTGTCTCTGTCTGTTTCTGTGTGTTTGTCTCTATCTGTGTCTCTGTCTGTGTCTCTGTCTCTGCCTCTGTCTGTGTCTATGTCTATGCCTGTGTCTCTGTCTGTGTCTCTGTCTCTGCCTCTGTCTGTGCCTGTGTCTCTGTCTGTGTCTCTGTCTGTATCTGTGTGTTTGTCTCTGCCTGTATCTCTGTCTGTGTCTCTGTGTCTGTGTCTCTGCCTCTGCCTCTGTCTGTGTCTGTGTCTCTGTCTGTGTCTCTGTCTCTGCCTCTGTCTGTGTCTGTGTCTCTGTCTGTGTCCCTGTGTCTGTCTGTGTCTCTCTGTACCTCTGCCTGTGTCTCTGTGTCTGTCTGTGTCTCTGTCTGTGTCTCTCTGTACCTCTGTCTGTGTCTCTGTCTGTGTCACTGCCTCTGTCTCTGTCTGTGTCTCTGTCTGTGTCTGTGTCTCTGTGTCTGTCTGTGTCTCTGTCTGTGTCTCTGTCTGTGTCCCTGTTTCTGTCTGTGTCTCCCTGTACCTCTGTCTGTGTCTCTGTGTCTGTCTGTGTCTCTGTCTGTGTCTCTGTCTCTGTCTCTGTCTGTGTCTCTGTCTGTGTCCCTGTTTCTGTCTGTGTCTCCCTGTACCTCTGTCTGTGTCTCTGTGTCTGTCTGTGTCTCTGTCTGTGTCTCTCTGTACCTCTGTCTGTGTCTCTGTCTGTGTCACTGCCTCTGTCTCTGTCTCTGCCTCAGTCTGTGTCTATGTCTCTATCTGTGTCTCTGTCTGTGTCTCTGTCTGTGTCTCTGTCTGTGTCCCTGTTTCTGTCTGTGTCTCCCTGTACCTCTGTCTGTGTCTCTGTGTCTGTCTGTGTCTCTGTCTGTGTCTCTCTGTACCTCTGTCTGTGTCTCTGTCTGTGTCACTGCCTCTGTATCTGTCTGTTACTCTGTCTCTGTATCTCTGTCTGTGTCTCTGTCTGTGTCACTGCCTCTGTCTCTGTCTGTTACTGTGTGTTTGTCTCTATCTGTGTCTCTGTCTGTGTCTCTGTCTGTGTCTCTGTCTCTGCCTCTGTCTGTGTCTCTGTGTCTGTCTGTGTCTCTGTCTCTGTCTGTGTCTCTGTCTGTGTCCCTGTTTCTGTCTGTGTCTCCCTGTACCTCTGTCTGTGTCTCTGTGTCTGTCTGTGTCTCTGCCTGTGTCTCTCTGTACCTCTGTCTGTGTCTCTGTCTGTGTCACTGCCTCTGCCACTGTCTGTGTCTCTGTCTGTTTCTGTGTGTTTTTCTCTATCTGTGTCTCTGTCTGTGTCTCTGTCTGTGTCTGTGTCTCTCTGTACCTCTGTCTGTGTCTCTGTCTGTGTCACTGCCTCTGTCTCTGCCTCAGTCTGAGTCTATGTCTCTGTCTGTGTCTCTGTCTGTGTCCCTGTTTCTGTCTGTGTCTCCCTGTACCTCTGTCTGTGTCTCTGTGTCTGTCTGTGTCTCTATCTGTGTCTCTGTCTGTGTCTCTCTGTACCTCTGTCTGTGTCTGTCTGTGTCACTGCCTCTGTCTCTGCCTCAGTCTGAGTCTATGTCTCTGTCTGTGTCTCTGTCTGTGTCCCTGTTTCTGTCTGTGTCTCCTTTACCTCTGTCTGTGTCTCTGTGACTGTCTGTGTCTCTATCTGTGTCTCTGTCTGTGTCTCTCTGTACCTCTGTCTGTGTCTGTCTGTGTCTCTGTCTGTGTCTCTCTGTACCTCTGTCTGTGTCTCTGTCTGTGTCACTGCCTCTGTCTCTGTCTGTGTCTCTGTCTGTTTCTGTGTGTTTGTCTCTATCTGTGTCTCTGTCTGTGTCCCTGTTTCTGTCTGTGTCTCCCTGTACCTCTGTCTGTGTCTCTGTCTGTGTCTCTGTCTGTGTCTCTGTCTCTGCCTCTGTCTGTGTCTCTGTCTCTGTCTCTGTCTGTGTCTCTGTCTGTGTCCCTGTTTCTGTCTGTGTCTCCCTGTACCTCTGTCTGTGTCTCTGTTTCTGTCTGTGTCTCTGTCTGTGTCTCTCTGTACCTCTGTCTGTGTCTGTGTCTCTCTGTACCTCTGTCTGTGTCTCTGTCTGTGTCACTGCCTCTGTCTCTGTCTGTGTCTCTGTCTGTTTCTGTGTGTTTGTCTCTATCTGTGTCTCTGTCTGTGTCTCTGTCTGTGTCCCTGTTTCTGTCTGTGTCTCCCTGTACCTCTGTCTGTGTCTCTGTGTCTGTCTGTGTCTCTGTCTGTGTCTCTGTCTGTGTCTCTGTCTGTTTCTGTGTGTTTGTCTCTATCTGTGTCTCTGTCTGTGTCTCTGTCTGTGTCCCTGTCTCTGTCTGTGTGTCTGTGTCTCTGTCTGTGTCTCTGTGTCTGTCTGTGTCTCAGTCTCTGTCTCTGTCTGGGGCACATTTTGCAGCACAGACTGTGTTTAGGTGTGAGGCACCCACCCAGCTGATCGGCATTGGGAGAGTCACACACACCCAGCTGATCGGCCATGGTGGGGGCACCCACCCAGCTGATCGGCAATGCGGGGAAGGACACACCCAGCTGATCGGCAATGGGGGAAGGACAGACCCAGCTGATCGGCAATGGGGGGAAGCACACACCCAGCTGTTCGGCAATGGGGGGAAGGACAGACCCAGCTGATCGGCAATGCGGGGAAGCACACACCCAGCTGATCGGCAATGGGGGGGAAGGACAGACCCAGCTGATCGGCAATGCGGGGAAGGACAGACCCAGCTGATCGGCAATGGGGGGAAGGACAGACCCAGCTGATCGGCAATGGGGGAAGGACAGACCCAGCTGATCGGCAATGGGGGGAAGCACACAACCAGCTGATCGGCAATGGGGGGAAGCACACACCCAGCTGATCGGCAATGGGGGGAAGGACAGACCCAGCTGATCGGCAATGCGGGGAAGGACAGACCCAGCTGATCGGCAATGGGGGGAAGGACAGACCCAGCTGTTCGGCAATGGGGGGAAGCACACACCCAGCTGATCGGCAATGGGGGGAAGCACACACCCAGCTGATCGGCAATGGGGGGAAGCACACACCCAGTTGATCGGCAATGGGGGAAGGACAGACCCAGCTGATCGGCAATGGGGTGAAGCACACACCCAGCTGATCGGCAATGGGGGGAAGCACACACCCAGCTGATCGGCAATGGGGGGAAGCACACACCCAGCTGATCGGCAATGGGGGGAAGCACACACCCAGTTGATCGGCAATGGGGGAAGGACAGACCCAGCTGATCGGCAATGGGGTGAAGCACACACCCAGCTGATCGGCAATGGGGGGAAGCACACACCCAGCTGATCGGCAATAGGGGGAAGCACACACCCAGCTGATCGGCAATGGCGGGAAGGACACACCCAGCTGATCGGCAATGGGGGGAAGGACACACCCAGCTGATCGGCAATGCGGGGAAGGACAGACCCAGCTGATCGGCAATGCGGGGAAGGACACACCCAGCTGATCGGCAATGGGGGGAAGGTCAGACCCAGCTGATCGGCAATGGGGGGAAGCACACTCCCAGCTGATCGGCAATGGGGGGAAGCACACACCCAGCTGATCGGCAATGGGGGGAAGCACAGTCCCAGCTGATCGGCAATGGGGGGAAGCACACACCCAGCTGATCGGCAATGCGGGGAAGCACACACCCAGCTGATCGGCAATGGGGGGAAGCACACACCCAGCTGATCGGCAATGGGGGGAAGGACAGACCCAGCTAATCGGCAATGCGGGGAAGCACACACCCAGCTGATCGGCAATGCGGGGAAGGACACACCCAGCTGATCGGCAATGGGGGGAAGCACACACCCAGCTGATCGGCAATGGGGGGAAGCACACACCCAGCTGATCGGCAATGGGGGGAAGCACACACCCAGCTGATCGGCAATGGGGGGAGTCACACCCAGCTGATCGGCAATGGGGGGAAGCACACACCCAGCTGATCGGCGATGGGGGGGGGGAGCACACTCCCAGCTGATCAGCAATGGGGGGAAGCACACACCCAGCTGATCGGCAATGGGGGGAGTCACACCCACCCACCGATAGTTCTGGTCATCCCGAATGGTAAATCAAGGTGAGGCTCGCTTGGGAGGGTCAGTTTTACCGGCAACGCGAGGAGAGAGATGCCGAGTGGGTGGGGTTTCCTCTCAGTGTTTAATGAATTGAAGAATTGAACGAAAGGGAACTTTCAGCACATTTTTCAACTGCTGCCTGAACTGAGTCTGTGTCACGGCGTAAATCGCAGTGTTTGTGCAGCAACTCAGGAGCTGCAGCATGAAGCCCAATTCCTGAACATAAAAATCTAACCACACAGACCGATACCCCAGATTGTCCATCCGGCTCCATATAGAATAAAGCATTAACGTTGACCATAACAGGATGAAGTTGGCGGAGATAACGAAGAGTAACATGATGGATTTGCTGCGACTCTCCATCTCCGGGTCTCTGGCACTGTGCCCACTGCTGTGAGCCCGGAGTCTCCTGCGGGCCCTGCTGCTCAGGACAATGTGTCTGACGGTGAGAACATTGAGCAGCAGAATCAGGGCGAATGGAACACCCGGGGTTAGAATGTGGTGGAGGAACTCGATTGGTCCCCAGACCGGAGATTCCGCAACACCCATTGTGACATCACAAAACCAGGGGTTGTTCACCAGCTGATACCCACCGGGCAGCATCACCCCCCAGGAAATGTCCTTCAGACAGCTCAGCACAGCCACTGTTCCCAGAACCACAGCCGCCGCTTTCTCGCTGCAATATTTACTTTTCAGCCTCGGGCAACAAATGGCCACAAATCGATCAAAGGTGAAAGTGACGGTGAACCAGACAGAACAGTCAGTGGCTGCATAAAGCAGGACGGCGTGGATATTACACACGGGGATGGACTCCAGGAAATAAAACTGTTCCCTAAAAACAATGGGAATGTGTCTGAATATCAGGTCGAGAATCACGACCAGGAGATCCCCCACTGCCATGGCCAACAGGTAACAAGTCACACATTTGGACAGCCCACAGTTTCTTCTCTTCAGGACCACAATTGTGATGAGGTTCACTGTGAGGGAGGGAAATACACAATGAAATTATACATCAGCCTGGGAAAGACATCACAAGTATGGTCGGCGTGGTGTTGAGGGAGTCAAATAAATATATACTAACACACACACTCACACACATACAGAGACAGTAACACACTCACACACACACACAGTAATACACACATACACACACAGACAGTAACACACTCACACACAGACAGTAATGCACTCACACACACACTCATATACTCACACTCACACACTGACACTGACACACACACAGACACTAACACACACACACACACTCACAGGCCACTCACGCAGACACTAACACACTCACACGCACATACAGAGACAGTAATACACTCACACTTACACAGACACTAACACACACTGACACACACATACAGAGACAGTAATACCCTCACACTCACACAGACAGTAACAGACACACCGACACACATACAGTAATACACTCACACACACACACGGACAGAGACAGTTATGCATTCACACTCACACAGACACTGAACCACACACATGCATACAGTAACACACTCGCATACACACACAGACAGAGACAGTAATACACTCACATACTCTGACACACACTCACACACATCCAGAGGCAGTAATACACTCACACACACACAGACACTAACACACACATACACACATACAGAGACAGTAATACACTCACGAACACATACAGAGACAGTAATACACTCACACTCACACATACAGAGACAGCAATACACTCGCATACCCACACAGACACTAACACACTCACACACACATACAGTAATACACTCACACACACACAAGCAGATACAGCAATACACTCACATTCACACAGATACTAACACACACACAGTAATGCACACACACGCACAGACAGAGACTGTAATGCACTCACACAGAGACTAACACACTCACACACTCATACAGAGACAGTAATACACACACACTCACACACACACATGCAGAGACAGTAATACACTCACACTCACACAGACACTAACACACTCACACACACATGCAGAGACAGCAATACACTCACACTCACACAGACACTAACACACTCACACACACACACATACAAAGACAGTAATACACTCACACTCACACAGACACTAACACACTCACACAGAGACAGTAATATACTCAGGCAGAAAGGCACTAATACACACTCACAGAGACACTAATGCACACACTCACGCAAACAGACACAAAGACGCACACTCACTGACACTGATACACTAATACAAACACTCACAGAAACAGAGACACTAATACACACGCTCAAAGACACACAGAGAAACTAATACACACACTCACGCAAACAGACACAAAGACGCACACTCACTGACACGCAGATACACTAATACAAACTCACAGACACACACAGACAATAATTCACACACACAGACACATAGAGAAAGAAATATACACACTCACAGACACACACTGACACTAATACACACACACACACTGACACTGATAAACACACTCACAGGCACAGAGACAATAATACACATACTCACACACAGACTCTAATAAACACTCACAGACAGACTGCAACACTAATGCACACACTAACACACAGATACACTAATACACACAATCACTGACTCACACAGACATTAATACATCCACACACAGACAGACAGAGACACGAATATACACACACAGAAACTAATAGACACACTCACAGCCGCACACAAAGACTCTAATACACACATTCACACACACACAAATACACACACTCTCAGACACACAGATAGAACATAGAACACAGAACATTACAGTGCAGTACAGGCCCTTTAGCCCTCGATGTTGCGCCGACCTGTAGATAGACTAATACACACACGCACTGACACGCAGATTCACTAATACATACTCACAGGCACACACACATGCACAGTAATACACACAAGCACTAATGCACACACACACAGACAGTAATACACACACTCACAGACACACACAGGGACACAAATACACACTCACACAGAGACAGTAATACACACACACACACACACACAGTCACACACGCAAACACAAATACACACACTCACAGACACACAGATAGACCCTAATACACACACTCACTCACACACACAAAGACACCAATGGGCACAATCTCACACACAGATGCACTAATACACATCCACTCACAGACCTAAACAGAGAGTCTAATACACACACACACTCACACACAGACACTAATACACACACACAGATACACTAATGCACACACTCACAGACAAACACACAGACAGCAATACGCACACACACACAGAAACACTAATACACACACTCACACAAAACAGACACACACAGGGACACTAATTCACACTCAGACACAGAGACACAAATACACACACACTCACACAGAGACAATAATACACACACTCACAGACACAAACACAGACATTAATACACCCCCTCACACACATAGACACTAATACAGACACACAAAGACACAGGCAGAGGCACGAATACACAAACTCATAAACACACACAGCCACACACAGACACTAATACACACACTCAACGACACACAGAGACACTAATACACACACTCACTGACAAGCAGATACACTAATACATACTCAGACACACACACACAAAGACACACACAAACAGACACACACACATGCACACTAATACACACACTCTCACACACAAGCACTAATGCACACACTCACAGGCACACATAGACACTAATCCACATGCACACACAGACGCTATTACACACACTCACTGATACATAGAGACAGTAATATACACACTCAGAGACACAGACACAATAATACACATACTCACCCACAGGCACTAATACACACTCACAGACTCACAGATACACTAATACACACACTCACAGACACACACAGACATGAATACACACACACACAGGCGCACTAATACATACACTCACAGTCACACACAGACACTAATACACACACTCACAGACACCCAGAGACACTAATTCACACACTCACTGACACACAGAGACACTAATGTACACACTTACAGACCCAGAGACACAAAACACACACACAGAAATACACAGATACATTGATAGATAAATTGAAACACACAGGGACACTAATACACACAATCACACACACACACTAATGCACACACTCACAGACAAACAGAGGCACCAATACACACACTCACAGACACACTAATACATACACTCACAGACTCAAACAGACAGTAGCACACACACTCACAGACACACAGAAACACTAATACACACACTCACAAACACACAGAGGCACTAATACGCACACTCACAGACACACAAATACACACACTTACATACACACAGAGACACTAACGCACTCTCAGACACAGAGACACTAACGCACTCTCAGACACAGAGACACTAATACACACACTCACAGACACACATAGAGACACTAATACACACACACACACTTATTCACATTCTCACAGACACACAGAGACATACATCCACACACCCACAGGCACATGGAGACTCTAATGCACACACTCTCACACACACACACAGACACTGTCATGTGCGAGTACCTGTAAGAAATGGATGTTTATAAATGGGTGTGTATATAAATATCTATAGTGAAGTACCTTACAGAAATGGGTGTTTATTACTGCAGTGATGTCAGAGATTGGGTGGAGATGGGCTGTCTGTCCGCTTTTTCTTTCATTTTGGCTGTTTGCTCCAGGGTGTGTTTTAGATTTGTTTTCAGTGTTGGAGCTGAAGCCAGACAGAGCATTTGTACTGTTGATCTCTCTGCCATGAGAAACTATCCCTTGATCATTTGGTGAATTCAGAATTATAAATGTTCTCAGCAGTGAATGTAAACCTAATATCCCTCTGGTAAAATGTGTCTGAAGTCTTCTGGATGTCAAAAGGACAGCTTACGGAATACTTAGTGTTGTATTCTTTGGGGGTTGAATTTGAATTAATGGTTCCTAAGTTGTTCACTGTATGTTTTTAAAAGGTTAACTTGAGTTTATAGAATAAACATTGTTTTGCTTCAAAAAATACGTTTCCATTTCTGCTGTACCACACTGTAGTGTGGGCCATGTGCTCCCCATAACACAATCTATTAATATTTGTGGGTCAGGGGAACTCCAAGATACACTTTGTGGTTCTCTAAACCCTGGCCCATAACACAAATACACACACTCACAGACACACAGAGACACTAATACACACACTCACATACACACAGAGACACTAATACACACACTCACAGATACACAGAGACACTAATACACACACTCACATACACACAGAGACACTAACACACATTCACAGACACACAGAGACACTAATACACACACTCGCAGACACACAATTACACACACTCACATACACACAAAGACACACACTCACAGTCACACAGAGACACTAATACACACTCACAAACACAGAGACACTGACACACACACTCACAGTCACGCAGAGACACGAATATTCACACACTCTCCCAGACACTAAGACAGACACTCACTGACACACAGAGACACTAATATACCCAGTCTCAGATACACACAGAGACACTAATCAACTCACTCACACAACTCAGACACTAATGCACACACTCACATACACTAATACATACACACAGACACACACATGCACTAATGCACAAACTCAAAGATACACACAGAGACACTAATACACACACACAGAGAAACTAATACAACCACTCACACACAGACACTAATACACACACACTGACATGCAGGTAAACTAATACACACACTCACACAAACACAGACACTAACACACACACACAGACACGCACAGACACACACATATACTAATGCACAAACTCAAATACACACACAGAGACACTAATACACACACACAGACACACAGAGTCACGCATACACCACTCACACACAGACACTAATACACTCACTCACTGGCACGCAGATGCATTAAAATACACACTCGCACAACACACAGAGACACTAATACACACACACGCACATATAGTAATACACACACTCAAAGACACAGACGCTAACACACAAACTCACAAACACACACAGCCACACACATACACTAATGCACAAACCCAAAGACGCACACAGAGACACAGACACACACACACACACAGACACTAAAACACACACACACAGACACACTAATACACTCACTCACCGACACATAGATACACTAATACACACTTACAGACACACATACAGTCACTAATACACACACTCACACACATAGACACTAATACACGGATTGGAAATTAGCAAACGTGACACCACTGTTTAAAAAAGGAGGTAGGCAGAAAGCGGGTAATTATCGGCCAGTGAGCTTAACTTCGGTAGGAGGGAAGATGCTGCAATCTATCATCAAGGAAGAAATAGCGAGGCATCTGGATGGAAATTGTCCCATTGGGCAGATGCAGCATGGGTTCATAATGGGCAGGTCGTGCCTAACTAATTTAGTGGATTTTTTGAGGACATGACCAGTGCGGTAGATAACGGGGAGCCAATGGATGTGGTATATCTGGATTTCCAGAATACCATTGACAAGGTGCCACACAAAAGGTTACTGCATAAGATAAAGATGCATGGCATTAAGGGGAAAGTAGTAGCATGGATAGAGGATTGGTTACTTGATGGAAAGCAAAGAGTGGGGATTAATGGGTGTTTCTCTGGTTGGCAATCAGTAGCTAGTGGTGTCCCTCAGGGATCAGTGTTGGGCCCACAATTGTTCACAATTTACATAGATGATTTGGAGTTGGGGACAAAGGGCAATGTGTCCAAGTTTGCAGACGACACTAAGATGAGTGGTAAAGCAAAAAGTGCAGAGGATACTGGAAGTCTGCAGAGGGATTTGGATAGGCTAAGTGAATGGGCTAGGGTCTGGCAGATGGAATACAATGTTGACAAATGTGAGGTTATCCATTTTGGTAGGAATAATAGCAAAAGGGATTATTATTTAAATGATAAAATATTAAAACAGGCTGCTGTGCTGAGAGACCTGGGTGTGCTAGTGCATGAGTTGCAAATAGTTGGTTTACAGGTGCAACAGGTGATTAAGAAGGCAAATGGAATTTTGTCCTTCATTGCTAGAGGGATGGAGTTCAAGACTAGGGAGGTTATGCTGCAATTGTATAAGGTGTTAGTGAGGCCACACCTGGAGTATTGTGTTCAGTTTTGGTCTCCTTACTTGAGAAAGGCCGTACTGGCACTGGAGGGTGTGCAGAGGAGATTCACTAGGTTAATCCCAGAGCTGAAGGGGTTGGATTACGAGGAGAGGGTGAGTAGACTGGGACTGTACTCGTTGGAATTTAGAAGGATGAGGGGGGATCTTATAGAAACATATAAGATTATGAAGGGAATAGATAGGATAGATGCGGGCAGGTTGTTTCCACTGGCGGGTTAAAGCAGAACTAGGGGGCATAGCCTCAAAATAAGGGGAAGTAGATTTAGGACTGAGTTTAGGAGGAACTTCTTCACCCAAAGGGTTGCGAATCTATGGAATTCCTTGCCCAGTGAAGCAGTTGAGGCTCCTTCACTAAATGTTTTTAAGATAAAGATAGATAGTTTTTTGAAGAATAAAGGGATTAAGGGTTATGGTGTTCGGGCCGGAAAGTGGAGCTGAGTCCACAATAGATCAGCCATGATCTCATTGAATGGTGGAGCAGGCTCGAGGGGCCAGATGGCCTACTCCTGCTCCTAGTTCTTATGTTCTCACAGACACACGCTGGCACTAATACACACTCACAGGCTCAAAGAAACACTAATACACACTCGCAGACACACAGACACTAATACACACTCACAGAAACACATACAGACACTAATACACGCACACAGACCCTAATACACCCACTCACAGACACAAACTGGCACCAATACACACAGACATTAACACACACACACCAGATACTAATACACACTCTAACGATGCACACAGACAGTAATATACACACTCACAGACACAGGTAGACTCGAATGCATACACTCACACACAGCGACACTAATACACACAGTCACACACACATGCACTAATACACGCACTAACACACACACACACACACATAAACTAATACACACACTCACTGATACACAGAGACAACAATATACACACTCACAGACACAGGGAGATTGTAATGCACACACACAGACACACAGAGACACGAATACACACACTCACAGACACAAGCAGACACTAATACACACACCACACATACACTAATACACAGACACTAATACACAGACTCACAGTCACACGCAGACACTAATACACACACTAACACACAGAGACACTAATACACATTCACAGACACACAGATACACTAATACACCAACTCACACACAGAGAGGCACCAGTACACAGCTCACAGACTGACAGAGACACTAGTACACAGCTCACAGACTGACAGAGACACTAATACACAAACACACACACATTACACACATTAATAGAGACACTCACACACATAGCCACTAACGCACTCACACAAACAGACACTAATGCACACATTCTCACACACACTCAGACACACACAGACACTAACACACACAGAGACACTAGTACACACACTCACTGACACATAGATACACTAATACACACTCACAGACACACATACAGACACTAATACACACACTCACATACACAGACAACAATACACGCACTAACAGACAGACAGACACTGGCACCAATACACACACACACACTCACACACATAGACACTAATACACACACTCACAAACTCACACTGGCACTAATACACACACACATACACTAACGCACAGACACAGATAGTAATACACACACAGTGATACACAGAGACAATAATATACACACTCACAGACACAGGGAGACTCTAATGCATACACTCACACACACACACAGCGACACTAATACACACACAGAGACACTAAGACACATTCACAGACACACAGATACACTAATACAGACACTCACACACAGAGAGACACTAGTACACAGCTCACGGACCGACAGAGACATTAATACACAAACACACACACACTAATAGAGACACTCACACACATAGACACTAATATACTCTCACACACAGTCTAATGCCCACATTCTCACACACACACCGACACTCACAGATACACTAATATACACAGAAATACAGACACACACAGACTCTAATACACACACTCAAACGTCCCTCCACACACACACCACCCTCCACACACACACTACCCCCTCGACAGACACTACCCCCCCACACACACTAACCCCCTCAACCACAGACATACTAACCCCCACAGACACTAACCCACCCCCACACACACTAACCCCCCACACACACACTCCCCCACCCCAGACATACTAACCCTCCCACACACACACTAACCCCGACACACACACACTAACCCCCCCCCCACACACACTAACCCCCCACACACACACTAACCCTCCCTCACACACACTAACCCCCCCACACGCACTAACCCCTCCACACACTGACCCCACACCACACACACTGACCCCCTTCCACACACACACTAACCCCCCCCACACACACTAACACCCCCACTCATACTAACACCCACACACACTGTTCCCCCTCCCACCCACACACACTAAACCACACCCACACACCCTGACACACACTAATCTCCCACATACACACTAACCCCCCACACACACTCCCCCACCCCACACACACTAACCCCCCACACACACACTCCCCCACCCCACACACACTAAACCACCCCCACACACCCCACACACACTAACCCCCCACACACACACTAACCCCCACCACACACACACTAACCCCCCCACACACACTCCCCCACCCCACACACACTAACCCTCCCACACACATTCCCCCACCCCACACACACTAACCCCCCAAACACACTCCCCCACCGCAGACACACTAACCTCCCACACACACACTCCCCCACCCCACACACACTAACACCCCACACACACACTAACCCACCCCACACACACTAACCCCCCACACACACTAACCCCCACCACACACACACTAACCCCCCCCACACACACACTAACCCCCACCACACACACACTAACCATCCCACACACACACTAACCCCCACCACACACATACTAACCCCCCCCAGTCACACTAACCCTCCCACACACACACTAACCCCCACCACACACACACTAACCCCCCCCCCCCCAGACATACTAACCCTCCCACACACACACTAACCCCCACCACACACACACTAACCCTCCCACACACACACTAACCCTCCCTCACACACACTAACCCCCCATACACTCACTAACCCCCACCACACACACACTACCCCCCCCACACACACACTAACCCCCACCACACACACACTAACCCTCCCACACACACACTAACCCCCACCACACGCACACTAACCCCCACCACACACACACTAACCCCCACCACACACACACGAACCCCCCCAGACACACTAACCCTCCCACACACACACTAACCCCCACCACACACACACTAACCCCCCCCCCAGACATACTAACCCTCCCACACACACACTAACCCCCACCACACACACACACTAACCCTCCCACACACACACTAACCCTCCCTCACACACACTAACCCCCACCACACACACTACCCCCCCCCCACACACACTAACCCTCCCTCACACACACTAACCCCCCCCACACACACTAACCCCCACCACACACACACTACCCCCCACAACACACACACACTAACCCCCACCACACACACACTAACCCTCCCACACACACACTAACCCCCACCACACACACACTAACCCCCCCCAGACATACTAACCCTCCCACACACACACTAACCCCCACCACACTCACACTAACCCTCCCACACACACACTACCCCTCCCTCACACACACTAACCCCCACCACACACACACTAACCCCCCCCCCCACACACACCAACCCTCCCTCACACACACTAACCCCCCACACACACTCACTAACCCCCCCCACACACACTAACCCCCCCCACACACACTAACCCTCCCACACACACACTAACCCTCCCTCACACACACTAACCCCCCCCCACACACAGACTAACCCTCCCACACACACACTAACCCCCACCACACACACACTAACCCTCCCACACACACACTAACCCTCCCACACACACACTAACCCTCCCTCACACACACTAATCCCCCACACACACACTAACCCCCCACACACACACTAACCCCCCACACACACACTAACCCCCCCACACACACTAACCCTCCCTCACACACACTAATCGCCCTCACACACACACTTGCTACCCCACCCACACAAACACACATACTAACCCCCCACACACATTAATCCCCACCCCTCACACACACTAGCCCCTTCACACACACTAAACCCCCCACACACTAACCCCACAAATAAACACACACACTAACACCCCCACACACACTATCACACCCAACACACAATAACCACCCCAACACACACTAACCCCCACCGCACACACACTAACCCCCCCACACACACTAATACACCCAACACACACTAACCACACCCAACACACAATAACCACCCCAACACACACTAACCCCCACCACACACACACTAACCCCCCCCACACACACTAACACACCCAACACACACTAACCCCCACCACACACACTAACGCCCCCACACACACTAACCCCCCCCACACACTAACCCCCACCACACACTAAACCCCCCACACACACTAACACCCCCAACACACACTAACCACACCCAACAAACACTAACCCCCACCACACACACACTAGCCCCCCCCCACACACACAATAAACTCCTCCCCAACACACACCGACCACACCCAACACACAATAACCACCCCAACACACACTAACCCCCACCACACACACACTAACCCCCCCACACACACACTAACACACCCAACACACACTAACCACAACCAACACACACTAATAACACCCAACACACACTAACCCTCACCACACACACTAACACCCCCACACACACTAACCCCCCCCCCACACACTAACCCCCACCACACACTAAACCCCCCACACACACTAACAACCCCCAACACACACTAACCACACCCAACAAAAACTAACCCCCACCACACACACACTAGCCCCCCCCACACACACAATAAACTCCTCCCCCACACACACTAACTCACCGCCCGCACACACTAACCCACTCCACACACACTATCCGTCCCACACACACACACACACACACACACTAACCCCCCCACACACAAACACCCCCTCACACACTAACATCCCCACTACACACACACTAACCCCACACACACTAACCTCCGCAACAAATACACCCAATGAAAAAGCTGTTTCAGATACTCTGTGCTGCATATAGTTAACCATTTACTGCTCAATAATCCCTGGGAGCATGAAGCAGGCAGTGTGGTCCGTACGCCCCCAATTAAAAGGCTGTTTCAGAGACCTCTGTGCTGTACGTATTTAACCATTTACTGCTCAATAATCCCTGGGAGCAGGGGTCACGCAGTGTGGCCTCGAGAACCCCAATTAAAAAGCTGATTCAGAGACCTCTGTGCTGTATATGGTTAACCATTTAATTATCAATAATCCTTGGGAGCAGGGAACAGGCAGTGTGGTCTCGGGAGCCCCCAATTAAAAAGGTGTTTCAGATACTCTGTGCTGTATATAGTTAACCATTTACTGCTCAATAATCACTGGGAGCAGGGGACAGGCAGTGTGGCCTCAGGAGCCCCCAGTTAAAAAGGTGTATCAGATACTCTGTGCTGTATATAGTTAACCATTTACTGCTCAATAATCCCTGGGAACAGGGGACAGGCAGTGTGGCCTCGGGAGCCGCCAATTAAAAAGGTGTTTCAGAGACCTCTGTGCTGTATGTATTTAACCATTTACTGCTCAATAATCCCTGGGAGCAGGGGTCAGGCAGTGTGGTCCGGGAGACACCAATTAAAATGCTGTGTCAGAGACCTCTGTGCTGTATATAGTTAACCATTTACTTCTCAATAATCCCTGGGAGCAGTGTACAGGCAGTGTGCCCTCGGGAGCCCCCAATTAAAAAGCTGTTTCAGAGACCTGTGTGCTGTATATAGCTAACCATTTACAGCTCAATAATCCCTGGGAGCAGGGCTCAGGCAGTGTGGTCCGGGAGACCCCAATTAAAATGCTGTGTCAGATACCTCTGTGCTGTATATAGTTAACCATTTACTGCTAAATAATCCCTGGGAGCAGGGGACAGGCAGTGTGTCCTCGGGAGCCGCCAATTAAAAAGCTGTTTCAGAGACCTCTGTGCTGTATATAGTTAACCATTTACTGCTCAATAATCCCTGGGAGCAGGGTAGAGGCAGTGAGGCCTCGGGAGCCCCCCATTAAAAGGCTGTTTCAGAGACCTCTGTGCTGTACGTATTTAACCATTTACTGCTCAATAATCCCTGGGAGCAGGGGTCACGCAGTGTGGCCTCGAGAACTCCAATTAAAAAGCTGATTCATAGACCTCTGTGCTGCATAGGGTTAACCATTTAATTATCAATAATCCCTGGGAGCAGGGAACAGGCAGTGTGGCCTCAGGAGCCCCCAATTAAAAAGCTGTTTCAGATACTCTGTGCAGTATATAGTTAACCATTTACTGCTCAATAATCCCTGGGAGCAGGGGCCAGGCAGTGTGGCCTCCGGAGTCCCCAATTAAAAGGCTGTTTCAGAGACCTCTGTGCTGTACTTATTTAACCATTTACTGCTCAATAATCCCTGGGAGCAGGGAACAGGCAGTGTGGCCTCAGGAGCCCCCAGTTAAAAAGCTGTTTCAGATACTCTATGCTGTATATAGTAAACCATTTACTGCTCAATAATCCCTGGGAGCGGGGGAAAGGCAGTGTGGCCTCCGGAGCCCCCAATTAAAAGGCTGTTTCAGAGACCTCTGTGCTGTACTTATTTAACCATTTACTGCTCAATAATCCCTGGGAGCAGGGGTCACGCAGCGTGGCCTCGAGAACCCCAATTAAAAAGCTGATTCAGAGACCTCTGTGCTGTATATGGTTAACCATTTAATTATCAATAATCCCTGGGAGCAGGGAACAGGCAGTGTGGTCCGTGAGCCACAATTAAAAAGCTGTTCAGAGACGTCTTTGCTGTATATGGTTAACGATTTACTGCTCAATAATCCCTGGGAGCATGGGTCAGGCAGTGTGGCCTCGGGAGCCGCCAATTAAAAAGGTGTTTCAGAGAACTCTGTGCTGTATATAGTTAACCATTTACTGCTCAATAATCCCTGGGAGCAGGGTAGAGGCAGTGTGGCCTCGGGAGCCCCCAATTAAAAGGCTGTTTCAGAGATCTCTGTGCTGTATGTATTTAACCATTTACTGCTCAATAATCCCTGGGAGCAGGGGTCAGGCAGTGTGGTCCGGGAGACCCCAATTAAAATGCTGTGTCAGAGACCTCTGTGCTGTATATAGTTAACCATTTACTTCTCAATAATCCCTGGGAGCAGGGGACAGGCAGTGTGGCTTCGGGAGCCGCCAATTAAAAAGCTGTTTCAGAGACCCCTGTGCTGTATATAGTTAACCACTTACTTCTCAATAATCACTGGGAGCAGGGGACAGGCAGTGTGGCCTCGGGAGCCCCCAATTAAAAGGCTGTTTCAGAGACCTCTGTGCTGTACGTATTTAACCATTTACTGCTCAATAATCCCTGGGAGCAGGGGTCACGCAGTGTGGCCTCGAGAACCCCAATTAAAAAGCTGATTCAGAGACCTCTGTGCTGTATATGGTTAACCATTTAATTATCAATAATCCCTGGGAGCAGGGAACAGGCAGTGTGGTCCGTGAGCCACAATTAAAAAGCTGTTCAGAGATGTCTTTGCTGTATATGGTTAACGATTTACTGCTCAATAATCCCTGGGAGCAGGGGTCAGGCAGTGTAGCCTCGGGAACCCCCAATTGAAAAGCTGTTTCAGAGACCTCTGTGCTGTATATATTTAACCATTTACTGCTCAATAATCCCTGGGAGCAGGGGACAGGCAGTGTGGTCAGGGGCCCACCAGTTAAAATGCAGTGTCAGAGACCACTGCACCTGTATATATAGTTAACCATTTACTGCTCAATAATCCCTGGGAGCAGGGGACAGGCATTGTGGCCTCGGGAGCCCCCAATGAAAAAGCTGTTTGGGAGACCTTTGTGCTGTACAGGGTTAAACATTTACTGCTCAATAATCCCTGGGAGGAGGGGACAGGCAGTGTGGCCTCGGGAGCCCCCAATTAAAAAGCTGAATCAGTGACCTCTGTGCAGTATATAGTTAACCATTTACTTCTCAATAATCCCTGGGAGCAGGGGACAGGCAGTGTGGCCTCGGGAGCCCCCAATTAAAAAGCTGTTTCAGATACTCTGTGCTGTATATAGTTAACCATTTACTGCTCAATAATCCCTGGGAGCAGGGGACAGGCAGTGTGGTCCGGGAGCCCCCAATTAAAAAGCTGTTTCAGAGACCTCTGTGCTGTATATAGTTAACCATTTACTGCTCAATAATCCCTGGGAGCAGGGTTGAGGCAGTGAGGCCTCGGGAGCCCCCAATTAAAAGGCTGTTTCAGAGACCTCTGTACTATACGTATTTAACCATTTACTGCTCAATAATCCCTGGGAGCAGGGGTCACGCAGTGTGGCCTCGAGAACCCCAATTAAAAAGCTGATTCAGAGACCTCTGTGCTGTATATGGCTAACCATTTAATTATCAATAATCCCTGGGAGCAGGGAACAGGCAGTGTGGTCCGTGAGCCACAATTAAAAAGCTGTTCAAAGACGTCTTTGCTGTATATGGTTAACGATTTACTGCTCAATAATCCCTGGGAGCAGGGGTCAGGCAGTGTGGCCTCGGGAACCCCCAATTGAAAAGCTGTTTCAGAGACCTTTGGGCTGTATATAGTTAACCAATTACTGCTCAATGATCCCTGGAAGCAGGGGGAAGGCAGTTTGGATTCGGGAGCCCCCAATTAAAAAGCTGTTTCAGAGACCTCTATGCTGTATATAGTTAACCGTGTACTTCCCAATAATCCCTGGGAGCAGGGGACAGGCAGTGTGTCCTTGGGAGCCCCCAATTAAAAAGCTGTTTCAGAGACCTCTGTGCTGTATATAATTAACCATTTACTTCTCAATAGTCCCTGGGAGCAGGGGACAGGCAGTGTGGTCCGGGAGCCCTCAATTAAAAAGCTGTTTCAGAGTCCTCTGTGCTTTATATAGTTGACCATTTACTTCTCAATAAACCCTGGGAGAAGGGACAGGCAGGTTGGCCTCGGGAGCCCCCAATTAAAAAGCTGTTTCAGACATCTCTGTGCCTGTATAGAGTTAACCATTTACTGCTCAGCAATCCCTGGGAACAGGGGTCAGGCAGTGTGGCCTCGGGAGCCCCCAATTAAAAAGCTGTTTCAGAGACCTCTGTGCCTGTATAGAGTTAACCATTTACTGCTCAATAATCCCTTGGAGCAGGGAACAGGCAGTGTGGCCTCGGAGCCCCAATTAAAAGGCTGTTTCAGAGACTTCTGTGCTGTATATAGTTAACTATTTACTGCTCAATAATCCCTGGGAGCAGGGGACAGGCAGTGTGGGCTCGGGAGCCCCCAATTAAAAAGCTGTTCCAGAGACCTCTGTGCTGTATATAGTTAACCATTTACTGCTCAGTAAACCCTGGGAGCAGGGGACAGGCAGTGCGGCCTCGGGAGCCCACAATTAAATAACTGTTTCAGAGACCTCTGTGCCTGTATATAGTTAACCATTTACTGCTCAATAATCCCTGAGAGCAAGGGTCAGGCAGTGTGGCCTCGGGAGCCCCCAATTAAAAAGCTGTTTCAGTGACCTCTGCGCCTGTATATAGTTAACCATTTACTGCTCAATAATCTCTGGGAGCAAGGGACAGGCAGTGTGGTCCGGGAGCTCCAATTTAAAAAGCTGTTTCAGTGACCTCTGCGCCTGTATATAGTTAACCATTTACTGCTCAATAATCCTTCGGAGCAGGGTACAGGCAGTGTGGCCTCAGGCGCCCCCAATTAAAAAACTGTTTCAGAGACCTCTGTGCTGTATACAGTTAACCATTTACTGCTCAATAATCCCTGGGAGCAGGGGACAGGCGGTGTAGCCTTGGGAGCCCCCAATTAAAAAGCTGCTTCAGAGGCCTCTGTCCTGTATACAGTTAACCATTTACTGCTCAATAATCCCTGGGAGCAGGGGACAGGCAGTGTGGCTCCGGGAGCCCCCAATTAAAAGCTGTTTCACATACTCTGTGCTGTATATAGTTAACCATTTACTGCTCAATAATCCCTGGGAGCAGGGGACAGGCAGTGTGGCCTCGGGAGCCCCCAGTTAAAAAGGTGTTTTAGAGACCTCTGTGCTGTATATAGTTAACCATTTACTGCTCAATAATCCCTGGGAGCAGAGGACAGGCAGTGTGGCCTCGGGAGCCCCCAATTAAAAAGCTGTTTCAGAGGCCTCTGTGCTGTATATAGTTAACCATTTACTGCTCAATAATCCCTGGGAGAAGGGGTCAGGCAGTGTGGCCTCGGGAGCCCCCAGTTAAAAAGCTGTTTCAGTGACCTCTGTGCTGTACGTAGTTAACCATCTCCTGCTAAATAATCCCTGGGAGCAGGGGACATGCAGTGTGGCCTCGGGAGCCCCCAATTAAAAAGCTGTTTCAGTGACCTCTGTGCTGTACGTAGTTAACCATCTCCTGCTCAATAATCTCTGGGAGCAGGGTCAGGCAGTGTGGCCTAGGGAGCCCCCAATTAAAAAGCTGAATCAGTGACCTCTGTGCTGTATATACTTAACCATTTATTGCTCAACAATCTCTGGGAGCAGGGGACAGGCAGTGTGGCCTTGGGAGCCCCCAATTAAAAAGCTGTTTCAGAGGCCTCTGTGCATTATATCGTTAACCATTTACTGCTCAATAATCCCTGGGAGCAGGGGACAGGCAGTTTGGCCTTGTGAGTCACCAATTAAAAAGCTGTTTCAGAGACCTTTGTGCCTGTGTATAGTTAACCATTTACTGCTCAAAATCCCTGGGAGCAGGGGACAGGCAGTTTGGCCTCGGGGGCCCCCAATTAAAAAGCTGTTTCAGATACTCTGTGCTGTATATAGTTAACCATTTACTGCTCAATAATCCCTGCGAGCAGGGGACAGGCAGTGTGGCCTCGGGAGTCCCCAGTTAAAAAGGTGTTTCAGATACCCTGTGCTGTATATAGTTAACCATTTACTGCTCAATAATCCCTGGGAGCAACGGACAGGCAGTGTGGCCTCGGGAGCCCCCAGTTAAAAAGGTGTTTCAGATACTCTGTGCTGTATATAGTTAACCATTTACTGCTCAATAATCCCTGGGAGCAGGGTAGAGGCAGTGAGGCCTGGGGAGCCCCCATTAAAAGGCTGTTTCAGAGACCTCTGTGCTGTACGTATTTAACCATTTACTGCTCAATAATCCCTGGGAGCAGGGGTCACGCAGTGTGGCCTCGAGAACTCCAATTAAAAAGCTGATTCATAGACCTCTGTGCTGCATAGGGTTAACCATTTAATTATCAATAATCCCTGGGAGCAGGGAACAGGCAGTGTGGCCTCAGGAGCCCCCAATTAAAAAGCTGTTTCAGATACTCTGTGCAGTATATAGTTAACCATTTACTGCTCAATAATCCCTGGGAGCAGGGGCCAGGCAGTGTGGCCTCCGGAGTCCCCAATTATAAGGCTGTTTCAGAGACCTCTGTGCTGTACTTATTTAACCATTTACTGCTCAATAATCCCTGGGAGCAGGGAACAGGCAGTGTGGCCTCAGGAGCCCCCAGTTAAAAAGCTGTTTCAGATAATCTATGCTGTATATAGGAAACCATTTACTGCTCAATAATCCCTGGGAGCGGGGGAAAGGCAGTGTGGCCTCCGGAGCCCCCAATTAAAAGGCTGTTTCAGAGACCTCTGTGCTGTACTTATTTAACCATTTACTGCTCAATAATCCCTGGGAGCAGGGGTCACGCAGCGTGGCCTCGAGAACCCCAATTAAAAAGCTGATTCAGAGACCTCTGTGCTGTATATGGTTAACCATTTAATTATCAATAATCCCTGGGAGCAGGGAACAGGCAGTGTGGTCCGTGAGCCACAATTAAAAAGCTGTTCAGAGACGTCTTTGCTGTATATGGTTAACGATTTACTGCTCAATAATCCCTGGGAGCATGGGTCAGGCAGTGTGGCCTCGGGAGCCGCCAATTAAAAAGGTGTTTCAGAGAACTCTGTGCTGTATATAGTTAACCATTTACTGCTCAATAATCCCTGGGAGCAGGGTAGAGGCAGTGTGGCCTCGGGAGCCCCCAATTAAAAGGCTGTTTCAGAGATCTCTGTGCTGTATGTATTTAACCATTTACTGCTCAATAATCCCTGGGAGCAGGGGTCAGGCAGTGTGGTCCGGGAGACCCCAATTAAAATGCTGTGTCAGAGACCTCTATGCTGTATATAGTTAACCATTTACTTCTCAATAATCCCTGGGAGCAGGGGACAGGCAGTGTGGCTTCGGGAGCCGCCAATTAAAAAGCTGTTTCAGAGACCTCTGTGCTGTATATAGTTAACCACTTACTTCTCAATAATCACTGGGAGCAGGGGACAGGCAGTGTGGCCTCGGGAGCCCCCAATTAAAAGGCTGTTTCAGAGACCTCTGTGCTGTACGTATTTAACCATTTACTGCTCAATAATCCCTGGGAGCAGGGGTCACGCAGTGTGGCCTCGAGAACCCCAATTAAAAAGCTGATTCAGAGACCTCTGTGCTGTATATGGTTAACCATTTAATTATCAATAATCCCTGGGAGCAGGGAACAGGCAGTGTGGTCCGTGAGCCACAATTAAAAAGCTGTTCAGAGATGTCTTTGCTGTATATGGTTAACGATTTACTGCTCAATAATCCCTGGGAGCAGGGGTCAGGCAGTGTGGCCTCGGGAACCCCCAATTGAAAAGCTGTTTCAGAGACCTCTGTGCTGTATATATTTAACCATTTACTGCTCAATAATCCCTGGGAGCAGGGGACAGGCAGTGTGGTCAGGGGCCCACCAGTTAAAATGCAGTGTCAGAGACCACTGCACCTGTATATATAGTTAACCATTTACTGCTCAATAATCCCTGGGAGCAGGGGACAGGCATTGTGGCCTCGGGAGCCCCCAATGAAAAAGCTGTTTGGGAGACCTTTGTGCTGTACAGGGTTAAACATTTACTGCTCAATAATCCCTGGGAGGAGGGGACAGGCAGTGTGGCCTCAGGAGCCCCCAATTAAAAAGCTGAATCAGTGACCTCTGTGCAGTATATAGTTAACCATTTACTTCTCAATAATCCCTGGGAGCAGGGGACAGGCAGTGTGGCCTCGGGAGCCCCCAATTAAAAAGCTGTTTCAGATACTCTGTGCTGTATATAGTTAACCATTTACTGCTCAATAATCCCTGGGAGCAGGGGACAGGCAGTGTGGTCCGGGAGCCCCCAATTAAAAAGCTGTTTCAGAGACCTCTGTGCTGTATATAGTTAACCATTTACTGCTCAATAATCCCTGGGAGCAGGGTTGAGGCAGTGAGGCCTCGGGAGCCCCCAATTAAAAGGCTGTTTCAGAGACCTCTGTACTATACGTATTTAACCATTTACTGCTCAATAATCCCTGGGAGCAGGGGTCACGCAGTGTGGCCTCGAGAACCCCAATTAAAAAGCTGATTCAGAGACCTCTGTGCTGTATATGGCTAACCATTTAATTATCAATAATCCCTGGGAGCAGGGAACAGGCAGTGTGGTCCGTGAGCCACAATTAAAAAGCTGTTCAAAGACGTCTTTGCTGTATATGGTTAACGATTTACTGCTCAATAATCCCTGGGAGCAGGGGTCAGGCAGTGTGGCCTCGGGAACCCCCAATTGAAAAGCTGTTTCAGAGACCTCTATGCTGTATATAGTTAACCGTGTACTTCCCAATAATCCCTGGGAGCAGGGGACAGGCAGTGTGGCCTTGGGAGCCCCCAATTAAAAAGCTGTTTCAGAGACCTCTGTGCTGTATATAATTAACCATTTACTTCTCAATAGTCCCTGGGAGCAGGGGACAGGCAGTGTGGTCCGGGAGCCCTCAATTAAAAAGCTGTTTCAGAGTCCTCTGTGCTTTATATAGTTGACCATTTACTTCTCAATAAACCCTGGGAGAAGGGACAGGCAGGTTGGCCTCGGGAGCCCCCAATTAAAAAGCTGTTTCAGACATCTCTGTGCCTGTATAGAGTTAACCATTTACTGCTCAGCAATCCCTGGGAACAGGGGTCAGGCAGTGTGGCCTCGGGAGCCCCCAATTAAAAAGCTGTTTCAGAGACCTCTGTGCCTGTATAGAGTTAACCATTTACTGCTCAATAATCCCTTGGAGCAGGGAACAGGCAGTGTGGCCTCGGAGCCCCAATTAAAAGGCTGTTTCAGAGACTTCTGTGCTGTATATAGTTAACTATTTACTGCTCAATAATCCCTGGGAGCAGGGGACAGGCAGTGTGGGCTCGGGAGCCCCCAATTAAAAAGCTGTTCCAGAGACCTCTGTGCTGTATATAGTTAACCATTTACTGCTCAGTAATCCCTGGGAGCAGGGGACAGGCAGTGCGGCCTCGGGAGCCCACAATTAAATAACTGTTTCAGAGACCTCTGTGCCTGTATATAGTTAACCATTTACTGCTCAATAATCCCTGAGAGCAAGGGTCAGGCAGTGTGGCCTCGGGAGCCCCCAATTAAAAAGCTGTTTCAGTGACCTCTGCGCCTGTATATAGTTAACCATTTACTGCTCAATAATCTCTGGGAGCAAGGGACAGGCAGTGTGGTCCGGGAGCTCCAATTTAAAAAGCTGTTTCAGTGACCTCTGCGCCTGTATATAGTTAACCATTTACTGCTCAATAATCCTTCGGAGCAGGGTACAGGCAGTGTGGCCTCAGGCGCCCCCAATTAAAAAACTGTTTCAGAGACCTCTGTGCTGTATACAGTTAACCATTTACTGCTCAATAATCGCTGGGAGCAGGGGACAGGCGGTGTAGCCTTGGGAGCCCCCAATTAAAAAGCTGCTTCAGAGGCCTCTGTCCTGTATACAGTTAACCATTTACTGCTCAATAATCCCTGGGAGCAGGGGACAGGCAGTGTGGCTCCGGGAGCCCCCAATTAAAAGCTGTTTCAGATACTCTGTGCTGTATATAGTTAACCATTTACTGCTCAATAATCCCTGGGAGCAGGGGACAGGCAGTGTGGCCTCGGGAGCCCCCAGTTAAAAAGGTGTTTTAGAGACCTCTGTGCTGTATATAGTTAACCATTTACTGCTCAATAATCCCTGGGAGCAGAGGACAGGCAGTGTGGCCTCGGGAGCCCCCAATTAAAAAGCTGTTTCAGAGGCCTCTGTGCTGTATATAGTTAACCATTTACTGCTCAATAATCCCTGGGAGAAGGGGTCAGGCAGTGTGGCCTCGGGAGCCCCCAGTTAAAAAGCTGTTTCAGTGACCTCTGTGCTGTACGTAGTTAACCATCTCCTGCTAAATAATCCCTGGGAGCAGGGGACATGCAGTGTGGCCTCGGGAGCCCCCAATTAAAAAGCTGTTTCAGTGACCTCTGTGCTGTACGTAGTTAACCATCTCCTGCTCAATAATCTCTGGGAGCAGGGTCAGGCAGTGTGGCCTAGGGAGCCCCCAATTAAAAAGCTGAATCAGTGACCTCTGTGCTGTATATACTTAACCATTTATTGCTCAACAATCCCTGGGAGCAGGGGACAGGCAGTGTGGCCTTGGGAGCCCCCAATTAAAAAGCTGTTTCAGAGGCCTCTGTGCATTATATCGTTAACCATTTACTGCTCAATAATCCCTGGGAGCAGGGGACAGGCAGTTTGGCCTTGTGAGTCACCAATTAAAAAGCTGTTTCAGAGACCTTTGTGCCTGTGTATAGTTAACCATTTACTGCTCAAAATCCCTGGGAGCAGGGGACAGGCAGTTTGGCCTCGGGGGCCCCCAATTAAAAAGCTGTTTCAGATACTCTGTGCTGTATATAGTTAACCATTTACTGCTCAATAATCCCTGCGAGCAGGGGACAGGCAGTGTGGCCTCGGGAGTCCCCAGTTAAAAAGGTGTTTCAGATACCCTGTGCTGTATATAGTTAACCATTTACTGCTCAATAATCCCTGGGAGCAACGGACAGGCAGTGTGGCCTCGGGAGCCCCCAGTTAAAAAGGTGTTTCAGATACTCTGTGCTGTATATAGTTAACCATTTACTGCTCAATAATCCCTCTGAGCAGGGGACAGGCAGTGTGGTCCGGGAGCTCCCAATTAAAAAGCTGTTTCAGAGACCTCTGTGCTGTATATAGTTAATCATTTACTGCTCAATAATCCCTGGGAGCAGGGGACAGACAGTGTGGCTTCGGGAGCCCCCAATTAAAAAAACTGTTTCAGAGGCCTCTGTGCCGTATATAGTTAACCAATTACTGCTCAATAATCCCTGGGAGCAGGGGTAGGATGTTTGGCCTTGGGAGTCCCAATTAAAAAGCTGTTTCAGAGACCTTTGTGCCTGTATATAGTTAACCAATTACTGCTCAATAATCTCTGGAAGCAGGGGGAAGGCAGTTTGGCCTCGGGAGCCCCCAATTAAAAAGCTGTTTCAGAGACCTCTATGCTGTATAAAGTGAACCGTGTACTTCCCAATAATCCCTGGGAGCAGGGGACAGGCAGTGTGGCCTCGGGAGCTCCCAATTAAAAAGCTGTTTCAGAGACCTCTGTGCCTGTATATAGTTAACCATTTACTTCTCAATAACCCCTGGCAGCGGGGGACAGCCAGTGAGGCCTTGGGAGCCCCCAATTAAAAAGCTGTTTCAGAGACCTCTGTGCTGTATATAATTAACCATTTACTTCTCAATAATCCCTGGGAGCAGGGGACAGGCAGTGTGGTCCGGGAGCCCCCAAGTAAAAAGCTGTTTCAGTGATCTCTGCGCCTGTATACAGTTAACCATTTACTGCTCAATAATCCCTGGGAGAAGGGACAGGCAGGTTGGCCTCGGGAGCCCCCAATTAAAAAGCTGTTTCAGACATCTCTGTGCCTGTATAGAGTTAACCATTTACTGCTCAGCAATCCCAGGGAACAGGGGTCAGGCAGTGTGGCCTCGGGAGCCCCCAATTAAAAAGCTGTTTCAGAGACCTCTGTGCCTGTATAGAGTTAACCATTTACTGCTCAATAATCCCTTGGAGCAGGGGACAGGCAGTGTGGCCTCGGGAGCCCCAATTAAAAGGCCGTTTCAGAGACTTCTGTGCTGTACATAGTTAACCATTTACTGCTCAATAATCCCTGGGAGCAGGGGACAGGCAGTGTGGCCTCGGGAGCCCCCAATTAAAAGGTTGTTTCAGAGACTGTGCTGTATATAGTTAACCATTTACTGCTCAATAATCCCTGGGAGCAGGGGACAGGCAGTGTGGCCTCGGGAGCCCCCAATTAAAAAGCTGTTTCAGAGACATCTGTGCCTGTATATAGTTAACCATTTACTTCTCAATAACCCCTGGCAGCGGGGGACAGCCAGTGAGGCCTTGGGAGCCCCCAATTAAAAAGCTGTTTCAGAGACCTCTGTGCTGTATATAATTAACCATTTACTTCTCAATAATCCCTGGGAGCAGGGGACAGGCAGTGTGGTCCGGGAGCCCCCAATTAAAAAGCTGTTTCAGTGATCTCTGCGCCTGTATACAGTTAACCATTTACTGCTCAATAATCCCTGGGAGAAGGGACAGGCAGGTTGGCCTCGGGAGCCCCAATTAAAAAGCTGTTTCAGACATCTCTGTGCCTGTATAGAGTTAACCATTTACTGCTCAGCAATCCCAGGGAACAGGGGTCAGGCAGTGTGGCCTCGGGAGCCCCCAATTAAAAAGCTGTTTCAGAGACCTCTGTGCCTGTATAGAGTTAACCATTTACTGCTCAATAATCCCTTGGAGCAGGGGACAGGCAGTGTGGCCTCGGGAGCCCCAATTAAAAGGCCGTTTCAGAGACTTCTGTGCTGTACATAGTTAACCATTTACTGCTCAATAATCCCTGGGAGCAGGGGACAGGCAGTGTGGCCTCGGGAGCCCCCAATTAAAAGGTTGTTTCAGAGACCTCTGTGCTGTATATAGTTAACCATTTACTGCTCAATAATCCCTGGGAGCAGGGGACAGGCAGTGTGGCCTCGGGAGCCCCCAATTAAAAAGCTGTTTCAGAGACATCTGTGCCTATATATAGTTAACCATTTACTGCTCAATAATCCCTGGGAGCAGGGGACAGGCAGTGTGGCCTCGGGAGCCCCCAATTAAAAAGCTGTTTCAGAGTCATCTGTGCCTGTATTTAGTTAACCATTTACTGCTCAATAATCCCTGAGAGCAAGGGTCAGGCAGTGTGGCCTCGGGAGCTCCCAATTAATAAGCTGTTTCAGTGACCTCTGCGCCTGTATATAGTTAACCATTTACTGCTCAATAATCCCTGGGAGCAAGGGACAGGCAGTGTGGTCCGGGAGCACCCATTTAAAAAAACTGTTTCAGAGGCCTCTGTGCTGTATATAGTTAACCAATTACTGCTCACTAATCCCTGGGAGCAGGGGACAGGCAGTTTGGCCTCGGGAGCCCCGAATCAAAAAAGCTGTTTCAGAGACCTCTATGCTGTATATGGTGAACCGTGTACTTCCCAATAATCCCTGGGAGCAGGGGACAGGCAGTGTGGCCTCGGGAACCCCCAATTGAAAAGCTGTTTCAGAGACCTCTGTGCTGTATATATTTAACCATTTACTGCTCAATAATCCCTGGGAGCAGGGGACAGGCAGTGTGGTCAGGGGCCCACCAGTTAAAATGAAGTGTCAGAGACCACTGCACCTGTATATAGTTAACCATTTACTGCTCAATAATCCCTGGGAGCAGGGGACAGGCAGTGTGGCCTCGGGAGCCCCCAATGAAAAAGCTGTTTGGGAGACCTTTGTGCTGTACAGGGTTAAACATTTACTGCTCAATAATCCCTGGGAGCAGGGGACAGGTAGTGTGGCCTCGGGAGCCCCCAGTTAAAAAGGTGTTTCAGATACTCTGTGCTGTATACAGTTAACCATTTACTGCTCAATAATCCCTGGGAGCAGGGGACAGGCAGTGTGGCCTCGGGAGCCCCCAATTAAAAAGCTGAATCAGTGACCTCTGTGCAGTACATAGTTAACCATTTACTTCTCAATAATCCCTGGGAGCAGGGGTCAGGCAGTGTGGCCTCGGGAACCCCCAATTGAAAAGCTCTTTCAGAGACCTCTGTGCTGTATATATTTAACCATTTACAGCTCAATAATCCCTGGGAGCAGGGGACAGGCAGTGTGGTCAGGGGCCCACCAGTTAAAATGCAGTGTCAGAGACCACTGCACCTGTATATATAGTTAACCATTTACTGCTCAATAATCCCTGGGAGCAGGGGACAGGCAGTGTGGCCTCGGGAGCCCCCAATGCAAAAGCTGTTTGGGAGACCTTTGTGCTGTACAGGGTTAAACATTTACTGCTCAATAATCCCTGGGAGCAGGGGACAGGCAGTGTGGCCTCGGGAGCCCCCAATTAAAAAGCTGAATCAGTGACCTCTGTGCAGTATATAGTTAACCATTTACTTCTCAATAATCCCTGGGAGCAGGGTTCAGGCAGTGTGGCCTCGAGAACCCCCAATTGAAAAGCTGTTTCAGAGACCTCTGTGCTGTATATATTTAACCATTTACTGCTCAATAATCCCTGGGAGCAGGGGACAGGCAGTGTGGTCAGGGGCCCACCAGATAAAATGCCGTGTCAGAGACCACTGCACCTGTATATAGTTAACCATTTACTGCTCAATAATCCCTGGGAGCAGGGGACAGGCAGTGTGGCCTCGGGAGCCCCCAATGAAAAAGCTGTTTGGGAGACCTTTGTGCTGTACAGGGTTAAACATTTACTGCTCAATAATCCCTGGGAGCAGGGGACAGGCAGTGTGGCCTCGGGAGCCCCCAATTAAAAAGCTGAATCAGTGACCTCTGTGCAGTATATAGTTAACCATTTACTTCTCAATAATCCCTGGGAGCAGGGGACAGGCAGTGTGGCCTCGGGAGCCCCCAATGAAAAAGCTGTTTCAGATACTCTGTGCTGTATATAGTTAACCATTTACTGCTAAATAATCCCTGGGAGCAGGGGACAGGCAGTGTGGTCCGGGAGCCCCCAATTAAAAAGCTGTTTCGGAGACCTCTGTGCTGTATATAGTTAACCATTTACTGCTCAATAATCCCTGGGAGCAGGGGACAGGCAGTGTGGTCCGGGAGCCCCCAATTAAAATGCTGTGTCAGAGGACACTGCGCTGTATATAGTTAACCATTTACTGCTCAATAATCCCTTGGAGCAGGGGACAGGCAGTGTGGCCTCTCAGCACCCAATGAAAAAGTTGTTTGGGAGACGTCTGTGCTGTATACAGTTAACCATTTACTTCCCAATAATCCCTGGCAGCAGGGAAAAGGCAGTGTGGCCTCAGGAGCCCCCAATTAAATGGCTGTTTCAGAGACCTCTGTGCTGTACGTATTTAACCATTTACTGCTCAATAATCCCTGGGAGCAGGGGTCAGGCAGTGTGGCCTCGGGAGCCCCCAGTTAAAAAGGTGTTTCAGATACTCTGTGCTGTATATAGTTAACCATTTACTGCTCAATAATCCCTGTGAGTAGGGGATAGGCAGTGTGGACTCGGGAGCCCCCAATTAAAAAGCTGTTTCAGAGACCTCTGTGCAGTATATAATTAACCATTTACTTCTCAATAATCCCTGGGAGCAGGGAGCAGGCAGTGTGGCCTCGGAAGCCCCCAATTAAAAAGCTGTTTCAGAGACCTCTGTGCTGTATATAGTTAACCATTTACTTCTCAATAGTCCCTGGGAGCAGGGGACAGGCAGTGTGGTCCGTGAGCCCCCAATTAAAAAGCTGTTTCAGAGACGTCTTTGCTGTATATGGTTAACCATTTACTGCTCAGTAATCCCTGGGAGCAGGGGGCAGGCAGGGTGGCCTCGGGAGCCCCCAATTAAAAAGCTGTTTCAGAGACCTGTGTGCTGTATATAGCTAACCATTTACTGCTCAATAATCCCTGGGAGCAGGGGTCAGGCAGTGTGGTCCGGGAGACCCCAATTAAAATGCTGTGTCAGAGACCTCTGTGCTGTATATAGTTAACCATTTACTGCTCAATAATCCCTGAGAGCAGGGAACAGGCAGTGTGGCCTCGGGAGCCCCCAATTAAAAAGCTGTTTCAGAGACAAAGAACAAAGAACAAAGAACAAAGAAATGTACAGCACAGGAACAGGCCCTTCGGCCCTCCAAGCCCGTGCCGACCATACTGCCCGACTAAACTACAATCTTCTACACTTCCTGGGTCCGTATCCTTCTATTCCCATCCTATTCATATATTTGTCAAGATGCCCCTTAAATGTCCCTATCGTCCCTGCCTCCACTACCTCCTCCGGTAGTGAGTTCCAGGCACCCACTACCCTCTGCGTAAAAAACTTGCCTCGTACATCTACTCTAAACTTTGCCCCTCTCACCTTAAACCTATGCCCCCTAGTAATTGACCCCTCTACCCTGGGGAAAAGCCTCTGACTATCCACTCTGTCTATGCCCCTCATAATTTTGTATACCTCTATCAGGTCGCCCCTCAACCTCCTTCGTTCCAGTGAGAACAAACCGAGTTTATTCAATCGCTCCTCATAGCTTATGCCCTCCATACCAGGCAACATTCTGGTAAATCTCTTCTGCACCCTCTCTAAAGCCTCCACATCCTTCTGGTAGTGTGGCGACCAGAATTGAACACTATACTCCAAGTGTGGCCTAACTAAGGTTCTATACAGCTGCAACATGACTTGCCAATTCTTATACTCAATGCCCCGGCCAATGAAGGCAAGCATGCCGTATGCCTTCTTGACTACCTTCTCCACCTGTGTTGCCCCTTTCAATGACCTGTGGACCTGTACTCCTAGATCTCTTTGACTTTCAATACTCTTGAGGGTTCTACCATTCACTGTATATTCCCTACCTGCATTAGCCCTTCCAAAATGCATTACCTCACATTTGTCCAGGTTAAACTCCATCTGCCATCTCTCCGCCCAAGTCTCCAGACAATCTAAATCCTGCTGTATCCTCAGACAGTCCTCATCGCTATCCGCAATTCCACCAACCTTTGTGTCGTCTGCAAACTTACTAATCAGACCAGTTACATGTTCCTCCAAATCATTTATATATACTACAAAGAGCAAAGGTCCCAGCACTGATCCCTGTGGAACACCACTGGTCACAGCCCTCCAATTAGAAAAGCATCCCTCCATTGCTACCCTCTGCCTTCTATGGCCTAGCCAGTTCTGTATCCACCTTGCCAGTTCACCCCTGATCCCGTGTGACTTCACCTTTTGTACTAGTCTACCATGAGGGACCTTGTCAAAGGCCTTACTGAAGTCCATATAGACAACATCTACTGCCCTACCTGCATCAATCATCTTAGTGACCTCCTCGAAAAACTCTATCAAGTTAGTGAGACACGACCTCCCCTTCACAAAACCGTGCTGCCTCTCACTAATACGTCCATTTGCTTCCAAATGGGAGTAGATCCTGTCTCGAAGAATTCTCTCCAGTAATTTCCCTACCACTGAAGTAAGGCTCACCGGCCTGTAGTTCCCGGGATTATCCCTGCCACCCTTCTTAAACAGAGGAACAACATTGGCTATTCTCCAGTCCTCCGGGACATCCCCTGAAGACAGCGAGGGGGGATGATACAGACCTCTGTGCTGTATATAGTTAACCATTTGCTTCTCAATAATCCCTGGGAGCAGGGGACTGGCAGTGTGGTCCATGAGCCCCAAATTAAAAAGCTGTTTCAGAGACGTCTTTGCTGTATATGGTTAACCATTTACTGCTCAATAATCCCTGGGAGCAGGGGTCAGGCAGTGTGGCCTCGGAAGCCCCCAGTTAAAAAGGTGTTTCAGATACTCTGTGCTGTATATAGTTAACCATTTACTGCTCAATAATCCCTGGGAGTAGGGGATAGGCAGTGTGGACTCGGGAGCCCCCAATTAAAAAGCTGTTTCAGAGACTGTGCCTGTATATAGTTAACCATTTACTGCTCAATAAACCCTGGGAGCAGGGGACAGGCAGTGTGGTCCGGGAGCCCACAATTAAAAAGCTGCTTCAGAGACCTCTGTGCAGTATATAATTAACCATTTACTTCTCAATAATCCCTGGGAGCAGGGAGCAGGCAGTGTGGCCTCGGAAGCCCCCAATTAAAAAGCTGTTTCAGAGACCTCTGTGCTGTATATAGTTAACCATTTACTTCTCAATAATCCCTGGGAGCAGGGAGCAGGCAGTGTGGCCTCGGAAGCCCCCAATTAAAAAGCTGTTTCAGAGACCTCTGTGCTGTATATAGTTAACCATTTACTTCTCAATAGTCCCTTGGAGCAGGGGACAGGCAGTGTGGTCCGTAAGCCCCCAATTAAAAAGCTGTTTCAGAGACGTCTTTGCTGTATATGGTTAACCATTTACTGCTCAATAATCCCTGGGAGCAGGGGGCAGGCAGGGTGGCCTCGGGAGCCCCAATTAAAAAGCTGTTTCAGAGACCTGTGTGCTGTATATAGCTCACCATTTACTGCTCAATAATCCCTGGGAGCAGGGGTCAGGCAGTGTGGTCGGGGAGACCCCAATTAAAATGCTGTGTCAGAGACCTCTGTGCTGTATATAGTTAACCATTTACAGCTCAATAATCCCTGGGAGCAGGGGGCAGGCGGTGTGGCCTCGGGAGCCCCCAATTAAAAAGCTGTTTCAGAGACCTCTGTGCTGTATATAGTTAACCATTTACTGCTCAATAATCCCTGGGAGCAGGGGACAGGCAGTGTGGCCTCGGGAGCCCCCAATTAAAAAGGTGTTCCAGATACTCTGTGCTGTATACAGTTAAAAATTTACTGCTCAATAATCCCTGGGAGCAGGGGACAGGCTGTGTGGCCTCGGGAGCCCCCAGTTAAAAAGGTGTTTCAGATACTCTGTGCTGTATAAAGTTAACCATTTCCTGCTCAATAATCCCTATGAGCAGGGGACAGGCAGTGTGGACCGGGAGCTCCCAATTAAAAAGCTGTTTCAGGGACCTCTGTGCTGTATATAGTTAATCATTTACTGCTCAATAATCCCTGGGAGCAGGGGACAGACAGTGTGGCTTCGGGAGTCCCCAATTAAAAAGCTGTTTCAGAGACCTTTGTGCTGTATATAGTTCACACATTACTGCTCAATAATCCCTGGAAGCAGGGGGAAGGCAGTTTGGATTCGGGAGCCCCCAATTAAAAAGCTGTTTCAGAGACCTCTATGCTGTATATAGTTAACCGTGTACTTCCCAATAATCCCTGGGAGCAGGGGACAGGCAGTGTGGCCTTGGGAGCCCCCAATTAAAAAGCTGTTTCAGAGACCTCTGTGCTGTATATAATTAACCATTTACTTCTCAATAATCCCTGGGAGCAGGGGACAGGCAGTGTGGTCCGGGAGCCCCCAATTAAAAAGCAGTTTCAGAGACCTCTGTGCTGTATATAATTAACCATTTACTTCTCAATAATCCCTGGGAGCAGGGGACAGGCAGTGTGGTCCGGGAGCCCTCAATTGAAAAGCTGTTTCAGAGTCCTCTGTGCTTTATATAGTTGACCATTTACTTCTCAATAAACCGTGGGAGAAGGGACAGGCAGGTTGGCCTCGGGAGCCACCAATTAAAAAGCTGTTTCAGACATCTCTGTGCCTGTACAGAGTTAACCATTTACTGCTCAGAAATCCCAGGGAACAGGGGTCAGGCAGTGTGGCCTCGGGAGCCCCCAATTAAAAAGCTGTTTCAGAGACCTCTGTGCCTGTATAGAGTTAACCATTTACTGCTCAATAATCCCTTGGAGCAGGGGACAGGCAGTGTGGCCTCGGGAGCCCCAATTAAAAGGCCGTTTCAGAGACTTCTGTGCTGTACATAGTTAACCATTTACTGCTCAATAATCCCTGGGAGCAGGGGACAGGCAGTGTGGCCTCGGGAGCCCCCAATTAAAAGGTTGTTTCAGAGACCTCTGTGCTGTATATAGTTAACCATTTACTGCTCAATAAGCCCTGGGAGCAGGGGACAGGCAGTGTGGCCTCGGGAGCCCCCAATTAAAAAGCTGTTTCTGAGACATCTGTGCCTGTATATAGTTAACCATTTACTGCTCAATAATCCCTGGGAGCAGGGGACAGGCAGTGTGGCCTCGGGAGCCCCCAATTAAAAAGCTGTTTCAGAGACATCTGTGCCTGTATATAGTTAACCATTTACTGCTCAATAATCCCTGAGAGCAAGGGTCAGGCAGTGTGGCCTCGGGATCTCCCAATTAATAAGCTGTTTCAGTGACCTCTGCGCCTGTATATAGTTAACCATTTACTGCTCAATAATCCCTGGGAGCAAGGGACAGGCAGTGTGGTCCGGGAGCACCCATTTAAAAAAACTTTTTCAGAGGCCTCTGAGCTGTATATAGTTAACCAATTACTGCTCACTAATCCCTGGGAGCAGGGGACAGGCAGTTTGGCCTCGGGAGCCCCGAATTAAAAAGCTGTTTCAGAGACCTCTATGCTGTATATGGTGAACCGTGTACTTCCCAATAATCCCTGGGAGCAGGGGACAGGCAGTGTGGCCTCGGGAACCCCCAATTGAAAAGCTGTTTCAGAGACCTCTGTGCTGTATATATTTAACCATTTACTGCTCAATAATCCCTGGGAGCAGGGGACAGGCAGTGTGGTCAGGGGCCCACCAGTTAAAATGAAGTGTCAGAGACCACTGCACCTGTATATAGTTTACCATTTACTGCTCAATAATCCCTGGGAGCAGGGGACAGGCAGTGTGGCCTCGGGAGCCCCCAATGAAAAAGCTGTTTGGGAGACCTTTGTGCTGTACAGGGTTAAACATTTACTGCTCAATAATCCCTGGGAGCAGGGGACAGGTAGTGTGGCCTCGGGAGCCCCCAGTTAAAAAGGTGTTTCAGATACTCTGTGCTGTATACAGTTAACCATTTACTGCTCAATAATCCCTGGGAGCAGGGAACAGGCAGTGTGGCCTCGGGAGCCCCCAGTTAAAAAGCTGAATCATTGACCTCTGTGCAGTACATAGTTAACCATTTACTTCTCAATAATCCCTGGGAGCAGGGGTCAGGCAGTGTGGCCTCGGGAACCCCCAATTGAAAAGCTCTTTCAGAGACCTCTGTGCTGTATATATTTAACCATTTACAGCTCAATAATCCCTGGGAGCAGGGGACAGGCAGTGTGGTCAGGGGCCCACCAGTTAAAATGCAGTGTCAGAGACCACTGCACCTGTATATATAGTTAACCATTTACTGCTCAATAATCCCTGGGAGCAGGGGACAGGCAGTGTGGCCTCGGGAGCCCCCAATGAAAAAGCTGTTTGGGAGACCTTTGTGCTGTACAGGGTTAAACATTTACTGCTCAATAATCCCTGGGAGCAGGGGACAGGCAGTGTGGCCTCGGGAGCCCCCAATTAAAAAGCTGAATCAGTGACCTCTGTGCAGTATATAGTTAACCATTTACTTCTCAATAATCCCTGGGAGCAGGGGACAGACAGTGTGGCCTCGGGAGCCCCCAATTACAAAGCTGTTTCAGATACTCTGTGCTGTATATAGTTAACCATTTACTGCTCAATAATCCCTGGGAGCAGGGGACAGGCAGTGTGGTCCGGGAGCCCCCAATTAAAATGCTGTGTCAGAGGACACTGCGCTGTTTATAGTTAACCATTTACTGCTCAATAATCCCTTGGAGCAGGGGACAGGCAGTGTGGCCTCTCAGCACCCAATGAAAAAGTTGTTTGGGAGACGTCTGTGCTGTATACAGTTAACCATTTACTTCCCAATAATCCCTGGCAGCAGGGAAAAGTCAGTGTGGCCTCAGGAGCCCCCAATTAAATGGCTGTTTCAGAGACCTCTGTGCTGTACGTATTTAACCATTTACTGCTCAATAATCCCTGGGAGCAGGGGTCAGGTAGTGTGGCCTCGGGAGCCCCCAGTTAAAAAGGTGTTTCAGATACTCTGTGCTGTATATAGTTAACCATTTACTGCTCAATAATCCCTGTGAGTAGGGGATAGGCAGTGTGGACTCGGGAGCCCCCAATTAAAAAGCTGTTTCAGAGACCTCTGTGCCTGTATATAGTTAACCATTTACTGCTCAATAAACCCTGGGAGCAGGGGACAGGCAGTGTGGTCCGGGAGCCCACAATTAAAAAGCTGTTTCAGAGACCTCTGTGCAGTATATAATTAACCATTTACTTCTCAATAATCCCTGGGAGCAGGGAGCAGGCAGTGTGGCCTCGGAAGCCCCCAATTAAAAAGATGTATCAGAGACCTCTGTGCTGTATATAGTTAACCATTTACTTCTCAATAGTCCCTTGGAGCAGGGGACAGGCTGTGTGGTCCGTGAGCCCCCAATTAAAAAGCTGTTTCAGAGACGTCTTTGCTGTATATGGTTAACCATTTACTGCTCAGTAATCCCTGGGAGCAGGGGGCAGGCAGGGTGGCCTCAGGAGCCCCCAATTAAAAAGCTGTTTCAGAGATCTGTGTGCTGTATATAGCTAACCATTTACTGCTCAATAATCCCTGGGAGCAGGGGTCAGGCAGTGTGGTCCGGGAGACCCCAATTAAAATGCTGTGTCAGAGACCTCTGTGCTGTATATAGTTAACCATTTACTGCTCAATAATCCCTGAGAGCAGGGAATAGGCAGTGTGGCCTCTGGAGCCCCCAATTAAAAAGCTGTGTCAGAGACCTCTGTGCCTGTATATAGTTAACCATTTGCTTCTCAATAATCCCTGGGAGCAGGGGACACGCAGTGTGGTCCGTGAGCCCCAAATTAAAAAGCTGTTTCAGAGATCTCTTTGCTGTATATGGTTAACCATTTACTGCTCAATAATCCCTGGGAGCAGGGGTCAGGCAGTGTGGCCTCGGGAGCCCCCAGTTAAAAAGGTGTTTCAGATACTCTGTGCTGTATATAGTTAACCATTTACTGCTCAATAATCCCTGGGAGCAGGGGACAGTCAGTGTGGTCCGGGAGCCCACAATTAAAAAGCTGTTTCAGAGACCTCTGTGCTGTATATAGTTAACCATTTACTTCTCAATAGTCCCTTGGAGCAGGGGATAGGCAGTGTGGTCCGTGAGCCCCCAATTAAAAAGCTGTTTCAGAGACGTCTTTGCTGTATATGGTTAACCATTTACTGCTCAATAATCCCTGGGAGCAGGGGGCAGGCAGGGTGGCCTCGGGAGCCCCCAATTAAAATGCTGTTTCAGAGACCTGTGTGCTGTATATAGCTAACCATTTACTGCTCAATAATCCCTGGGATCAGGGGTCAGGCAGTGTGGTCCGGGAGACCCCAATTAAAATGCTGTGTCAGAGACCTCTGTGCTGTATATAGTTAACCATTTACTGCTCAATAATCCCTGGGAGCAGGGGACAGGCAGTGTGGCCTCGGGAGCCCCCAATTAAAAAGGTGTTCCAGATACTCTGTGCTGTATACAGTTAACCATTTACTGCTCAATAATCCCTGGGAGCAGGGGACAGGCAGTGTGGCCTCGGGAGCCCCCAGTTAAAAAGGTGTTTCAGATATTCTGTGCTGTATAAAGTTAACCATTTCCTGCTCAATAATCCCTCTGAGCAGGGGACAGGCAGTGTGGACCGGGAGCTCCCAATTAAAAAGCTGTTTCAGGGACCTCTGTGCTGTATATAGTTAATCATTTACTGCTCAATAATCCCTGGGAGCAGGGGACAGACAGTGTGGCTTCGGGAGTCCCCAATTAAAAAGCTGTTTCAGAGACCTTTGTGCTGTATATAGTTCACCAATTACTGCTCAATAATCCCTGGAAGCAGGGGGAAGGCAGTTTGGATTCGGGAGCCCCCAATTAAAAAGCTGTTTCAGAGACCTCTATGCTGTATATAGTTAACCGTGTACTTCCCAATAATCCCTGGGAGCAGGGGACAGGCAGTGTGGCCTTGGGAGCCCCCAATTAAAAAGCTGTTTCAGAGACCTCTGTGCTGTATATAATTAACCATTTACTTCTCAATAATCCCTGGGAGCAGGGGACAGGCAGTGTGGTCCGGGAGCCCTCAATTAAAAAGCTGTTTCAGAGTCCTCTGTGCTTTATATAGTTGACCATTTACTTCTCAATAAACCCTGGGAGAAGGGACAGGCAGGTTGGCCTCGGGAGCCACCAATTAAAAAGCTGTTTCAGACATCTCTGTGCCTGTATAGAGTTAACCATTTACTGCTCAGTAATCCCTGGGAACAGGGGTCAGGCAGTGTGGCCTCGGGAGCCCCCAATTAAAAAGCTGTTTCAGAGACCTCTGTGCCTGTATAGAGTTAACCATTTACTGCTCAATAATCCCTTGGAGCAGGGAACAGGCAGTGTGGCCTCGGAGCCCCAATTAAAAGGCTGTTTCAGAGACTTCTGTGCTGTATATAGTTAACTATTTACTGCTCAATAATCCCTGGGAGCAGGGGACAGGCAGTGTGGGCTCGGGAGCCCCCAATTAAAAAGCTGTTTCAGAGACCTCTGTGCTGTATATGGTTAACCATTTACTGCTCAATAATCCCTGGGAGCAGGGGACAGGCAGTGTGGCCTCGGGAGCCCCCAATTAAAAAGCTGTTTCAGAGACCTCTGTGCCTGTATATAGTTAACCATTTACTGCTCAATAATCCCTGAGAGCAAGGGTCAGGCAGTGTGGCCTCGGGAGCCCCCAATTAAAAAGCTGTTTCAGTGACCTCTGCGCCTGTATAAAGTTAACCATTTACTGCTCAATAATCTCTGGGAGCAAGGGACAGGTGGTGTGGTCCGGGAGCACCCATTTAAAAAGCTGTTTCAGTGACCTCTGCGCCTGTATATAGTTAACCATTTACTGCTCAATAATCCTTCGGAGCAGTTTACAGGCAATGTGGCCTCAGGCGCCCCCAATTAAAAAACTGTTTCAGAGACATCTGTGCTGTATACAGTTAACCATTTACTGCTCAATAATCCCTGGGAGCAGGGGACAGGCGGTGTAGCCTTGGGAGCCCCCAATTAAAAAGCTGCTTCAGAGGCCTCTGTCCTGCATATACTTAACCATTTAATGCTCAATAATGCCTCTGAGCAGGGGACAGGCAGTGTGGTCCGGGAGCTCCCAATTAAAAAGCTGCTTCAGAGACCTCTGTGCTGTATATAGTTAATCATTTACTGCTCAATAATCCCTGTGAACAGGGGACAGACAGTGTGGCTTCGGGAGCCCCCATTTAAAAAAACTGTTTCAGAGGCCTCTGTGCTGTATATAGTTAACCAATTACTGCTCAATAATCCCTGGGAGCAGGGGACAGGCGGTGTAGCCTTGGGAGCCTCCAATTAAAAAGCTGCTTCAGAGGCCTCTGTCCTGCATATACTTCACCATTTACTGCTCAACAATCCCTGGGAGCAGGGGACAGGCAGTTTGGCCTCGGGGGCCCCCAATTAAAAAGCTGTTTCAGATGCTCTCTGCTGTATATAGTTAACCATTTACCGCTCAATAATCCCTGCGAGCAGGGGACAGGCAGTGTGGCCTCGGGAGTCCCCAGTTAAAAAGGTGTTTCAGATAATCTGTGCTGTATATAGTTAACCATTTACTGCTCAATAATCCCTGGGAGCAACGGACAGGCAGTGAGGCCTCGGGAGCCCCCAGTTAAAAAGGTGTTTCAGATACTCTGTGCTGTATATAGTTAACCATTTACTGCTAAATAATGCCTCTGAGCAGGGGACAGGCAGTGTGGTCCGGGAGCTCCCAATTAAAAAGCTGTTTCAGAGACCTCTGTGCTGTATATAGTTAATCATTTACTGCTCAATAATCCCTGGGAGCAGGGGACAGACAGTGTGGCTTCGGGAGCCCCCAATTAAAAAACCTGTTTCAGAGGCCTCTGTGCTGTATATAGTTAACCAATTACTGCTCAATAATCCCTGGGAGCAGGGGTAGGCTGTTTGGCCTTGGGAGTCCCCAATTAAAAAGCTGTTTCAGAAACCTTTGTGCCTGTATATAGTTAACCAATTACTGCTCAATAATCCCTGGAAGCAGGGGGAAAGCAGTTTGGCCTCGGGAGCCCCCAATTAAAAAGCTGTTTCAGACACCTCTATGCTGTATAAAGTGAACCGTGTTCTTCCCATTAATCCCTGGGAGCAGGGGACAGGCAGTGTGGCCTCGGGAGCTCCCAATTAAAAAGCTGTTTCAGAGACCTCTGTGCTGTATATAATTAACCATTTACTTCTCAATAATCCCTGGGAGCAGGGGACAGGCAGTGTGGTCCGGGAGCCCCCAATTAAAAAGCTGTTTCAGTGATCTCTGCGCCTGTATACAGTTAACCATTTACTGCTCAATAATCCCTGGGAACAGGGGTCAGGCAGTGTGGCCTCGGGAGCCCCCAATTAAAAAGCTGTTTCAGAGACCTCTGTGCCTGTATAGAGTTAACCATTTACTGCTCAATAATCCCTTGGAGCAGGGGACAGGCAGTGTGGCCTCGGGAGCCCCAATTAAAAGGCCGTTTCAGAGACTTCTGTGCTGTACATAGTTAACCATTTACTGCTCAATATTCCCTTGGAGCAGGGGACAGGCAGTGTGGCCTCGGGAGCCCCCAATTAAAAGGTTGTTTCAGAGACCTCTGTGCTGTATATAGTTAACCATTTACTGCTCAATAATCCCTGGGAGCAGGGGACAGGCAGTGTGGCCTCGGGAGCCCCCAATTAAAAAGCTGTTTCAGAGACATCTGTGCCTGTATATAGTTAACCATTTACTGCTCAATAATCCCTGGGAGCAGGGGACAGGCAGTGTGGCCTCGGGAGCCCCCAATTAAAAAGCTGTTTCAGAGACATCTGTGCCTGTATATAGTTAACCATTTACTGCTCAATAATCCCTGAGAGCAAGGGTCAGGCAGTGTGGCCTCGGGAGCTCCCAATTAATAAGCTGTTTCAGTGACCTCTGCGCCTGTATATAGTTAACCATTTAATGCTCAATAATCCCTGGGAGCAAGGGACAGGCAGTGTGGTCCGGGAGCACCCATTTTAAAAAACTGTTTCAGAGGCCTCTGTGCTGTATATAGTTAACCAATTACTGCTCAATAATCCCTGGGAGCAGGGGACAGGCAGTTTGGCCTCGGGAGCCCCGAATTAAAAAGCTGTTTCAGACACCTCTTTGCTGTGTATAGTGAACCGTGTACTTCCCAATAATCCCTGGGAGCAGGGGACAGGCAGTGGGGTCCGGGAGCCCCCAATTAAAAAGCTGTTTCAGTGATCTCTGCGCCTGTATACAGTTAACCATTTACTGCTCAATAATCCCTGGGAGAAGGCACAGGCAGGTTGGCCTCGGGAGCCCCCAATTAAAAAGCTGTTTCAGACATCTCTGTGCCTGTATAGAGTTAACCATTTACTGCTCAGCAATCCCTTGGAACAGGGGTCAGGCAGTGTGGCCTCGGGAGCCCCCAATTAAAAAGCTGTTTCAGAGACGTCTGTGCCTGTATAGAGTTAACCATTTACTGCTCAATTATCCCTTGGAGCAGGGGACAGGCAGTGTGGCCTCGGGAGCCCCAATTATAAGGCCGTTTCAGAGACTTCTGTGCTGTACATAGTTAACCATTTACTGCTCAATAATCCCTGGGAGCAGGGGACAGGCTGTGTGGCTCCGGGAGTCCCCAATTAAAAAGCTGTTTCAGATACTCTGTGCTGTATATAGTTCACCATTTACTGCTCAATAATCCCTGGTTGCAGGGGACAGGCAGTGTGGTCTCGAGAGCCTCCAATTAAAAAGATGTTTCAGAGACATATATGCAGTATATAGTTAACCATTTACTGCTCAATAATCCCTGGGAGCAGGGGACAGGCAGTGTGGCCTCGGGACCCCCCAGTTAAAAAGGTTTTTCAGAGACCTCTGTGCTGTATATAGTTAACCATTTACTGCTCAATAATCCCTGGGAGCAGGGGACAGGCAGTGTGGCTTCGGGAGCCCCCAATTAAAAAAACTGTTTCAGAGGCCTCTGTGCTGTATATAGTTAACCAATTACTGCTCAATAATCCCTGGGAGCAGGGGACAGGCAGTGTGGCTCCGGGAGTCCCCAATTAAAAAGCTGTTTCAGAGACCTCTGTGCTGTATATAGTTAACCGTGTACTTCCCAATAATCCCTGGGAGCAGGGGACAGGCAGTGTGGCCTCGGGAGCTCCCAATTAAAAAGCTGTTTCAGAGACCTCTGTGCCTGTATATAGTTAACCATTTACTTCTCAATAAGCCCTGGCAGCGGGGGACAGCCAGTGAGGCCTTGGGAGCCCCCAATTAAAAAGCTGTTTCAGAGACCTCTGTGCTGTATATAATTAACCATTTACTTCTCAATAATCCCTGGGAGCAGGGGACAGGCAGTGTGGTCTGGGAGCCCCCAATTAAAAAGCTGTTTCAGTAATCTCTGCGCCTCTATACAGTTAACCATTTACTGCTCAATAATCCCCGTGAGAAGGGACAGGCAGGTTGGCCTCGGGAGCCCCCAATTAAAAAGCTGTTTCAGACATCTCTGTGCCTGTATAGAGTTAACCATTTACTGCTCAATAATCCCTTGGAGCAGGGGACAGGCAGTGTGGCCAAGGGAGCCCCCAATTAAAAGGCTGTTTCAGAGACCTCTGTGCTGTATATAGTTAACCATTTACTGCTCAATAATCCCTGGGAGCAGGGGACAGGCAGTGTGGCCTCGGGAGCCCCCAATTAAAAAGCTGTTTCAGAGACATCTGTGCCTGTATATAGTTAACCATTTACTGCTCAATAATCCCTGGGAGCAGGGGACAGGCAGTGTGGCCTCGGGAGCCCCCAATTAAAAAGCTGTTTCAGAGACATCTGTGCCTGTATATAGTTAACCATTTACTGCTCAATAATCCCTTGGAGCAGGGGACAGGCAGTGTGGCCAAGGGAGCCCCCAATTAAAAGGCTGTTTCAGAGACCTCTGTGCTGTATATAGTTAACCATTTACTGCTCAATAATCCCTGGGAGCAGGGGACAGGCAGTGTGGCCTCGGGAGCCCCCAATTAAAAAGCTGTTTCAGAGACATCTGTGCCTGTATATAGTTAACCATTTACTGCTCAATAATCCCTGGGAGCAGGGGACAGGCAGTGTGGCCTCGGGAGCCCCCAATTAAAAAGTTGTTTCAGAGACATCTGTGCCTGTATATAGTTAACCATTTACTGCTCAATAATCCCTGAGAGCAAGGGTCAGGCAGTGTGGCCTCGGGAGCTCCCAATTAAAAAGCTGTTTCAGAGACCTCTGTGCTGTATATAGTTAACCATTTGCTTCTCAATAATCCCTGGGAGCAGGGGACAGGCAGTGTGGTCCGTGAGCCCCCAATTAAAAAGCTGTTTCAGAGACGTCTTTGCTGTATATGGTTAACCATTTACTGCTCAATAATCCCTGGGAGCAGGGGTCAGGCAGTGTGGCCTCGGGAGCCCCCAGTTAAAAAGCTGTTTCAGAGACCTGTGTGCTGTATATAGTTAACCATTTACTGCTCAATAATGCCTGGGAGCAGGGGTCAGGCAGTGTGGTCCGGGAGACACCAATTAAAATGCTGTGTCAGAGACCTCTTTGCTGTATATAGTTAACCATTTACTGCTCAATAATCCCTGGGAGCAGGGGACAGGCTGTGTGGCCGCTGGAGCCGCCAATTAAAAAGCTGTTTCAGAGGCCTCTGTGCTGTATATAGTTAACCATTTACTGCTCAATAATCCCTGGGAGCAGGGTAGAGGCAGTGTGGCCTCGGGTGCCCCCAATTAAAAGACTGTTTCAGAGACCTCTGTGCTGTACGTATTTAACCATTTACTGCTCAATAATCCCTGGGAGCAGGGGTCACGCAGTGTGGCCTCGAGAACCCCAATTAAAAAGCTGATTCAGAGACCTCTGTGCTGTATATGGTTAACCATTTAATTATCAATAATCCCTGGGAGCAGGGAACAGGCAGTGTGGCCTCAGGAGCCCCCAATTAAAAAGCTGTTTCAGAGACCTCTGTGCTGTATATAGTTAACCATTTACTGCTCAATAATCCCTGGGAGCAGGGGGCAGGCAGTGTGGCCTCGGGAGCCCCCAATTAAAAAGGTGTTCCAGATACTCTGTGCTGTATACAGTTAACCATTTACTGCTCAATAATCCCTGGGAGCAGGGGACAGGCAGTGTGGCCTCGGGAGCCCCCAGTTAAAAAGGTGTTTCAGATACTCTGTGCTGTATAAAGTTAACCATTTCCTGCTCAATAATCCCTCTGAGCAGGGGACAGGCAGTGTGGACCGGGTGCTCCCAATTAAAAAGCTGTTTCAGGGACCTCTGTGCTGTATATAGTTAATCATTTACTGCTCAATAATACCTGGGAGCAGGGGACAGACAGTGTGGCTTCGGGAGTCCCCAATTAAAAAGCTGTTTCAGAGACCTTTGTGCTGTATATAGTTCACCAATTACTGCTCAATAATCCCTGGAAGCAGGGGGAAGGCAGTTTGGATTCGGGAGCCCCCAATTAAAAAGCTGTTTCAGAGACCTCTATGCTGTATATAGTTAACCGTGTACTTCCCAATAATCCCTGGGAGCAGGGGACAGGCAGTGTGGCCTTGGGAGCCCCCAATTAAAAAGCTGTTTCAGAGACCTCTGTGCTGTATATAATAAACCATTTACTTATCAATAATCCCTGGGAGCAGGGGACAGGCAGTGTGGTCCGGGAGCCCTCAATTAAAAAGCTGTTTCAGAGTCCTCTGTGCTTTATATAGTTGACCATTTACTTCTCAATAAACCCTGGGAGAAGGGACAGGCAGGTTGGCCTCGGGAGCCACCAATTAAAAAGCTGTTTCAGACATCTCTGTGCCTGTATAGAGTTAACCATTTACTGCTCAGCAATCCCTGGGAACAGGGGTCAGGCAGTGTGGCCTCGGGAGCCCCCAATTAAAAAGCTGTTTCAGAGACCTCTGTGCCTGTATAGAGTTAACCATTTACTGCTCAATAATCCCTTGGAGCAGGGAACAGGCAGTGTGGCCTCGGAGCCCCAATTAAAAGGCTGTTTCAGAGACTTCTGTGCTGTATATTGTTAACTATTTACTGCTCAATAATCCCTGGGAGCAGGGGACAGGCAGTGTGGGCTCGGGAGCCCCCAATTAAAAAGCTGTTTCAGAGACCTCTGTGCTGTATATAGTTAACCATTTACTGCTCAATAATCCCTGGGAGCAGGGGACAGGCAGTGTGGCCTCGGGAGCCCCCAATTAAAAAGCTGTTTCAGAGACCTCTGTGCCTGTATATAGTTAACCATTTACTGCTCAATAATCCCTGAGAGCAAGGGTCAGGCAGTGTGGCCTCGGGAGCCCCCAATTAAAAAGCTGTTTCAGTGACCTCTGCGCCTGTATAAAGTTAACCATTTACTGCTCAATAATCTCTGGGAGCAAGGGACAGGCAGTGTGGTCCGGGAGCACCCATTTAAAAAGCTGTTTCAGTGACCTCTGCGCCTGTATATAGTTAACCATTTACTGCTCAATAATCCTTCGGAGCAGTTTACAGGCAGTGTGGCCTCAGGCGCCCCCAATTAAAAAACTGTTTCAGAGACCTCTGTGCTGTATACAGTTAACCATTTACTGCTCAATAATCCCTGGGAGCAGGGGACAGGCGGTGTAGCCTTGGGAGCCCCCAATTAAAAAGCTGCTTCAGAGGCCTCTGTCCTGCATATACTTAACCATTTACTGCTCAATAATGCCTCTGAGCAGGGGACAGGCAGTGTGGTCCGGGAGCTCCCAATTAAAAAGCTGTTTCAGAGACCTCTGCGCTGTATATAGTTAATCATTTACTGCTCAATAATCCCTGGGAGCAGGGGACAGACAGTGTGGCTTCGGGAGCCCCCATTTAAAAAAACTGTTTCAGAGGCCTCTGTGCTGTATATAGTTAACCAATTGCTGCTCAATAATCCCTGGGAGCAGGGGACAGGCGGTGTAGCCTTGGGAGCTCCCAATTAAAAAGCTGTTTCAGATGCTCTCTGCTGTATATAGTTAACCATTTACCGCTCAATAATCCCTGCGAGCAGGGGACAGGCAGTGTGGCCTCGGGAGTCCCCAGTTAAAAAGGTGTTTCAGATAATCTGTGCTGTATATAGTTAACCATTTACTGCTAAATAATGCCTCTGAGCAGGGGACAGGCAGTGTGGTCCGGGAGCTCCCAATTAAAAAGCTGTTTCAGAGACCTCTGTGCTATATATAGTTAATCATTTACTGCTCAATAATCCCTGGGAGCAGGGGACAGACAGTGTGGCTTCGGGAGCCCCCAATTAAAAAACCTGTTTCAGAGGCCTCTGTGCTGTATATAGTTAACCAATTACTGCTCATTAATCCCTGGGAGCAGGGGTAGGCTGTTTGGCCTTGGGAGTCCCCAATTAAAAAGCTGTTTCAGAGACCTTTGTGCCTGTATATAGTTAACCAATTACTGCTCAATAATCCCTGGAAGCAGGGGGAAAGCAGTTTGGCCTCGGGAGCCCCCAATTAAAAAGCTGTTTCAGAGACCTCTATGCTGTATAAAGTGAACCGTGTACTTCCCAATAATCCCTGGGAGCAGGGGACAGGCAGTGTGGCCTCGGGCTTCCAATTAAAAAGCTGTTTCAGAGACCTCTGTGCCTGTATATAGTTAACCATTTACTTCTCAATAACCCCTGGCAGCGGGGGACAGCCAGTGAGGCCTTGGGAGACCCCAATTAAAAAGCTGTTTCAGAGACCTCTGTGCTGTATATAATTAACCATTTACTTCTCAATAATCCCTGGGAGCAGGGGACAGGCAGTGTGGTCCGGGAGCCCCCAATTAAAAAGCTGTTTCAGTGATCTCTGCGCCTGTATACAGTTAACCATTTACTGCTCAATAATCCCTGGGAACAGGGGTCAGGCAGTGTGGCCTCGGGAGCCCCCAATTAAAAAGCTGTTTCAGAGACCCCTGTGCCTGTATAGAGTTAACCATTTACTACTCAATAATCCCTTGGAGCAGGGGACAGGCAGTGTGGCCTCGGGAGCCCCAATCAAAAGGCCGTTTCAGAGACTTCTGTGCTGTACATAGTTAAACATTTACTGCTCAATAATCCCTGCGAGCAGGGGACAGGCAGTGTGGCCTCGGGAGCCCCCAATTAAAAGGTTGTTTCAGAGACCTCTGTGCTGTATATAGTTAACCATTTACTGCTCAATAATCCCTGGGAGCAGGGGACAGGCAGTGTGGCCTCGGGAGCCCCCAATTAAAAAGCTGTTTCAGAGACATCTGTGCCTGTATATAGTTAACCATTTACTGCTCAATAATCCCTGGGAGCAGGGGACAGGCAGTGTGGCCTCGGGAGCCCCCAATTAAAAAGCTGTTTCAGAGACATCTGTGCCTGTATATAGTTAACCATTTACTGCTCATTAATCCCTGAGAGCAAGGGTCAGGCAGTGTGGCCTCTGGAGCTCCCAATTAATAAGCTGTTTCAGTGACCTCTGCGCCTGTATATAGTTAACCATTTACTGCTCAATAATCCCTGGGAGCAAGGGACAGGCAGTGTGGTCCGGGAGCACCCATTTAAAAAAACTGTTTCAGAGGCCTCTGTGCTGTATATAGTTAACCAATTACTGCTCAATAATCCCTGGGAGCAGGGGACAGGCAGTTTGGCCTCGGGAGCCCCGAATTAAAAAGCTGTTTCAGACACCTCTATGCTGTGTATAGTGAACCGTGTACTTCCCAATAATCCCTGGGAGCAGGGGACAGGCAGTGTGGCCTCGGGAGCTCCCAATTAAAAAGCTGTTTCAGAGACCTCTGTGCCTGTATATAGTTAACCATTTACTTCTCAATAACCCCTGGTAGCGGGGGACAGCCAGTGAGGCCTTGGGAGCCCCCAATTAAAAAGCTGTTTCAGAGACCTCTGTGCTGTATATAATTAACCATTTACTTCTCAATAATCTCTGGGAGCAGGGGACAGGCAGTGGGGTCCGGGAGCCCCCAATTAAAAAGCTGTTTCAGTGATCTCTGCACCTGTATACAGTTAACCATTTACTGCTCAGCAATCCCTGGGAACAGGGGTCAGGCAGTGTGGCCTCGGGAGCCCCCAATTAAAAAGCTGTTTCAGAGACCTCTGTGCCTGTATAGAGTTAACCATTTACTGCTCAATTATCCCTTGGAGCAGGGGACAGGCAGTGTGGCCTCGGGAGCCCCAATTATAAGGCCGTTTCAGAGACTTCTGTGCTGTACATAGTTAACCATTTACTGCTCAATAATCCCTGGGAGCAGGGGACAGGCTGTGTGGCTCCGGGAGCCCCCAATTAAAAAGCTGTTTCAGATACTCTGTGCTGTATATAGTTCACCATTTACTGCTCAATAATCCCTGGTTGCAGGGGACAGGCAGTGTGGTCTCGAGAGCCTCCAATTAAAAAGATGTTTCAGAGACATATATGCAGTATATAGTTAACCATTTACTGCTCAATAATCCCTGGGAGCAGGGGACAGGCAGTGTGGCCTCGGGACCCCCCAGTTAAAAAGGTGTTTCAGAGACCTCTGTGCTGTATATAGTTAACCATTTACTGCTCAATAATCCCTGGGAGCAGGGGACAGGCAGTGTGGCTTCGGGAGCCCCCAATTAAAAAAACTGTTTCAGAGGCCTCTGTGCTGTATATAGTTAACCAATTACTGCTCAATAATCCCTGGGAGCAGGGGACAGGCAGTGTGGCCTCGGGAGCTCCCAATTAAAAAGCTGTTTCAGAGACCTCTGTGCCTGTATAGAGTTAACCTTTTACTGCTCAATAATCCCTTGGAGCAGGGGACAGGCAGTGTGGCCAAGGGAGCCCCCAATTAAAAGGCTGTTTCAGAGACCTCTGTGCTGTATATAGTTAACCATTTACTGCTCAATAATCCCTGGGAGCAGGGGACAGGCAGTGTGGCCTCGGGAGCCCCCAATTAAAAAGCTGTTTCAGAGACATCTGTGCCTGTATATAGTTAACCATTTACTGCTCAATAATCCCTGAGAGCAAGGGTCAGGCAGTGTGGCCTCGGGAGCTCCCAATTAAAAAGCTGTTTCAGTGACCTCTGCGCCTGTATATAGTTAACCATTTACTGCTCAATAATCCCTGGGAGCAAGGGTCAGGCAGTGTGGTCCGGGAGCACCCATTTAAAAAGCTGTTTCAGAGACTTCTGCGCCTGTATATAGTTAACCATTTACTGCTCAATAATCCTTCGGTGCAGGGGACAGGCATTGTAGCCTCGGGTGCCCCCAATTAAAAAGCTGTTTCAGTGACCTCTGTGCTGTATATAGCTAACCATTTACTGCTCAATAATCCCTGGGAGCAGGGGTCAGGCAGTGTGGCCTCGGGAGCCCCCAATTAAAAAGCTGAATCAGTGACCTCTGTGCAGTATATAGTTAACCATTTACTGCTCAACAATTCCTGGGAGCAGGGGACAGGCAGTGTGGCCTGGGGAGCCTCCAATTAAAAAGCTGTTTCAGAGGCCACTGTGCATTGTATAGTTAACCATGTACTGCTCAACAATCCCTGGGAGCAGGGGACAGGCAGTTTGGCCTTATGAGTCACCAATTAAAAAGCTGTTTCAGAGACCATTGTGCCTGTATATAGTTAACCATTTACTGCTCAATAATCCCTGGGAGCAGGGGACAGGCAGTTTGGCCTCAGGGGCCCCCAATTAAGAAGCTGTTTCAGATACTCTGTGCTGTATATAGTTAACCATTTACTGCTCAATAATCCCTGGGAGCAGGGGACAGGCAGTGTGGCCTCGGGAGCCCCCAATTAAAAAGCTGTTTCAGATACTCTGTGCTGTATATAGTTAACCATTTACTGCTCAATAATCCCTGGGAGCAGGGGACATGCAGTGTGGCCTCGGGAGCCCCCAGTTAAAAAGGTGTTTCAGAGACCTCTGTGCTGTATATAGTTAACCATTTACTGCTCAATAATCCCTGGGAGCAGGGGACAGGCAGTGAGGCCTCGGGAGCCCCCAATTAAAAAGCTGTTTCAGAGACATCTGTGCCTGTATATAGTTAACCATTTACTGCTCAATAATCCCTGGGAGGAGGGGACAGGCAGTGTGGCCTCGGGAGCCCCAATTAAAAGGCTGTTTCAGAGACTTCTGTGCTGTATATAATTAACCATTTACTGCTCAATAATCCCTCTGAGCAGGGGACAGGCAGTGTGGTCCGGGAGCTCCCAATTAAAAAGCTGTTTCAGAGACCTCTGTGCTGTATATAGTTAACCATTTACTGCTCAATAATCCCTGGGAGCAGGGGACAGGCAGTGTGGTTATGGGAGCCCCCAATTAAAAAGCTGTTTCAGAGACCTCTGTGCCTGTATATAGTTAACCATTTACTGCTCAATAATCCCTGAGAGCAAGGGCCAGGCAGCGTGGCCTCGGGTGCCTCCAATTAAAAAGCTGTTTCAGTGACCTCTGCGCCTGTATATAGTTAACCATTTACTTCTCAATAATCCCTGGGAGCAGGGCACAGGCAGTGTGGCCTCGGGAGCCCCCAATTAAAAAGCTGTTTCAGAGACCTCTCTGCTGTATATAGTTAACCATTTACTGCTCAATAATCCCTGGGAGCAAGGGACAGGTAGTGTGGTCCGGGAGCACCCATTGAAAAAGCTGTTTCAGAGACATCTTTGCTGTATATAGTTAACCATTTACTGCTCATTAATCCTTCGGAGCAGGGGACAGGCAGTGTAGCCTCGGGTGCTCCCAATTAAAAAGCTGTTTCAGAGACCTCTGTACTGTACAGAGTTATCCATTTACTGCTCAATAATCCCTGGGAGAAGGGGGCAGGCAGGTTGGCCTCGGGATCCCCCAATTAAAAAGCTGTTTCCGAGATCTCTGTGCTGTATACAGTTAACCATTTACTGCTCAATAATCCCTGGGAGCAGGGGACAGGCAGAGTGGCCTTATGAGCCCCCAATTAAAAAGCTGTTTCAGAGGCCTCTGTGCATTTTATAGTTAACCATTTACTGCTCAATAATCCTTCGAAGTAGGGGACAGGCAGTGTGGCTCTGGGAGCCCCCAATGAAAAAGCTGAATCAGTGACCTCTGTGCTGTATAGTTAACCATTTACTGCTCAACAATCCCTGGGAGCAGGGGACAGGCAGTGTGGCCTGGGGAGCCCCCAATTAAAAAGCTGTTTCAGAGGCCACTGTGCATTATATAGTTAACCATTTACTGCTCAATAATCCCGGGGAGCAGGGGACAGGCAGTTTGGCCTTATGAGTCACCAATTAAAAAGCTGTTTCAGAGACCTTTGTGCCTGTATATAGTTAACCATTTACTGCTCAATAATCCCTGGGAGCAGGGGACAGGCAGTTTGGCCTCAGGGGCCCCCAATTAAAAAGCTGTTTCAGATACCCTGTGCTGTATATAGTTCACCATTTACTGCTCAATAATCCCTGGGAGCAGGGGACAGGCAGTGTGGCCTCGGGAGCCCCCAATTAAAAAGCTCTTTCAGATACTCTGTGCTGTATATAGTTAACCATTTACTGCTCAATAATCCCTGGGAGCAGGGGACAGGCAGTGTGGCCTCGGGAGCCCCCAGTTAAAAAGGTGTTTCAGAGACCTCTGTGCTGTATATAGTTAACCATTTACTGCTCAATAATCCCTGGGAGCAGGGGACAGGCAGTGTGGCCTCGGGAGCCCCCAATTAAAAAGCTGTTTCAGAGACATCTGTGCCTGTATATAGTTAACCATATACTGCTCAATAATCCCTGGGAGCAGGGGACAGGCAGTGTGGCCTCGGGAGCCCCAATTAAAAGGCTGTTTCAGAGACTTCTGTGCTGTATATAATTAACCATTTACTGCTCAATAATCCCTCTGAGCAGGGGACAGGCAGTGTGGTCCGGGAGCTCCCAATTAAAAAGCTGTTTCAGAGACCTCTGTGCTGTATATAGTTAACCATTTACTGCTCAATAATGCCTGGAAGCAGGGGACAGGCAGTGTGGTTACGGGAGCCCCCAATTAAAAAGCTGTTTCAGAGACCTCTGTGCCTGTATATAGTTAACCATTTACTGCTCAATAATCCCTGAGAGCAAGGGCCAGTCAGCGTGGCCTCGGGAGCCTCCAATTAAAAAGCTGTTTCAGTGACCTCTGCGCCTGTATATAGTTAACCATTTACTGCTCAATAATCCCTGGGAGCAGGGGGCAGGCAGCGTGGCCTCGGGAGCCTCCAATTAAAAAGCTGTTTCAGTGACCTCTGCGCCTGTATATAGTTAACCATTTACTTCTCAATAATCCCTGCGAGCAGGGCACAGGCAGTGTGGCCTCGGGAGCCCCCAATTAAAAAGCTGTTTCAGAGACCTCTGTGCTGTATATAGTTAACCATTTACTTCTCAATAATCCCTGGGAGCAGGGCACAGGCAGTGTGGCCTCTGGAGCCCCCTTTTAAAAAGCTGTTTCAGAGACCTCTTTGCTGTATATAGTTAACCATTTACTGCTCATTAATCCTTCGGAGCAGGGGACAGGCAGTGTAGTCTCGGGTGCTCCCAATTAAAAAGCTGTTTCTGAGACCTCTGTACTGTACAGAGTTATCCATTTACTTCCCAATAATCCCTGGGAGAAGGGGGCAGGCAGGTTTGCCTCGGGAGCCCCCAATTAAAAAGCTGTTTCAGAGAACTCTGTGCTGTATATAGTTAACCATTTACTGCTCAATAATCCCTGGGAGCAAGGGACAGGCAGTGTGGTCAGGGAGCACCCATTTAAAAAGCTGTTTCAGAGACCTCTTTGCTGTATATAGTTAACCATTTACTGCTCATTAATCCTTCGGAGCAGGGGACAGGCAGTGTGGCTCCGGGAGCCCCCAATTAAAAAGCTGTTTCTGAGACCTCTGTACTGTACAGAGTTATCCACTTACTTCTCAATAATCCCTGGGAGAAGGGGGCAGGCAGGTTGGCCTCGGGATCCCCCAATTAAAAAGCTGTTTCCGAGATCTCTGTGCTGTATACAGTTAACCATTTACTGCTCAATAATCCCTGGGAGCAGGGGACAGGCAGTGTGGCCTTGGGAGCCCCCAATTAAAAAGCTGTTTCAGAGGCCTCTGTGCATTTTATAGTTAACCATTTACTGCTCAATAATCCTTCGGAGCAGGGGACAGGCAGTGTGGCTCTGGGAGCCCCCAATTAAAAAGCTGAATCAGTGACCTCTGAGCTGTATATAGTTAACCATTTACTGCTCAACAATCCCTGGGAGCAGGGGACAGGCAGTGTGGCCTGGGGAGCCCCCAATTAAAAAGCTGTTTCAGAGGCCACTGTGCATTATATAGTTAACCATTTCCTGCTCAATAATCCCTGGGAGCAGGGGACAGGCAGTTTGGCCTTGTGAGTCACCAATTAAAAAGCTGTTTCAGATACTCTGTGCTGTATATAGTTAACCATTTACTGCTCAATTATCCCTGGGAGCAGAGACAGGCAGTGAGGTCCGGGTGCCCCCAATTAAAAAGCTGTTTCAGAGACCTCTGTGCCTGTATAGAGTTAACCATTTACTACTCAATAATCCCTGGGAGCAGGGTACAGGCAGCGTGGCCTCAGGCGCCCCTATTAAAAAGCTGTTTCAGTGACCTCTGTGCAGTATATCGTTAACCATTTACTGCTCAATAATCCCTGGGAGCAGGGACAAGCAGTGTGGCCTCGCAGCACCCAATGAAAAATCTGTTTGGGAGACCTCTGTGCTGTATACAGTCAACCATTTACTTCCCAATAATCCCTGGGAGCAGGGTACAGGCAGTGTGGCCTCGGGAGCCCCCAATTAAAAGGCTGTTTCAGAGACATCTGTGCTGTACAAGGTTAACCATTTATGCTGAATAATCCCTGGGAGCAGGGGTCAGGCAGTGTGACCTTGGGAGCCGCCAATTAAAAAGCTGTTTCAGAGACCTCTGTTTTGTACGTATTTAACCATTTACTGCTCAATAATCCCTGGGAGCAGGAGACAGGCAGTGTGGCTCCGGGAGCCCCCAATTAAAAAGCTGTTTCAGTGACCTCTGTGGTGTATATAGTGAACCATTTACTGCTCAATAATCCCTGGGAGCAGGGGACAGGCAGTTTGGCCTCGGGGGCCCCCAATTATAAAACTGTTTCAGAGACCTCTGTGCTATATGTAGTTAACCATTTACTGCTCAATAACCCCTGGGAGCTGGGGACAGGCAGTGTAGCTCCGGGAGCCCCCAATTAAAAAGCTGTTTCAGAGGCCTCTGTGCCTGTATATAGTTAACCATTTACTGCTCAATAATCCCTTGGAGCAGGGAGCAGGCAGTGTGGCATGGCAGCACCCAATTAAAAAGCTGTTTGGGAGACCTCTGTGCTGTATACAATTAACCATTTACTTCCCAATAATCCCTGGCAGCAGTGGAAAGGCAGTGTGGCCATGGGAGCCCCCAATTAAAAGGCTGTTTCAGAGACCTCTGAGCTGTACATATTTAACCATTTACTGCTCATTAATCCCTGGGAGCAAGGGTCAGGCAGTGCGGCCTCGGGAGCTCCCAATTAAAAAGCTGTTTCAGAGACCTCTGCGCCTGTATATATTTAACCATTTACTGCTCAATAATCCCTGGGAGCAGGGGACAGGCAGTGTGGCCTCGGGAGCCCCCAGTTAAAAAGGTGTTTCAGATGCTCTGTGCTGTATATAGTTGACCATTTACTGCTCAATAATCCCTCTGAGCAGGGGACAGGCAGTGTGGTCCGGGAGCTCCCAATTAAAAAGCTGTTTCAGAGACCTCTGTGCTGTATATAGTTAATCATTTACTGCTCAATAATCCCTGGGAGCAGGGGACAGACAGTGTGGCCTCGGGAGCCCCCAATTAAAAAGCTGTTTCAGAGACCTCTGTGCTGTATATAGTTAACCAATTACTGCTCAATAATCCCTGGGAGCAGGGGTAGGCTGTTTGGCCTTGGGAGTCCCCAATTATAAAGCTGTTTCAGAGACCTTTATGCCTGTATATAGTTAACCAATTACTGCTCAATAATCCCTGGAAGCAGGGGGAAGGCAGTTTGGCCTCGGGAGCCCCCAATTAAAAAGCTGTTTCAGAGACATCTATGCTGTATATAGTTAACCGTGTACGTCCCAATAATCCCTGGGAGCAGGAAACAGGTAGTTTGGATTCGGGTGCCCCCAATTAAAAAGCTGTTTCAGAGACTTCTATGCTGTATATAGTTAACCGTGTACTTTCCAATAATCCCTGGGAGCAGGGGACAGCCAGTGAGGCCTTGGGAGCCCCCAATTAAAAAGCTGTTTCAGAGACCTCTGTGCTGTATATAATTAACCATTTACTTCTCAATAATCCCTGGGAGCAGGGGACAGGCAGTGTGGCCTCGGGAGCCCCCAATTAAAAAGCTGTTTCAGTGATCTCTGCGCCTGTATATAGTTAACCATTTACTGCTCAATAATCCCTGGGAGCAGGGGACAGGCAGTGTGGCCTTGGGAGTCCCCAATTAAAAAGCTGTTTCAGATGCTCTGTGCTGTATATAGTTAACCATTTACTGCTCAATAATCCCTGGGAGCAGGGGACAGGCAGTGTGGCCTCGGGAGCCCCAATTAAAAGGCTGTTTCAGAGACTTCTGCGCTGTATATAGTTAACCATTTACTGCTCAATAATCCCTGGGAGCAGGGAACAGGCAGTGTGGTTACTGGAGCCCCCAATTAAAAAGCTGTTTCAGAGACCTCTGTGCCTGTATATAGTTAACCATTTACTGCTCAATAATCCCTGAGAGCAAGGGTCAGGCAGCGTGGCACCGGGAGCCTCCAATTAAAAAGCTGTTTCAGTGACCTCTGCGCCTGTATATAGTTAACCATTTACTTCCCAATAATCCCTGGGAGCAGGGTACAGGCAGTGTGGCCTCGGGAGCCCCCAATTAAAAGGCTGTTTCAGAGACATCTGTGCTGTACAAGGTTAACCATTTACTGCTCAATAATCCCTGGGAGCAGGGGACAGGCAGTGTGGCCTCGGGAGCCCCCAGTTAAAAAGGTGTTTCAGATACTCTGTGCTGTATATAGTTAACCATTTACTGCTCAATAATCGATGGGAGCAGGGGACAGGCAGTGTGGGCTCGGGAGCCCCCAATTAAAAAGCTGTTTCAGAGACTTCTGTGCCTGAATATAGTTAACCATTTACTGCTCAATAATACCTAGGAGCAGGGGACAGGCAGTGTGGCCTCGGGAGCCCCCAATTAAAAAGCAAGTTTCAGAGACCTCTGTGCTGTATATAATTAACTATTTACTTCTCAATATTCCCTGGGAGCAGGGGACAGGCAGTGTGTCTCCGGGAGCCCCCAATTAAAAAGCTGTTTCAGAGACCTCTGAGCAGTATATAGCTAACCATTTGCTTCTCAATAATCCCTGGGAGCAGGGGACAGGCAGTGTAGTCCTGGAGCCCCCAATTAAAACGCTGTTTCAGAGACCTCTGTGCTGTATATAGTTAATCATTTACTGCTCAATAATCCCTGGGAGCAGGGGACAGACAGTGTGGCCTCCGGAGCCCCCAATTAAAAAGCTGTTTCAGAGACCTCTGTGCCTGTATATAGTTAACCATTTACTGCTCAATAATCCCTGGGAGCAGGGGACAGACAGTGTGGCTTCGGGAGTCCCCAATTAAAAAGCTGTTTCAGAGACCTCTGTGCTGTATATAGTTAACCATTTACTGCTCAATAATCCCTGGTAGCAAGGGGCAGGCAGTGTGGTCCGGGAGCACCCATTTAAAAAGCTGTTTCAGAGACCTCTTTGCTGTATATAGTTAACCATTTACTGCTCAATAATCCTTCGGAGCAGGGGACAGGCAGTGTAGCCTCGGGTGCCGCCAATTAAAAAGCTGTTTCAGAGACCTCTGTGCTGTATATAGTTAACCATTTACTGCTCAATAATCCCTGGGAGCAGGGGACAGACAGTGTGGCTTCGGGAGTCCCCAATTAAAAAGCTGTTTCAGAGACCTCTGTGCCTGTACATAGTTAACCATTTACTGCTCAATAATCCCTGGAAGCAGGGGGAAGGCAGTTTGGCCTCGGAAGCCCCCAATTAAAAAACTGTTTCAGAGACCTCTGTGCTGTATATAGTTAACCATTTACTGCTCAATAATCCCTGGAAGCAGGGGAAAGGCAGTGTGGTTTCAGGAGCCCCCAATTAAATGGCTGTGTCAGAGACATCTATGCTGTACGTATTTAACCATTTACTGCTCAATAATCGCTGGGAGCAGGGGACAGACAGTGTGGCCTCGGGAGCCGCCAATTAAAAAAGCTGTTTCAGTGGCCTCTGTGCTGTATATAGTTAACCAATTACTGTTCAATAATCCCTGGGAGCAGGGGACAGGCAGCGTGGCCTCGGGAGCCGCCAATTAAAAAGCTGTTTCAGATACTTTTTGCTGTATCTAGTTAACCATTTACTGCTCAATAATCCCTGGGAGCAGGGGTAGGCTGTTTGGCCTTGGGAGTCCCCAATTAAAAAGCTGTTTCAGAGACATTTGTGCCTGTATATAGTTAACCAATTACTGCTCAATAATCCCTGGAAGCAGGGGACAGGCAGCGTGGCTCCGGGTGCCCCCAATTAAAAAGCTGTTTCAGTGACCTCTGCGCCTGTATATAGTTAACCATTTACTGCTCAATAATCCCTGGTAGCAAGGGGCAGGCAGTGTGGTCCGGGAGCACCCATTTAAAAAGCTGTTTCAGAGACCTCTTTGCTGTATATAGTTAACCATTTACTGCTCAATAATCCTTCGGAGCAGGGGACAGGCAGTGTAGCCTCGGGTGCCGCCAATTAAAAAGCTGTTTCAGAGACCTCTGTGCTGTATATAGTTAACCATTTACTGCTCAATAATCCCTGGGAGCAGGGGACAGGCAGGTTGGCCTCGGGAGCTCCCAATTAAAAAGCTGTTTCAGAGACCTCTGTGCTCTACAGAGTTATCCATTTACTTCTCAATAATCCCTGCGAGCAGGGGACAGGCAGGTTGGCCTCGGGAGACCCCAATTAAAAAGCTGTTTCCGAGATCTCTGTGCTGTATACAGTTAACCATTTACTGCTCAATAATCCCTTGGAGCAGGGAGCAGGCAGTGTGGCATGGCAGCACCCAATTAAAAAGCTGTTTGGGAGACCTCTGTGCTGTATCCAATTAACCATTTACTTCCCAATAATCCCTGGCAGCAGTGGAAAGGCAGTGTGGCCATGGGAGCCCCCAATTAAAAGGCTGTTTCAGAGACCTCTGAGCTGTACGTATTTAACCATTTACTGCTCAATAATCCATGGGAGCAAGGGTCAGGCAGTGCGGCCTCGGGAGCTCCCAATTAAAAAGCTGTTTCAGAGACCTCTGCGCCTGTATATAGTTAACCATTTACTGCTCAATAATCCCTGGGAGCAGGGGACAGGCAGTGTGGCCTCGGGAGCCCCCAGTTAAAAAGGTGTTTCAGATACTCTGTGCTGTATATAGTTAACCATTTACTGCTCAATAATCCCTCTGAGCAGGGGACAGGCAGTGTGGTCCGGGAGCTCCCAATTAAAAAGCTGTTTCAGAGACCTCTGTGCTGTATATAGTTAACCATTTGCTGCTCAATAATCCCTGGGAGCAGGGGACAGACAGTGTGGCCTCGGGAGCCCCCAATTAAAAAGCTGTTTCAGAGACCTCTGTGCTGTATATAGTTAACCAATTACTGCTCAATAATCCCTGGAAGCAGGGGGAAGGCAGTTTGGCCTCGGGAGCCCCCAATTAAAAAGCTGTTTCAGAGACCTCTATGCTGTATATAGTTAACCGTGTACGTCCCAATAATCCCTGGGAGCAGCAAACAGGTAGTTTGGATTCGGGTGCCCCCAATTAAAAAGCTGTTTCAGAGACTTCTATGCTGTATATAGTTAACCGTGTACTTTCCAATAATCCCTGGGAGCAGGGGACAGCCAGTGAGGCCTTGGGAGCCCCCAATTAAAAAGCTGTTTCAGAGACCTCTGTGCTGTATATAATTAACCATTTACTTCTCAATAATCCCTGGGAGCAGGGGACAGGCAGTGTGGCCTCGGGAGCCCCCAATTAAAAAGCTGTTTCAGTGATCTCTGCGCCTGTATATAGTTAACCATTTACTGCTCAATAATCCCTGGGAGCAGGGGACAGGCAGTGTGGCCTCGGGAGCCCCAATTAAAAGGCTGTTTCAGAGACTTCTGGGCTGTATATAGTTAACCATTTACTGCTCAATAATCCCTGGGAGGAGGGAACAGGCAGTGTGGTTACGGGAGCCCCCAATTAAAAAGCTGTTTCAGAGACCTCTGTGCCTGTATATAGTTAACCATTTACTGCTCAATAATCCCTGAGAGCAAGGGTCAGGCAGCGTGGCCCCGGGAGCCTCCAATTAAAAAGCTGTTTCAGTGACCTCTGCGCCTGTATATAGTTAACCATTTACTTCCCAATAATCCCTGGGAGCAGGGTACAGGCAGTGTGGCCTCGGGAGCCCCCAATTAAAAGGCTGTTTCAGAGACATCTGTGCTGTACAAGGTTAACCATTTACTGCTCAATAATCCCTGGGAGCAGGGGACAGGCAGTGTGGCCTCGGGAGCCCCCAGTTAAAAAGGTGTTTAAGATACTCTGTGCTGTACATAGTTAACCATTTACTGCTCAATAATCGATGGGAGCAGGGGACAGGCAGTGTGGGCTCGGGAGCCCCCAATTAAAAAGCTGTTTAAGAGACTTCTGTGCCTGAATATAGTTAACCATTTACTGCTCAATAATACCTAGGAGCAGGGGACAGGCAGTGTGGCCTCGGGAGCCCCCAATTAAAAAGCTGTTTCAGAGACCTCTGTGCTGTACATAATTAACTATTTACTTCTCAATAATCCCTGGGAGCAGGGGACAGGCAGTGTGTCTCCGGGAGCCCCCAATTAAAAAGCTGTTTCAGAGACCTCTGAGCAGTATATAGCTAACCATTTGCTTCTCAATAATCCCTGGGAGCAGGGGACAGGCAGTGTAGTCCGGGAGCCCCCAATTAAAACGCTGTTTCAGAGACCTCTGTGCTGTATATAGTTAATCATTTACTGCTCAATAATCCCTGGGAGCAGGGGACAGACAGTGTGGCCTCCGGAGCCCCCAATTAAAAAGCTGTTTCCGAGATCTCTGTGCTGTATACAGTTAACCATTTACTGCTCAATAATCCCTGGGAGCAGGGGACAGGCAGTGTGGCCTTGGGAGCCCCCAATTAAAAAGCTGTTTCAGAGTCCTCTGTGCTGTACATAGTTACCCATTTACTGCTCAATAATCCGTGGGAGCAGGGGTCAGGCAGTGTGGTCTCGAGAGCCCCCAATTAAAAAGCTCTTTTAGAGACCTATGTGCTGTATATAGTTAACCATTTACTGCTCAATAATCCCTGGGAGCTGGGGATAGGCAGTGTGGCCTCGGGAGCCCCCAGTTAAAAAGGTGTTTCAGATACCTCTGTGCTGATTATAGTTAACCATTTACTGCTCAATAATCCCTGGGAGCAGGGGACAGGCAGTGTGGCCTCGGGAGCCCCCAATTAAAAAGCTGTTTCAGAGGCCTCTGTGCTGTATATAGTTAACTATTTACTGCTCAATAATCCCTGGGAGCAGGGGTCAGGCAGTGTGGCCTCGGGAGCCCCCAATTAAAAACTGTTTCAGAGGCCTCTGTGCTATATATAGTTAACCATTTACTTCCCAATAATCCCTGGGAACAGGGGACAGGCAGTGTGGCCTCGGGAGCCCCCAGTAAAAAAGTTGTTTCAGAGACCTCTGTGCTGTACGTAGTTAACCATTTACTTCCCAATAATCCCTGGGAGCAGGGGACAGGCAGTGTGGCCTCGGGAGCCCCCAGTTAAAAAGGTGTTTCAGATACTCTGTGCTGTATATAGCTAACCATTTACTGCTCAATAATCGATGGGAGCAGGGGACAGGCAGTGTGGCCTCGGGAGCCCCCAATTAAAAAGCTGTTTCAGAGACTTCTGTGCCTGAATATAGTTAACCATTTACTGCTCAATAATACCTAGGAGCAGGGGACAGGCAGTGTGGCCTCGGGAGCCCCCAATTAAAAAGCTGTTTCAGAGACCTCTGTGCTGTATATAATTAACTATTTACTTCTCAATAATCCCTGGGAGCAGGGGACAGGCAGTGTGTCTCCGGGAGCCCCCAATTAAAAAGCTGTTTCAGAGATCTCTGTGCTGTATACAGTTAACCATTTACTGCTCAATAATCCCAGGGAGCAGGGGACAGGCAGTGTGGCCTTGGGAGCCCCCAATTAAAAAGCTGTTTCAGAGTCCTCTGTGCTGTACATAGTTACCCATTTACTGCTCAATAATCCGTGGGAGCAGGGGTCAGGCAGTGTGGTCTCGAGAGCCCCCAATTAAAAAGCTCTTTTAGAGACCTATGTGCTGTATATAGTTAACCATTTACTGCTCAATAATCCCTGGGAGCAGGGGATAGGCAGTGTGGCCTCGGGAGCCCCCAGTTAAAAAGGTGTTTCAGATACCTCTGTGCTGATTATAGTTAACCATTTACTGCTCAATAATCCCTGGGAGCAGGGGACAGGCAGTGTGGCCTCGGGAGCCCCCAATTAAAAAGCTGTTTCAGAGGCCTCTGTGCTGTATATAGTTAACCATTTACTGCTCAATAATCCCTGGGAGCAGGGGTCAGGCAGTGTGGCCTCGGGAGCCCCCAATTAAAAACTGTTTCAGAGGCCTCTGTGCTGTATATAGTTAACCATTTACTTCCCAATAATCCCTGGGAGCAGGGGACAGGCAGTGTGGCCTCGGGAGCCCCCAGTAAAAAAGTTGTTTCAGAGACCTCTGTGCTGTACGTAGTTAACCATTTACTTCCCAATAATCCCTGGGAGCAGGGGACAGGCAGTGTGGCCTCGGGAGCCCCCAGTTAAAAAGGTGTTTCAGATACTCTGTGCTGTATATAGCTAACCATTTACTGCTCAATAATCGATGGGAGCAGGGGACAGGCAGTGTGGCTTCGGGAGCCCCCAATTAAAAAGCTGTTTCAGAGACTTCTGTGCCTGAATATAGTTAACCATTTACTGCTCAATAATACCTAGGAGCAGGGGACAGGCAGTGTGGCCTCGGGAGCCCCCAATTAAAAAGCTGTTTCAGAGACCTCTGTGCTGTATATAATTAACTATTTACTTCTCAATAATCCCTGGGAGCAGGGGACAGGCAGTGTGTCTCCGGGAGCCCCCAATTAAAAAGCTGTTTCAGAGACCTCTGAGCAGTATATAGCTAACCATTTGCTTCTCAATAATCCCTGGGAGCAGGGGACAGGCATTGTAGTCCGGGAGCCCCCAATTAAAACGCTGTTTCAGAGACCTCTGTGCTGTATATAGTTAATCATTTACTGCTCAATAATCCCTGGGAGCAGGGGACAGACAGTGTGGCCTCCGGAGCCCCCAATTAAAAAGCTGTTTCAGAGACCTCTGTGCCTGTATATAGTTAACCATTTACTGCTCAATAATCCCTGGGAGCAGGGGACAGACAGTGTGGCTTCGGGAGTCCCCAATTAAAAAGCTGTTTCAGAGACCTCTGTGTCTGTACATAGTTAACCATTTACTGCTCAATAATCCCTGGAAGCAGGGGGGAGGCAGTTTGGCCTCGGAAGCCCCCAATTAAAAAGCTGTTTCAGAGACCTCTGTGCCATTATATAGTTAACCATTTACTGCTCAATAATCCCTGGGAGCAGGGGACAGGCAGTGTGGCCTCGGGAGCCCCCAATTAAAAAGCTGTTTCAGATACTCTGTGCAGTATATATTTAACCATTTACTGCTCAATAATCCCTGGGAGCAGGGGACAGGCAGTGTGGTCCGGGAGCCCCCAATTAAAATGCTGTGTCAGAGAACACTGCGCGTGTATATAGTTAACCATTTACTGCTCAATAATCCCTTGGAGGAGGGGACAGGCAGTGTGGCCTCGCAGCACCCAATGAAAAAGCTGTTTAGGAGACCTCTGTGCTGTATACAGTTAACCATTTACTTCCCAATAATCCCTGGCAGCAGGGGAAAGGCAGTGTGGTTTCAGGAGCCCCCAATTAAATGGCTGTGTCAGAGACCTCTATGCTGTACGTATTTAACCACTTACTGCTCAATAATCCCTGGGAGCAGGGGACAGACAGTGTGGCCTCGGGAGCCGCCAATTAAAAAAGCTGTTTCAGTGGCCTCTGTGCTGTATATAGTTAACCAATTACTGTTCAATAATCCCTGGGAGCAGGGGACAGGCAGCGTGGCCTCGGGAGCCCCAATTAAAAAGCTGTTTCAGTGATCTCTGCGCCTGTATATAGTTAACCATTTACTGCTCAATAATCCCTGGGAGCAGGGGACAGGCAGTGTGGCCTTGGGAGTCCCCAATTAAAAAGCTGTTTCAGATGCTCTGTGCTGTATATAGTTAACCATTTACTGCTCAATAATCCCTGGGAGCAGGGGACAGGCAGTGTGGCCTCGGGAGCCCCAATTAAAAGGCTGTTTCAGAGACTTCTGTGCTGTATATAGTTAACCATTTACTGCTCAATAATCCCTGGGAGCAGGGAACAGGCAGTGTGGTTACGGGAGCCCCCAATTAAAAAGCTGTTTCAGAGACCTCTGTGCCTGTATATAGTTAACCATTTACTGCTCAATAATCCCTGAGAGCAAGGGTCAGGCAGCGTGGCCCCGGGAGCGTCCAATTAAAAAGCTGTTTCAGTGACATCTGTGCTGTACAAGGTTAACCATTTACTGCTCAATAATCCCTGGGAGCAGGGGACAGGCAGTGTGGCCTCGGGAGCCCCCAGTTAAAAAGGTGTTTCAGATACTCTGTGCTGTATATAGTTAACCATTTACTGCTCAATAATCGATGGGAGCAGGGGACAGGCAGTGTGGGCTCGGGAGCCCCCAATTAAAAAGCTGTTTCAGAGACTTCTGTGCCTGAATATAGTTAACCATTTACTGCTCAATAATACCTAGGAGCAGGGGACAGGCAGTGTGGCCTCGGGAGCCCCCAATTAAAAAGCTGTTTCAGAGACCTCTGTGCTGTATATAATTAACTATTTACTTCTCAATAATCCCTGGGAGCAGGGGACAGGCAGTGTGTCTCCGGGAGCCCCCAATTAAAAAGCTGTTTCAGAGACCTCTGAGCAGTATATAGCTAACCATTTGCTTCTCAATAATCCCTGGGAGCAGGGGACAGGCAGTGTAGTCCGGGAGCCCCCAATTAAAACGCTGTTTCAGAGACCTCTGTGCTGTATATAGTTAATCATTTACTGCTCAATAATCCCTGGGAGCAGGGGACAGACAGTGTGGCCTCCGGAGCCCCCAATTAAAAAGCTGTTTCAGAGACCTCTGTGCCTGTATATAGTTAACCATTTACTGCTCAATAATCCCTGGGAGCAGGGGACAGACAGTGTGGCTTCGGGAGTCCCCAATTAAAAAGCTCTTACAGAGTCCTCTGTGCCTGTACATAGTTAACCATTTACTGCTCAATAATCCCTGGAAGCAGGGGGAAGGCAGTTTGGCCTCGGAAGCCCCCAATTAAAAAGCTGTTTCAGAGACCTCTGTGCCATTATATAGTTAACCATTTACTGCTCAATAATCCCTGGGAGCAGGGGACAGGCAGTGTGGCCTCGGGAGCCCCCAATTAAAAAGCTGTTTCAGATACTCTGTGCAGTATATATTTAACCATTTACTGCTCAATAATCCCTGGGAGCAGGGGACAGGCAGTGTGGTCCGGGAGCCCCCAATTAAAATGCTGTGTCAGAGAACACTGCGCGTGTATATAGTTAACCATTTACTGCTCAATAATCCCTTGGAGGAGGGGACAGGCAGTGTGGCCTCGCAGCACCAAATGAAAAAGCTGTTTGGGAGACCTCTGTGCTGTATACAGTTAACCATTTACTTCCCAATAATCACTGGCAGCAGGGGAAAGGCAGTGTGGTTTCAGGAGCCCCCAATTAAATGGCTGTGTCAGAGACCTCTATGCTGTACGTATTTAACCATTTACTGCTCAATAATCCCTGGGAGCAGGGGACAGACAGTGTGGCCTCGGGAGCCGCCAATTAAAAAAGCTGTTTCAGTGGCCTCTGTGCTGTATATAGTTAACCAATTACTGCTCAATAATCCCTGGGAGCAGGGGCCAGGCAGCGTGGCCTCGGGAGCCCCAATTAAAAAGCTGTTTCAGATACTCTGTGCTGTATCTAGTTAACCATTTACTGCTCAATAATCCCTGGGAGCAGGGGTAGGCTGTTTGGCCTTGGGAGTCCCCAATTAAAAAGCTGTTTCAGAGACATTTGTGCCTGTATATAGTTAACCAATTACTGCTCAATAATCCCTGGGAGCAGGGGACAGGCAGCGTGGCCTCGGGAGCCCCCAATTAAAAAGCTGTTTCAGTGACCTCTGCGCCTGTATATAGTTAACCATTTACTGCTCAATAATCCCTGGGAGCAAGGGACAGGCAGTGTGGTCCGGGAGCACGCATTTAAAAAGCTGTTTCAGAGACCTCTGTGCTGTACAGAGTTATCCATTTACTTCTCAATAATCCCTGGGAGCAGGGGACAGGCAGGTTGGCCTCGGGAGCACACAGTTAAAAAGGGGTTTCAGAGACCTCTGTGCTGTATATAGTTAACCATTTACTGCTCAATAATCCTTCGGAGCAGGGGACAGGCAGTGTAGCCTCGGGTGCCCCCAATTAAAAAGCTGTTTCAGAGACCTCTGTGCTGTATATAGTTAACCATTTACTGCTCAATAATCCCTGGGAGCAGGGGACAGGCAGGTTGGCCTCGGGATCTCCCAATTAAAAAGCTGTTTCAGAGACCTCTGTGCTGTACAGAGTTATCCATTTACTTCTCAATAATCCCTGCGAGCAGGGGACAGGCAGGTTGGCCTCGGGAGACCCCAATTAAAAAGCTGTTTCCGAGATCTCTGTGCTGTATACAGTTAACCATTTACTGCTCAATAATCCCTGGGAGCAGGGGACAGGCAGTGTGGCCTCGGGAGCCCCCAATTTAAAGGCTGTTTCAGAGACCTCTGTGCTGTACATAGTTACCCATTTACTGCTCAATAATCCCTGGGAGCAGGGGACAGGCAGCGTGGTCTCGGGAGCACACAGTTAAAAAGGAGTTTCAGAGACCTCTGTGCTGTATATAGTTAACCATTTAATGCTCAATAATCCCTGGGAGCAGGGGACAGGCAGGGTGGCCTCGGGAGCCCCCAATTAAAAAGCTGTTTCAGAGGCCTCTATGCTGTATATAGTTAACCGTGTACTTCCCAATAATCCCTGGGAGCAGGGGACAGCCAGTGAGGCCTTGGGAGCTCCCAATTAAAAAGCTGTTTCAGAGACCTCTGTGCTGTATATAATTAACCATTTACTTCTCACTAATCCCTGGGAGCAGGGGACAGGCAGTGTGGCCTCGGGAGTCCCCAATTAAAAAGCTGTTTCAGAGACATTTGTGCCTGTATATAGTTAACCAATTACTGCTCAATAATCCCTGGAAGCAGGGGACAGGCAGCGTGGCCTCGGGAGCCCCCAATTAAAAAGCTGTTTCAGTGACCTCTGCGCCTGTATATAGTTAACCATTTACTGCTCAATAATCCCTGGGAGCAAGGGACAGGCAGTGTCGTCCGGGAGCACGCATTTAAAAAGCTGTTTCAGAGACCTCTGTGCTGTACAGAGTTATCCATTTACTTCTCAATAATCCCTGCGAGCAGGGGACAGGCAGGTTGGCCTCGGGAGCACACAGTTAAAAAGGGGTTTCAGAGACCTCTGTGCTGTATATAGTTAACCATTTACTGCTCAATAATCCCTCGGAGCAGGGGACAGGCAGTGTGGCCTCGGGAGCCCCCAATTAAAAAGCTGTTTCAGAGACCTCTGTGCTGTATCTAGTTAAGCATTTACTGCTCAATAATCCCTGGGAGCAGGGGACAGGCAGTTTGGCCTTGGGTGTCACCAATTAAAAAGCTGTTTCAGAGACCTTTGTGCCTGTATATCGTTAACCATATACTGCTCAATAATCCCTGGGAGCAGGGGACAGGCAGTGTGGCCTTGGGGGCCCCCAATTAAAAAGCTGTTTCAGAGACCTCTGTGCTGTATGTAATTAACCATTTACTTCTCAATAATCCCTGGGAGCAGGGGACAGGCAGTGTGGCCTTGGGGGCCCCCAATTAAAAAGCTGTTTCAGAGACCTCTGTGCTGTATGTAATTAACCATTTACTGCTCAATAATCCCTGGGAGCAGGGGACAGGCAGTGTGGCCTCGGGAGCCCCCAATTAAAAAGCTGTTTCAGAGACCTCTGTGCTTATATAGTTAACCATTTACTGCTCAATAATCCCTGGGAGCAGGGGACAGGCAGTGTGGTCCGGGAGCCCCCAATTAAAATGCTGTGTCAGAGAACACTGCGCGTGTATATAGTTAACCATTTACTGCTCAATAATCCCTTGGAGCATGGGACAGGCAGTGTGGCCTCGCAGCACCCAATGAAAAAGCTGTTTGGGAGACCTCTGTGCTGTATACAGTTAACCATTTACTTCCCAATAATCCCTGGCAGCAGGGGAAAGGAAGTGTGACTTCAAGAGCCCTCAAATAAATGGCTGTTTCAGAGACCTCTGTGCCTGTATATAGTGAACCATTTACTGCTCAATAATCCCTGAGAGCAAGGGTCAGGCAGCGTGGCCTCGGGAGCACCCAATTAAAAGCTGTTTCAGTGACCTCTGTGCCTGTATATAGTTAACCATTTACTGCTCAATAATCCCTGGGAGCAGGGGACAGACAGTGTGGCTTCGGGAGTCCCCAATTAAAAAGCTGTTTCAGAGACCTCTGTGCCTGTACATAGTTAACCATTTACTGCTCAATAATCCCTGGAAGCAGGGGGAAGGCAGTTTGGCCTCGGAAGCCCCCAATTAAAAAGCTGTTTCAGAGACCTCTGTGCCATTATATAGTCAACCATTTACTGCTCAATAATCCCTGGGAGCAGGGGACAGGCAGTGTGGCCTCGGGAGCCCCCAATTAAAAAGCTGTTTCAGATACTCTGTGCAGTATATATTTAACCGTTTAGTGCTCAATAATCCCTGGGAGCAGTGGACAGGCAGTGTGGTCCGGGAGCCCCCAATTAAAATGCTGTGTCAGAGAACACTGCGCGTGTATATAGTTAACCATTTACTGCTCAATAATCCCTTGGAGGAGGGGACAGGCAGTGTGGCCTCGCAGCACCCAATGAAAAAGCTGTTTGGGAGACCTCTGTGCTGTATACAGTTAACCATTTACTTGCCAATAATCCCTGGCAGCAGGGGAAAGGCAGTGTGGTTTCAGGAGCCCCCAATTAAATGGCTGTGTCAGAGACCTCTATGCTGTACGTATTTAACCATTTACTGCTCAATAATCCCTGGGAGCAGGGGACAGACAGTGTGGCCTCGGGAGCCGCCAATTAAAAAAGCTGTTTCAGTGGCCTCTGTGCTGTATATAGTTAACCAATTACTGCTCAATAATCCCTGGGAGCAGGGGACAGGCAGCGTGGCCTCGGGAGCCCCAATTAAAAAGCTGTTTCAGATACTCTGTGCTGTATCTAGATAACCATTTACTGCTCAATAATCCTTGCGAGCAGGGGTAGGCTGTTTGGCCTTGGGAGTCCCCAATTAAAAAGCTGTTTCAGAGACATTTGTGCCTGTATATAGTTAACCAATTACTGCTCAATAATCCCTGGAAGCAGGGGACAGGCAGCGTGGCCTCGGGAGCCCCCAATTAAAAAGCTGTTTCAGTGACCTCTGCGCCTGTATATAGTTAACCATTTACTGCTCAATAATCCCTGGTAGCAAGGGGCAGGCAGTGTGGTCCGGGAGCACCCATTTAAAAAGCTGTTTCAGAGACCTCTTTGCTGTATATAGTTAACCATTTACTGCTCAATAATCCTTCGGAGCAGGGGACAGGCAGTGTAGCCTCGGGTGCCCCCAATTAAAAAGCTGTTTCAGAGACCTCTGTGCTGTATATAGTTAACCATTTACTGCTCAATAATCCCTGGGAGCAGGGGACAGGCAGGTTGGCCTCGGGAGCTCCCAATTAAAAAGCTGTTTCAGAGACCTCTGTGCTGTACAGAGTTATCCATTTACTTCTCAATAATCCCTGCGAGCAGGGGACAGGCAGGTTGGCCTCGGGAGACCCCAATTAAAAAGCTGTTTCCGAGATCTCTGTGCTGTATACAGTTAACCATTTACTGCTCAATAATCCCTGGGAGCAGGGGACAGGCAGTGTGGCCTCGGGAGCCCCCAATTAAAAGGCTGTTTCAGAGACCTCTGTGCTGTACATAGTTACCCATTTACTGCTCAATAATCCCTGGGAGCAGGGGACAGGCAGTGTGGCCTTGGGAGCCCCCAATTAAAATGCTGTTTCAGAGACCTCTGTGCCTGTATATAGTTAACCATTTACTGCTCAATAATCCCTGGGAGCAGGGGACAGGCAGCGTGGTCTCGGGAGCACACAGTTAAAAAGGAGTTTCAGAGACCTCTGTGCTGTATATAGTTAGCCATTTACTGCTCAATAATCCCTGGGAGCAGGGGACAGGCAGGGTGGCCTCGGGAGCCCCCAATTAAAAAGCTGTTTCAGAGGCCTCTATGCTGTATATTGTTAACCGTGTACTTCCCAATAATCCCTGGGAGCAGGGGACAGCCAGTGAGGCCTTGGGAGCTCCCAATTAAAAAGCTGTTTCAGAGACCTCTGTGCTGTATATAATTAACCATTTACTTCTCACTAATCCCTGGGAGCAGGGGACAGGCAGTGTGGCCTCGGGAGCCGCCAATTAAAAAAACTGTTTCAGTGGCCTCTGTGCTGTATATAGTTAACCAATTACTGCTCAATAATCCCTGGGAGCAGGGGTAGGCTGTTTGGCCTTGGGAGTCCCCAATTAAAAAGCTGTTTCAGAGACATTTGTGCCTGTATATAGTTAACCAATTACTGCTCAATAATCCCTGGAAGCAGGGGACAGGCAGCGTGGTCTCGGGAGCCCCCAATTAAAAAGCTGTTTCAGTGACCTCTGCGCCTGTATATAGTTAACCATTTATTGCTCAATAATCCCTGGGAGTAAGGGACAGGCAGTGTGGTCCGGGAGCACGCATTTAAAAAGCTGTTTCAGAGGCCTCTATGCTGTATATAGTTAACCGTGTACTTCCCAATAATCCCTGGGAGCAGGGGACAGGCAGTGTGGCCTCGGGAGACCCCAATTAAAAAGCTGTTTCAGAGACCTCTGTGCTGTACATAGTTAACCATTTACTGCTCAATAATCCCTCGGAGCAGGGGACAGGCAGTGTGGTCTGGGAGACCCCAAATAAAAAGCTGTTTCAGAGACCTCTGTGCTGTATCTAGTTAAGCATTTACTGCTCAATAATCCCTGGGAGCAGGGGAAAGGCAGTTTGGCCTTGGGTGTCACCAATTAAAAAGCTGTTTCAGAGACCTTTGTGCCTGTATATAGTTAACCATTTACTGCTCAATTATCCCTGGGAGCAGGGGACAGGCAGCGTGGTCCGGGAGCCCCCAATTAAAAAGCTGTTTCAGAGACCTCTGTGCTGTATATAGTTAACCATTTACTGCTCAATAATCCCTGGGAGCAGGGGACAGGCAGTGTGGCCTCGCAGCACCCAATGAAAAAGCTGTTTGGGAGACCTCTGTGCTGTATACAGTTAACCATTTACTTCCCAATAATCCCTGGCAGCAGGGGAAAGGCAGTGTGGCTTCAAGAGCCCGCAATTAAATGGCTGTTTCAGAGACCTCTGTGCTGTACGTATTTAACCATTTACTGCTCAATAATCCCTGGGAGCAGGGGTCAGGCAATGAGGCCTCGGGAGCTCCCAGTTAAAAAGGTGTTTCAGATACTCTGTGCTGTATAGTTAACCATTTACTGCTCAATAATCCCTGGGAGTAGGGGACAGGCAGTGTGGACTCGGGAGCCCCCAATTAAAAAGCTGTTTCAGAGACCTCTGTGCCTGTATAAAGTTAACCATTTACTGCTCAATAAACCCTGGGAGCAGGGGACAGGCAGTGTGGTCCGGGAACCCACAATTAAAAAGCTGCTTCAGAGTCCTCTGTGCAGTATATAATTAATCATTTACTTCTCAATAATCCCTGGGAGCAGGGAGCAGACAGTGTGGCCTCGGGAGCCCCCAATTAAAATGCTGTTTCAGAGACCTTTGTGCTGTATATAGTTAACCAATTACTGCTCAATAATCCCTGGAAGCAGGGGGAAGGCAGTTTGGCCTCGGGAGCCCCCAATTAAATAGCTGTTTCAGAGACCTCAATGATCTATAGAGTTAACCGTGTACTTCCCAATAATCCCTGGGAGCAGGAGACAGGTAGTTTGGCCTCGGGTGCCCCCAATTAAAAAGCTGTTTCAGAGACCTCTATGCTGTACGTAGTTAACCAATTACTTCCCAATAATCCCTGGGAGCAGGGGACAGGCAGTGTGGCCTCGGGAGCCCCCAGTTAAAAAGGTGTTTCAGATACTCTGTGCTGTTTATAGTTAACCATCTACTGCTCAATAATCGATGGGAGAAGGGGACAGGCAGTGTGGCCTCGGGAGCCCCAATTAAAAAGCTGTTTAAGAGACTTCTGTGCCTGAATATAGTTAACCATTTACTGCTCAATAATCCCTAGGAGCAGGGGACAGGCAGTGTGGCCTCGGGAGCCCCCAATTAAAAAGCTATTTCAGAGACCTCTGTGCTGTATATAATTAACCATTTACTTCTCAATAATCCCTGGGAGCAGGGGACAGGCAGTGTGGCTCCGGGAGCCCCCAATTAAAATGCTGTTTCAGAGACCTCTGTGCCTGTATATAGTTAACCATTTACTGCTCAATAATCCCTGGGAGAAGGGGACAGGCAGTGTGGCTCCGGGAGCCCCCAATTAAAATGCTGTTTCAGAGACCTCTGTGCCTGTATATAGTTAACCATTTACTGCTCAATAATCCCTGGGAGCAGGGGACAGGCAGTGTGGCCTCGGGAGCCCCCAATTAAAAAGCTGTTTCAGAGACCTTTGTGCTGTATATAATTAACCATTTACTGCTCAATTATCCCTGGGCGCAGGGGACAGGCAATGTGGCCTCGGGAGCCCCCAATTAAAAAGCTGTTTCAGAAACCTCTGTGCTGTATGTAATTAACCATTTACTTCTTGTAGCGCACAATGACTTACGAGAGAGACGAGTAGAGATGAAGTCGATGAGGCTTTATTAAGCGAGACTTGTCCCCAGCAGTTCAGCAACTAATGGAGCGGCGGGGAGAAGCTCGTGTCCTTATACTCCCCCTTCAGGGCGGAGCCAGGAGTCAACAGCCAACCAGGACCCGGGATCTGTCAGCCAATAGCATCACGGCTTCACCGTCCCACATGACCCCTAATACATACTACCACATTCACCCCTTGTTAAAAATGAACCCGGCGGGGTGGTGGTTCACATGGTGGTAGCGGTTTACAAGGCTGGTCCTGGGAGGAAAATTTTGGGCATATCATTACAGTTTAAGCCCTACACTGGGCTATGTACAAGGTTTGTGAAACTATTTCCAATATTAGTAAGTGAAAATGTTTTTGCTACAGTCCAACAACATTCTTGGTGTCACGCCGATGCCACGAGTCGAGCGGGCGGTCTGGTCTTCCTTGTCGATCGCCTCAGCCCCGGTGGTGGTGCAGGTGCTTGTTCCAGCTTTGTCGTCTCCGGGAGCTTTACGGTGTCTGCTTCTGCTTCACTCCTGGTCGGTCATGGGAGGAGGACCGATCCTCCCGGGAAGGGGGCGGTTGCGGGGTGCGCCGGTGGCAGGGAGGGGGTGATCGGTGTCGGGGGGATGTGTGTGTTGCCGGCGGGCACCAGGTCTCGCAGGGAGACCGTGTCCTGTCGGCCGTCGGGGTACTCCACGTCGGCGTACTGCGGGTTCGCGTGGAGGAGGTGAACCCTCTCGACCAACGGGTCCGATTTGTGCGCCCGCAAATGTTTCCGGAGCAAGATGGGTCCTGGGGCCGCCAGCCAGGTCGGCAGCGACGTTCCAGAGGAGGACCTTCTAGGGAAGACAAGGAGGCGCTCATGGGGCGTTTGGTTAGTGGTGGTACACAGCAGCGACCGGATGGAGTGGAGAGCGTCCGGGAGGACCTCCTGCCACCGGGAAACGGGGAGATCCTTGGACCGTAGGGCCAGTAGGACGGTCTTCCAGACCGTGCCGTTCTCCCTCTCTACTTGCCCGTTCCCCCGGGAGTTGTAGCTGGTCGTCCTGCTCGAGGCTATGCCCTTGCTGAGCAGGAACTGGCGCAGCTCGTCACTCATGAAGGAGGACCCCCTGTCGCTATGGATATATGCGGGGCAACCGAACAGTGTGAATATGGTGCCAAGGGCTTTAATGACTGTGGCCGCTGTCATGTCGGGGCAGGGGATGGCGAAGGGGAAACGGGAGTACTCGTCCACCACGTTCAGGAAGTATGCGTTGCGGTCGGTGGAGGGGAGGGGCCCTTTGAAATCCAGACTGAGGCGTTCAAAGGGACGGGAAGCCTTGATCAGGTGCGCTCTATCCGGCCTGAAAAAGTGCGGTTTGCACTCTGCGCAGATGTGGCAGTTCCTGGTGACTGTACGGACCTCCTCCACAGAGTAGGGGAGGTTGCGGGACTTGATGAAATGGTAGAACCGAGTGACCCCCGGGTGGCAGTGGTCCTCATGGAGGGCTTGGAGACGGTCTATTTGTGCGTTGGCACATGTGCCGCGGGATAGGGCGTCGGACGGCTCGTTCAGCTTTCCGGGACGGTACAAGATCTCGTAGTTGAAGGTGGAGAGCTCGATCCTCCACCTTAAGATCTTGTCATTTTTAATTTTGCCCCGCTGTGCACTATCGAACATGAAAGCTACCGACCGTTGGTCAGTGAGGAGAGTGAATCTCCTGCCGGCCAGGTAATGCCTCCAATGTCGCACAGCTTCCACTGTGGCCTGGGCCTCCTTTTCCACTGAGGAGTGGCGGATTTCTGAGGCGTGGAGGGTTCGGGAGAAAAAGGCCACGGGTCTGCCCGCTTGGTTAAGGGTGGCCGCCAGAGCTACATCAGAGGCGTCGCTCTTGACCTGGAAGGGGAGGGACTCGTCGATGGCGTGCATCGTGGCCTTTGCGATATCCGCTTTGATGCGGCTGAAGGCCTGGCGAGCCTCTGTCGACAGAGGGAAGGTAGTGGCCTGTATTAGGGGGCGGGCCTTGTCTGCATACTGGGGGACCCACTGGGCGTAATATGAAAAGAACCCCAGGCAACGTTTCAGGGCTTTGGAGCAGTGGGGAAGGGGAAATTCCATGAGGGGGCGCATGGGGTCGGGGCCTATTATCCCATTGCGCACTACGTATCCCAGGATGGCTAGCCGGTTTGTGCTAAAAACGTACTTTTCCTCGTTGTATGTGCGGTTCAAGGCTTTAGCGGTCTGGAGGAATTTTGGAGGTTGGCGTCGTGGTCCTGCTGATCGTGGCCGCAGATGGTTACGTTGTTGAGATACGGGAACGTGGCCTACAACCCGTGTTGATCAACCATTCGGTCCATCTCCCGTTGGAAGACCGAGACCCCGTTCGTGACACTAAATGGGACCCTTAGGAAGTGGTATAGACGCCCGTCTGCCTCGAAGGCTGTGTACTTGCGGTCACCTGGGCGGATGGGGAGCTGGTGGTAGGCGGACTTGAGGTCCACGGTGGAGAAAACCTTATACTGGGCAATCCGATTTACCATGTCGGATATGCGGGGGAGAGGGTACGCATCTAGCTGTGTGTACCTGTTGATGGTCTGGCTATAGTCTATGACCATCCTTTGCTTTTCCCCGGTCTTTACGACTACCACCTGGGCTCTCCAGGGACTATTGCTGGCCTGGATTATGCCTTCCTTCAGCAACCGCTGGACTTCAGACCGAATAAATATCCGGTCCTGGGCGCTGTACCGTCTGCTCCTAGTGGCGACGGGTTTGCAATCCGGGGTGAGGTCTGCAAACAAGGACGGCAGTTCAATCTTGATAGTTGCGAGGCCGCAGATAGTGAGTGGGGGTATGGGGCCGCCGAATTGGAATGTTAGGCTCTGCTGGTTACACTGGAAATCTAATCCCAGTAATGTGGGCGCGCAGAGTTGGGGAAGGACGTAGAGCCTGTAGTTTTTAAACTCCCTCCCTTGCACCGTTAGGTTCGCGATGCAGAACCCTTTGATCTCTACGGAGTGGGATCCTGCAACTAGGGAAATCTTTTGCGTACTTGGATGGATGGTCAGAAAACAGCGTCTTACCGTGTCGGGGTGAATGAAACTTTCGGTGCTCGTGGAGTCGATCAGGCATGATGTCTCTTGTCCGTTGATCAGCACCGTTGTTGTCGTCGTCTGGAGCGTCCGGGGCCGTGATTGATCCAATGTCACCGAAGCCAGTCGTGGTCGAAGTGTCTCAGCGTCTTCTTCGGACCCCGTGGAGCCGTCGATGCTGGGGTCCTTTGTTGTCATCCAAGATGGCGGCGTCCATGAATCGCATGTGGCCGGGGGTGGACAAAATGGCCGCCCCCATGGATCGCACGTGGTCAGGGGTGGACAAAATGGCCGCCCCCATGAATCGCACGTGGCTGGGGAGTCACAAGATGGCAGCGCCCATCCTCCCCTCGTGGTGCCCGGGACCCAAAATGGCGGCGCCCGCGGGTCGCACATTGGGTGCTGGGGGGGGGGGGGGGGGGGGTTGGGGAGCGTTTGGGATGCGCTGGGCTCGTTCTTCTCCGGGGATTGCGGCGACCCCCCGGGACCGGCACACAGCCGCGTAATGGCCCTTCTTGCCGCAGCTTTTGCAAATAGCTGCACGGGCCGGGCAGCGCTGCCGGGGGTGTTTCGCTTGCCCGCAGAAATAGCAGCGGGCCCCCCGGGATGATCTGGCGCTTTAACCGCGCAAGCCTGTGAGGGAGGGGGGTGGTTTGTTGCGACGGGGGTCCACGGAGCCCAAGGGGCTGCCGCGCGGTCGGGGCCGTAGGCGCGGGCGTTTTGTGAGGCCACATCTAGGGAAGCTGCAATGGCCCGTGCCTTTGAGAGTCCTAGCGACTCTCTTTCTAAAAGTCTTTGGCGGATTTGGGGAGAGTTCATACCTGCCACAAAGGCATCGCAAATTAACATGTCCTAGTGTTCGATCGCGTTCACCAGCGGGCAGCTGCAGCCCCATCCCAGAATTAGCAGCGCGGCGTAGAATTCCTCTAACAATTCTCCGGGACTTTGCCGTCTCGTTGCGAGTTGGTAGCTCGCGTAGACCTGGTTCACGGGGCGAACGTAGATGCTCTTCAGTGCTGCGAGCGCCGTCTGGAAATCCTCTGTGTCTTCTATGAGAGGGTAAATCTCCGTGCTTACCCTCGAGTGCAGGACCTGCAGTTTCTGGTCTTCTGTGATCCGGCCGGGGGCCGTTCGGAGGTATGCTTCGAAACAAGTCTGCCAGTGTTTAAATACTGCTGCCGAGTTCGCTGCGTGGGGGCTGATCCGCAGGCATTCCGGGACGATCCGGAGCTCCATAGTCCTTTAAGCTCGCTTAATAAATTGTAGCGCACAATGACTTACGAGAGAGACGAGTAGTGATGAAGTCGATTCAGGCTTTATTAAGCGAGACTTGTCCCCAGCAGTTCAGCAACATAATGAAGCGGCGGAGAGAAGCTTGGGTTCTTATACTCCGCCTTCAGGGCGGAGCTAGGGGTCAACAGCCAACCAGGACCCGGGATCTGTCAGCCAACAGCATCACGGCTTCACAGTCCCACATGACCCCTAATACACACGACCACACTTCTCAATAATCCCTGGGAGCAGGGGACAGACAGTGTGGCCTCGGGAGCCCCAATTAAAAAGCTGTTTCAGAGACCTCTGTGCTGTATATAGGTAACCATTTACTGCTCAATAATCCCTGGGAGCAGGGGTCAGGCAGTGTGGCCTCGGGAGCCCCAATTAAAAAGCTGTTTCAGAGAGCTCTGTGCTGTATATAGTTAACCATTTACTGCTCAATAATCCCTGGGAGCAGGGGACAGGCAGTGTGGCCTCCAATTAAAAAGCTGTTTCAGAGACCTCTGTGCTGTATGTAGTTAACCAGTTACTTGTCAATAATCTTTGGGAGCAGGGGACAGGCAGTGTGGTCTCGGGAGCCCCAATTAAAAAGCTGTTTCAGAGACCTCTGCGCCTGCATATAGCTAAACATTTACTGCTCAATAATCCCTGGGAGCAGGGCACAGGTACTGTGGCCTTGGGAGTCCCGAATTAAAAAGCTGTTTCAGAGACCTCTGAGCCTGTATATAGTTAACCATTTACTGCTCAATAATCCCTGGAGCAGGGGTCAGGCAGTGTGACCTCGGGAGACCCCAATTAAAAAGCTGTTTCAGAGACCTCTGTGCCTGTATATAGTTAACCATTTCCTGCTCAATAATCCCTCGGAGCAGGGGACAGGCAGTGAGGCCTCCGGAGCCCCCAATTAAAAAGCTGTTTCAGAGACTTCTGTGCTGTATAAAATTAACCATTCACTGCTCAATAATCCCAGGGAGCAGGGGTCAGGCAGTGTGGCCTCCGGAGCCCCCAATTAAAAAGCTGTGTCAGAGACCTCTGTGCCTGTATATTGTTAACCATTTACTGCTCAATAATCCCTGGGAGCAGGGGACAGGCAGTGTGGCCTCGGGAGCTCCCAATTAAAGAGCTGTTTCAGAGAGCTCTGTGCTGTATATAGTTAACCATTTACTGCTCAATAATCCCTGGGAGCAGGGGACAGGCAGTTTGGCCTCGGGAGCTCCCAATTAAAAAGCTGTTTCAGAGACCTCTGTGCTGTATATAGTTAACCATTTACTGCTCAATAATCCCTGGGAGCAGGGGACAGGCAGTGTGGCCTCCGGAGCCCCCAATTAAAAAGCTGTGTCAGAGACCTCTGTGCCTGTATATAATTAACCATTTACTTCTCAATAATCCCTGGGAGGAGCGGCCGGATTGCAGAAGATCCTCTGGAGCAGCGGCAATGAAGGGAAGCTCGAAGCAAGATGGCGTCGGAAGGTGGCCGCTTGTTGTGGGGCCCGGAGCAACAAGAGTTCCTACGGCGCTGTGTGGAAGAGCTGAAGAAGGAGCTGAAGAAGGAGCTGTTGGCCCCGATATTACAGGTGATTGAAGTGCTAAAGGAGGAGCAGAGGACCCAGGAGCTGGAGCTTCGGGTCGTGAAGGCAAAGACTGCTGAAAACGAAGATGAAATACAGGGCCTGGTGGTGAAGACAGAGACGCACGAGGCACAGCACAAAAGGTGTGTGGAGAGGTTGGAAGCACTGGAGAATAATTCGAGGAGGAAGAATGTAAGAGTCCTGGGTCTTCCCGAAGGCGCAGAGGGGGCGGACGTCGGGGCATATGTAAGCACGATGCTTCACTCGCTAATGGGATCGGAGGCCCCGACGGGCCCCTTGGAGGTGGAGGGAGTTTATCGAGTTCTGGCGCGAAGACCAAAGGCTGGAGAAGTACCTCGAGCTATAGTGGTGAGGTTTCACCGCTACAACGACAGAGAGACGGTCCTAAGATGGGCCAAGAAAACTCGGGGCTGTAGGTGGGAGAATGCGGTGATCCGCGTATACCAGGATTGGAGTGCGGAGGTGGCGAGAAGGAGGGCAAGTTTCAATCGGGCTAAGGCGGTGCTTCACAAAAAGGTTCAATTTGGAATGCTGCAACCGGCGAGACTGTGGGTCACATACCACGGGAAGCACCACTCCTTTGAGACGGCAGAAGGGGCGTGGACATTCATAGTGGACGAGAAGCTGGAATAGTCTGGCGAGAGAAAGAGCTTCTGGGATAAAGTGGTGGGGTGACTATGTGAGACGAGGAGGGGGAAGGGGGGGGAATGATTTTTCAATTTGTTAATTCTTCGACCCTGTAACTTTTCTCTCTTCCCCTCGTTGGGGGTGGGGGGGGGAGTATGAGGAACTGTGGGCGCCGTGGGAAGGAAAGGGGAAGGAGAAGGGAAATGCGCCACTAGGGGCGGGGCCGAGTGTGAAACGCTGGCTTTGTTCCCGCGCTATGGTAATTGTGGCGGGAACAGGGACGCAGGAAGGAGGGGGCCTCGCACAGTGAGGGGCCGAGGACAAGGGGGGAAGCATAGGTCAGCCAGAGTTCGCTGACTTCTGGGAGCTACATGGGGGGTGCAACTACGCTAGAGGGGGATCTAGCGGAGGAGGGGGGGGGTAACTGGGTTGCTGCTGCTAAGGAGAAGGGGGAGCTGTTATGGGATGGGGTGGTCGAGGTGGGGGGGCACCGTCGGGGGGATATACGGGTACGTGGGAACCGGGTGAGGAGCTGGGTTAAAAAAGGAGATGGTGACTCGACAAGGGGGGGGGGTAAAGAGCCCCCCAACCCGGCTGATCACGTGGAACGTGAGAGGGCTGAACGGGCCGATTAAAAGGGCACGGGTACTCGCACACCTAAAGAAATTAAAGGCAGATGTGGTTATGTTGCAGGAGACGCATCTGAAACTGATAGACCAGGTCAGACTACGTAAAGGATGGGTGGGACAGGTCTTTCATTCGGGTTTAGATGCGAAGAATAGGGGGGTGGCTATCTTAGTGGGGAAACGGGTACTGTTTGAGGCAAAGACCATAGTGGCGGATAGTGGGGGTAGATATGTGATGGTGAGTGGCAGATTGCAATGGGAGGCGGTGGTTCTGGTGAACGTATACGCCCCGAACTGGGATGATGCAAACTTTATGAGGCGTATGTTGGGACGTATCCCGGACCTGGAGGCGGGAAATTTGGTAATGGGGGGAGATTTGAATACGGTGCTTGATCCAGGGCTGGACCGATCGAGGTCCAGGACCGGGAGGAGGCCGGCAGCGGCCAGGGTGCTCAAGGACTTCAAGGAGCAGATGGGAGGGGTAGACCCCTGGAGATTTAGTAGGCCTAGGAGTAAGGAGTTCTCATTTTTCTCCCATGTTCACAAGGTATATTCATGGATAGACTTTTTTGTCTTGGGAAGGGCACTGATTCCGAAGGTGACAGGGATGGAGTATACGGCCATAGCCATTTCGGACCACGCTCCACATTGGGTACACCTGGAGGTAGGAGAGGAAAAAGAACAGCACCCACTCTGGAGAATGGATATGGGCTTATTGGCGGATGAGGGGGTATGTCTAAGGGTGAGGGGGTGCATCGAAAGGTACTTGGAGCTTAATGACAACGGAGAGGTTCAGGTGGGAGTGGTCTGGGAGGCATTGAAGGCGGTGGTCAGAGGGGAACTGATATCCATAAGGGCACATAAAGGGAAGCAAGAGGGTAAAGAAAGGGAGCGATTGTTGAGAGAACTTCTGAGGGTGGACAGGCAATATGCAGAGGCACCGGAGGAGGGACTGTACAGGGAAAGACAAAGGCTGCATGTGGAATTTGACCTGCTGACCACGGGTAAGGCAGAGGCACAGTGGAGGAGGGCACAGGGTGTACAGTATGAGTATGGAGAGAAGGCGAGTCGGCTACTGGCCCACCAATTGAGGAAGAGGGGAGCGGTGAGGGAGATAGGTGGGGTGAGAGATGAGGAGGGAGAGATGGAACGGGGCGCGGAGAGAGTGAACGGGGTGTTCAAGGCATTCTATGAGAGGTTATATAAGGCTCAGCCCCCGGAAGGGAAGGAGGGAATGATGTGTTTCCTGGATCAGCTGGAATTCCCGAAGGTGGAGGAGCAGGAGAGGGCGGGACAGGGAGCACAGATTGAGATGGAGGAGGTGGTAAAGGGGATTGGGAGCATGCAGGCGGGGAAGGCCCCGGGACCGGATGGGTTCCCGGTGGAATTTTATAGGAAATATATGGACCTACTGGCCCCGCTTTTGACGAGAACCTTTAATGAGGCCAGGGAAAGGGTTAAGTTGCCCCCGACTATGTCGGAGGCGACGATATCGCTCCTTTTGAAGAAGGAAAAAGACCCGCTGCAGTGTGGGTCCTACAGGCCCATTTCCCTTTTGAACGTAGATGCTAAGCTCCTGGCCAAGGTCATGGCGACGAGGATAGAGGATTGTGTCCCGGGGGTGGTCCACGAGGATCAAACTGGGTTCGTTAAGGGGAGACAGCTGAACACGAACATACGGAGGCTGCTAGGGGTGATGATGATGCCCCCACCAGAGGGGGAGGCGGAGATAGTGGTGGCGATGGACGCCGAGAAAGCATTCGACAGAGTGAAGTGGGACTGTCTGTGGGACGTGTTGAGGAGATTTGGCTTTGGAGAAGGATTTATTGGATGGGTACAGCTGCTCTCTAGGGCCCCGGTGGCAAGTTTGGTCACGAACAGGCAGAGATCTGTCTACTTCCGTCTTTATAGAGGGACGAGGTAGGGGTGTCCCCTGTCTCCGTTACTGTTTGCATTGGCGATTGAGCCCCTGGCCATAGCACTGAGGGGCTCCAGGAAGTGGAGGGGAGTGCTCAGGGGAGGAGAAGAACACCGGGTATCTTTGTATGCAGATGATTTGTTGCTGTATGTTGCGGACCCGGTGGAGGGGATGCCTGAGATAATGCAGACGCTCGGGGAGTTTGGGGAATTCTCAGGGTACAAATTGAATACGGGGAAGAGTGAGTTGTTTGTGGTGCATCCGGGGGAGCAGAGCAGGGGAATAGATGATTTACCGCTGAGGAAGGTAACAAGAGATTTCCGGTACTTAGGGATTCAGATAGCCAGGAGTTGGGGAACCTTACATAGGCTTAATTTAACACCATTGGTGGAACAGATGGAGGAGGATTTTAAGAGATGGGACATGGTGCGCCTGTCACTGGTGGGTAGGGTGCAGGCGGTTAAAATGGTATCCTCCCGAGATTTCTTTTTGTGTTTCAGTGCCTCCCGGTGATGGTCACGAAGGCCTTTTTTCAAGAAAATCGAGAAAAGTGTCATGAGTTTTGTGTGGGCTGGGAAGACCCTGAGAGTGAGGAGGTTTTTTTTGGAGCGTAGCAGGGATAGGGAGGGGGGGGGACTGGCACTACCGAGCCTAAGTGAATACTACTGGGCCGCCAATATCTCAATGGTGTGTAAGTGGATGGGAGAAGGGGAGGGAGCGGCGTGGAAGAGATTGGAGATGGTGTCCTGCAAAGGAACCAGCCTACAAGCACTGGCGACGGCGCCGTTGCCGTTCTCCCCGAAGAAATACACCACAAGTCCAGTGGTGGTGGCAACACTGAAAATTTGGGGGCAGTGGAGACGGCATAGGGGAATGACGGGAGCCTCGGTGCGGTCCCCGATAAGAAATAATCATAGGTTTGTCCCGGGGAGAATAGACGGGGGATTTGGAGCATGGCAGAGAGCTGGGATTGTACAACTGAGGGATCTGTTCCTGGACGGGACGTTTGCGAGTCTGGGAGCACTGACGTAAAAATATGGGTTGCCCCAAGGGAATGAATTTCGATACATGCAACTGAGGGCTTTTGCGAGGCAACAGGGGAGGGAATTTCTGCAGCTCCCGACGCAGGAGATTCAGGATAGAGTGATCTCAGAGACATGGGTGGGGGATGGTAGGGTGTCAGATATATACAGGGAAATGAGAGATGAGGGGGAGATAATGGTGGATGAGCTGAAGGGGAAATGGGAAGAAGAGCTGGGGGAAGAGATTGAAGAGGGGCTGTGGGCAGATGCCCTACGTAGGGTAAACTCATCGTCCTCGTGCGCCAGGCTAAGCCTGATACAATTCAAGGTTTTGCACAGGGCGCATATGACCGGAGCAAGGCTCAGTAAATTTTTCGGGGTAGAGGACAGGTGTGCGAGATGCTCGAGAAGCCCAGCGAACCACACCCACATGTTCTGGTTATGTCCGGCACTGCAGGGGTTCTGGGTGGGGGTGGCGAATGTGCTTTCGAAGGTGGTGGGGGTCCGGGTCGAGCCAAGCTGGGAGTTGGCTATATTTGGGGTTGCAGAAGAGCCGGGAGTGCAGGAGGCGAGAGAGGCTGATGTTCTGGCCTTTGCGTCCCTAGTAGCCCGGCGCAGGATACTGTTAATGTGGAAGGAAGCCAAGCCCCCGGGGGTGGAGACCTGGATAAATGACATGGCAGGGTTTATAAAGCCAGAGCGGATAAAGTTCGCACTAAGGGGTTCGGCTCAAGGGTTCACCAGGCGGTGGCAACCGTTCATTTACTACCTCGCAGAACGATAAAGGAAATGGGAAGGTAGCAGCAGCAACCCAGGGGGGAGGGGGGGGGGGGGAGGTTCGAGCTGGTCCTCAGGGGTGTTTATGTATAGATATTTGTACTTGGTTATGTAAATTGGATTGTTTGATTTTATTATTTGGGAGAGTTATTATTTTTATTATGGCAGTTGCCATTTAGTATATATCATATCTACTGATTTGTTAAAAAACGGTCGCTGTTATTTACATTGTTTTGTTGCTGTAAAAAGGGAAAAACCTTTGTACTGTTTTTGGCCGGAAAATTTGAATAAGATATATATATTTTTTTTAAATCCCTGGGAGCAGGGGACAGGCAGCGTGGCCTCAGGCGCCCCCAATTAAAAAGCAGTTTCAGTGACCTCTGTGCTGTATATAGTTAACCATTTACTTCTCAATAATCCCTGGGAGCAGGGGACAGTCAGTGTGGTCCGGGAGCCCACAATTAAAAAGCTGTTTCAGAGACCTCTGTGCTGTATATAGTTAACCATTTACTGCTCAATAATCCCTGGGAGCAGGGGACAGGCAGTGTGGCCTCGGGAGCCCCCAATTTAAAAGTTGTTTCAGAGGCCTCTGTGCTGTATATAGTTAACCATTTACTGCTCAATAATCCCTGGGAGCAGGGGTCAGGCAGTGTGGCTCCGGGAACCCCAAATAAAAAGCTGTTTCAGTGACCTCTGTGCTGTATATAGTTAACCATTTACTGCTCAATAATCCCTGGGAGAAGGGACAGGCAGTGTGGTCCAGGAGCCCCCAATTAAAAAGCTGTTTCAGAGACCTCTGTGCCTGTATATAGTTAACCATTTACTGCTCAATAATCCCTGGGAGCAGGCGACAGGCAGTGAGGCTCCGGGAGCCACCAATTAAAAGCTGTTTCAGAGACCTCTGTGCTGTATATAGTGAACCATTTACTGCTCAATAATCCCTGGGAGCAGGGGACAGGCAGTGTGGCCTCGGGAGCCCCCAATTAAAATGCTGTGTCAGAGACCTCTGTGCTGTATACAGTTAACCATTTACTGCTCAATAATCCCAGGGAGCAGGGGACAGGCAGTGTGGTCCGGGAGCCCCCAATTAAAAAGCTGTTTCAGAGGCCTCTGTGCTGTATATAGTTAACCATTTACTGCTCAATAATCCCTGGGAGCAGGGGACAGGCAGTGTGGCCTCGGGAGCCCCAATTAAAAAGCTGTCTTAGAGACCTCTGTGCTGTATATAGTTAACCATTTACTGCCCAATAATCCCTGGAAGCAGGGGACAGGCAGTGTGGCTCCGGGAGCCCCCAATTAAAAAGCTGTGTCAGAGACCTCTGCGCTGAAAGAAGACAGAGGGTGGTGGTTGATGGGAAATGTTCAGAATGGAGTTCAGTTACAAGTTGCGTACCACAAGGATGTGTTCTGGGGCCGTTGCTGTTTGTCATTTTTATCAATGACCTAGAGGAAGGCGCAGAATGGTGGGTGAGTAAATTTGCAGACGATACTAAAGTCGGTGGTGTTGTCGATAGTGTGGAAGGATGTAGCAGTTTACAGAGGGACATAGATAAGCTGCAGAGCTGGGCTGAGAGGTGGCAAATGGAGTTTAATGTAGAGAAGTGTGAGGTGATTCACTTTGGAAGGAATAACAGGAATGCGGAATATTTGGCTAATGGTAAAATTCTTGGAAATGTGGATGAGCAGAGGGATCTCGGTGTCCATGTACATAGATCCCTGAAAGTTGCCACCCAGGTTGATAGGGTTGTGAAGAAGGCCTATGGTGTGTTGGCCTTTATTGGTAGAGGGATTGAGTTCCGGAGTCATGAGGTCATGTTGCAGCTGTACAGAACTCTGGTACGGCCGCATTTGGAGTATTGCGTACAGTTCTGGTCACCGCATTATAGGAAGGACGTGGAGGCTTTGGAGCGGGTGCAGAGGAGATTTACCAGGATGTTGCCTGGTATGGAGGGAAAATCTTATGAGGAAAGGCTGATGGACTTGAGGTTGTTTTCGTTGGAGAGAAGAAGGTTAAGAGGAGACTTAATAGAGGCATACAAAATGATCAGGGGATTGGATAGGGTGGACAGTGGGAGCCTTCTCCCGCGGATGGAAATGGCTGGCACGAGGGGACATAGCCTTAAACTGAGGGGTAATAGATATAGGACAGAGGTCAGAGGTAGGTTCTTTACGCAAAGAGTGGTGAGGCCGTGGAATGCCCTACCTGCTACAGTAGTGAACTCGCCAACATTGAGGGCAGTTAAAAGTTTATTGGATAAGCATATGGATGATAATGGCATAGTGTAGGTTAGATGGCTTTTGTTTTTTGATTTCCCATGTCGGTGCACCATCGTGGGCCGAAGGGCCTGTACTGCGCTGTATCGTTCTATGTTCTATGTTCTAAATGCGTGTTTAGCCCCGACCGTCTAGCCATCCTCGGCTACGTAGTGCGAAATGGAGTGAGAGGCCCAGACCCCGAATGCATGCGCCCCCTCATGGAGTTCCCCCTCCCTCACTGCTCCAAGCCCCTGAAACGCTGCCTGGGCTTTTTCTCTTGTTACTCCCACTGGGTCCCCAACTACGCGGACAAGGCCCGTCCGCTAATCCAGTCCACGGTCTTTCCCCTGTCGACAGAGGCCCGCCAGGCCTTCAGCCGCATCAAAGCGGATATCGCAAAGGCCACGATGCACGCGATCGACGAGTCCCTCCCCTTCCAGGTCGAGAGCGATGCATCCGACGTAGCTCTGGAGTCAACACTCAACAAGCGGGCAGACCCGTGGCCTTCTTCTCACGCACCCTCCACGCTTCCGAAATCCGCCACTCCTCAGTGGAAAAGGAGGCCCAGGCCATAGTGGAAGCTGTGCGGCATTGGAGACATTACCTGGCCGGGAGGAGATTCACTCTCCTCACTGACCAACGGTCGGTGGCCTTCATGTTCGATAATGCACAGCGGGGCAAGATCAAGAACGACAAGATCTTGCCGTGGAGGGTCGAACTCTCCACCTATAACTATGAGATCTTGTATCGTCCCGGAAAGCTGAACGAGCCGTCCGATGCCCTGTCCCGCGGCACATGTGCCAACGCACAAGTGAACCGTCTCCGAACCCTCCACGAGGACCTCTGCCACCCGGGGGTCACTCGGTTCTATCACTTCGTAAAGACCCGCAACCTACCCTACCCCATCGAGGAGGTCGGGACAGCCACCAGGAACTCCCAAATCTGCGCAGAGCGCAAATCGCACTTCTCCAGGCCAGAGAAAGCACATGTGATAAAGGCTTCCCGTCCCTTTGAGCGCCTCAGTCTGGACTTCAAAGGCCCCCTCCCCTCCACCGACCACAACACGTACTTCCTGAACGTGATTGACAAGTACTCCCTGTTACCATTAGCTATTCCCTGTCCCGACATTACCGTGGCCACGGTCATTAGAGCCCTCACCACCATCTTTACACTATTCGGTTTCCCCGCGGACAGACATAGCGATAGGGGGTCCTCCTTCATGAGCAATGAACTGCGTCAATTCCTGCTCAGCAAGGGCATCGCCTCGAGCAGGACGACCAGTTACAACCCCCGGGGGAACGGTGAGGTAGAGAGGGAGAACGGAACGGTCTCGAAGACCGTCCTGCTGGCCCTACGGTCCAGAGGTCTCACAGTTTCCCGCTGCAGGAAGTCCTCCCGGACGCTCTCCACTCCACCCGGTCGCTGCTGTGTACAACAACGAATCAAACAGCTCCCAAACGCCTCCTTGTCTTCCCGAGGAAGTCCTCCTCCGGAACGTCACTTCCGACCTGGCTGGCAGCCCCGGGACCCATCCTGCTCCGGAAACATGTGCGGACGCACAAATCAGACCCGTTGGTCGAGAGGGTTCATCTCCTCCACGCGAACCCTCAATACGCCTGCGTGGCGTACCCCGACGGCCGACAGGACACGGTCTCCCTGCGGGACCTGGCACCCGCCGGAGCTCCACACACACACCCTCCCTCGCACCGGCGCACCCCACAGCCGACCCCTCCGGAGCTGCACCCCCCCCCAACACCAGTCACCCCCTCTGGAGCTCCACCCCACCCCCCCCAACACCAATCACCCCTCCCTCCCACTGGCGCACCCCACAGCCGTCCCCTTCCCGGGTGGATCGGTCCTTCCCCCGGCTCCGAATAGGGGAGTTGGAGAGGGAAGAGGCATTGCGACGTTCCCAGAGACGACAGGGCCCGAACCAGCGCCTGCATCACCACCGGGGCTAAGCCGGTCGGCGAGGACGACCAGGGCACCAATTCGACTCATCAAATCAGTAAAGCAAGAAATGTCTCTAGAAATAATTTTTTTTTGGTTGCGCAGTAAAAGCGACATTGGAAGTAGTACTAGTAGTTGATATCGGAGCATAACCGCCGTGTTAGCGGCATCCTAGGTACCGACTCTGTAAACACCTACCACCATACGGCCCACGACCCCAACGTGTTCTTTTCCAACAAGGGGTGAATGTGGTGGTTTGTATTAGGGGTATTAAGTTACCGTGTGAGGCCGAGAGGCTATTGGTGGATAGACGCTGGGACCCGATTGGATCAGCCGCCTCCTGGCTCCACCCAGTAAGGCGGAGTATAAGAGCCCGGGTTCTCCCAGAAGCCACATTCTGTAACTGTGCTGCTGGGGAACAAGTCTGCGTAATAAAGCCATCGATCGACTCCTTCTCAGCTCGTCTCGTGAGTGATTGATTGTGCTACACCCTGTGACAGTATACAGTTAACCATTTACTTCTCAATAATCCCTGGGAGCAGGGGACAGGCAGTGTGGCTCTGGGAGCCCCCAATTAAAAAGTTGCCAGAGAGACCTCTGTGCTGTATATAGTTAACCATTTACTGTTTCTCAATATTCCCCTTCGTGTGATACAAGGAGCCCCTGCAGTGTTGCCTCAAACACCCGCAGTGTAAAGGTCACCATTACTGAGACGAGTTTTTAAATTCCGGTTACAGAAACGGACAATGGAACTGTGACGTTAACAGCCCCTTACAGGCCCATCCACAGCCTGGTGTCAGGCTCCAGGCCGTGCTGAAGGAGGCGACACCGTTCTGTAACCAGCTCCTTGTTACATCAGATTTGACAGGACCATCCACAGCCTGGTGTCAGGCTCCAGGCCGTGCTGAAGGAGGCGACACCGTTCTGTAACCAGCTCCTTGTTACATCAGATTTGACAGGACCATCCACAGCCTGGTGTCAGGCTCCAGGCCGTGCTGAAGGAGGCGACACCGTTCCGTAACCAGCTCCTAGTTATATCAGATTTGACAGGACCATCCACAGCCTGGTGTCAGGCTCCAGGCCGTGCTGAAGGAGGTGATACCGTTCTGTAACCAGCTCCTTGTTATATCAGATTTGACAGGACCATCCACAGCCTGGTGTCAGGCTCCAGGCCGTGATGAAGGAGGCGACACCGTTCTGTAACCAGTTCCGTGTTGTATCAGATTTGACAGGACCATCTAAAGCCTGGTGTCAGGCTCCAGGCCGTGCTGAAGGAGGTGACACCATTCTGTAACCAGCACCTTTGTTATATCAGATTTGACAGGACCATCCACAGCCTGGTGTCAGGCTCCAGGCCGTGCTGAAGGAGGCGACACCGTTCTGCAACCAGCTCCTTGTTATATCAGATATGACAGGACCATCCACAGCCTGGTGTCAGGCTCCAGTCCGTGCTGAAGGAGGCGACACCGTTCTGTAACCAGCTCCTTGTTATATTAGATTTGACAGGACCATCCACAGCCTGGCGTCAGGCTCCAGGCCGTGCTGAAGGAGGCGACACCGTTCTGTAACCAGCTCCTTGTTATCTCAGATTTGACAGGACCATCCACAGCCTGGTGTCAGGCTCCAGGCCGTGCTGATGGAGGTGACACCGTTCTGTAACCAGCAGCTTGTTATATCAGATTTGACAGGACCATCCACAGCCTGGTGTCAGGCTCCAGTCCGTGCTGAAGGAGGTGACACCGTTCTGTAACCAGCTCCTTGTTGTATCAGATTTGACAGGACCATCCACAGCCTGGTGTCAGGCTCCAGGCCGTGCTGAAGAGGCGACACCATTCTGTAACCAGCTCCTTGTTGTATCAGATTTGACAGGACCATCCACAGCCTGGTGTCAGGCTCCAGGCCGTGCTGAAGGAGGCGACACCGTTCTGTAACCAGCTCCTTGTTATATCGGATTTGACAGGACCATCCACAGCCTGGTGTCAGGCTCCAGACCGTGCTGAAGGAGGCGACACCGTTCTGTAACCAGCTCCTTGTTATATCAGATTTGACAGGACCATCCACAGCCTGGTGTCAGGCTCCAGGCCGTGCTGAAGGAGGCGACACCGTTCTGTAACCAGCTCCTTGTTATATCAGATTTGACAGGACCATCCACAGCCTGGTGTCAGGCTCCAGGCCGTGCTGAAGGAGGTGACACCGTTCTGTAACCAGCACCTTGTTATATCAGATTTGACAGGACCATCCACAGCCTGGTGTCAGGCTCCAGGCCGTGCTGAAGGAGGTGACACCGTTCTGTAACCAGCTCCTTGTTAAATCAGATTTGACAGGACTATCCACAGCCTGGTGTCAGGCTCCAGGCCGCGCTGAAGGAGGCGACACCGTTCTGTAACCTGCTCCTGGTTATGTCAGATTTGACAGGCCCATCCACAGCCTGGTGTCAGGCTCCAGGCCGTGCTGAAGGAGGTGACACCGTTCTGTAACCAGCTCCTTGTTATATCAGATTTGACAGGACCATCCATAGCCTGGTGTCAGGCTCCAGGCCGTGCTGAAGGAGGTGACACCGTTCTGTAACCAGCTCCTTGTTATATCAGATTTGACAGGACCATCCACAGCCTGGTGTCAGGCTCCAGGCCGTGCTGAAGGAGGTGACACCGTTCTGTAACCAGCTCCTTGTTATATCAGATTCGACAGGACCATCCACAGCCTGGTGTCAGGCTCCAGGCCGTGCTGAAGGAGGTGACACCATTCTGTAACCAGCTCCTAGTTATATCAGATTTGACAGGACCATCCACAGCCTGGTGTCAGGCTCCAGGCCGTGCTGAAGGAGGCGACACTGTTCTGTAACCAGCTCCTTGTTATATCAGATTTGACAGGACCATCCACAGCCTGGTGTCAGGCTCCAGGTCGCGCTGAAGGAGGCGACACCGTTCTGTAACCAGCTCCTTGTTATATCAGATTTGACAGGACCATCCACAGCCTGGTGTCAGGCTCCAGGCCGTGCTGAAGGAGGCGACACCGTTCTGTAACCAGTTCCGTGTTGTATCAGATTTGACAGGACCGTCCACAGCCTGGTGTCAGGCTCCAGGCCGTGCTGAAGGAGGCGACACCGTTCTGTAACCAGCTCCTTGTTATATCAGATTTGACAGGACCATCCACAGCCTGGTGTCAGGCTCCAGGCCGTGATGAAGGAGGCGACACCGTTCTGTAACCAGCTCATTGTTATATCAGATTTGACAGGACCATCCACAGCCTGGTGTCAGGCTCCAGGCCGTGCCGAAGGAGGCGACAGCGTTCTGTAACCAGCTCCTTGCTGTATCAGATTTGACAGGACCATCCACAGCCTGGTGTCAGGCTCCAGGCCGTGCTGAAGGAGGCGACACCGTTCTGTAACCAGCTCCTTGTTATATCAGATTTGACAGGACCATCCACAGCCTGGTGTCAGGCTCCAGGCCGTGCTGAAGGAGGCGACACCGTTCTGTAACCAGCTCCTTGTTATATCAGATTTGACAAGACCATCCACAGCCTGGTGTCAGGCTCCAGGCCGTGCTCAAGGAGGCGACACCGTTCTGTAACCAGACCCTTGTTATATCAGATTTGACAGGACCATCCACAGCCTGGTGTCAGGCTCCAGGCCGTGCTGAAGGAGGCGACACCGTTCTGTAACCAGCTCCTTGTTGTATCAGATTTGACAGGACCATCCACAGCCTGGTGTCAGGCTCCAGGCCGTGCTGAAGGAGGCGACACCGTTCTGTAACCAGCTCCTTGTTATATCAGATTTGACAGGATCATCCACAGCCTGGTGTCAGGCTCCAGGCCGTGCTGAAGGAGGCGACACAGTTCTGTAACTAGCTCCTTGTTATATCAGATTTGACAGGACCATCCACAGCCTGGTCTCAGGCTCCAGGCCGTGCTGAAGGAGGTGACACCATTCTGTAACCAGCTCCTAGTTATATCAGATTTGACAGGACCATCCACAGCCTGGTGTCAGGCTCCAGGCCGTGCTGAAGGAGGTGATACCGTTCTGTAACCAGCTCCTTGTTATATCAGATTTGACAGGACCATCCACAGCCTGGTGTCAGGCTCCAGGCCGTGATGAAGGAGGCGACACCGTTCTGTAACCAGTTCCGTGTTGTATCAGATTTGACAGGACCATCCACAGCCTGGTGTCAGGCTCCAGGCCGTGCTGAAGGAGGTGATACCGTTCTGTAACCAGCTCCTTGTTATATCAGATTTGACAGGACCATCCACAGCCTGGTGTCAGGCTCCAGGCCGTGCTGAAGGAGGTGACACCATTCTGTAACCAGCACCTTTGTTATATCAGATTTGACAGGACCATCCACAGCCTGGTGTCAGGCTCCAGGCCGTGCTGAAGGAGGCGACACCGTTCTGCAACCAGCTCCTTGTTATATCAGATATGACAGGACCATCCACAGCCTGGTGTCAGGCTCCAGGCCGTGCTGAAGGAGGCGACACCGTTCTGCAACCAGCTCCTTGTTATATCAGATATGACAGGACCATCCACAGCCTGGTGTCAGGCTCCAGTCCGTGCTGAAGGAGGCGACACCGTTCTGTAACCAGCTCCTTGTTATATTAGATTTGACAGGACCATCCACAGCCTGGCGTCAGGCTCCAGGCCGTGCTGAAGGAGGCGACACCGTTCTGTAACCAGCTCCTTGTTATCTCAGATTTGACAGGACCATCCACAGCCTGGTGTCAGGCTCCAGGCCGTGCTGATGGAGGTGACACCGTTCTGTAACCAGCTGCTTGTTATATCAGATTTGACAGGACCATCCACAGCCTGGTGTCAGGCTCCAGGCCGTGCTGAAGAGGCGACACCATTCTGTAACCAGCTCCTTGTTGTATCAGATTTGACAGGACCATCCACAGCCTGGTGTCAGGCTCCAGGCCGTGCTGAAGGAGGCGACACCGTTCTGTAACCAGCTCCTTGTTATATCGGATTTGACAGGACCATCCACAGCCTGGTGTCAGGCTCCAGACCGTGCTGAAGGAGGCGACACCGTTCTGTAACCAGCTCCTTGTTATATCAGATTTGACAGGACCATCCACAGCCTGGTGTCAGGCTCCAGGCCGTGCTGAAGGAGGCGACACCGTTCTGTAACCAGCTCCTTGTTATATCAGATTTGACAGGACCATCCACAGCCTGGTGTCAGGCTCCAGGCCGTGCTGAAGGAGGTGACACCGTTCTGTAACCAGCACCTTGTTATATCAGATTTGACAGGACCATCCACAGCCTGGTGTCAGGCTCCAGGCCGTGCTGAAGGAGGTGACACCGTTCTGTAACCAGCTCCTTGTTAAATCAGATTTGACAGGACTATCCACAGCCTGGTGTCAGGCTCCAGGCCGCGCTGAAGGAGGCGACACCGTTCTGTAACCTGCTCCTGGTTATGTCAGATTTGACAGGCCCATCCACAGCCTGGTGTCAGGCTCCAGGCCGTGCTGAAGGAGGTGACACCGTTCTGTAACCAGCTCCTTGTTATATCAGATTTGACAGGACCATCCATAGCCTGGTGTCAGGCTCCAGGCCGTGCTGAAGGAGGTGACACCGTTCTGTAACCAGCTCCTTGTTATATCAGATTTGACAGGACCATCCACAGCCTGGTGTCAGGCTCCAGGCCGTGCTGTAGGAGGTGACACCGTTCTGTAACCAGCTCCTTGTTATATCAGATTCGACAGGACCATCCACAGCCTGGTGTCAGGCTCCAGGCCGTGCTGAAGGAGGTGACACCATTCTGTAACCAGCTCCTAGTTATATCAGATTTGACAGGACCATCCACAGCCTGGTGTCAGGCTCCAGGCCGTGCTGAAGGAGGCGACACTGTTCTGTAACCAGCTCCTTGTTATATCAGATTTGACAGGACCATCCACAGCCTGGTGTCAGGCTCCAGGTCGCGCTGAAGGAGGCGACACCGTTCTGTAACCAGCTCCTTGTTATATCAGATTTGACAGGACCATCCACAGCCTGGTGTCAGGCTCCAGGCCGTGCTGAAGGAGGCGACACCGTTCTGTAACCAGTTCCGTGTTGTATCAGATTTGACAGGACCGTCCACAGCCTGGTGTCAGGCTCCAGGCCGTGCTGAAGGAGGCGACACCGTTCTGTAACCAGCTCCTTGTTATATCAGATTTGACAGGACCATCCACAGCCTGGTGTCAGGCTCCAGGCCGTGATGAAGGAGGCGACACCGTTCTGTAACCAGCTCATTGTTATATCAGATTTGACAGGACCATCCACAGCCTGGTGTCAGGCTCCAGGCCGTGCCGAAGGAGTCGACAGCGTTCTGTAACCAGCTCCTTGTTGTATCAGATTTGACAGGACCATCCACAGCCTGGTGTCAGGCTCCAGGCCGTGCTGAAGGAGGCGACACCGTTCTGTAACCAGCTCCTTGTTATATCAGATTTGACAGGACCATCCACAGCCTGGTGTCAGGCTCCAGGCCGTGCTGAAGGAGGCGACACCGTTCTGTAACCAGCTCCTTGTTATATCAGATTTGACAAGACCATCCACAGCCTGGTGTCAGGCTCCAGGCCGTGCTGAAGGAGGCGACACCGTTCTGTAACCAGACCCTTGTTATATCAGATTTGACAGGACCATCCACAGCCTGGTGTCAGGCTCCAGGCCGTGCTGAAGGAGGCGACACCGTTCTGTAACCAGCTCCTTGTTGTATCAGATTTGACAGGACCATCCACAGCCTGGTGTCAGGCTCCAGGCCGTGCTGAAGGAGGCGACACCGTTCTGTAACCAGCTCCTTGTTATATCAGATTTGACAGGATCATCCACAGCCTGGTGTCAGGCTCCAGGCGTGCTGAAGGAGGCGACACCGTTCTGTAACCAGCTCCTTGTTATATCAGATTTGACAGGACCATCCACAGCCTGGTGTCAGGCTCCAGGCCGCGCTGAAGGAGGCGACACCGTTCTGTAACCAGCTCCTTGTTATATCAGTTTTGACAGGACCATCCACAGCCTTGTGTCAGGCTCCAGGCCGTGCTGAAGGAGGCGACACCGTTCTGTAACCAGCTCCGTGTTGTATCAGATTTGACAGGACCACCCACAGCCTGGTGTCAGGCTCCAGGCCGTGCTGAAGGAGGCGACACCGTTCTGTAACCAGCTCCTTGTTATATCAGATTTGACAGGAACACCCACAGCCTGGTGTCAGGCTCCAGACCGTGCTGAAGGAGGTGACACCGTTCTGTAACCAGCTCCTTGTTATATCAGATTTGACAGGACCATCCACAGCCTGGTGTCAGGCTCCAGGCCGTGCTGAAGGAGGCGACACCGTTCTGTAACCAGCTCCGTGTTATATCAGACTTGACAGGACCATCCACAGCCTGTTGTCAGGCTCCAGGCCGTGCTGAAGGAGGCGACACCGTTCTGTAACCAGCTCCGTGTTATATCAGACTTGACAGGACCATCCACAGCCTGGTGTCAGGCTCCAGGCCGTGCTGAAGGAGGCGACACCGTTCTGTAACCAGCTCCTTGTTATATCAGATTTGACAGGACCATCCACAGCCTGGTATCAGGCTCCAGGCCGTGCTGAAGGAGGCGACACCGTTCTGTCACCAGCTCCTTGTTATATCAGATTTGACAGGACCATCCACAGCCTGGTGTCATGCTCCAGGCCGTGCTGAAGGAGGCGACACCGTTCTGTAACCAGCACCTTGTTATATCAGATTTGACAGGACCATCCACAGCCTGGAGTCAGGCTCCAGGCCGTGCTGAAGGAGGTGACTCCGTTCTGTAACCAGCTCCTTGTTGTATCAGATTTGACAGGACCATCCACAGCCTGGTGTCAGGCTCCAGGCCGTGCTGAAGGAGGCGACACCGTTCTGTAACCAGCTCCTTGTTATATCAGATTTGACAGGACCATCCACAGCCTGGTGTCAGGCTCCAGGCCGTGCTGAAGGAGGTGACACCGTTCTGTAACCAGCACCTTGTTATATCAGATTTGACAGGACCATCCACAGCCTGGTGTCAGGCTCCAGGCCGTGCTGAAGGAGGCGACACCGTTCTGTAACCAGCTCCTTGTTATATCAGATTTGACAGGACCATCCACAGCCTGGTGTCAGGCTCCAGGCCGTGCTGAAGGAGGTGACACCGTTCTGTAACCAGCTCCTTGTTATATCGGATTTGACAGGACCATCCACAGCCTAGTGTCAGGCTACAGGCCGTGCTGATGGAGGCGACACCGTTCTGTAACCAGCTCCTTGTTATATCGGATTTGACAGGACCATCCCCAGCCTGGTGTCAGGCTCCAGGCCGTGCTGAAGGAGGCGACACCGTTCTGTAACCTGCTCCTTGTTATATCAGATTTGACAGGACCATCCACAGCCTGGTGTCAGGCTCCAGGCCGTGCTGAAGGAGGCGACACCGTTCTGTAACCAGCACCTTGTTATATCAGATTTGACAGGACCATCCACAGCCTGGTGTCAGGCTCCAGGCCGTGCTGAAGGAGGTGACACCGTACTGTAACCACCTCCTTGTTATATCAGATTTGACAGGACCATCCACAGCCTGGTGTCAGGCTCCAGGCCGTGCTGAAGGAGGCGATACCGTTCTGTAACCAGCTCCTTGTTATATCAGATTTGACAGGACCATCCACAGCCTGGTGTCAGGCTCCAGGCCGTGCTGAAGGAGGCGACACCGTTCTGTAACCAGCACCTTGTTATATCAGATTTGACAGGACAACCCACAGCCTGGTGTCAGGCTCCAGGCCGTGCTGAAGGAGGTGACACCGTTCTGTAACCAGCTCCTTGTTATATCAGATTTGACAGGACCATCCACAGCCTGGTGTCAGGCTCCAGGCCGTGCTGAAGGAGGTGTCGCCGTTCTGTAACCAGCTCCTTGTTATATCAGATTTGACAGGCCCATCCACAGCCTGGTGTCAGGCTCCAGGCCGTGCTGAAGGAGGCGACACCGTTCTGTAACCATCTCCGTGTTATATCAGATTTGACAGGACCATCCACAGCCTGTTGTCAGGCTCCAGTCCGTGCTGAAGGAGGCGACACCGTTCTGTAACCAGCTCCTTGTTATATCAGATTTGACAGGCCCATCCACAGCCTGGTGTCAGGCTCCAGACCGTGCTGAAGGAGGTGACACCGTTCTGTAACCAGCTCCTTGTTATATCAGATGTGACAGGCCCATCCAAAGCCTGGAGTCAGGCTCCAGTCCGTGCTGAAGGAGGTGACACCGTTCTGTAACCAGCTCCTTGTTATATCAGATTTGACAGGACCATCCACAGCCTGGTGTCAGGCTCCAGGCCGTGCTGAAGGAGGCGACACCGTTCTGTAACCAGCTCCTTGTTATATCAGATTTGACAGGCCCATCCACAGCCTGGTGTCAGGCTCCAGGCCGTGCTGAAGGAGGCGACACCGTTCTGTAACCAGCTCCTTGTTATATCAGATTTGACAGGACCATCCACAGCCTGGTGTCAGGCTCCAGGCCGTGCTGAAGGAGGCGACACCGTTCTGTAACCAGCACCTTGTTATATCAGATTTGACAGGACCACCCAGAGCCTGGTGTCAGGCTCCAGGCCGTGCTGAAGGAGGTGACACCGTTCTGTAACCAGCTCCTTGTTATATCAGATTTGACAGGACCATCCACAGCCTGGTGTCAGGCTCCAGGCCGTGCTGAAGGAGGTGTCACCGTTCTGTAACCAGCTAATTGTTATATCAGATTTGACAGGCCCATCCACAGCCTGGTGTCAGGCTCCAGGCCGTGCTGAAGGAGGCGACACCGTTCTGTAACCAGCTCCTTGATATATCAGATTTGACAGGACCATCCACAGCCTGGTGTCAGGCTCCAGGCCGTGCTGAAGGAGGCGACACCGTTCTGTAACCAGCACCTTGTTATATCAGATTTGACAGGACCACCCAAAGCCTGGTGTCAGGCTCCAGGCCGTGCTGAAGGAGGCGACACCGTTCTGTAACCAGCTCCTTGTTATATCAGATTTGACAGGACCATCCACAGCCTGGTGTCAGGCTCCAGGCCGTGCTGAAGGAGTCGACACCGTTCTGTAACCAGCTCCTTGTTATATCAGATTTGACAGGACCATCCACAGCCTGGTGTCAGGCTCCAGGCCGTGCTGAAGGAGGTGTCACCGTTCTGTAACCAGCTCCTTGTTATATCAGATTTGACAGGCCCATCCACAGCCTGGTGTCAGGCTCCAGGCCGTGCTGAAGGAGGCGACACCGTTCTGTAACAAGCTCCTTGTTATATCAGATTTGACAGGACCATCCACAGCCTGGTGTCAGGCTCCAGGCCGTGCTGAAGGAGGCGACACCGTTCTGGAACCAGCACCTTGTTATATCAGATTTGACAGGACCACCCACAGCCTGGTGTCAGGCTCCAGGCCGTGCTGAAGGAGGCGACACCGTTCTGTAACCAGCTCCTTGTTATATCAGATTTGACAGGACCATCCACAGCCTGGTGTCAGGCTCCAGGCCGTGCTGAAGGAGGTGACACCGTTCTGTAACCAGCTGCTTGTTATATCAGATTTGACAGGACCATCCACAGCCTGGTGTCAGGCTCCAGGCCGTGCTGAAGGAGTCGACACCGTTCTGTAACCAGCTCCTTGTTATATCAGATTTGACAGGACCATCCACAGCCTGGTGTCAGGCTCCAGGCCGTGCTGAAGGAGGCGACACCGTTCTGTAACCAGCTCCGTGTTATATCAGATTTGACAGGACCATCCACAGCCTGTTGTCAGGCTCCAGGCCGTGCTGAAGGAGGCGACACCGTTCTGTAACCAGCTCCTTGTTATATCAGATTTGACAGGACCATCCACAGCCTGGTGTCAGGCTCCAGGCCGTGCTGAAGTAGGCGACACCGTTCTGTAACCAGCTCCTTGTTATATCAGATTTAACGTGACCATCCACAGCCTGGTGTAAGGCTCCAGGCCGTGCTGAAGGAGGCGACACCGTTCTGCAACCAGCTCCTTGTTATATCTGATTTGACAGGACCATCCACAGCCTGGTGTCAGGCTCCAGGCCGTGCTGAAGGAGGCGACACCGTTCTGTAACAAGCTCCTTGTTATATCAGATTTGACAGGCCCATCCACAGCCTGGTGTCAGGCTCCAGGCCGTGCTGAAGGAGGCGATACCGTTCTGTAACCAGCTCCTTGTTATATCAGATTTGACAGGACCATCCACAGCCTGGTGTCAGGCTCCAGGCCGTGCTGAAGGAGGCGACACCGTTCTGTAACCAGCTCCTTGTTATATCAGATTTGACAGGCCCATCCACAGCCTGGTGTCAGGCTCCAGGCCGTGCTGAAGGAGGCGACACCGTTCTGTAACCAGCTCCTTGTTATGTCAGATTTGACAGGACCATCCACAGCCTCGTGTCAGGCTCCAGGCCGTGCTGAAGGAGGTGACACCGTTCTGTAACCAGCTCCTTGTTATATCAGATTTGACAGGCCCATCCACAGCCTGGTGTCAGGCTCCAGGCCGTGCTGAAGGAGGCGATACCGTTCTGTAACCAGCTCCTTGTTATATCAGATTTGACAGGACCATCCACAGCCTGGTGTCAGGCTCCAGGCCGTGCTGAAGGAGGCGACACCGTTCTGTAACCAGCTCCTTGTTATATCAGATTTGACAGGACCATCCACAGCCTGGTGTCAGGCTCCAGGCCGTGCTGACGGAGGCGACACCGTTCTGTAACCAGCTCCTTGTTATATCAGATTTGACAGGACCATCCACAGCCTGGTGTCAGGCTCCAGGCCGTGCTGAAGGAGGCGACACCGTTCTGTAACCAGCTCCTTGTTATGTCAGATTTGACAGGACCATCCACAGCCTGGTGTCAGGCTCCAGGCCGTGCTGAAGGAGGTGACTCCGTTCTGTAACCAGCTCCTTGTTATATCAGATTTGACAGGACCATCCAGAGCCTGGTGTCAGGCTCCAGGCCGTGCTGAAGGAGGCGACACCGTTCTGTAACCAGCACCTTGTTATATCAGATTTGACAGGACCATCCACAGCCTGGTGTCAGGCTCCAGGCCGTGCTGAAGGAGGCGACACCGTTCTGTAACCAGCACCTTGTTGTATCAGATTTGACAGGACCATCCACAGTATGGTGTCAGGCTCCAGGCCGTGCTGAAGGAGGCGACACCGTTCTGTAACCAGCTCCTTGTTGTATCAGATTTGACAGGACCATCCACAGCCTGGTGTCAGGCTCCAGGCCGTGCTGAAGGAGGCGACACCGTTCTGTAACCAGCTCCTTGTTGTATCAGATTTGAGAGGCCCATCCACAGCCTGGTGTCAGGCTCCAGGCCGTGCTGAAGGAGGCGACACCGTTCTGTAACCAGCTCCTTGTTATATCAGATTTGACAGGACCATCCACAGCCTGGTGTCAGGCTCCAGGCCGTGCTGCAGGAGGTGACACCGTTCTGTAACCAGCTCCTTGTTATATCAGATTTGACAGGCCCATCCACAGCCTGGTGTCAGGCTCCAGGCCGTGCTGAAGGAGGCGATACCGTTCTGTAACCAGCTCCTTGTTATATCAGATTTGACAGGACCATCCACAGCCTGGTGTCAGGCTCCAGGCCGTGCTGAAGGAGGCGACACCGTTCTGTAACCAGCTCCTTGTTATATCAGATTTGACAGGACCATCCACAGCCTGGTGTCAGGCTCCAGGCCATGCTGACGGATGCGACATCGTTCTGTAAGCAGCTCTGTGTTATATCAGATTTGACAGGACCATCCACAGCCTGGTGTCAGGCTCCAGGCCGTGCTGAAGGAGGCGACACCGTTCTGTAACCAGCTCCGTGTTATATCAGATTTGACAGGACCATCCACAGCCTGGTGTCAGGCTCCAGGCCGTGCTGAAGGAGGCGACACCGTTCTGTAACCAGCTCCGTGTTATATCAGATTTGACAGGACCATCCACAGCCTGGTGTCAGGCTCCAGGCCGTGCAGAAGGAGGCAACACCGTTCTGTAACCAGCTCCGTGTTATATCAGATTTGACAGAAACATCCACAGCCTGGTGTCAGGCTCCAGGCCGTGCTGAAGGAGGTGACTCCGTTCTGTAACCAGCTCCGTGTTATATCAGATTTGACAGAAACATCCACAGCCTGGTGTCAGGCTCCAGGCCGTGCTGAAGGAGGCGACACCGTTCTGTAACCAGCTCCTTGTTATATCAGATTTGACAGGAACACCCACAGCCTGGTGTCAGGCTCCAGACCGTGCTGAAGGAGGTGACACCGTTCTGTAACCAGCTCCTTGTTATATCAGATTTGACAGGACCATCCACAGCCTGGTGTCAGGCTGCAGGCCGTGCTGAAGGTGGTGACACCGTTCTGTAACCAGCTCCTTGTTATATCAGATTTGACAGGAACACCCACAGCCTGGTGTCAGGCTCCAGGCCGTGCTGAAGGAGGTGACACCGTTCTGTAACCAGCTCCTTGTTATATCAGATTTGACAGGACCATCCACAGCCTGGTGTCAGGCTCCAGGCCGTGCTGAAGGAGGCGACACCGTTCTGTAACCAGCTCCGTGTTATATCAGATTTGACAGGACCATCCACAGCCTCTTGTCAGGCTCCAGGCCATGCTGAAGGAGGCGACACCGTTCTGTAACCAGCTCCGTGTTATATCAGATTTGACAGGACCATCCACAGCCTGGTGTCAGGCTCCAGGCCGTGCTGAAGGAGGCGACACCGTTCTGTAACCAGCTCCTTGTTATATCAGATTTGACAGGACCATCCACAGCCTGGTGTCAGGCTCCAGGCCGTGCTGAAGGAGGTGACACCGTTCTGTAACCAGCTCCTTGTTATATCAGATATGACAGGACCATCCACAGCCTGGTGTCAGGCTCCAGGCCGTGCTGAAGGAGGCGACACCGTTCTGTAACCAGCTCCTTGTTATATCAGATTTGACAGGACCATCCACAGCCTGGTGTCAGGCTCCAGGCCGTGCTGAAGGAGGCGACACCGTTCTGTCACCAGCTCCTTGTTATATCAGATTTGACAGGACCATCCACAGCCTGGTGTCAGGCTCCAGGCCGTGCTGAAGGAGGCGACACTGTTCTGTAACCAGCACCTTGTTATATCAGATTTGACAGGACCATCCACAGCCTGGAGTCAGGCTCCAGGCCGTGCTGAAGGAGGTGACTCCGTTCTGTAACCAGCTCCTTGTTGTATCAGATTTGACAGGACCATCCACAGCCTGGTGTCAGGCTCCAGGCCGTGCTGAAGGAGGCGACACCGTTCTGTAACCAGCTCCTTGTTATATCAGATTTGACAGGACCATCCACAGCCTGGTGTCAGGCTCCAGGCCGTGCTGAAGGAGGTGACACCGTTCTGTAACCAGCACCTTGTTATATCAGATTTGACAGGACCATCCACAGCCTGGTGTCAGGCTCCAGGCCGTGCTGAAGGAGGCGACACCGTTCTGTAACCAGCTCCTTGTTATATCAGATTTGACAGGACCATCCACAGCCTGGTGTCAGGCTCCAGGCCGTGCTGATGGAGGCGACACCGTTCTGTAACCAGCTCCTTGTTATATCGGATTTGACAGGACCATCCCCAGCCTGGTGTCAGGCTCCAGGCCGTGCTGAAGGAGGTGACACCGTTCTGTAACCTGCTCCTTGTTATATCAGATTTGATTTGACAGGACCATCCACAGCCTGTTGTCAGGCTCCAGGCCGTGCTGAAGGAGGCGACACCGTTCTGTAACCAGCACCTTGTTATATCAGATTTGACAGGACCATCCCCAGCCTGGTGTCAGGCTCCAGGCCGTGCTGAAGGAGGCGACAGCGTTCTGTAACCTGCTCCTTGTTATATCAGATTTGATTTGACAGGACCATCCACAGCCTGTTGCCAGGCTCCAGGCCGTGCTGAAGGAGGCGACACCGTTCTGTAACCAGCACCTTGTTATATCAGATTTGACAGGACCATCCACAGCCTGGTGTCAGGCTCCAGGCCGTGCTGAAGGAGGCGACACTGTTCTGTAACCAGCACCTTTTTATATCAGATTTGACAGGACCATCCACAGCCTGGTGTCAGGCTCCAGGCCGTGCTGAAGGAGGTGACACCGTTCTGTAACCAGCACCTTGTTGTATCAGATTTGACAGGACCATCCACAGCCTGGTGTCAGGCTCCAGGCCGTGCTGAAGGAGGTGACACCGTTCTGTAACTAGCTCCTTGTTATATCAGATTTGACAGGACCATCCACAGCCTGGTGTCAGGCTCCAGGCCGTGCTGAAGGAGGTGACACCGTTCTGTAACCAGCTCCTTGTTATATCAGATATGACAGGACCATCCACAGCCTGGTGTCAGGCTCCAGGCAGTGCTGAAGGAGGTGACACCGTTCTGTAACCAGCTCCTTGTTATATCAGATTTGACAGGACCATCCACAGCCTGGTGTCAGGCTCCAGGCCGTGCTGAAGGAGGCGACACCGTTCTGTAACCAGCTCCTTGTTATATCAGATTTGACAGGACCATCCACAGCCTGGTGTCAGGCTCCAGGCCGTGCTGAAGGAGGCGACACCGTTCTGTAACCAGCTCCTTGTTGTATCAGATTTGACAGGACCATCCACAGCCTTGTGTCAGGCTCCAGGCCGTGCTGAAGGAGGCGACACCGTTCTGTAACCAGCACCTTGTTATATCAGATTTGACAGGACCATCCACAGTCTGGTGTCAGGCTCCAGGCCGTGCTGAAGGAGGTGACACCGTTCTGTAACCAGCACCTTGTTATATCAGATTTGACAGGACCATCCACAGCCTGGTGTCAGGCTCCAGGCCGTGCTGAAGGAGGCGACACCGTTCTGTAACCAGCTCCTTTATATATCAGATTTGACAGGACCATCCACAGCCCGGTGTCAGGCTCCAGGCCGTGCTGAAGGAGGTGACACCGTTCCGTAACCAGCTCCTTGTTATATCAGATTTGACAGGACCATCCACAGCCCGGTGTCAGGCTCCAGGCCGTGCTGAAGGAGGTGACACCGTTCTGTAACCAGCTCCTTTATATATCAGATTTGACAGGACCTTCCACAGCCCGGTGTCAGGCTCCAGGCCGTGCTGAAGGAGGTGATACCGTTCTGTAACCAGCTCCTTGTTATATCAGATTTGACAGGACCATCCACAGCCTGGTGTCAGGCTCCAGGCCGCGCTGAAGGAGGCGACACCGTTCTGTAACCAGCTACTTGTTATATCAGATTTGACAGGACCATCCACAGCCTGGTGTCAGGCTCCAGGCCGTGCTGAAGGAGGTGACACCGTTCTGTAACCAGCTCCTTGTTATATCAGATTTGACAGGACCTTCCACAGCCCGGTGTCAGGCTCCAGGCCGTGCTGAAGGAGGTGACACCGTTCCGTAACCAGCTCCTTGTTATATCAGATTTGACAGGACCATCCACAGCCCGGTGTCAGGCTCCAGGCCGTGCTGGAGGAGGCGACACTGTTCTGTAACCAGCTCCTTGTTATATCAGATTTGACAGGACCATGCACCCCCTGGTGTCAGGCTCCAGGCCGTGCTGAAGGAGGTGACACCGTTCTGTAACCAGCTCCTTTATATATCAGATTTGACAGGACCTTCCACAGCCCGGTGTCAGGCTCCAGGCCGTGCTGAAGGAGGTGACACCGTTCTGTAACCAGCTCCTTGTTATATCAGATTTGACAGGACAATCCACAGCCTGGTGTCAGGCGGCAGGCCGTGCTGAAGGAGGCGACACCGTTCTGTAACCAGCTCCCTGTTGTATCAGATTTGACAGGACCATCCACAGCCAGGTGTCAGGCTCCAGGCCGTGCTGAAGGAGGCGACACCGTTCTGTAACCAGCTCCTTGTTATATCAGATATGGCAGGACCATACACAGCCTGGTGTCAGGCTCCAGGCCGTGCTGAAGGAGGCGACACCGTTCTGTAACCAGCTCCTTGTTATATCAGGTTTGACAGGACCACCCACAGCCTGGTGTCAGGCTCCAGGCCGTGCTGAAGGAGGCGACACCGTTCCGTAACTAGCTCCTTGTTATATCAGATTTGACAGGACCATCCACAGCCTGGTGTCAGGCTCCAGGCCGTGCTGAAGGAGGTGATACCGTTCTGTAACAAGCTCCTTGTTATATCAAATTTGACAGGACCATCCACAGCCTGGTGTCAGGCTCCTGGCCGTGCTGAAGGAGGCGACACTGTTCTGTAACCAGCTCCTTGTTATATCTGATTTGACAGGACCATCCACAGCCTGGTGTCAGGCTCCAGGCCGTGCTGAAGGAGGTGACACCGTTCTGTAACCAGCTCCTTGTTATATCAGATTTGACAGGACCATCCACAGCCTGATGTCAGGCTCCAGGCCGTGCTGAAGGAGGCGACACCGTTCTGTAACCAGCTCCTTGTTATATCAGATTTGACAGGACCATCCACAGCCTGTTGTCAGGCTCCAGGCCGTGCTGAAGGAGGCGACACCGTTCTGTAACCAGCTCCTTGTTATATCAGATTTGACAGGACCATCCACAGTCTGGTGTCAGGCTCCAGGCCGTGCTGAAGGAGGCGACTCTGTTCTGTAACCAGAACCTTGTTATATCAGATTTGACAGGACCATCCACAGCCTGGTGTCAGGATCCAGGCCGTGCTGAAGGAGGTGACACCGTTCTGTAACCAGGACCTTGTTATATCAGATTTGACAGGACCATCCACAGCCTGGTGTCAGGCTCCAGGCCGTGCTGAAGGAGGCGATACCGTTCTGTAACCAGCTCCTTGTTATATCAGATTTGACAGGACCATCCACAGGCTGGTGTCAGGCTCCAGGCCGTGCTGAAGGAGGTGACACCGTTCTGTAACCAGCTCCTTGTTATATCAGATTTGACAGGACCATCCACAGCCTGGTGTCAGGCTCCAGGCCGTGCTGAAGGAGGCGACTCTGTTCTGTAACCAGAACCTTGTTATATCAGATTTGACAGGACCATCCACAGCCTGGTGTCAGGATCCAGGCCGTGCTGAAGGAGGTGACACCGTTCTGTAACCAGGACTTTGTTATATCAGATTTGACAGGACCATCCACAGCCTGGTGTCAGGCTCCAGGCCGTGCTGAAGGAGGCGACACTGTTCTGTAACCAGCTCCTTGTTATATCAGATTTGACAGGACCATCCACAGCCTGGTGTCAGGCTCCAGGCCGTGCTGAAGGAGGCGACACCGTTCTGTAACCAGCTCCATGTTATATCAGATTTGACAGGACCATCCACAGCCTGGTGTCAGGCTCCAGGCCGTGCTGAAGGAGGCGACACCGTTCTGTAACCAGCACCTTGTTATATCAGATTTGACAGGACCAACCACAGCCTGGTGTCAGGCTCCAGACCGTGCTGAAGGAGGTGACACCGTTCTGTAACCAGCTCCTTGTTATATCAGATTTGACAGGACAATCCACAGCCTGGTGTAAGGCTCCAGGCCGTGCTGAAGGAGGTGACACCATTCTGTAACCAGCTCCTTTTTATATCAGATTTGACAGGACCATCCACAGCCTGGTGTCAGGCTCCCTCTCGGCTCCATATGCTGGTCATGTTACACACCCAGTTTCACAGTCCCAAAACCTTGTCCAGACCTGGTGTCACCAAACTATCTGTTCTCACTGAATAGCTGCAGCAGCTCACAACACGACGTCCAATTACCGATTTTTATCACGTCCACTAACTTCCCAATAACACAAACCCCAGAAACACGTCCACAACACCTCCAATAACTTTCCAATAACACAACCTCCAGAAACACGTCCTCATCACCTCCACTAACTTCCCAACAACACAAGCTCCACACACATATTCACATCACCTCCACGAACCTCCCAATAACACAACCTCCAGAAACCCATCCTCATCACCTCCACTAACTTCCCAATAACACAACCTCCAGAAACACATCCTCATCACCACCACTAACTTCCCAATAACACAACCTCCAGAAACACATCCTCATCACCCCCACTAACTTCCCAATAACACAACCTCCAGAAAGACATCCTCATCACCTCCACTAACTTCCCAATAACACAACCTCCAGAAACACATCCTCATCACCTCCACTAACTTCCCAATAACACAGCCTCCACAAACACATTCAGGACACATCCACTAACTTCCCCATAACACAACCTCCACAAGCATATTCATATCACCTCCACTAACGTCCCAATAACACAAACTCAAGAAACCCATCCACATCACCTCCATTAACTTCCCAATAACACAACCTCCAGAAACCCATCCTCATCAACCCAACTAACTTCCCAATAACACAACCTCCAGAAACACATCCATATCTCCTCCACTAACTTCCCAATATCACAATCTCCACACACATATTCACATCACCTCCACTAACGTCCCAATAACACAACCTCCAGAAACACATCCGCATCACCTCCACTAACTTCCCAATAACACAACCTCCAGAAACACATCCTCATCACCTCCACTAACTTCGCAATAACACAACCTCCAGAAACACATCCGCATCACCTCCACTAACTTCCCAATATCACAATCTCCACACACATATTCACATCACCTCCACTAACAACCCAATAACACAACCTACAGAATCACAATCTCATCACCTCCACTAACTTCACAATAACACAACCTCCAGAAACACGTTCACATCACCTCCACTAACTTCCCAATAACACAATCACGAGAAACCCATCCACATCACCTCCACTAACTTCCCAATAACACAGCCTCCACAAACACATTCAGGACACATCCACTAACTTCCCCATAACACAACCTCCACAAGCATATTCATATCACCTCCACTAACGTCCCAATAACACAAACTCAGGAAACGATCCACATCACCTCCATTAACTTCCCAATAACACAACCTCCAGAAACCCATCCTCATCAACCCAACTAACTTCCCAATAACACAACCTCCAGAAACACATCCACATCACCTCCACTAACTTCCGAAGAACACAATCTCCATAAACAAATCCTCATCACCTCCAATATCTTCCCAATAACACAACCTCCAGAAACACATCCAGCGAACCTCCACTGTTTCCAGTAGGAACTGGCAACAGGGCTAAATCGCTGGCTTTGAAAGCAGACCAAGTGGGCCAGCAGCACAGTTCAATTCCCGTCCCAGCTTCCTCGAACAGTCACCGGAATGTGGTGACTAGGGGCTTTCATTTGAAGCCTACTTGTAACAATAAGCGTTTTTCAATTTTTCTTTTCATTTCAATAATACAACCTTGGTAAACACATCCACAGCACCCCCACCAACATCCCAATAACAAAACCTTGGTAAACACATCCTCATCACCTCCACGTAACATCCAATAACACAATCTCCAGAAAACCAACCACAACAACCCCACAAAATTCCCAATAACACAACCCCCAGAAACCCATGCACATCACCGCCACTCACGCCCCAATGACACACCCTCCAGAAACACATCCACATCCCCTCCAATAACTCCCCAATCACACAACCTCCAGAAACACATCCTCATTACCCTCACTAACTTTCCAATAACACAACCTCCAGAAACCCATCTACATCACCTCCACTAACGTCCCAATAACACAACCTCCAGAAACACACCCACATCAACTCCACTAATGTCCCAATAACACAACCTCCAGAAACACATCCTCAACACCTCCACTAACTTCCCAATAACACAACCTCCAAAAACAGATTCACAGCACACTCACTAACTTCCAAATAACACAACCTCCAGAAACCCATCCTCATCACCTCCACTAACTTCCCAATATCACAATCTCAACACACAGATTCACATCACCTCCACTAACTTCCCAATAACACAATCTACAGAATCACAATCTCATCACTTCCACTAACTCGTCAGTAGCACAACCTCCAGAAACCCATCCACATCACCTCCACTAACTTCCCAATAACACAACCTCCAGAAACACATCCTCATCACCTCCACTAACTTCCCAATAACTCAACCTCCAGAAACACATCCACATCACCTCCACTAACCTCCCAATAACACAACCTCCAGAATCACATCCTCATCACCTCCACTAACCCCTATAACACAGCCTGCAGAAACCCATCTACATCACCTCCACTAACCTCCCAATAACACAACCTCCAGGAACACATCCTCATCACCTCCACTAACTTCCCAATAACACAACCTGTAGAAACACATCCTCATCATCTCCACTAACTTCCCAATAACACAACCTCCAGAAACCCCTTCACTTCATCTCCACTAATTTCCCAAGAACACAACCTCCAGAAACACATCCACATCACCTCCACTAACTTCCCAATAACAGAACCTCCAGAAACTCATCACATCACCTCCACTAACTTCCCAATAACACAAACAAGAAACCCATCCACATCACCTCCATTAACTTCCCAATAACACAGCCTCCGCAAACACATTCAGGACACATCCACTAACTTCCCCATAACACAACCTCCCACACATATTCACATCCCCTCCCCTAACTTCCCAATAACACAAACTCAAGAAACCCATCCACATCACCTCCACTAACTTCCCAAGAACACAATCTCCATAAACAAATCCTCATCACCTCCACTAACTTCCCAGTAACACAACCTCCAGAAACACATCCTCATCACCTCCACTAACTTCCCAATAACACAACCTCCAGAAACACGTCCACATCACCTCCACTAACTTCTCAATAACACAACCTCCAGAAACCCATCCTCATCACCTCCACTAACTTCCCAATAACACAACCTCCAGAAACACACCCTCATCACCTCCAATATCTTCCCAATAACACAACCTCCAGAAACACATCCAGCGAATCTCCACTAACTTCCCAAGAACACAACCTTCAGAAACACATCTACATCACCTCCACTAACCTCCCAGTAACACAATCTCCAGAAACCCTACCACAGTAGCCCCACTAGCTTCCCAATAACACAACCTCCAGAATTTCGCTCAAAGCCCCGCCACAAACTTCCCAATAACAAAACCTCCAGAAACCCATCCACACACCTCCACACATTCCGAATTACACAACCTCCAGAAACTCATCCTTATGACCTCCACTAACTACCCAATAACACAACCTCCAAAAACACATTCACAGCACACTCACTAACTTCCAAATAACACAACCTCGAGAAAACCATCCTCATCAACTCCACTAAACTCCCAACAACACAATCTCAAGAAACCCGACCACAGCACCCCCAATAACTCCCCAATAACACAATCTCCCGAAACACATCCACAACACCTCCACTGACATCCCAATGATGTGGAGATGCCGGCGTTGGACTGGGGTGAGCACAGAACGAAGTCTTACAACACCAGGTTAAAGTCCAACAGGTTTGTTTCGATGTCACTAGCTTTCGGAGCGCTGCTCCTTCCTCCTACCTCTTCATTCACCTGAGGAAGGAGCAGCGCTCCGAAAGCGAGTGACATCGAAACAAACCTGTTGTACTTTAACCTGGTGTTGTAAGACGTCGTACTGTGGATATCCCAATAACACCACCTCCAGAAACACATCCACATCACTTCCACAAACCTCCCTATAATATTTCCTCCACAAACCCACCAACATCACCTCCACTAACGCCCCATAAACAGAACCACCAGAAACACATCCACATCACCTCCACTAACATCCCAATAACACAACCTCCAGAAACACATCCTCATCACCTCCACTAACGCCCCATAAACACAACCACCAGAAACACATCCACATCACCTCCACTAACATCCCAATAACACAACCTCCAGAAACCCATCCTCATCACCTCCACTAAACACCCAAAAACACAACCTCCAGAAACCCATCCACATCTCCTCCACTAAACACCCCAAAACACAAACTGCAGAAACACATTCACAACATCTCCACTAACTTCGCAAAAATACAGCCTCCAGAAACACATCCTGATTACCCCGACTAACTTCCCAAAAACACAAACTCCAGAAACACATCCAGCGAATCTCCACTAACTTCTCAAGAACACAACCTCCTGAAACACATCTACATCACCTCCACTAACCTCCCAGTAACACAATCTCCAGAAACCCTACCACAGTAGCCCCACTAGCTTCCCAATAACACAACCTCCAGAATTTCGCTCAAAGCCCCGCCACAAACTTCCCAATAACAAAACCTCCAGAAACCCATCCACACACCTCCACACATTCCGAATTACACAACCTCCAGAAACTCATCCTTATGACCTCCACTAACTACCCAATAACACAACCTCCAAAAACACATTCACAGCACACTCACTAACTTCCAAATAACACAACCTCGAGAAAACCATCCTCATCAACTCCACTAAACTCCCAACAACACAATCTCAAGAAACCCGACCACAGCACCCCCAATAACTCCCCAATAACACAATCTCCCGAAACACATCCACAACACCTCCACTGACATCCCAATGATGTGGAGATGCCGGCGTTGGACTGGGGTGAGCACAGAACGAAGTCTTACAACACCAGGTTAAAGTCCAACAGGTTTGTTTCGATGTCACTAGCTTTCGGAGCGCTGCTCCTTCCTCCTACCTCTTCATTCACCTGAGGAAGGAGCAGCGCTCCGAAAGCGAGTGACATCGAAACAAACCTGTTGTACTTTAACCTGGTGTTGTAAGACGTCGTACTGTGGATATCCCAATAACACCACCTCCAGAAACACATCCACATCACTTCCACAAACCTCCCTATAATATTTCCTCCACAAACCCACCAACATCACCTCCAATAACGCCCCATAAACAGAACCACCAGAAACACATCCACATCACCTCCACTAACATCCCAATAACACAACCTCCAGAAACACATCCTCATCACCTCCACTAACGCCCCATAAACACAACCACCAGAAACACATCCACATCACCTCCACTAACATCCCAATAACACAACCTCCAGAAACCCATCCTCATCACCTCCACTAAACACCCAAAAACACAACCTCCAGAAACCCATCCACATCTCCTCCACTAAACACCCCAAAACACAAACTGCAGAAACACATTCACAACATCTCCACTAACTTCGCAAAAATACAGCCTCCAGAAACACATCCTGATTACCCCGACTAACTTCCCAAAAACACAAACTCCAGAAACACATCCTCATCATCTCCACTAACTCGACAATAACACAACCTCCAGAAACACATCCTCATCACCTCCACTAACCTCACAATAACACAACCTCCAGAAACACATCCTCATCATCTCCACTAACCTCCCAATAACACAACCTCCAGAAACACATGCAGCGAACCTCCACTAACTTTCCAATAACACAACCTCCAGAAACACATCCTCATCACCTCCACTAACCTCACAATAACACAACCTCCAGAAACACATCCTCATCATCTCCACTAACCTCCCAATAACACAACCTCCAGAAACACATGCAGCGAACCTCCACTAACTTTCCAATAACACAACCTCCAGAAACACATCTACATCACCTCCCGTACCTCCAGTAACACAATCTCCAGAAAACCTACCATAGTAGCCCCACTAGTTTCACAATAACACAACCTCCAGAAATTCGCTCAAAGCACCGCCACTAACATCCCAATAACAAAATCTCCAGAAACCCATCCACACACCTCCACACATTCCGAATTACACACCCTCCAGAAACACATCCTTATGACGTCCACTAACTACCCAATAACACAACCTTCAAAAACACATCCCAATCACCTCCACTAACCTCCCAATAACATAACCTCCAGAAACACATCCACAACACCTCCACTGACATCCCAATAATACTTCCTCCACAAACCCACCAACACCACCTCCACTTACGCCCCATAAACACAACCACCAGAAACACATCCACATCACCTCTACTAACAGCCCAATAACACAACCTCCAGAAACCCATCCTCATCACCTCCACTAACTCCCCAATAACACAACCTCCAGAAACCCATCATCATCACCTCCACTAACTCCCCAATCACACAACCTCCAGAAACCCATCCACATCATCTCCACTAACTTCCCAATAACACAACCTACACAAACCCATCCACATCCCCTCCACTAACTCCCCAATCACACAACCTCCAGAAACCCATCCACATCACCTCCACTAACTTCCCAATAACACAACCTACAGAAACCCATCCACATCACCTCCACTAACTTCCCAATAACACAACCTACACAAACCCATCCACATCTCCTCCACTAACTCCCCAATCACACAACCTCCAGAAACCCATCCACATCACCTCCACTAACTTCCCAATAACACAACCTACACAAACCCATCCACATCACCTCCACTAACTTCCCAATAACACAACCTCCAGAAACACATCCACATCACCTCCACTAACTTCCCAATAACACAACATCCAGAAACACATCCTCATCACCTCCACTAACTTCCGAATAACACAACCTCCAGAAACACGTCCACATCACCTCCAATAACATCCCAATAACACAACCTTCAGAAACACATCCTCATCACCTCCACTAACTTCACAATAACACAACCTCCAGAAACACATCCTCATCACCTCCACTAACTTCCCAATAACACAACCGCCAGAACCACATCCACATCACCTCCACTAACTTCCCAATAACAGAACCTCCAGAAACACATCCTCATCACCTCCATAACTTCCCAATAACACAACCTACAGAAACACATCCACTTCACCTCCACTAACTTCCCAATAACACAACCTCCAGAAACACATCCGCATCACCTCCACTACCTTCTCAATAACACAAACTCTAGAAACACATCCTCATCACCTCCATAACTTCCCAATAACACAACCTCCAGAAACACATCCTCATCACCTCAACTAACTTCCCAATAACACAACCTCCAGAAACACATCCTCATCACCTCCACTACCTTCTCAATAACACAAACTCTAGAAACACATCCTCATCACCTCCACTAACTTCCCAATAACACAACCTCCAGAAACACATCCACATCACCTCCACTAACTTCCCAATAACACAACCTACAGAATCGCAATCTCATCACATCCACTAATTCATCAATAGCACAACCTCCAGAAACACATCCAAAGCACCTCCACTAACTTTCCAATAACACAACCTCCAAATGCGCATCCTCATCACCTCCACTAACTTCCCAATAACACAAACTCAAGAAACCCATCCACATCACCTCCACTAACGTCCCAATAACACAACCTCCAGAAACACATCCACATCACCTCCACTAACTTCCCAATAACACAACCTCCAGAAACACATCCACATCACCTCTACTAACGTCCCAATAACACAACCTCCAGAAACACATCCTCATCAACTCCACTAACCTCCCAATAACACAACCTACAGAATCACATCCAGCGAACCTCCACTCACTTCCCAATAACACAACCTCCAGAATCACATCCAGCGAACCTCCACTCACCTCCCAATAACAAAACCTCCAGAAACCCATCCACATCACCTCCACTAACTTCCCAATAACACAACCTCCAGAAACACATCCACATCACCTCCACTAACCTCCCAATAACACAATCTCCAGAAACACATCCTCATTACCTCCATTAACTTTCCAATAACACAACCATCAGAAACACATCCACATCACCTCCACTAACTTCCCAATAACACAACCTCCAGAAACACATCCACATCGCCTCCACTAACCTCCCAATAACACAATCCCCAGAAATACATCCTCATCACCTCCATTAACTTCCCAATAGCACAACCTCCAGAAACCCATCCACATCACACTGATCTTTAAGAACATAAGAACATAAGAACTAGGAGCAGGAGTAGGCCATCTGGCCCATCGAGCCTGCGCCACCATTCAATTAGGTCATGGCTGATCTTTTGTGGACTCAGCTCCACTTTCCCGCCCGAACACCATAACCCTTAATCCCTTTATTCTTCAAAAAAACCATCTATCTTTATCTTAAATACATTTAATGAAGGAGCCTCTACTGCTTCACTGCGCAAGGAATTCCATCGATTCACAACCCTTTGGGTGAAGAAGTTGCTTCTAAACTCAATCCTAAATCTACTTCCCCTTTTAAGGCTATGCCCCCTTGTTCTGCTTTCACCCGCCAGTGGAAGCAACATGCCCGCATCTATCCTATCTATTCCTTTCATAATTTTATATGTTTCTATAAGATCCCCCCTCATCCTTCTTCATTCCAACGAGTACAGTCCCAGTCTCCTCAACATCTCCTCGTAATCCAAGCCCTTCAGCTCCGAGATTAAACTAGTGAATCTCTTCTGCACACCCTCCAGTGCCAGTACGTCCTTTCCCTAGTGGGGAGACCAAAACTGAACACAATACTCCAAGTATAGCCTTACTAATACCTTACACAATTGCAGCATAACCTCCCAATCTTAAACTCCATCCCTCTAGCAATGAAGGACAAAATTCCATTCGCCTTCTTAATCACCTGTTGCACCTGTGAACCAACTTTTTTAGACTCATGCACTAGCACACCCATGTCTCTCTGCATAACAGCATGTTTTAATATTTGATCATTTAAATAATAATCCCTTTTGCTGTTATTCCAACCAAAATGGATGACCTCACACTTGTCAACATTGTATTCCATCTGCCAGTGTCAAGGCCATTCACTTACCTTATCCAAACACCTCTGCAGACTTCCGGTATCCTCTGCTCGTTTTGCTTTACCATTCATCTTAGTGGCGTCTGCAAACTTGGACACATTGCCCTTTGTCCCCAACTCCAATTCATCCATGTAAATTGTGAACAATTGTGGGCTCAACATCCCTGAGGGACACCACTAGCTACTGATAGCCAACCAGAGAAACAACCATTAATCCCCACTTTTGCTTTCTATTAATTAACCAATCCTCTAACCATGCTACTACTTTACCCTTAATGCCATGCATCTTTATCTTAAGCATCAACCTTTTGTGTGGCACCAAGGTGTGACAAGTCAAAGGCTTTCTGGAAATCCGGATATACCACATCCATTGTCTCCCCGTTATCTACCGCAGTGGCAATGCCGTCAAAGAAATCCACTAATTTAGTTCGGCACGACCTGCCCTTTATGAACCCATGCTGTGACTGCCCAGTGGGGCAATTTCCATCCAGATGCCTCGCTATTTCTTCCTTGATGATAGATTCCAGCATCTTCCCTACTACCGAAGTTAAGCTCACCCGCTTATTACCCGCTTTCTGCTACCTCCTTTTTTAAACAGTGGTGTCAAGTTTGCGAATTTCGAATCCGCCGAGGTCACCCCAAAGTCTGGTGAATTTTGGTAAATTATCACTAGTGCATTTGCAATTTCCCTAATCATCTATTTTAGCACACTGGGATGCATTCCATCAGGGCCAGGAGACTTGTCTACCTTTAGCCCAATTAGCTTGCCCATCACTATCGCCTTACTGATAACAATCATCTCAAGGTCCTCACCTGTCAAAGCCTCATTTCAATCAGTGAGTGGCATGTTATTTGTGTCTTCCACTGTGAAGACCGACCCAAAACACCAGTTCAGCTCCTCAGCCATTTCTTCATCTCCCTTCTCATCCTCTAAAGGACCAATATTTACCTTAGCCACTCATTTTTGTTTTATATATTTGTAGAAACGTTTACTATTTTTTTTAATATTCTGAGCATGGTTACTCTCATAATATATCTTACTCTTCTTTATTGCTTTTTGAGTATCTTTCTGTTGCCCCTTGAAGATTTCCCAGTCCTCTAGTCTCCCACTAATAGTTGCCACTTTGTATGCGTTTTCCTTCAATTTGATACTCTCCCTTAAATATCCACGGTCAATTTTCCCTCTTTCTACCGTCCTTCCTTTTTGTTGGTATAAACCTTTGCTGAGCACTGAGAAAAATCGCTTGGATGGATCTCCACTGTTCCTGAACTGTTTCACCATGAAGTCTTTGCTCCCAGTCTACCTTAACTAGCTCCTCTCTCATGCCATTGTATTCGCCTTTGCTGAAGCACAAAACACTAGTGTTTGATTTTACCTTCTCGCCCTTCATCTGTATTTCAAATTCCACCATATTGTGATCGCTCCTTCCGAGAGGATCCCTAACTATGAGATCATTAATCAATCCTATCTCATTACACAGGACCAGATCTAGGACCGCTTGTTTCCTCATAGATTCCATTACATACTGTTCTAGGAAACTATCCCGGATACATTCTATAAACTCCTCCTCAAGGCTGCCTTGACCGACCTGGTTAAACCAATCGACATGTAGATTAAAATCCCCATGCTAACTGCTGTACCATTTCTACATGCATCCGTTATTTCTTTGTTTATTGCCTGCCCCACCATAATGTTACTCTTTGGTGGCCTATAGACTTCTGCTATTAGTGACTTTTTCGCCTTATTATCCCTGAGTTCCACCCAAACGAATTCAAACTTAGCCTGCATAACACTGATGTAATCCCTCACTATTGCCCGGATGCCATCCTTAAATAACAGTGCTACACCACCTCCCTTACCATCCAATCTGTCAATCCGAATAGATTGATACCCTCGATATTTAACTCCCAGTCGTGACCATCCTGTAAATATGTTTCAGTAATGGCCACGAAATCATAGTCATTCACGATAATTTGCGCCATCAACTCATTTAGCTTATTCCGAATACAACGAGCATTCAGCTAAAGTACACTTATGTCGGCTTTTATACCTCTGTTTTGAATCTTAACACCTCGATCAGTAACCTCTCCTAAGTTATATTTCCTCTTAACGTTTCTCTGAATTTTCCTTGTCGTTGAACCCATATCTTCTTGTAACAACCTGCCGCGTCACTTACCATTTATATTTTTACTTCCCGTTGTATTCCTTTTAATATTACTGTTCACTGTTTAATATTAATATTCATTGTTCCTTGTACTGTCGCCGTTTTTGATTTTTGACGAGGGCTCCTCTGCCTTACACTTACCCCCTCACTGCCTTTTGCTTCTGACGCTGTTTTACTAATTTCCGATTTCCTATATCGGTTCCCATCACCCTGCCACAGCAGTTCCAACCCTCCCCAACAGCTCTAGCAAACACCACCCCCTTATGAGCGCGATAATACAACTTCTAGAAACATATACAAATCACCTCCACTATATCGCCAAAACACTACCTCCAGAAACACATGCATATCACCTCCACTAATTTCCCAATAACGCAATCTACAGAATCACAATCTCATCACTTCCACTAACTCGTCAGTAGCACAACCTCCAGAAACCCATCTACATCACCTCCACTAACTTCCCAATAACACAACCGCCAGAACCACATCCACATCACCTCCACTAACTTCCCAATAACACAATCTCCAGAAACCCTACCACAGTAGCCCCACTAGCTTCCCAATAACACAACCTCCAGAATTTCACTCAAAGCACCGCCACTAACTTCCCAATAACAAAATCTCCAGAAACCCATCCACACACCTCCACACATTCCGAATTACACAAACTCCAGAAATTCATCCTTATGACGTCCACCAACTACCCTATAACACAGCCTCCAATAACACATGCACAGCACACTCACTAATTTCCAAATAACACAACCTCGAGAAAACCACCCTCCTCAACTCCTCTAAACTCCCAATAAATGAAATGAAAATCGCCTAATTTCACAAGTAGGCTTCAAATTAATTACTGTGAAAAGCCCCTAGTCGCCTCATTCCGGCGCCTGTTCGGGGAGGCTGTTACGGGAATGGAACCGTGCTGCTTGCCTGCCTTGGTCTGCTTTCAAAGCCAGCGATTTAGCCCTGTGCTAAACAGCCCCTATAATGCCCTGTACTAAGTAGCCCCTAACAATCTCAAGGAACCCAACCACAGCACCCCCAATAATTTGCCAATAAAACAACCTCCAGAAACACATCCACAGCAACTCCACTAACCTCCCAATAACACAACATCCAAAAAACATCCTTATCGCCTCCAGGAACTCCCCAATAACACAACCTCCAGAAACACATCCTCATCACTTCCACTAACCTCCCATAAGCACTTCCTCCAGAAACCCATCCACATCACCTCCACTAACTTTCCAATAACACAACCTCCAGAAACACATCCACATCACCTCCACTAACTTTCCAATAACACAACCTCCAGAAACACATCCACATCACCTCCACTAACGTTCCAATAACAGAACCTCCAGAAACACGTCCTCCTCACCACCACTAACTTCCCAATAACACAGCCTCCAGAAACACATCCACATCACCTCCACTAACTTCACAATAACACAACCTCCAGAGATCCATCCACATCACCTCCACTAACCTCCCAATAACACAACCTCCAGAGACCCATCCACAGACCCTCCACCATCTGAACAATAAAGGGCAGCACGGTAGCACAAGTGATTATCACTGTGGCTTCACAGCGCCAGGGTCCCAGGTTCGATTCCCCGCTGGGTCACTGTCTGTGCGGAGTTTGCACGTTCTCCCCGTGTCCGCGTGGGTTTCCTCCGGGTGCTCCGGTTTCCTCCCACAGTCCAAAGACGTGCAGGTTAGGTGGATTGGCCATGCTAAATTACCCGTAGTGTCCATAAAGGTTGGGAGGGGTTATTGGGTTGCGGGGATAAGGTGTAAGTGAGGGATTAATGTGGGTCGGTGCAGACTCGATGGGCCGAATGGCCTCCTTCTGCACTGTATGTTCTATGTAATCTATGTAATCTATAACTGGACATGGAATGAAAATTAACTGTTTTCCCATTCGTTGGAAATGGGATAATTTTTTTACGTGAGACTGTGGAGAATTTCAATCACAGAATGAGAACATTGCTCTTGAGAGCTGCCAGATTGGGAACCAATGTAGATCAGTGAGCAGAGGGACGGTACGTAACTGGCATTGTGTGTGGGTTAGGATATGGACAGCAGAGTTGGGTGTGATCTGTGCTTCATGAAGATTTAGAACAGCAATTGAGTGACTCGAATTTAATCGCAATAGTCGAGTCTGGATTTGACATAGACACAGATGATGGATTGTTCTGCGATGAGGCGATGGCAAGTGGGCAGGATTGGGAATAGAAAGAACATCTGGATATAAATAATTTCAGTGTCAAAGGGAGCGCGGAGATTGTGACCCCAGTCTCCGATTTCAGCCAGAGAGCGGTGTGTGGATACTGGATAGGGACTGAGATTAGTAACTGGAACTGAACAACATGCATTCAATCTTTCCAAGATGGAAATTCCAGAGCAATAATACAATTAAAATAGTTTATACAATAAATAACTGGATAGTGAGACTTACCAGGGACACCGACAACAGCCAGGAGCGGATAATAACCCGCCTGAATTATCCAGAGTAGATCTTGGATCCAAAACGCTGAAAGGAAAGGATCTCGAGCAATCCAATAAAGACCCTGGGATAAACTCCTGTCCATTGCTGTAACGTTCCTGTGGTTAGATCCCAGATTCTGATCCATTGCTGTAACGTTCCTGTGGGCAGTTCCCAGATTCTGATCCATTGCTGTAACGTTCCTGTGGGTAGTTCCCAGATACTGATCCATTGCTGTAACGTTCCCGTGGGTAGTTCCCAGATACTGATCCATTGCTGTAACGTTCCCGTGGGTAGATCCCAGATCCTGATCCATTGCTGTAACGTTCCTGTGGGCAGTTCCCAGATTCTGATCCATTGCTGTAACGTTCCTGTGGGTAGTCCCCAGATTCTGATCCATTGCTGTAACGTTCCTGTGGATAGTTCCCAGATTCTGATCCATTGCTGTAACGTTCCTGTGGGTAGTTCCCAGATACTGATCCATTGCTGTAACGTTCCCGTGGGTAGTTCCCAGATTCTGCTCCCTCCTCTCGGTCTCTCTGGAGCCGCTGATCTCTGGCAGTGTTGGAATTGACGCTCCCGCTGACAGTTTGGGATAACACAATGAAAGGAATCGCTTATTAATAGCAGAGACAAACCCTCCAGTGACACGGTTAGATCCATGGAGACTGACATTAATCACAGTCACTAAACAAACAGGCTCCATTAACCACTTTCAACCCAATACTTTTTCTATCACAATGAAATAGAAGATTAGCCGGGTCTGGATTGGTTGTGTGACAGTGACTGAGGGATGGAGTGTGGAAATAGTGGACACACTGCCCCTGATACTCAATCCTCATTGATACCTGAGTGGTTCCAGGGGACTGGGGCATTTTCACTGCCCCATCCTGTTTATAAAAGGAGAGAGAGGGATAAACCCTGGAGTGACAGAGCAGTCAGTATAATGTTAGTCACCAGGACATTTCTAGGGCAGACTGGGCAACAGGAATATTGCTCCTTCGCGAGGAAATGGTGTTATGTGACCAGAAACACGGCGATATTCGTGGGAAATCACATCGCATGTTGTTATTGCAGTTATATTTCAAAATAACTGGAGGATTAATGAGGGAACTGATATGAATTTATGTACTGGGACATATTGTGATCAAATGTCATTTATTAGAGTTGTTCTCGAGTCCCAAAGCCGTGGATTAAAGGGTCTGTGAGAGTGAGAAGGTGATATTGGCTAAGAAACAGAAAGCAGAGAGAAGCGGTGAATGATAGTTATTCAGACAGGAGGGGAGGAGACACTGATGTTCACTCGGGGTCCACATGAGGACAATTGCTCTTCAAGATACAATTCACTGCGATAGGCTTCAATGGAAAGAATTTCAACATTCACAAATGACAGACACTGAGCAATGACACAGTGAGCAGGGTAGCAGCAATCTTCAGCAGCATGTTCCCAGATCTGTGAAAGGGAGGGTCACGGGGAAAGTAAATTTAAATCACTGTCGTGTGGGTGATGCATTAGGGAGGAGGGCAGAGGACAGGAAATATAAACTAAACGGGACAAGTTTAAAAAGTGTGCAGGAAGGGAGCGGGGACATGTCCACACTTTGCACTGGAAGGTCATGGCGATAAGATTCGAAAAACCTCAGAAGATATTTAACTTAATCAATAGAGGCGGAGACTCCGAAAAGAAGGATGTTAGGATCATAGAGTCATCGAGGTCCAGAGCACAGAAAGGCCATTCGGCCCATCTGGACTGGGAAGGTCAAAAACAACCACCTGAGTATTTGAATCCCACTTTCTAATACTTTGCCAATAGCCTATAGAGTTATAACCAGGTTTATAGAGAGGACCATAGCTGAGGAATTGCTTCTTGTTCTGCCGCTAAATATACAAAAGGATGTGAGGATCTTGGAGACAAAACAAAGGGTATTTAATGGAGTGTTGTCAGGGATGGAGGATTTCATTTGAATGGTGGGATTAGTGAACTGGAATTGTAATCTGTAGATCAGTTTAAGGAAAAGAGCAATTTCACAGAGGACTCCAAATTAGGAAGGGGTTTAGAGAGAGTGAGAAGAAAGGGTTCCACTGGAGTGTCTGTGGGCTGGGGAGAGTGGCCTGGAGTGTGTGTGTGGGCTGGCCGGGAGTGGCCTGGAGTGTGTGTGTGGGCTGGCCGGGAGTGGCCTGGAGTGTGTGTGTGGGCTGGCCGGGAGTGGCCTGGAGTGTGTGTGTGGGCTGGCCGGGAGTGGCCTGGAGTGTGTGTGTGGGCTGGCCGGGAGTGGCCTGGAGTGTTTGTGTGGGATGGCCGAGAGTGGCCTGGAGTGTGTGTGTGGGCTGGCCGGGAGTGGCCTGGAGTGTGTGTGTGGGCTGGCGGGGAGTGGTCTGGAGTGTGTGTGTGGGCTGGCCGGGAGTGGCCTGGAGTATGTGTGTGGTCTGCCCTGGAGTGTGTGTGTGGGCTGGCCGGGAGTGGCCTGGAGTGTGTGTGTGGGCTGGCCGGGAGTGGCCTGGAGTGTGTGTGTGGGGTGGCCGGGAGTGGCCTGGAGTGTGTGTGTGGGCTGGCCGGGGGTGGCCTGGAGTGTGTGTGTGGGCTGGCCGGGAGTGGCCTGGAGTATGTGTGTGGTCTGGCCTGTAGTGTGTGTGTGGGCTGGCCGGGAGTGGCCTGGAGTGTGTGTGTGGGCTGGCCGGGAGTGGTCTGGAGTGTGTGTGTGGGCTGGCCGGGAGTGGCCTGGAGTGTGTGTGTGGGCCGGCCGGGAGTGGCCTGGAGTGTGTGTGTGGGCTGGCCGGGAGTGGCCTGGAGTGTGTGTGTGGGCTGGCCGGGAGTGGCCTGGAGTGTGTGTGTGGGCCGGCCGGGAGTGGCCTGGAGTGTGTGTGTGGGCTGGCCGGGAGTGGCCTGGAGTGTGTGTGTGGGCTGGCCGGGAGTGGCCTGAAGTGTGTGTGTGGGCTGGCCGGGAGTGGCCTGGAGTGTGTGTGTGGGCTGGCCGGGAGTGGCCTGGAGTGTGTATGTGGATTGGCCGGGAGTGGCCTGGAGTGTGTGTGTGGGATGGCCGAGAGTAGCCTGGAGTGTGTGTGTGGGCTGGGGAGAGTGGCCTGGAGTGTGTGTGTGGGGTGGCCGGGAGTGGCCTGGAGTGTGTGTGTGTGCTGGCCGGGAGTGGCCTGGAGTGTGTGTGTGGGCTGGCCGGGAGTGGCCTGGAGTGTGTGTGTGGATTGGCCGGGAGTGGCCTGGAGTGTGTGTGTGGGCTGTCCGGGAGTGGCCTGGAGTGTGTGTGTGGATTGGCCGGGAGTGGCCTGGAGTGTGTGTGTGGGATGGCCGAGAGTGGCCTGGAGTGTGTGTGTGGGGTGGCCGGGAGTGGCCTGGAGTGTGTGTGTGTGCTGGCCGGGAGTGGCCTGGAGTGTGTGTGTGGGATGGCCGAGAGTGGCCTGGAGTGTGTGTGTGGGCACGCCGGGAGTGGCCTGGCCTGGAGTGTGTGTGTGGGCTGGCCGGGAGTGGCCTGGAGTGTGTGTGTGTGCTGGCCGGGAGTGGCCTGGAGTGTGTGTGTGGGCTGGCCGGGAGTGGCCTGGAGTGTGTGTGTGGGCTGGCCGGGAGTGGCCTGGAGTGTGTGTGTGGGCTGGCCGGGAGTGGCCTGGACTGTGTGTGTGGGCTGGCCGGGAGTGGCCTGGAGTGTGTGTGTGGGCTGGCCGGGAGTGGCCTGGAGTGTGTGTGTGGGCTGGCCGGGAGTGGCCTGGAGTGTGTGTGTGGGCTGGCCGGGAGTGGCCTGGAGTGTGTGTGTGGGCAGGCCGGGAGTGGCCTGGAGTGTGTGTGTGGGCTGGCCGGGAGTGGCCTGGCGTGTGTGTGTGGGCTAGCCGGGAGTGGTCTGGCCTGGAGTGTGTGTGTGGGCTGGCCGAGGGTGGCCTGGAGTGTGTGTGTGGGCTGGCCGGGAGTGGCCTGGCCTAGAGTGCGTGTGTGGGCTGGCCGGGAGTGGCCTGGAGTGTGTGTGTGGGCTGGCCGGGAGTGGCCTGGAGTAGGTGTGTGGTCTGGCCGGGAGTGGCCTGGAGTGTGTGTGTGGGCTGGCCGGGAGTGGCCTGGAGTGTGTGTGTGGGCTGGCCGGGAGTGGCCTGGAGTGTGTGTGTGTGCTGGGCGGGAGTGGCCTGGAGTGTGTGTGTGGGCTGGCCGGGAGTGGCCTGGAGTGTGTGTGTGGGCTGGCCGGGAGTGGCCTGGAGTGTGTGTGTGGGCTTGCCGGGAGTGGACTGGAGTGTGTGTGTGGGCTGGCCGGGAGTGGCCTGGAGTGTTTGTGTGGGCTGGCCGGGAGTGGCCTGGCCTGGAGTGTGAGTGTGGGCTGGCCGGGAGTGGCCTGGAGTGTGTGTGTGGGCTGGCCGGGAGTGACCTGGAGTGTGTGTGTGGGCTGGCCGGGAGTGGCCTGGAGTGTGTGTGTGGTGGCCGGGAGTGGCCTGGAGTGTGTGTGTGGGCTGGCCGGGAGTGGCCTGGAGTGTGTGTGTGGGCTGGCCGTGAGTGGCCTGGAGTGTGTGTGTGTGCTGGCCGGGAGTGGCCTGGAGTGTGTGTGTGGGCTGGGGAGAGTGGCCTGGAGTGTATGTGTGTGCTGGCCGGGAGTGGCCTGGAGTGTGTGTGTGGACTGGCCGGGAGTGGCCTGGCCTGGAGTGTGTGTGTGGGCTGGCCGGGAGTGGCCTGGAGTGTGTGTGTGGGCTGGTCGGGAGTGGCCTGGAGTGTGTGTGTGGGCTGGCCGGGAGTGGCCTGGCCTGGAGTGTGTGTGTGGGCTGGCCGGGAGTGGCCTGGAGTGTGTGTGTGGGCTGGCCGGGAGTGGCCTGGAGTGTGTGTGTGGGCTGGCCGGGAGTGGCCTGGAGTGTTTGTGTGGGATGGCCGAGAGTGGCCTGGAGTGTGTGTGTGGGCTGGCCGGGAGTTGCCTGGAGTGTGTGTGTGGGCTGGCCGGGAGTGGCCTGGAGTGTGTGTGTGGGCTGGCCGGGAGTGGCCTGGAGTGTGTGTGTGGGCTGGCCGGGAGTGGCCTGGAGTGTGTGTGGGCCGGCCGGGAGTGGCCTGGAGTGTGTGTGTGGGCTGGCCGGGAGTGGCCTGGAGTGTGTGTGTCGGGTGGCCGGGAGTGGCCTGGAGTGTGTGTGTGGGCTGGCCGGGGGTGGCCCGGAGTGTGTGTGTGGGCTGGCCGGGAGTGGCCTGGAGTATGTGTGTGGTCTGGCCTGGAGTGTGTGTGTGGGCTGGCCGGGAGTGGCCTGGAGTGTGTGTGTGGGCTGGCCGGGAGTGGCCTGGAGTGTGTGTGTGGGCTGGCCGGGAGTGGCCTGGAGTGTGTGTGTGGGCTGGCCGGGAGTGGCCTGGAGTGTGTGTGTGGGCTGGCCGGGAGTGGCCTGGAGTGTGTGTGTGGGCTGGCCGGGAGTGGCCTGGAGTGTGTGTGTGGGCTGGCCGGGAGTGGTCTGGAGTGTGTGTGTGGGCTGGCCGGGAGTGGCCTGGAGTGTGTGTGTGGGCTGGCCGGGAGCGGCCTTGAGTTTGTGCGTGGGAGGCCGGGAGTGACCTGGTGTGTGTGTGTGTGCTGGGGAGAGTGGCCTGGAGTGTGTGTGTGTGCTGGCCGGGAGTGGCCTGGAGTGTGTGTGTGGGCTGGCCGGGAGTGGCCTGGAGTGTGTGTGTGGGCTGCCCGGGAGTGGACGGGAGTGCGTGTGTGGATTGGCCGGGAGTGGCCTGGAGTGTGTGTGTGGGCTGGCCGGGAGTGGCCTGGAGTGTGTGTGTGTGGGCTGGCCGGGAGTGGCCTGGAGTGTGTGTGTGGATTGGCCGGGAGTGGCCTGGAGTGTGTGTGTGGATTGGCCGGGAGTGGACGGGAGTGTGTGTGTGGATTGGCCGGGAGTGGCCTGGAGTGTGTGTGTGGGCTGGCCGGGAGTGGCCTGGAGTGTGTGTGTGGATTGGCCGGGAGTGGCCTGGAGTGTGTGTGTGGGATGGCCGAGAGTGGCCTGGAGTGTGTGTGTGGGGTGGCCGGGAGTGGCCTGGAGTGTGTGTGTGTGCTGGCCGGGAGTGGCCTGGAGTGTGTGTGTGGGATGGCCGAGAGTGGCCTGGAGTGTGTGTGTGGGCTGGCCGGGAGTGGCCTGGAGTGTGTGTGTGGGCAGGCCGGGAGTGGCCTGGAGTGTGTGCGTGGGCAGGCCGGGAGTGGCCTGGAGTGTGTGTGTGGGCTGGCCGGGAGTGGCCTGGAGTGTGTGTGTGGGCAGGCCGGGAGTGGCCTGGAGTGTGTGTGTGGGCAGGCCGGGAGTGGCCTGGAGTGTGTGTGTGGGCTGGCCGGGAGTGGCCTGGAGTGTGTGTGTGGGCTGGCCGGGAGTGGTCTGGCCTGGAGTGTGTGTGTGGGCTGGCCGAGAGTGGCCTGGAGTGTGTGTGTGGGCTGGCCGGGAGTGGCCTGGCCTGGAGTGTGTGTGTGGGCTGGCCGGGAGTGGCCTGGAGTGTGTGTGTGGACTGGCCGGGAGTGGCCTGGCCTGGAGTGTGTGTGTGGGCTGGCCGGGAGTGGCCTGGAGTGTGTGTGTGGGCTGGTCGGGAGTGGCCTGGAGTGTGTGTGTGGGCTGGCCGGGAGTGGCCTGGCCTGGAGTGTGTGTGTGGGCTGGCCGGGAGTGGCCTGGAGTGTGTGTGTGGGCTGGCCGGGAGTGGCCTGGAGTGTGTGTGTGGGCTGGCCGGGAGTGGCCTGGAGTGTTTGTGTGGGATGGCCGAGAGTGGCCTGGAGTGTGTGTGTGGGCTGGCCGGGAGTTGCCTAGAGTGTGTGTGTGGGCTGGCCGGGAGTGGCCTGGAGTGTGTGTGTGGGCTGGCCGGGAGTGGCCTGGAGTGTGTGTGTGGGCTGGCCGGGAGTGGCCTGGAGTGTGTGTGGGCCGGCCGGGAGTGGCCTGGAGTGTGTGTGGGCTGGCCGGGAGTGGCCTGGAGTGTGTGTGGGCTGGCCGGGAGTGGCCTGGAGTGTGTGTGGGCCGGCCGGGAGTGGCCTGGAGTGTGTGTGTGGGCTGGCCGGGAGTGGCCTGGAGTGTGTGTGTCGGGTGGCCGGGAGTGGCCTGGAGTGTGTGTGTGGGCTGGCCGGGGGTGGCCCGGAGTGTGTGTGTGGGCTGGCCGGGAGTGGCCTGGAGTATGTGTGTGGTCTGGCCTGGAGTGTGTGTGTGGGCTGGCCGGGAGTGGCCTGGAGTGTGTGTGTGGGCTGGCCGGGAGTGGCCTGGAGTGTGTGTGTGGGCTGGCCGGGAGTGGCCTGGAGTGTGTGTGTGGGCTGGCCGGGAGTGGCCTGGAGTGTGTGTGTGGGCTGGCCGGGAGTGGCCTGGAGTGTGTGTGTGGGCTGGCCGGGAGTGGCCTGGAGTGTGTGTGTGGGCTGGCCGGGAGTGGTCTGGAGTGTGTGTGTGGGCTGGCCGGGAGTGGCCTGGAGTGTGTGTGTGGGCTGGCCGGGAGCGGCCTTGAGTTTGTGCGTGGGAGGCCGGGAGTGACCTGGTGTGTGTGTGTGGGCTGGGGAGAGTGGCCTGGAGTGTGTGTGTGTGCTGGCCGGGAGTGGCCTGGAGTGTGTGTGTGGGCTGGCCGGGAGTGGCCTGGAGTGTGTGTGTGGGCTGCCCGGGAGTGGCCTGGAGTGTTTGTGTGGGATGGCCGAGAGTGGCCTGGAGTGTGTGTGTGGGCTGGCCGGGAGTTGCCTAGAGTGTGTGTGTGGGCTGGCCGGGAGTGGCCTGGAGTGTGTGTGTGGGCTGGCCGGGAGTGGCCTGGAGTGTGTGTGTGGGCTGGCCGGGAGTGGCCTGGAGTGTGTGTGGGCCGGCCGGGAGTGGCCTGGAGTGTGTGTGGGCTGGCCGGGAGTGGCCTGGAGTGTGTGTGGGCTGGCCGGGAGTGGCCTGGAGTGTGTGTGGGCCGGCCGGGAGTGGCCTGGAGTGTGTGTGTGGGCTGGCCGGGAGTGGCCTGGAGTGTGTGTGTCGGGTGGCCGGGAGTGGCCTGGAGTGTGTGTGTGGGCTGGCCGGGGGTGGCCCGGAGTGTGTGTGTGGGCTGGCCGGGAGTGGCCTGGAGTATGTGTGTGGTCTGGCCTGGAGTGTGTGTGTGGGCTGGCCGGGAGTGGCCTGGAGTGTGTGTGTGGGCTGGCCGGGAGTGGCCTGGAGTGTGTGTGTGGGCTGGCCGGGAGTGGCCTGGAGTGTGTGTGTGGGCTGGCCGGGAGTGGCCTGGAGTGTGTGTGTGGGCTGGCCGGGAGTGGCCTGGAGTGTGTGTGTGGGCTGGCCGGGAGTGGCCTGGAGTGTGTGTGTGGGCTGGCCGGGAGTGGTCTGGAGTGTGTGTGTGGGCTGGCCGGGAGTGGCCTGGAGTGTGTGTGTGGGCTGGCCGGGAGCGGCCTTGAGTTTGTGCGTGGGAGGCCGGGAGTGACCTGGTGTGTGTGTGTGGGCTGGGGAGAGTGGCCTGGAGTGTGTGTGTGTGCTGGCCGGGAGTGGCCTGGAGTGTGTGTGTGGGCTGGCCGGGAGTGGCCTGGAGTGTGTGTGTGGGCTGCCCGGGAGTGGACGGGAGTGCGTGTGTGGATTGGCCGGGAGTGGCCTGGAGTGTGTGTGTGGGCTTGCCGGGAGAGGCCTGGAGTGTGTGTGTGTGGGCTGGCCGGGAGTGGCCTGGAGTGTGTGTGTGGATTGGCCGGGAGTGGCCTGGAGTGTGTGTGTGGATTGGCCGGGAGTGGGCGGGAGTGTGTGTGTGGATTGGCCGGGAGTGGCCTGGAGTGTGTGTGTGGGCTGGCCGCGAGTGGCCTGGAGTGTGTGTGTGGATTGGCCGGGAGTGGCCTGGAGTGTGTGTGTGGGATGGCCGAGAGTGGCCTGGAGTGTGTGTGTGGGGTGGCCGGGAGTGGCCTGGAGTGTGTGTGTGTGTGCTGGCCGGGAGTGGCCTGGAGTGTGTGTGTGGGATGGCCGAGAGTGGCCTGGAGTGTGTGTGTGGGCTGGCCGGGAGTGGCCTGGAGTGTGTGTGTGGGCTGGCCGGGAGTGGCCTGGAGTGTGTGTGTGGGCTGGCCGGGAGTGGCCTGGAGTGTGTGTGTGGGCTGGCCGGGAGTGGCCTGGAGTGTGTGTGTGGGCAGGCCGGGAGTGGCCTGGAGTGTGTGTGTGGGCAGGCCGGGAGTGGCCTGGAGTGTGTGTGTGGGCTGGCCGGGAGTGGCCTGGAGTGTGTGTGTGGGCTGGCCGGGAGTGGTCTGGCCTGGAGTGTGTGTGTGGGCTGGCCGAGAGTGGCCTGGAGTGTGTGTGTGGGCTGGCCGGGAGTGGCCTGGCCTGGAGTGTGTGTGTGGGCTGGCCGGGAGTGGCCTGGAGTGTGTGTGTGGGCTGGCCGGGAGTGGCCTGGAGTATGTGTGTGGTCTGGCCGGGGGTGGCCTGGAGTGTGTGTGTGGGCTGGCCGGGAGTGGCCTGGAGTGTGTGTGTGGGCTGGCCGGGAGTGGCCTGGAGTGTGTGTGTGGGCTGGCCGGGAGTGGCCTGGAGTGTGTGTGTGGATTGGCCGGGAGTGGCCTGGAGTGTGTGTGTGGGATGGCCGACAGTGGCCTGGAGTGTGTGTGTGGGCTGGGGAGAGTGGCCTGGAGTGTGTGTGTGGGGTGGCCGGGAGTGGCCTGGAGTGTGTGTGTGTGCTGGCCGGGAGTGGCCTGGAGTGTGTGTGTGTGCTGGCCGGGAGTGGCCTGGAGTCTGTGTGTGGATTGGCCGGGAGTGGCCTGGAGTGTGTGTGTGGGCTGGCCGTGAGTGGCCTGGAGTGTGTGTGTGGGCTGGCCGGGAGTGGCCTGGAGTGTGTGTGTGGATTGGCCGGGAGTGGCCTGGAGTGTGTGTGTGGGATGGCCGAAGTGGCCTGGAGTGTGTGTGTGGGCTGGCCGGGAGTGGCCTGGAGTGTGTGTGTGTGCTGGCCGGGAGTGGCCTGGAGTGTGTGTGTGGGCTGGCCGAGAGTGGCCAGGAGTGTGTGTGTGGTCTGGCCGGGAGTGGCCTGGAGTGTGTGTGTGGGCTGGCCGGGAGTGGCCTGGCCTGGAGTGTGTGTGTGGGCTGGCCGGGAGTGGCCTGGAGTGTGTGTGTGGTCTGGCCGGGAGTGGCCTGGAGTGTGTGTGTGGGCTGGCCGGGAGTGGCCTGGAGTGTGTGTGTGGGCTGGCCGGGAGTGGCCTGGAGTGTGTGTGTGGGCTGGCCGGGAGTGGCCTGGAGTGTGTGTGTGGGCAGGCCGGGAGTGGCCTGGAGTGTGTGTGTGGGCTGGCCGGGAGTGGCCTGGAGTGTGTGTGTGGGCTGGCCGGGAGTGGTCTGGCCTGGAGTGTGTGTGTGGGCTGGCCGAGAGTGGCCTGGAGTGTGTGTGTGGGCTGGCCGGGAGTGGCCTGGCCTGGAGTGCGTGTGTGGGCTGGCCGGGAGTGGCCTGGAGTGTGTGTGTGGGCTGGCCGGGAGTGGCCTGGAGTAGGTGTGTGGTCTGGCCGGGAGTGGCCTGGAGTGTGTGTGTGGGCTGGCCGGGAGTGGCCTGGAGTGTGTGTGTGGGCTGGCCGGGAGTGGCCTGGAGTGTGTGTGTGTGCTGGCCGGGAGTGGCCTGGAGTGTGTGTGTGGGCTGGCCGGGAGTGGCCTGGAGTGTGTGTGTGGGCTGGCCGGGAGTGGCCTGGAGTGTGTGTGTGGGCTGGCCGGGAGTGGACTGGAGTGTGTGTGTGGGCTGGCCGGGAGTGGCCTGGAGTGTTTGTGTGGGCTGGCCGGGAGTGGCCTGGCCTGGAGTGTGAGTGTGGGCTGGCCGGGAGTGGCCTGGAGTGTGTGTGTGGGCTGGCCGGGAGTGACCTGGAGTGTGTGTGTGGGCTGGCCGGGAGTGGCCTGGAGTGTGTGTGTGGTGGCCGGGAGTGGCCTGGAGTGTGTGTGTGGGATGTCCGACAGTGGCCTGGAGTGTGTGTGTGGGCTGGGGAGAGTGGCCTGGAGTGTGTGTGTGGGGTGGCCGGGAGTGGCCTGGAGTGTGTGTGTGGGCTGGCCGGGAGTGGCCTGGAGTCTGTGTGTGGATTGGCCGGGAGTGGCCTGGAGTGTGTGTGTGGGCTGGCCGTGAGTGGCCTGGAGTGTGTGTGTGGGCTGGCCGGGAGTGGCCTGGAGTGTGTGTGTGGATTGGCCGGGAGTGGCCTGGAGTGTGTGTGTGGGATGGCCGAGAGTGGACTGGAGTGTGTGTGTGGGCTGGCCGGGAGTGGCCTGGCCTGGAGTGTGTGTGTGTGCTGGCCGGGAGTGGCCTGGAGTGTGTGTGTGGGCTGGCCGAGAGTGGCCAGGAGTGTGTGTGTGGTCTGGCCGGGAGTGGCCTGGAGTGTGTGTGTGGGCTGGCCGGGAGTGGCCTGGCCTGGAGTGTGTGTGTGGGCTGGCCGGGAGTGGCCTGGAGTGTGTGTGTGGTCTGGCCGGGAGTGGCCTGGAGTGTGTGTGTGGGCTGGCCGGGAGTGGCCTGGAGTGTGTGTGTGGGCTGGCCGGGAGTGGCCTGGAGTGTGTGTGTGGGCTGGCCGGGAGTGGCCTGGAGTGTGTGTGTGGGCAGGCCGGGAGTGGCCTGGAGTGTGTGTGTGGGCTGGCCGGGTGTGGCCTGGAGTGTGTGTGTGGGCTGGCCGGGAGTGGTCTGGCCTGGAGTGTGTGTGTGGGCTGGCCGAGAGTGGCCTGGAGTGTGTGTGTGGGCTGGCCAGGAGTGGCCTGGCCTGGAGTGCGTGTGTGGGCTGGCCGGGAGTGGCCTGGAGTGTGTGTGTTGGCTGGCCGGGAGTGGCCTGGAGTAGGTGTGTGGTCTGGCCGGGAGTGGCCTGGAGTGTGTGTGTGGGCTGGCCGGGAGTGGCCTGGAGTGTGTGTGTGGGCTGGCCGGGAGTGGCCTGGAGTGTGTGTGTGTGCTGACCGGGAGTGGCCTGGAGTGTGTGTGTGGGCTGGCCGGGAGTGGCCTGGAGTGTGTGTGTGGGCTGGCCGGGATTGGCCTGGAGTGTGTGTGTGGACTGGCCGGGAGTGGACTGGAGTGTGTGTGTGGGCTGGCCGGGAGTGGCCTGGAGTGTTTGTGTGGGCTGGCCGGGAGTGGCCTGGCCTGGAGTGTGAGTGTGGGCTGGCCGGGAGTGGCCTGGAGTGTGTGTGTGGTCTGGCCGGGAGTGACCTGGAGTGTGTGTGTGTGCTGGCCGGGAGTGGCCTGGAGTGTGTGTGTGGTGGCCGGGAGTGGCCTGGAGTGTGTGTGTGGGCTGGCCGGGAGTGGCCTGGAGTGTGTGTGTGGGCTGGCCGTGAGTGGCCTGGAGTGTGTGTGTGTGCTGGCCGGGATTGGCCTGGAGTGTGTGTGTGGGCTGGGGAGAGTGGCCTGGAGTGTTTGTGTGGGCTGGCCGGGAGTGGCCTGGAGTGTGTGTGTGGACTGGCCGGGAGTGGCCTGGCCTGGAGTGTGTGTGTGGGCTGGCCGGGAGTGGCCTGGAGTGTGTGTGTGGTCTGGCCGGGAGTGGCCAGGAGTGTGTGTGGGCTGGCCGGGAGTGGCCTGGAGTGTGTGTGTGGGCTGGCCGGGAGTGGCCTGTAGTGTGTGTGTGGACTGGCCGGGAGTGGCCTGGAGTGTGTGTGTGGACTGGCCGGGAGTGGCCTGGAGTGTGTGTGTGGGCTGGCCGGGAGTGGCCTGGAGTGTGTGTGTGGGCTGGCCGGGACTGGCCTGGAGTGTGTGTGTGGGCTGGCCGGGAGTGGACTGGCCGCGAGTGTGTGTGTGGGCTGGCCGGGAGTGGCCTGGAGTGTGTGTGTGGGCTGGCCGGGAGTGGCCTGGAGCGTGTGTGTGGGCTTGCCGGGAGTGGCCTGGAGTGTGTGTGTGGACTGGCCCGGAGTGGCCTGGAGTGTGTGTGTGTGCTGGCCGGGAGTGGTCTGGAGTGTGTGTGTGGGCTGGCCGGGAGTGGCCTGGACCGTGTGTGTGGGCTGGCCGGGTGGCCTGGAGTGTGTGTGTGGGCTGGCCGGGAGTGGCCTGGAGTGTGTGTGTGGGCTGGCCGGGAGTGGTCTGGAGTGTGTGTGTGGGCTGGCCGGGAGTGGCCTGGACCGTGTGTGTGGGCTGGCCGGGTGGCCTGGAGTGTGTGTGTGGGCTGGCCGGGAGTGGCCTGGAGTGTGTGTGTGGGATGGCCGGGAGTGGCCTGGAGTGTGTGTGTGGGCTGGCCGGGAGTAGCCTGGAGTGTGAGTGTGGGCTGGCCGGGAGTGGCCTGGAGTGTGTGTGTGGGCTGGCCGGGAGTGGCCTGGAGTGTGTGTGTGGGATGGCCGGGAGTGGCCTGGCCTGGAGTGTGTGTGTGGGCTGGCCGGGAGTGGCCTGGAGTGTGTGTGTGGGCTGGCCGGGAGTGGCCTGGAGTGTGTGTGTGGGCTGGCCGGGAGTGGCCTGGAGTGTGTGTGTGGGATGGCCGGGAGTGGCCTGGCCTGGAGTGTGTGTGTGGGCTGGCCGGGAGTGGCCTGGAGTGTGTGTGTGGGCTGGCAGGGAGTGGCCTGGAGTGTGTGTGTGGGCTGGCCGGGAGTGGCCTGGAGTGTGTGTGTGGGCTGGCCGGGAGTGGCCTGGAGTGTGTGTGTGGGCTGGCCGGGAGTGGCCTGGAGTGTGTGTGTGGGCTGGCCGGGAGTGGCCTGGAGTGTGTGTGTGGGCTGGCCGGGAGTGGCCTGGAGTGTGTGTGTGGGCTGGCCGTGAGTGGCCTGGAGTGTGTGTGTGGGCTGGCCGGGAGTGGACTGGCCGCGAGTGTGTGTGTGGGATGGCCGGGAGTGGCCTGGACTGTGTGTGTGGGCTGGCCGGGAGTGGCCTGGAGAGTGTGTGTGGGCTGGCCGGGAGTGGCCTGGAGTGTGTGTGTGGGCTGGCCGGGAGTGTCCTGGAGTGTGTGTGTGGGCTGGCCGGGAGTGGCCTGGAGTGTGTGTGTGGGCTGGCCATGAGTGGCCTGGCCTGGAGTGTGTGTGTGGACTGGCCGGGAGTGGCCTGGAGTGTGAGTGTGGGCTGGCTGGGAGTGGCCTGGCCTGGAGTGTGTGTGTGGGCAGGCCGGGAGTGGCCTGGAGTGTGTGTGTGGGCTGGCCGGGAGTGGCCTGGAGTGTGTGTGTGGGCTAGCCGGGAGTGGCCTGGAGTGTGTGTGTGGGCTGGCCGGGAGTGGCCTGGCCTGGAGTGTGTGTGTGGGCTGGCCGGGAGTGGCCTGGCCTGGAGTGTGTGTGTGGGCTGGCCGGGAGTGGCCTGGAGTGTGTGTGTGGGCTGGCCGGGAGTGGCCTGGAGTGTGTGTGTGGGCTGGCCCGGAGTGGCCTGGAGTGTGTGTGTGGGCTGGCCGGGAGTGGTCTGGAGTGTGTGTGTGTGGGCTGGCCGGGAGTGGCCTGGTCTGGAGTGTGTGTGTGGGCTGGCCGGGAGTGGCCTGGAGTGTGTGTGTGGGCTACCCGGGAGTGGCCTGGAGTGTGTGTGTGGGCTGGCCGGGAGTGGTCTGGAGTGTGTGTGTGGGCTGGCCGGGAGTGGCCTGGTCTGGAGTGTGTGTGTGGGCTGGGCGGGAGTGGCCTGGAGTGTGTGTGTGGGCTGGCCGGGAGTGGCCTGGAGTGTGTGTGTGGGCTGGCCGGGAGTTGCCTGGAGTGTGAGTGTGGGCTGGCCGGGAGTGGCCTGGCCTGGAGTGTGTGTGTGGGCAGGCCGGGAGTGGCCTGGAGTGTGTGTGTGGGCTGGCCGTGAATGGCCTGGAGAGTGTGTGTGGGCTGGCCGGGAGTGGCCTGGAGTGTGTGTGTGGGCTGGCCGGGAGTGGCCTGGCCTGGAGTGTGTGTGTGGGCTGTCCGGGAGTGGCCTGGAGTGTGTGTGTGGGCTGGCCGGGAGTGGCCTGGAGTGTGTGTGTGGTCTGGCCGGGAGTGGCCTGGAGTGTGTGTGTGGGCTGGCCGGGAGTTGCCTGGAGCGTGTGTGTGGGCTGGCCGGGAGTGGCCTGGAGTGTGTGTGTGGACTGGCCCGGAGTGGCCTGGAGTGTGTGTGTGTGCTGGCCGGGAGTGGTCTGGAGTGTGTGTGTGGGCTGGCCGGGAGTGGCCTGGAGCGTGTGTGTGGGCTGGCCGGGAGTGGCCTGGAGTGTGTGTGTGGACTGGCCCGGAGTGGCCTGGAGTGTGTGTGTGGGCTGGCCGGGAGTAGCCTGGAGTGTGAGTGTGGGCTGGCCGGGAGTGGCCTGGCCTGGAGTGTGTGTGTGGGCAGGCCGGGAGTGGCCTGGAGTGTGTGTGTGGGCTGGCCGGGAGTGGCCTGGAGTGTGTGTGTGGGGTGGCAGGGAGTGGCCTGGAGTGTGTGTGTGGGGTGGCCTGGAGTGTGTGTGTGGGCTGGCCGGGAGTGGCCTGGAGTGTGTGTGTGGACTGGCCGGGAGTGGCCTGGAGTGTGTGTGTGGGCTGGCCGGGAGTGGCCTGGAGTGTGAGTGTGTGTGTGGACTGGCCGGGAGTGGCCTGGAGTGTGAGTGTGGGCTGGCTGGGAGTGGCCTGGCCTGGAGTGTGTGTGTGGGCTGGCCGGGAGTGGCCTGGAGTGTGTGTGTGGGCAGGCCGGGAGTGGCCTGGAGTATGTGTGTGGGCTGGCCGGGAGTGGCCTGGAGTGTGTGTGTGGGCTGGCCGGGAGTGGCCTGGAGTGTGTGTGTGGACTGGCCGGGAGTGGCCTGGCCTGGAGTGTTTGTGTGGGCTGGCCGGGAGAGGCCTGGAGTGTGTGTGTGGGATGGCCGGGAATGGCCTGGAGTGTGTGTGTGGGCTGGCCGGGAGTAGCCTGGAGTGTGAGTGTGGGCTGGCCGGGAGTGGCCTGGAGTGTGTGTGTGGGCTGGCCGGGAGTGGCCTGGAGTGTGTGTGTGGGATGGCCGGGAGTGGCGTGGCCTGGAGTGTGTGTGTGGGCTGGCCGGGAGTGGCCTGGAGTGTGTGTGTGGGCTGGCCGGGAGTGGCCTGGAGTGTGTGTGTGGGCTGGCCGGGAGTGGCCTGGAGTGTGTGTGTGGGATGGCCGGGAGTGGCCTGGCCTGGAGTGTGTGTGTGGGCTGGCCGGGAGTGGCCTGGAGTGTGTGTGTGGGCTGGCCGGGAGTGGCCTGGAGTGTGTGTGTGGGCTGGCCGGGAGTGGCCTGGAGTGTGTGTGTGGGCTGGCCGGGAGTGGCCTGGAGTGTGTGTGTGGGCTGGCCGGGAGTGGCCTGGAGTGTGTGTGTGGGCTGGCCGGGAGTGGCCTGGAGTGTGTGTGTGTGCTGGCCGGGAGTGGCCTGGAGTGTGTGTGTGGGCTGGCCGTGAGTGGCCTGGAGTGTGTGTGTGGGCTGGCCGGGAGTGGACTGGCCGCGAGTGTGTGTGTGGGCTGGCCGGGAGTGGCCTGGACTGTGTGTGTGGGCTGGCCGGGAGTGGCCTGGAGAGTGTGTGTGGGCTGGCCGGGAGTGGCCTGGAGTGTGTGTGTGTGCTGGCCGGGAGTGTCCTGGAGTGTGTGTGTGGGCTGGCCGGGAGTGGCCTGGAGTGTGTGTGTGGGCTGGCCGGGAGTGGCCTGGCCTGGAGTGTGTGTGTGGACTGGCCGGGAGTGGCCTGGAGTGTGAGTGTGGGCTGGCTGGGAGTGGCCTGGCCTGGAGTGTGTGTGTGGGCTGGCCGGGAGTGGCCTGGAGTGTGTGTGTGGGCAGGCCGGGAGTGGCCTGGAGTATGTGTGTGGGCTGGCCGGGAGTGGCCTGGAGTGTGTGTGTGGGCTGGCCGGGAGTGGCCTGGAGTGTGTGTGTGGGCTGGCCGGGAGTGGCCTGGCCTGGAGTGTGTGTGTGGGCTGGCCGGGAGTGGCCTGGCCTGGAGTGTGTGTGTGGGCTGGCCGGGAGTGGCCTGGAGTGTGTGTGTGGGCTGGCCGGGAGTGGCCTGGAGTGTGTGTGTGGGCTGGCCCGGAGTGGCCTGGAGTGTGTGTGTGGGCTGGCCGGGAGTGGTCTGGAGTGTGTGTGTGTGGGCTGGCCGGGAGTGGCCTGGTCTGGAGTGTGTGTGTGGGCTGGCCGGGAGTGGCCTGGAGTGTGTGTGTGGGCTACCCGGGAGTGGCCTGGAGTGTGTGTGTGGGCTGGCCGGGAGTGGTCTGGAGTGTGTGTGTGGGCTGGCCGGGAGTGGCCAGGTCTGGAGTGTGTGTGTGGGCTGGGCGGGAGTGGCCTGGAGTGTGTGTGTGGGCTGGCCGGGAGTGGCCTGGAGTGTGTGTGTGGGCTGGCCGGGAGTTGCCTGGAGTGTGAGTGTGGGCTGGCCGGGAGTGGCCTGGCCTGGAGTGTGTGTGTGGGCAGGCCGGGAGTGGCCTGGAGTGTGTGTGTGGGCTGGCCGGGAATGGCCTGGAGAGTGTGTGTGGGCTGGCCGGGAGTGGCCTGGAGTGTGTGTGTGGGCTGGCCGGGAGTGGCCTGGCCTGGAGTGTGTGTGTGGGCTGTCCGGGAGTGGCCTGGAGTGTGTGTGTGGGCTGGCCGGGAGTGGCCTGGAGTGTGTGTGTGGTCTGGCCGGGAGTGGCCTGGAGTGTGTGTGTGGGCTGGCCGGGAGTGGCCTGGAGCGTGTGTGTGGGCTGGCCGGGAGTGGCCTGGAGTGTGTGTGTGGACTGGCCCGGAGTGGCCTGGAGTGTGTGTGTGTGCTGGCCGGGAGTGGTCTGGAGTGTGTGTGTGGGCTGGCCGGGAGTGGCCTGGAGCGTGTGTGTGGGCTGGCCGGGAGTGGCCTGGAGTGTGTGTGTGGACTGGCCCGGAGTGGCCTGGAGTGTGTGTGTGGGCTGGCCGGGAGTAGCCTGGAGTGTGAGTGTGGGCTGGCCGGGAGTGGCCTGGCCTGGAGTGTGTGTGTGGGCAGGCCGGGAGTGGCCTGGAGTGTGTGTGTGGGCTGGCCGGGAGTGGCCTGGAGTGTGTGTGTGGGGTGGCCGGGAGTGGCCTGGAGTGTGTGTGTGGGGTGGCCGGGAGTGGCCTGGAGTGTGTGTGTGGGCTGGCCGGGAGTGGCCTGGAGTGTGTGTGTGGGATGGCCGGGAGTGGCCTGGCCTGGAGTGTGTGTGTGGGCTGGCCGGGAGTGGCCTGGAGTGTGTGTGTGGGCTGGCCGGGAGTGGCCTGGAGTGTGTGTGTGGGCTGGCCGGGAGTGGCCTGGAGTGTGTGTGTGGGATGGCCGGGAGTGGCCTGGCCTGGAGTGTGTGTGTGGGCTGGCCGGGAGTGGCCTGGAGTGTGTGTGTGGGCTGGCCGGGAGTGGCCTGGAGTGTGTGTGTGGGCTGGCCGGGAGTGGCCTGGAGTGTGTGTGTGGGCTGGCCGGGAGTGGCCTGGAGTGTGTGTGTGGGCTGGCCGGGAGTGGCCTGGAGTGTGTGTGTGGGCTGGCCGGGAGTGGCCTGGAGTGTGTGTGTGGGCTGGCCCGGAGTGGCCTGGAGTGTGTGTGTGGGCTGGCCGGGAGTGGTCTGGAGTGTGTGTGTGTGGGCTGGCCGGGAGTGGCCTGGTCTGGAGTGTGTGTGTGGGCTGGCCGGGAGTGGCCTGGAGTGTGTGTGTGGGCTACCCGGGAGTGGCCTGGAGTGTGTGTGTGGGCTGGCCGGGAGTGGTCTGGAGTGTGTGTGTGGGCTGGCCGGGAGTGGCCAGGTCTGGAGTGTGTGTGTGGGCTGGGCGGGAGTGGCCTGGAGTGTGTGTGTGGGCTGGCCGGGAGTGGCCTGGAGTGTGTGTGTGGGCTGGCCGGGAGTTGCCTGGAGTGTGAGTGTGGGCTGGCCGGGAGTGGCCTGGCCTGGAGTGTGTGTGTGGGCAGGCCGGGAGTGGCCTGGAGTGTGTGTGTGGGCTGGCCGGGAATGGCCTGGAGAGTGTGTGTGGGCTGGCCGGGAGTGGCCTGGAGTGTGTGTGTGGGCTGGCCGGGAGTGGCCTGGCCTGGAGTGTGTGTGTGGGCTGTCCGGGAGTGGCCTGGAGTGTGTGTGTGGGCTGGCCGGGAGTGGCCTGGAGTGTGTGTGTGGTCTGGCCGGGAGTGGCCTGGAGTGTGTGTGTGGGCTGGCCGGGAGTGGCCTGGAGCGTGTGTGTGGGCTGGCCGGGAGTGGCCTGGAGTGTGTGTGTGGACTGGCCCGGAGTGGCCTGGAGTGTGTGTGTGTGCTGGCCGGGAGTGGTCTGGAGTGTGTGTGTGGGCTGGCCGGGAGTGGCCTGGAGCGTGTGTGTGGGCTGGCCGGGAGTGGCCTGGAGTGTGTGTGTGGACTGGCCCGGAGTGGCCTGGAGTGTGTGTGTGGGCTGGCCGGGAGTAGCCTGGAGTGTGAGTGTGGGCTGGCCGGGAGTGGCCTGGCCTGGAGTGTGTGTGTGGGCAGGCCGGGAGTGGCCTGGAGTGTGTGTGTGGGCTGGCCGGGAGTGGCCTGGAGTGTGTGTGTGGGGTGGCCGGGAGTGGCCTGGAGTGTGTGTGTGGGGTGGCCGGGAGTGGCCTGGAGTGTGTGTGTGGGCTGGCCGGGAGTGGCCTGGAGTGTGTGTGTGGGCTGGCCGGGAGTGGCCTGGAGTGTGTGTGTGGGCTGGCCGGGAGTGGCCTGGAGTGTGAGTGTGTGTGTGGACTGGCCGGGAGTGGCCTGGAGTGTGAGTGTGGGCTGGCTGGGAGTGGCCTGGCCTGGAGTGTGTGTGTGGGCTGGCCGGGAGTGGCCTGGAGTGTGTGTGTGGGCAGGCCGGGAGTGGCCTGGAGTATGTGTGTGGGCTGGCCGGGAGTGGCCTGGAGTGTGTGTGTGGGCTGGCCGGGAGTGGCCTGGAGTGTGTGTGTGGACTGGCCGGGAGTGGCCTGGCCTGGAGTGTTTGTGTGGGCTGGCCGGGAGAGGCCTGGAGTGTGTGTGTGGGCTGGCCGGGAGTGTGTGTGTGGGCTGGCAGGGAGTGGACTGGAGTGTGTGTGTGTGGGCTGGCCGGGAGTGGCCTGGAGTGTGTGTGTGGGCTGGCCGGGAGTGGCCTGGAGTGTGTGTGTGGGCTGGCCGGGAGTGGCCTGGAGTGTGAGTGTGGGCTGGCCGGGAGAGGCCTGGAGTATGTGTGTGGGCTGGCCGGGAGTGGCCTGGAGTGTGTGTGTGGGCTGGCCGGGAGTGGCCTGGAGTGTGTGTGTGGGCTGGCCGGGAGTGTGTGTGTGGGCTGGCAGGGAGTGGCCTGGGGTGTGTGTGTGGGCTGGCCGGGAGTGGCCTGGAGTGTGTGTGTGGGCTGGCCGGGAGTGGCCTGGAGTGTGTGTGTGGGCTGGCCGGGAGTGGCCTGGAGTGTGAGTGTGGGCTGGCCGGGAGAGGCCAGGAGTTTGTGTGTGGGCTGGCCGGGAGTGGCCTGGAGTGTGTGTGTGGGCTGGCCGGGAGTGGCCTGGAGTGTGTGTGTGGGCTGGCCGGGAGTGGCCTGGAGTGTGTGTGTGGGCTGGCCGGGAGTGGCCTGGAGTGCGTGTGTGGGCTGGCCGGGAGTGGCCTGGAGTGTATGTGTGGGCTGGCCGGGAGTGGCCTGGCCTGGAGTCTGTGTGTGGACAGGCCGGGAGTGGCCTGGCCTGGAGTGTGAGTGTGGACTGGCCGGGAGTCGCCTGGCCTGGTGTGTGTGTGTGGGCTGGCCGGGAGTGGCCTGGCCTGGAGTGTGTGTGTGGGCTGGCCGGGAGAGTCCTGGAGTGTGTGTGTGGGCTGGCCGGGAGTGGCCTGGCCTGGAGTGTGTGTGTGGGGTGGACGGGAGTGGCCTGGAGTGTGTGTGTGGGCTGGCCGGGAGTGGCCTGGTGTGTGTGTGTGGGCTGGCCGGGAGAGTCCTGGAGTGTGTGTGTGGGCTTGCCGGGAGTGGCCTGGAGTGTGTGTGTGGGCTGGCCGGGAGTGGCCTGGCCTGTGTGTGTGTGTGGGCTGGCCGGGAGTGGCCTGGCCTGGAGTTTGTGTGTAGGTTGGCCGGGAGAGTCCTGGAGTGTGTGTGTGGGCTGGCCGGGAGTGGCCTGGAGTGTGTGTGTGGGCTGGCCGGGAGTGGCCTGGAGTGTTTGTGTGGGATGGCCGAGAGTGGCCTGGAGTGTGTGTGTGGGCTGGCCGGGAGTGGCCTGGAGTGTGTGTGTGGGCTGGCCGGGAGTGGCCTGGAGTGTGTGTGTGGGCTGGCCGGGAGTGGCCTGGAGTGTGTGTGTGGGCTGGCCGGGAGTGGCCTGGAGTGTGTGTGGGCCGGCCGGGAGTGGCCTGGAGTGTGTGTGTGGGCTGGCCGGGAGTGGCCTGGAGTGTGTGTGTCGGGTGGCCGGGAGTGGCCTGGAGTGTGTGTGTGGGCTGGCCGGGGGTGGCCCGGAGTGTGTGTGTGGGCTGGCCGGGAGTGGCCTGGAGTATGTGTGTGGTCTGGCCTGGAGTGTGTGTGTGGGCTGGCCGGGAGTGGCCTGAAGTGTGTGTGTGGGCTGGCCGGGAGTGGCCTGGAGTGTGTGTGTGGGCTGGCCGGGAGTGGCCTGGAGTGTGTGTGTGGGCTGGCCGGGAGTGGCCTGGAGTGTGTGTGTGGGCTGGCCGGGAGTGGCCTGGAGTGTTTGTGTGGGATGGCCGAGAGTGGCCTGGAGTGTGTGTGTGGGCTGGCCGGGAGTGGCCTGGAGTGTGTGTGTGGGCTGGCGGGGAGTGGTCTGGAGTGTGTGTGTGGGCTGGCCGGGAGTGGCCTGGAGTATGTGTGTGGTCTGGCCTGGAGTGTGTGTGTGGGCTGGCCGGGAGTGGCCTGGAGTGTGTGTGTGGGCTGGCCGGGAGTGGCCTGGAGTGTGTGTGTGGGGTGGCCGGGAGTGGCCTGGAGTGTGTGTGTGGGCTGGCCGGGGGTGGCCTGGAGTGTGTGTGTGGGCTGGCCGGGAGTGGCCTGGAGTATGTGTGTGGTCTGGCCTGGAGTGTGTGTGTGGGCTGGCCGGGAGTGGCCTGGAGTGTGTGTGTGGGCTGGCCGGGAGTGGTCTGGAGTGTGTGTGTGGGCTGGCCGGGAGTGGCCTGGAGTGTGTGTGTGGGCCGGCCGGGAGTGGCCTGGAGTGTGTGTGTGGGCTGGCCGGGAGTGGCCTGGAGTGTGTGTGTGGGCTGGCCGGGAGTGGCCTGGAGTGTGTGTGTGGGCCGGCCGGGAGTGGCCTGGAGTGTGTGTGTGGGCTGGCCGGGAGTGGCCTGGAGTGTGTGTGTGGGCTGGCCGGGAGTGGCCTGGAGTGTGTGTGTGGGCTGGCCGGGAGTGGCCTGGAGTGTGTGTGTGGGCTGGCCGGGAGTGGCCTGGAGTGTGTATGTGGATTGGCCGGGAGTGGCCTGGAGTGTGTGTGTGGGATGGCCGAGAGTAGCCTGGAGTGTGTGTGTTGGCTGGGGAGAGTGGCCTGGAGTGTGTGTGTGGGGTGGCCGGGAGTGGCCTGGAGTGTGTGTGTGTGCTGGCCGGGAGTGGCCTGGAGTGTGTGTGTGGGCTGGCCGGGAGTGGCCTGGAGTGTGTGTGTGGATTGGCCGGGAGTGGCCTGGAGTGTGTGTGTGGGCTGTCCGGGAGTGGCCTGGAGTGTGTGTGTGGATTGGCCGGGAGTGGCCTGGAGTGTGTGTGTGGGATGGCCGAGAGTGGCCTGGAGTGTGTGTGTGGGGTGGCCGGGAGTGGCCTGGAGTGTGTGTGTGTGCTGGCCGGGAGTGGCCTGGAGTGTGTGTGTGGGATGGCCGAGAGTGGCCTGGAGTGTGTGTGTGGGCACGCCGGGAGTGGCCTGGCCTGGAGTGTGTGTGTGGGCTGGCCGGGAGTGGCCTGGAGTGTGTGTGTGTGCTGGCCGGGAGTGGCCTGGAGTGTGTGTGTGGGATGGCCGAGAGTGGCCTGGAGTGTGTGTGTGGGCTGGCCGGGAGTGGCCTGGAGTGTGTGTGTGGGCTGGCCGGGAGTGGCCTGGACTGTGTGTGTGGGCTGGCCGGGAGTGGCCTGGAGTGTGTGTGTGGGCTGGCCGGGAGTGGCCTGGAGTGTGTGTGTGGGCTGGCCGGGAGTGGCCTGGAGTGTGTGTGTGGGCTGGCCGGGAGTGGCCTGGAGTGTGTGTGTGGGCAGGCCGGGAGTGGCCTGGAGTGTGTGTGTGGGCTGGCCGGGAGTGGCCTGGCGTGTGTGTGTGGGCTGGCCGGGAGTGGTCTGGCCTGGAGTGTGTGTGTGGGCTGGCCGAGAGTGGCCTGGAGTGTGTGTGTGGGCTGGCCGGGAGTGGCCTGGCCTAGAGTGCGTGTGTGGGCTGGCCGGGAGTGGCCTGGAGTGTGTGTGTGGGCTGGCCGGGAGTGGCCTGGAGTAGGTGTGTGGTCTGGCCGGGAGTGGCCTGGAGTGTGTGTGTGGGCTGGCCGGGAGTGGCCTGGAGTGTGTGTGTGGGCTGGCCGGGAGTGGCCTGGAGTGTGTGTGTGTGCTGGGCGGGAGTGGCCTGGAGTGTGTGTGTGGGCTGGCCGGGAGTGGCCTGGAGTGTGTGTGTGGGCTGGCCGGGAGTGGCCTGGAGTGTGTGTGTGGGCTGGCCGGGAGTGGACTGGAGTGTGTGTGTGGGCTGGCCGGGAGTGGCCTGGAGTGTTTGTGTGGGCTGGCCGGGAGTGGCCTGGCCTGGAGTGTGAGTGTGGGCTGGCCGGGAGTGGCCTGGAGTGTGTGTGTGGGCTGGCCGGGAGTGACCTGGAGTGTGTGTGTGGGCTGGCCGGGAGTGGCCTGGAGTGTGTGTGTGGTGGCCGGGAGTGGCCTGGAGTGTGTGTGTGGGCTGGCCGGGAGTGGCCTGGAGTGTGTGTGTGGGCTGGCCGTGAGTGGCCTGGAGTGTGTGTGTGTGCTGGCCGGGAGTGGCCTGGAGTGTGTGTGTGGGCTGGGGAGAGTGGCCTGGAGTGTATGTGTGTGCTGGCCGGGAGTGGCCTGGAGTGTGTGTGTGGACTGGCCGGGAGTGGCCTGGCCTGGAGTGTGTGTGTGGGCTGGCCGGGAGTGGCCTGGAGTGTGTGTGTGGGCTGGTCGGGAGTGGCCTGGAGTGTGTGTGTGGGCTGTCCGGGAGTGGCCTGGCCTGGAGTGTGTGTGTGGGCTGGCCGGGAGTGGCCTGGAGTGTGTGTGTGGGCTGGCCGGGAGTGGCCTGGAGTGTGTGTGTGGGCTGGCCGGGAGTGGCCTGGAGTGTTTGTGTGGGATGGCCGAGAGTGGCCTGGAGTGTGTGTGTGGGCTGGCCGGGAGTTGCCTGGAGTGTGTGTGTGGGCTGGCCGGGAGTGGCCTGGAGTGTGTGTGTGGGCTGGCCGGGAGTGGCCTGGAGTGTGTGTGTGGGCTGGCCGGGAGTGGCCTGGAGTGTGTGTGGGCCGGCCGGGAGTGGCCTGGAGTGTGTGTGTGGGCTGGCCGGGAGTGGCCTGGAGTGTGTGTGTCGGGTGGCCGGGAGTGGCCTGGAGTGTGTGTGTGGGCTGGCCGGGGGTGGCCCGGAGTGTGTGTGTGGGCTGGCCGGGAGTGGCCTGGAGTATGTGTGTGGTCTGGCCTGGAGTGTGTGTGTGGGCTGGCCGGGAGTGGCCTGGAGTGTGTGTGTGGGCTGGCCGGGAGTGGCCTGGAGTGTGTGTGTGGGCTGGCCGGGAGTGGCCTGGAGTGTGTGTGTGGGCTGGCCGGGAGTGGCCTGGAGTGTGTGTGTGGGCTGGCCGGGAGTGGCCTGGAGTGTGTGTGTGGGCTGGCCGGGAGTGGCCTGGAGTGTGTGTGTGGGCTGGCCGGGAGTGGTCTGGAGTGTGTGTGTGGGCTGGCCGGGAGTGGCCTGTAGTGTGTGTGTGGGCTGGCCGGGAGCGGCCTTGAGTTTGTGCGTGGGAGGCCGGGAGTGACCTGGTGTGTGTGTGTGGGCTGGGGAGAGTGGCCTGGAGTGTGTGTGTGTGCTGGCCGGGAGTGGCCTGGAGTGTGTGTGTGGGCTGGCCGGGAGTGGCCTGGAGTGTGTGTGTGGGCTGCCCGGGAGTGGACGGGAGTGCGTGTGTGGATTGGCCGGGAGTGGCCTGGAGTGTGTGTGTGGATTGGCCGGGAGTGGCCTGGAGTGTGTGTGTGGGCTGGCCGGGAGTGGCCTGGAGTGTGTGTGTGGATTGGCCGGGAGTGGCCTGGAGTGTGTGTGTGGGCTGGCCGGGAGTGGCCTGGAGTGTGTGTGTGGATTGGCCGGGAGTGGCCTGGAGTGTGTGTGTGGGATGGCCGAGAGTGGCCTGGAGTGTGTGTGTGGGGTGGCCGGGAGTGGCCTGGAGTGTGTGTGTGTGCTGGCCGGGAGTGGCCTGGAGTGTGTGTGTGGGATGGCCGAGAGTGGCCTGGAGTGTGTGTGTGGGCTGGCCGGGAGTGGCCTGGAGTGTGTGTGTGGGCAGGCCGGGAGTGGCCTGGAGTGTGTGCGTGGGCAGGCCGGGAGTGGCCTGGAGTGTGTGTGTGGGCTGGCCGGGAGTGGCCTGGAGTGTGTGTGTGGGCAGGCCGGGAGTGGCCTGGAGTGTGTGTGTGGGCAGGCCGGGAGTGGCCTGGAGTGTGTGTGTGGGCTGGCCGGGAGTGGCCTGGAGTGTGTGTGTGGGCTGGCCGGGAGTGGTCTGGCCTGGAGTGTGTGTGTGGGCTGGCCGAGAGTGGCCTGGAGTGTGTGTGTGGGCTGGCCGGGAGTGGCCTGGCCTGGAGTGTGTGTGTGGGCTGGCCGGGAGTGGCCTGGAGTGTGTGTGTGGACTGGCCGGGAGTGGCCTGGCCTGGAGTGTGTGTGTGGGCTGGCCGGGAGTGGCCTGGAGTGTGTGTGTGGGCTGGTCGGGAGTGGCCTGGAGTGTGTGTGTGGGCTGGCCGGGAGTGGCCTGGCCTGGAGTGTGTGTGTGGGCTGGCCGGGAGTGGCCTGGAGTGTGTGTGTGGGCTGGCCGGGAGTGGCCTGGAGTGTGTGTGTGGGCTGGCCGGGAGTGGCCTGGAGTGTTTGTGTGGGATGGCCGAGAGTGGCCTGGAGTGTGTGTGTGGGCTGGCCGGGAGTTGCCTAGAGTGTGTGTGTGGGCTGGCCGGGAGTGGCCTGGAGTGTGTGTGTGGGCTGGCCGGGAGTGGCCTGGAGTGTGTGTGTGGGCTGGCCGGGAGTGGCCTGGAGTGTGTGTGGGCCGGCCGGGAGTGGCCTGGAGTGTGTGTGGGCTGGCCGGGAGTGGCCTGGAGTGTGTGTGGGCTGGCCGGGAGTGGCCTGGAGTGTGTGTGGGCCGGCCGGGAGTGGCCTGGAGTGTGTGTGTGGGCTGGCCGGGAGTGGCCTGGAGTGTGTGTGTCGGGTGGCCGGGAGAGGCCTGGAGTGTGTGTGTGGGCTGGCCGGGGGTGGCCCGGAGTGTGTGTGTGGGCTGGCCGGGAGTGGCCTGGAGTATGTGTGTGGTCTGGCCTGGAGTGTGTGTGTGGGTTGGCCGGGAGTGGCCTGGAGTGTGTGTGTGGGCTGGCCGGGAGTGGCCTGGAGTGTGTGTGTGGGCTGGCCGGGAGTGGCCTGGAGTGTGTGTGTGGGCTGGCCGGGAGTGGCCTGGAGTGTGTGTGTGGGCTGGCCGGGAGTGGCCTGGAGTGTGTGTGTGGGCTGGCCGGGAGTGGCCTGGAGTGTGTGTGTGGGCTGGCCGGGAGTGGTCTGGAGTGTGTGTGTCGGCTGGCCGGGAGTGGCCTGGAGGGTGTGTGTGGGCTGGCCGGGAGCGGCCTTGAGTTTGTGCGTGGGAGGCCGGGAGTGACCTGGTGTGTGTGTGTGGGCTGGGGAGAGTGGCCTGGAGTGTGTGTGTGTGCTGGCCGGGAGTGGCCTGGAGTGTGTGTGTGGGCTGGCCGGGAGTGGCCTGGAGTGTGTGTGTGGGCTGCCCGGGAGTGGACGGGAGTGCGTGTGTGGATTGGCCGGGAGTGGCCTGGAGTGTGTGTGTGGGCTGGCCGGGAGTGGCCTGGAGTGTGTGTGTGTGGGCTGGCCGGGAGTGGCCTGGAGTGTGTGTGTGGATTGGCCGGGAGTGGCCTGGAGTGTGTGTGTGGATTGGCCGGGAGTGGACGGGAGTGTGTGTGTGGATTGGCCGGGAGTGGCCTGGAGTGTGTGTGTGGGCTGGCCGCGAGTGGCCTGGAGTGTGTGTGTGGATTGGCCGGGAGTGGCCTGGAGTGTGTGTGTGGGATGGCCGAGAGTGGCCTGGAGTGTGTGTGTGGGGTGGCCGGGAGTGGCCTGGAGTGTGTGTGTGTGTGCTGGCCGGGAGTGGCCTGGAGTGTGTGTGTGGGATGGCCGAGAGTGGCCTGGAGTGTGTGTGTGGGCTGGCCGGGAGTGGCCTGGAGTGTGTGTGTGGGCAGGCCGGGAGTGGCCTGGAGTGTGTGCGTGGGCAGGCCGGGAGTGGCCTGGAGTGTGTGTGTGGGCTGGCCGGGAGTGGCCTGGAGTGTGTGTGTGGGCAGGCCGGGAGTGGCCTGGAGTGTGTGTGTGGGCAGGCCGGGAGTGGCCTGGAGTGTGTGTGTGGGCTGGCCGGGAGTGGCCTGGAGTGTGTGTGTGGGCTGGCCGGGAGTGGTCTGGCCTGGAGTGTGTGTGTGGGCTGGCCGAGAGTGGCCTGGAGTGTGTGTGTGGGCTGGCCGGGAGTGGCCTGGCCTGGAGTGTGTGTGTGGGCTGGCCGGGAGTGGCCTGGAGTGTGTGTGTGGGCTGGCCGGGAGTGGCCTGGAGTATGTGTGTGGTCTGGCCGGGGGTGGCCTGGAGTGTGTGTGTGGGCTGGCCGGGAGTGGCCTGGAGTGTGTGTGTGGGCTGGCCGGGAGTGGCCTGGAGTGTGTGTGTGGGCTGGCCGGGAGTGGCCTGGAGTGTGTGTGTGGATTGGCCGGGAGTGGCCTGGAGTGTGTGTGTGGGATGGCCGACAGTGGCCTGGAGTGTGTGTGTGGGCTGGGGAGAGTGGCCTGGAGTGTGTGTGTGGGGTGGCCGGGAGTGGCCTGGAGTGTGTGTGTGTGCTGGCCGGGAGTGGCCTGGAGTGTGTGTGTGTGCCGGCCGGGAGTGGCCTGGAGTCTGTGTGTGGATTGGCCGGGAGTGGCCTGGAGTGTGTGTGTGGGCTGGCCGTGAGTGGCCTGGAGTGTGTGTGTGGGCTGGCCGGGAGTGGCCTGGAGTGTGTGTGTGGATTGGCCGGGAGTGGCCTGGAGTGTGTGTGTGGGATGGCCGAGAGTGGCCTGGAGTGTGTGTGTGGGCTGGCCGGGAGTGGCCTGGAGTGTGTGTGTGTGCTGGCCGGGAGTGGCCTGGAGTGTGTGTGTGGGCTGGCCGAGAGTGGCCAGGAGTGTGTGTGTGGTCTGGCCGGGAGTGGCCTGGAGTGTGTGTGTGGGCTGGCCGGGAGTGTCCTGGCCTGGAGTGTGTGTGTGGGCTGGCCGGGAGTGGCCTGGAGTGTATGTGTGGTCTGGCCGGGAGTGGCCTGGAGTGTGTGTGTGGGCTGGCCGGGAGTGGCCTGGAGTGTGTGTGTGGGCTGGCCGGGAGTGGCCTGGAGTGTGTGTGTGGGCTGGCCGGGAGTGGCCTGGAGTGTGTGTGTGGGCAGGCCGGGAGTGGCCTGGAGTGTGTGTGTGGGCTGGCCGGGAGTGGCCTGGAGTGTGTGTGTGGGCTGGCCGGGAGTGGTCTGGCCTGGAGTGTGTGTGTGGGCTGGCCGAGAGTGGCCTGGAGTGTGTGTGTGGGCTGGCCGGGAGTGGCCTGGCCTGGAGTGCGTGTGTGGGCTGGCCGGGAGTGGCCTGGAGTGTGTGTGTGGGCTGGCCGGGAGTGGCCTGGAGTAGGTGTGTGGTCTGGCCGGGAGTGGCCTGGAGTGTGTGTGTGGGCTGGCCGGGAGTGGCCTGGAGTGTGTGTGTGGGCTGGCCGGGAGTGGCCTGGAGTGTGTGTGTGTGCTGGCCGGGAGTGGCCTGGAGTGTGTGTGTGGGCTGGCCGGGAGTGGCCTGGAGTGTGTGTGTGGGCTGGCCGGGAGTGGCCTGGAGTGTGTGTGTGGGCTGGCCGGGAGTGGACTGGAGTGTGTGTGTGGGCTGGCCGGGAGTGGCCTGGAGTGTTTGTGTGGGCTGGCCGGGAGTGGCCTGGCCTGGAGTGTGAGTGTGGGCTGGCCGGGAGTGGCCTGGAGTGTGTGTGTGGGCTGGCCGGGAGTGACCTGGAGTGTGTGTGTGGGCTGGCCGGGAGTGGCCTGGAGTGTGTGTGTGGTGGCCGGGAGTGGCCTGGAGTGTGTGTGTGGGATGGCCGACAGTGGCCTGGAGTGTGTGTGTGGGCTGGGGAGAGTGGCCTGGAGTGTGTGTGTGGGGTGGCCGGGAGTGGCCTGGAGTGTGTGTGTGGGCTGGCCGGGAGTGGCCTGGAGTCTGTGTGTGGATTGGCCGGGAGTGGCCTGGAGTGTGTGTGTGGGCTGGCCGTGAGTGGCCTGGAGTGTGTGTGGGGGCTGGCCGGGAGTGGCCTGGAGTGTGTGTGTGGATTGGCCGGGAGTGGCCTGGAGTGTGTGTGTGGGATGGCCGAGAGTGGACTGGAGTGTGTGTGTGGGCTGGCCGGGAGTGGCCTGGCCTGGAGTGTGTGTGTGTGCTGGCCGGGAGTGGCCTGGAGTGTGTGTGTGGGCTGGCCGAGAGTGGCCAGGAGTGTGTGTGTGGTCTGGCCGGGAGTGGCCTGGAGTGTGTGTGTGGGCTGGCCGGGAGTGGCCTGGCCTGGAGTGTGTGTGTGGGCTGGCCGGGAGTGGCCTGGAGTGTGTGTGTGGTCTGGCCGGGAGTGGCCTGGAGTGTGTGTGTGGGCTGGCCGGGAGTGGCCTGGAGTGTGTGCGTGGGCTGGCCGGGAGTGGCCTGGAGTGTGTGTGTGGGCTGGCCGGGAGTGGCCTGGAGTGTGTGTGTGGGCAGGCCGGGAGTGGCCTGGAGTGTGTGTGTGGGCTGGCCGGGAGTGGCCTGGAGTGTGTGTGTGGGCTGGCCGGGAGTGGTCTGGCCTGGAGTGTGTGTGTGGGCTGGCCGAGAGTGGCCTGGAGTGTGTGTGTGGGCTGGCCAGGAGTGGCCTGGCCTGGAGTGCGTGTGTGGGCTGGCCGGGAGTGGCCTGGAGTGTGTGTGTGGGCTGGCCGGGAGTGGCCTGGAGTAGGTGTGTGGTCTGGCCGGGAGTGGCCTGGAGTGTGTGTGTGGGCTGGCCGGGAGTGGCCTGGAGTGTGTGTGTGGGCTGGCCGGGAGTGGCCTGGAGTGTGTGTGTGTGCTGACCGGGAGTGGCCTGGAGTGTGTGTGTGGGCTGGCCGGGAGTGGCCTGGAGTGTGTGTGTGGGCTGGCCGGGATTGGCCTGGAGTGTGTGTGTGGGCTGGCCGGGAGTGGACTGGAGTGTGTGTGTGGGCTGGCCGGGAGTGGCCTGGAGTGTTTGTGTGGGCTGGCCGGGAGTGGCCTGGCCTGGAGTGTGAGTGTGGGCTGGCCGGGAGTGGCCTGGACTGTGTGTGTGGTCTGGCCGGGAGTGACCTGGAGTGTGTGTGTGTGCTGGCCGGGAGTGGCCTGGAGTGTGTGTGTGGTGGCCGGGAGTGGCCTGGAGTGTGTGTGTGGGCTGGCCGGGAGTGGCCTGGAGTGTGTGTGTGGGCTGGCCGTGAGTGGCCTGGAGTGTGTGTGTGTGCTGGCCGGGAGTGGCCTGGAGTGTGTGTGTGGGCTGGGGAGAGTGGCCTGGAGTGTTTGTGTGGGCTGGCCGGGAGTGGCCTGGAGTGTGTGTGTGGACTGGCCGGGAGTGGCCTGGCCTGGAGTGTGTGTGTGGGCTGGCCGGGAGTGGCCTGGAGTGTGTGTGTGGTCTGGCCGGGAGTGGCCAGGAGTGTGTGTGGGCTGGCCGGGAGTGGCCTGGAGTGTGTGTGTGGGCTGGCCGGGAGTGGCCTGTAGTGTGTGTGTGGACTGGCCGGGAGTGGCCTTGAGTGTGTGTGTGGACTGGCCGGGAGTGGCCTGGAGTGTGTGTGTGGGCTGGCCGGGAGTGGCCTGGAGTGTGTGTGTGGGCTGGCCGGGAGTGGCCTGGAGTGTGTGTGTGGGCTGGCCGGGAGTGGACTGGCCGCGAGTGTGTGTGTGGGCTGGCCGGGAGTGGCCTGGAGTGTGTGTGTGGGCTGGCCGGGAGTGGCCTGGAGCGTGTGTGTGGGCTTGCCGGGAGTGGCCTGGAGTGTGTGTGTGGACTGGCCCGGAGTGGCCTGGAGTGTGTGTGTGTGCTGGCCGGGAGTGGTCTGGAGTGTGTGTGTGGGCTGGCCGGGAGTGGCCTGGACCGTGTGTGTGGGCTGGCCGGGTGGCCTGGAGTGTGTGTGTGGGCTGGCCGGGAGTGGCCTGGAGTGTGTGTGTGGGCTGGCCGGGAGTGGTCTGGAGTGTGTGTGTGGGCTGGCCGGGAGTGGCCTGGACCGTGTGTGTGGGCTGGCCGGGTGGCCTGGAGTGTGTGTGTGGGCTGGCCGGGAGTGGCCTGGAGTGTGTGTGTGGGATGGCCGGGAGTGGCCTGGAGTGTGTGTGTGGGCTGGCCGGGAGTAGCCTGGAGTGTGAGTGTGGGCTGGCCGGGAGTGGCCTGGAGTGTGTGTGTGGGCTGGCCGGGAGTGGCCTGGAGTGTGTGTGTGGGATGGCCGGGAGTGGCCTGGCCTGGAGTGTGTGTGTGGGCTGGCCGGGAGTGGCCTGGAGTGTGTGTGTGGGCTGGCCGGGAGTGGCCTGGAGTGTGTGTGTGGGCTGGCCGGGAGTGGCCTGGAGTGTGTGTGTGGGATGGCCGGGAGTGGCCTGGCCTGGAGTGTGTGTGTGGGCTGGCCGGGAGTGGCCTGGAGTGTGTGTGTGGGCTGGCCGGGAGTGGCCTGGAGTGTGTGTGTGGGCTGGCCGGGAGTGGCCTGGAGTGTGTGTGTGGGCTGGCCGGGAGTGGCCTGGAGTGTGTGTGTGGGCTGACCGGGAGTGGCCTGGAGTGTGTGTGTGGGCTGGCCGGGAGTGGCCTGGAGTGTGTGTGTGGGCTGGCCGGGAGTGGCCTGGAGTGTGTGTGTGGGCTGGCCGTGAGTGGCCTGGAGTGTGTGTGTGGGCTGGCCGGGAGTGGACTGGCCGCGAGTGTGTGTGTGGGATGGCCGGGAGTGGCCTGGACTGTGTGTGTGGGCTGGCCGGGAGTGGCCTGGAGAGTGTGTGTGGGCTGGCCGGGAGTGGCCTGGAGTGTGTGTGTGGGCTGGCCGGGAGTGTCCTGGAGAGTGTGTGTGGGCTGGCCGGGAGTGGCCTGGAGTGTGTGTGTGGGCTGGCCATGAGTGGCCTGGCCTGGAGTGTGTGTGTGGACTGGCCGGGAGTGGCCTGGAGTGTGAGTGTGGGCTGGCTGGGAGTGGCCTGGCCTGGAGTGTGTGTGTGGGCTGGCCGGGAGTGGCCTGGAGTGTGTGTGTGGGCAGGCCGGGAGTGGCCTGGAGTATGTGTGTGGGCTGGCCGGGAGTGGCCTGGAGTGTGTGTGTGGGCTAGCCGGGAGTGGCCTGGAGTGTGTGTGTGGGCTGGCCGGGAGTGGCCTGGCCTGGAGTGTGTGTGTGGGCTGGCCGGGAGTGGCCTGGCCTGGAGTGTGTGTGTGGGCTGGCCGGGAGTGGCCTGGAGTGTGTGTGTGGGCTGGCCGGGAGTGGCCTGGAGTGTGTGTGTGGGCTGGCCCGGAGTGGCCTGGAGTGTGTGTGTGGGCTGGCCGGGAGTGGTCTGGAGTGTGTGTGTGTGGGCTGGCCGGGAGTGGCCTGGTCTGGAGTGTGTGTGTGGGCTGGCCGGGAGTGGCCTGGAGTGTGTGTGTGGGCTACCCGGGAGTGGCCTGGAGTGTGTGTGTGGGCTGGCCGGGAGTGGTCTGGAGTGTGTGTGTGGGCTGGCCGGGAGTGGCCTGGTCTGGAGTGTGTGTGTGGGCTGGGCGGGAGTGGCCTGGAGTGTGTGTGTGGGCTGGCCGGGAGTGGCCTGGAGTGTGTGTGTGGGCTGGCCGGGAGTTGCCTGGAGTGTGAGTGTGGGCTGGCCGGGAGTGGCCTGGCCTGGAGTGTGTGTGTGGGCAGGCCGGGAGTGGCCTGGAGTGTGTGTGTGGGCTGGCCGTGAATGGCCTGGAGAGTGTGTGTGGGCTGGCCGGGAGTGGCCTGGAGTGTGTGTGTGGGCTGGCCGGGAGTGGCCTGGCCTGGAGTGTGTGTGTGGGCTGTCCGGGAGTGGCCTGGAGTGTGTGTGTGGGTTGGCCGGGAGTGGCCTGGAGTGTGTGTGTGGTCTGGCCGGGAGTGGCCTGGAGTGTGTGTGTGGGCTGGCCGGGAGTTGCCTGGAGCGTGTGTGTGGGCTGGCCGGGAGTGGCCTGGAGTGTGTGTGTGGACTGGCCCGGAGTGGCCTGGAGTGTGTGTGTGTGCTGGCCGGGAGTGGTCTGGAGTGTGTGTGTGGGCTGGCCGGGAGTGGCCTGGAGCGTGTGTGTGGGCTGGCCGGGAGTGGCCTGGAGTGTGTGTGTGGACTGGCCCGGAGTGGCCTGGAGTGTGTGTGTGGGCTGGCCGGGAGTAGCCTGGAGTGTGAGTGTGGGCTGGCCGGGAGTGGCCTGGCCTGGAGTGTGTGTGTGGGCAGGCCGGGAGTGGCCTGGAGTGTGTGTGTGGGCTGGCCGGGAGTGGCCTGGAGTGTGTGTGTGGGGTGGCAGGGAGTGGCCTGGAGTGTGTGTGTGGGGTGGCCTGGAGTGTGTGTGTGGGCTGGCGGGAGTGGCCTGGAGTGTGTGTGTGGGCTGGCCGGGAGTGGCCTGGAGTGTGTGTGTGGGCTGGCCGGGAGTGGCCTGGAGTGTGAGTGTGTGTGTGGACTGGCCGGGAGTGGCCTGGAGTGTGAGTGTGGGCTGGCTGGGAGTGGCCTGGCCTGGAGTGTGTGTGTGGGCTGGCCGGGAGTGGCCTGGAGTGTGTGTGTGGGCAGGCCGGGAGTGGCCTGGAGTATGTGTGTGGGCTGGCCGGGAGTGGCCTGGAGTGTGTGTGTGGGCTGGCCGGGAGTGGCCTGGAGTGTGTGTGTGGACTGGCCGGGAGTGGCCTGGCCTGGAGTGTTTGTGTGGGCTGGCCGGGAGAGGCCTGGAGTGTGTGTGTGGGATGGCCGGGAATGGCCTGGAGTGTGTGTGTGGGCTGGCCGGGAGTAGCCTGGAGTGTGAGTGTGGGCTGGCCGGGAGTGGCCTGGAGTGTGTGTGTGGGCTGGCCGGGAGTGGCCTGGAGTGTGTGTGTGGGATGGCCGGGAGTGGCCTGGCCTGGAGTGTGTGTGTGGGCTGGCCGGGAGTGGCCTGGAGTGTGTGTGTGGGCTGGCCGGGAGTGGCCTGGAGTGTGTGTGTGGGCTGGCCGGGAGTGGCCTGGAGTGTGTGTGTGGGATGGCCGGGAGTGGCCTGGCCTGGAGTGTGTGTGTGGGCTGGCCGGGAGTGGCCTGGAGTGTGTGTGTGGGCTGGCCGGGAGTGGCCTGGAGTGTGTGTGTGGGCTGGCCGGGAGTGGCCTGGAGTGTGTGTGTGGGCTGGCCGGGAGTGGCCTGGAGTGTGTGTGTGGGCTGGCCGGGAGTGGCCTGGAGTGTGTGTGTGGGCTGGCCGGGAGTGGCCTGGAGTGTGTGTGTGGGCTGGCCGGGAGTGGCCTGGAGTGTGTGTGTGGGCTGGCCGTGAGTGGCCTGGAGTGTGTGTGTGGGCTGGCCGGGAGTGGACTGGCCGCGAGTGTGTGTGTGGGCTGGCCGGGAGTGGCCTGGACTGTGTGTGTGGGCTGGCCGGGAGTGGCCTGGAGAGTGTGTGTGGGCTGGCCGGGAGTGGCCTGGAGTGTGTGTGTGGGCTGGCCGGGAGTGTCCTGGAGTGTGTGTGTGGGCTGGCCGGGAGTGGCCTGGAGTGTGTGTGTGGGCTGGCCGGGAGTGGCCTGGCCTGGAGTGTGTGTGTGGACTGGCCGGGAGTGGCCTGGAGTGTGAGTGTGGGCTGGCTGGGAGTGGCCTGGCCTGGAGTGTGTGTGTGGGCTGGCCGGGAGTGGCCTGGAGTGTGTGTGTGGGCAGGCCGGGAGTGGCCTGGAGTATGTGTGTGGGCTGGCCGGGAGTGGCCTGGAGTGTGTGTGTGGGCTGGCCGGGAGTGGCCTGGAGTGTGTGTGTGGGCTGGCCGGGAGTGGCCTGGCCTGGAGTGTGTGTGTGGGCTGGCCGGGAGTGGCCTGGCCTGGAGTGTGTGTGTGGGCTGGCCGGGAGTGGCCTGGAGTGTGTGTGTGGGCTGGCCGGGAGTGGCCTGGAGTGTGTGTGTGGGCTGGCCCGGAGTGGCCTGGAGTGTGTGTGTGGGCTGGCCGGGAGTGGTCTGGAGTGTGTGTGTGTGGGCTGGCCGGGAGTGGCCTGGTCTGGAGTGTGTGTGTGGGCTGGCCGGGAGTGGCCTGGAGTGTGTGTGTGGGCTACCCGGGAGTGGCCTGGAGTGTGTGTGTGGGCTGGCCGGGAGTGGTCTGGAGTGTGTGTGTGGGCTGGCCGGGAGTGGCCAGGTCTGGAGTGTGTGTGTGGGCTGGGCGGGAGTGGCCTGGAGTGTGTGTGTGGGCTGGCCGGGAGTGGCCTGGAGTGTGTGTGTGGGCTGGCCGGGAGTTGCCTGGAGTGTGAGTGTGGGCTGGCCGGGAGTGGCCTGGCCTGGAGTGTGTGTGTGGGCAGGCCGGGAGTGGCCTGGAGTGTGTGTGTGGGCTGGCCGGGAATGGCCTGGAGAGTGTGTGTGGGCTGGCCGGGAGTGGCCTGGAGTGTGTGTGTGGGCTGGCCGGGAGTGGCCTGGCCTGGAGTGTGTGTGTGGGCTGTCCGGGAGTGGCCTGGAGTGTGTGTGTGGGCTGGCCGGGAGTGGCCTGGAGTGTGTGTGTGGTCTGGCCGGGAGTGGCCTGGAGTGTGTGTGTGGGCTGGCCGGGAGTGGCCTGGAGCGTGTGTGTGGGCTGGCCGGGAGTGGCCTGGAGTGTGTGTGTGGGCAGGCCGGGAGTGGCCTGGAGTGTGTGCGTGGGCAGGCCGGGAGTGGCCTGGAGTGTGTGTGTGGGCTGGCCGGGAGTGGCCTGGAGTGTGTGTGTGGGCAGGCCGGGAGTGGCCTGGAGTGTGTGTGTGGGCAGGCCGGGAGTGGCCTGGAGTGTGTGTGTGGGCTGGCCGGGAGTGGCCTGGAGTGTGTGTGTGGGCTGGCCGGGAGTGGTCTGGCCTGGAGTGTGTGTGTGGGCTGGCCGAGAGTGGCCTGGAGTGTGTGTGTGGGCTGGCCGGGAGTGGCCTGGCCTGGAGTGTGTGTGTGGGCTGGCCGGGAGTGGCCTGGAGTGTGTGTGTGGACTGGCCGGGAGTGGCCTGGCCTGGAGTGTGTGTGTGGGCTGGCCGGGAGTGGCCTGGAGTGTGTGTGTGGGCTGGTCGGGAGTGGCCTGGAGTGTGTGTGTGGGCTGGCCGGGAGTGGCCTGGCCTGGAGTGTGTGTGTGGGCTGGCCGGGAGTGGCCTGGAGTGTGTGTGTGGGCTGGCCGGGAGTGGCCTGGAGTGTGTGTGTGGGCTGGCCGGGAGTGGCCTGGAGTGTTTGTGTGGGATGGCCGAGAGTGGCCTGGAGTGTGTGTGTGGGCTGGCCGGGAGTTGCCTAGAGTGTGTGTGTGGGCTGGCCGGGAGTGGCCTGGAGTGTGTGTGTGGGCTGGCCGGGAGTGGCCTGGAGTGTGTGTGTGGGCTGGCCGGGAGTGGCCTGGAGTGTGTGTGGGCCGGCCGGGAGTGGCCTGGAGTGTGTGTGGGCTGGCCGGGAGTGGCCTGGAGTGTGTGTGGGCTGGCCGGGAGTGGCCTGGAGTGTGTGTGGGCCGGCCGGGAGTGGCCTGGAGTGTGTGTGTGGGCTGGCCGGGAGTGGCCTGGAGTGTGTGTGTCGGGTGGCCGGGAGTGGCCTGGAGTGTGTGTGTGGGCTGGCCGGGGGTGGCCCGGAGTGTGTGTGTGGGCTGGCCGGGAGTGGCCTGGAGTATGTGTGTGGTCTGGCCTGGAGTGTGTGTGTGGGTTGGCCGGGAGTGGCCTGGAGTGTGTGTGTGGGCTGGCCGGGAGTGGCCTGGAGTGTGTGTGTGGGCTGGCCGGGAGTGGCCTGGAGTGTGTGTGTGGGCTGGCCGGGAGTGGCCTGGAGTGTGTGTGTGGGCTGGCCGGGAGTGGCCTGGAGTGTGTGTGTGGGCTGGCCGGGAGTGGCCTGGAGTGTGTGTGTGGGCTGGCCGGGAGTGGTCTGGAGTGTGTGTGTCGGCTGGCCGGGAGTGGCCTGGAGTGTGTGTGTGGGCTGGCCGGGAGCGGCCTTGAGTTTGTGCGTGGGAGGCCGGGAGTGACCTGGTGTGTGTGTGTGGGCTGGGGAGAGTGGCCTGGAGTGTGTGTGTGTGCTGGCCGGGAGTGGCCTGGAGTGTGTGTGTGGGCTGGCCGGGAGTGGCCTGGAGTGTGTGTGTGGGCTGCCCGGGAGTGGACGGGAGTGCGTGTGTGGATTGGCCGGGAGTGGCCTGGAGTGTGTGTGTGGGCTGGCCGGGAGTGGCCTGGAGTGTGTGTGTGTGGGCTGGCCGGGAGTGGCCTGGAGTGTGTGTGTGGATTGGCCGGGAGTGGCCTGGAGTGTGTGTGTGGATTGGCCGGGAGTGGACGGGAGTGTGTGTGTGGATTGGCCGGGAGTGGCCTGGAGTGTGTGTGTGGGCTGGCCGCGAGTGGCCTGGAGTGTGTGTGTGGATTGGCCGGGAGTGGCCTGGAGTGTGTGTGTGGGATGGCCGAGAGTGGCCTGGAGTGTGTGTGTGGGGTGGCCGGGAGTGGCCTGGAGTGTGTGTGTGTGTGCTGGCCGGGAGTGGCCTGGAGTGTGTGTGTGGGATGGCCGAGAGTGGCCTGGAGTGTGTGTGTGGGCTGGCCGGGAGTGGCCTGGAGTGTGTGTGTGGGCAGGCCGGGAGTGGCCTGGAGTGTGTGCGTGGGCAGGCCGGGAGTGGCCTGGAGTGTGTGTGTGGGCTGGCCGGGAGTGGCCTGGAGTGTGTGTGTGGGCAGGCCGGGAGTGGCCTGGAGTGTGTGTGTGGGCAGGCCGGGAGTGGCCTGGAGTGTGTGTGTGGGCTGGCCGGGAGTGGCCTGGAGTGTGTGTGTGGGCTGGCCGGGAGTGGTCTGGCCTGGAGTGTGTGTGTGGGCTGGCCGAGAGTGGCCTGGAGTGTGTGTGTGGGCTGGCCGGGAGTGGCCTGGCCTGGAGTGTGTGTGTGGGCTGGCCGGGAGTGGCCTGGAGTGTGTGTGTGGGCTGGCCGGGAGTGGCCTGGAGTATGTGTGTGGTCTGGCCGGGGGTGGCCTGGAGTGTGTGTGTGGGCTGGCCGGGAGTGGCCTGGAGTGTGTGTGTGGGCTGGCCGGGAGTGGCCTGGAGTGTGTGTGTGGGCTGGCCGGGAGTGGCCTGGAGTGTGTGTGTGGATTGGCCGGGAGTGGCCTGGAGTGTGTGTGTGGGATGGCCGACAGTGGCCTGGAGTGTGTGTGTGGGCTGGGGAGAGTGGCCTGGAGTGTGTGTGTGGGGTGGCCGGGAGTGGCCTGGAGTGTGTGTGTGTGCTGGCCGGGAGTGGCCTGGAGTGTGTGTGTGTGCTGGCCGGGAGTGGCCTGGAGTCTGTGTGTGGATTGGCCGGGAGTGGCCTGGAGTGTGTGTGTGGGCTGGCCGTGAGTGGCCTGGAGTGTGTGTGTGGGCTGGCCGGGAGTGGCCTGGAGTGTGTGTGTGGATTGGCCGGGAGTGGCCTGGAGTGTGTGTGTGGGATGGCCGAGAGTGGCCTGGAGTGTGTGTGTGGGCTGGCCGGGAGTGGCCTGGAGTGTGTGTGTGTGCTGGCCGGGAGTGGCCTGGAGTGTGTGTGTGGGCTGGCCGAGAGTGGCCAGGAGTGTGTGTGTGGTCTGGCCGGGAGTGGCCTGGAGTGTGTGTGTGGGCTGGCCGGGAGTGTCCTGGCCTGGAGTGTGTGTGTGGGCTGGCCGGGAGTGGCCTGGAGTGTGTGTGTGGTCTGGCCGGGAGTGGCCTGGAGTGTGTGTGTGGGCTGGCCGGGAGTGGCCTGGAGTGTGTGTGTGGGCTGGCCGGGAGTGGCCTGGAGTGTGTGTGTGGGCTGGCCGGGAGTGGCCTGGAGTGTGTGTGTGGGCAGGCCGGGAGTGGCCTGGAGTGTGTGTGTGGGCTGGCCGGGAGTGGCCTGGAGTGTGTGTGTGGGCTGGCCGGGAGTGGTCTGGCCTGGAGTGTGTGTGTGGGCTGGCCGAGAGTGGCCTGGAGTGTGTGTTTGGACTGGCCGGGAGTGGCCTGGCCTGGAGTGCGTGTGTGGGCTGGCCGGGAGTGGCCTGGAGTGTGTGTGTGGGCTGGCCGGGAGTGGCCTGGAGTAGGTGTGTTGTCTGGCCGGGAGTGGCCTGGAGTGTGTGTGTGGGCTGGCCGGGAGTGGCCTGGAGTGTGTGTGTGGGCTGGCCGGGAGTGGCCTGGAGTGTGTGTGTGTGCTGGCCGGGAGTGGCCTGGAGTGTGTGTGTGGGCTGGCCGGGAGTGGCCTGGAGTGTGTGTGTGGGCTGGCCGGGAGTGGCCTGGAGTGTGTGTGTGGGCTGGCCGGGAGTGGACTGGAGTGTGTGTGTGGGCTGGCCGGGAGTGGCCTGGAGTGTTTGTGTGGGCTGGCCGGGAGTGGCCTGGCCTGGAGTGTGAGTGTGGGCTGGCCGGGAATGGCCTGGAGTGTGTGTGTGGGCTGGCCGGGAGTGACCTGGAGTGTGTGTGTGGGCTGGCCGGGAGTGGCCTGGAGTGTGTGTGTGGTGGCCGGGAGTGGCCTGGAGTGTGTGTGTGGGATGGCCGACAGTGGCCTGGAGTGTGTGTGTGGGCTGGGGAGAGTGGCCTGGAGTGTGTGTGTGGGGTGGCCGGGAGTGGCCTGGAGTGTGTGTGTGGGCTGGCCGGGAGTGGCCTGGAGTCTGTGTGTGGATTGGCCGGGAGTGGCCTGGAGTGTGTGTGTGGGCTGGCCGTGAGTGGCCTGGAGTGTGTGTGTGGGCTGGCCGGGAGTGGCCTGGAGTGTGTGTGTGGATTGGCCGGGAGTGGCCTGGAGTGTGTGTGTGGGATGGCCGAGAGTGGACTGGAGTGTGTGTGTGGGCTGGCCGGGAGTGGCCTGGCCTGGAGTGTGTGTGTGTGCTGGCCGGGAGTGGCCTGGAGTGTGTGTGTGGGCTGGCCGAGAGTGGCCAGGAGTGTGTGTGTGGTCTGGCCGGGAGTGGCCTGGAGTGTGTGTGTGGGCTGGCCGGGAGTGGCCTGGCCTGGAGTGTGTGTGTGGGCTGGCCTGGAGTGGCCTGGAGTGTGTGTGTGGTCTGGCCGGGAGTGGCCTGGAGTGTGTGTGTGGGCTGGCCGGGAGTGGCCTGGAGTGTGTGTGTGGGCTGGCCGGGAGTGGCCTGGAGTGTGTGTGTGGGCTGGCCGGGAGCGGCCTGGAGTGTGTGTGTGGGCAGGCCGGGAGTGGCCTGGAGTGTGTGTGTGGGCTGGCCGGGAGTGGCCTGGAGTGTGTGTGTGGGCTGGCCGGGAGTGGTCTGGCCTGGAGTGTGTGTGTGGGCTGGCCGAGAGTGGCCTGGAGTGTGTGTGTGGGCTGGCCAGGAGTGGCCTGGCCTGGATTGCGTGTGTGGGCTGGCCGGGAGTGGCCTGGAGTGTGTGTGTGGGCTGGCCGGGAGTGGCCTGGAGTAGGTGTGTGGTCTGGCCGGGAGTGGCCTGGAGTGTGTGTGTGGGCTGGCCGGGAGTGGCCTGGAGTGTGTGTGTGGGCTGGCCGGGAGTGGCCTGGAGTGTGTGTGTGTGCTGACCGGGAGTGGCCTGGAGTGTGTGTGTGGGCTGGCCGGGAGTGGCCTGGAGTGTGTGTGTGGGCTGGCCGGGATTGGCCTGGAGTGTGTGTGTGGGCTGGCCGGGAGTGGACTGGAGTGTGTGTGTGGGCTGGCCGGGAGTGGCCTGGAGTGTTTGTGTGGGCTGGCCGGGAGTGGCCTGGCCTGGAGTGTGAGTGTGGGCTGGCCGGGAGTGGCCTGGAGTGTGTGTGTGGTCTGGCCGGGAGTGACCTGGAGTGTGTGTGTGTGCTGGCCGGGAGTGGCCTGGAGTGTGTGTGTGGTGGCCGGGAGTGGCCTGGAGTGTGTGTGTGGGCTGGCCGGGAGTGGCCTGGAGTGTGTGTGTGGGCTGGCCGTGAGTGGCCTGGAGTGTGTGTGTGTGCTGGCCGGGAGTGGCCTGGAGTGTGTGTGTGGGCTGGGGAGAGTGGCCTGGAGTGTTTGTGTGGGCTGGCCGGGAGTGGCCTGGAGTGTGTGTGTGGACTGGCCGGGAGTGGCCTGGCCTGGAGTGTGTGTGTGGGCTGGCCGGGAGTGGCCTGGAGTGTGTGTGTGGTCTGGCCGGGAGTGGCCAGGAGTGTGTGTGAGCTGGCCGGGAGTGGCCTGGAGTGTGTGTGTGGGCTGGCCGGGAGTGGCCTGTAGTGTGTGTGTGGACTGGCCGGGAGTGGCCTGGAGTGTGTGTGTGGACTGGCCGGGAGTGGCCTGGAGTGTGTGTGTGGGCTGGCCGGGAGTGGCCTGGAGTGTGTGTGTGGGCTGGCCGGGAGTGGCCTGGAGTGTGTGTGTGGGCTGGCCGGGAGTGGACTGGCCGCGAGTGTGTGTGTGGGCTGGCCGGGAGTGGCCTGGAGTGTGTGTGTGGGCTGGCCGGGAGTGGCCTGGAGCGTGTGTGTGGGCTTGCCGGGAGTGGCCTGGAGTGTGTGTGTGGACTGGCCCGGAGTGGCCTGGAGTGTGTGTGTGTGCTGGCCGGGAGTGGTCTGGAGTGTGTGTGTGGGCTGGCCGGGAGTGGCCTGGACCGTGTGTGTGGGCTGGCCGGGTGGCCTGGAGTGTGTGTGTGGGCTGGCCGGGAGTGGCCTGGAGTGTGTGTGTGGGCTGGCCGGGAGTGGTCTGGAGTGTGTGTGTGGGCTGGCCGGGAGTGGCCTGGACCGTGTGTGTGGGCTGGCCGGGTGGCCTGGAGTGTGTGTGTGGGCTGGCCGGGAGTGGCCTGGAGTGTGTGTGTGGGCTGGCCGAGAGTGGCCAGGAGTGTGTGTGTGGTCTGGCCGGGAGTGGCCTGGAGTGTGTGTGTGGGCTGGCCGGGAGTGTCCTGGCCTGGAGTGTGTGTGTGGGCTGGCCGGGAGTGGCCTGGAGTGTGTGTGTGGTCTGGCCGGGAGTGGCCTGGAGTGTGTGTGTGGGCTGGCCGGGAGTGGCCTGGAGTGTGTGTGTGGGCTGGCCGGGAGTGGCCTGGAGTGTGTGTGTGGGCTGGCCGGGAGTGGCCTGGAGTGTGTGTGTGGGCAGGCCGGGAGTGGCCTGGAGTGTGTGTGTGGGCTGGCCGGGAGTGGCCTGGAGTGTGTGTGTGGGCTGGCCGGGAGTGGTCTGGCCTGGAGTGTGTGTGTGGGCTGGCCGAGAGTGGCCTGGAGTGTGTGTTTGGACTGGCCGGGAGTGGCCTGGCCTGGAGTGCGTGTGTGGGCTGGCCGGGAGTGGCCTGGAGTGTGTGTGTGGGCTGGCCGGGAGTGGCCTGGAGTAGGTGTGTGGTCTGGCCGGGAGTGGCCTGGAGTGTGTGTGTGGGCTGGCCGGGAGTGGCCTGGAGTGTGTGTGTGGGCTGGCCGGGAGTGGCCTGGAGTGTGTGTGTGTGCTGGCCGGGAGTGGCCTGGAGTGTGTGTGTGGGCTGGCCGGGAGTGGCCTGGAGTGTGTGTGTGGGCTGGCCGGGAGTGGCCTGGAGTGTGTGTGTGGGCTGGCCGGGAGTGGACTGGAGTGTGTGTGTGGGCTGGCCGGGAGTGGCCTGGAGTGTTTGTGTGGGCTGGCCGGGAGTGGCCTGGCCTGGAGTGTGAGTGTGGGCTGGCCGGGAATGGCCTGGAGTGTGTGTGTGGGCTGGCCGGGAGTGACCTGGAGTGTGTGTGTGGGCTGGCCGGGAGTGGCCTGGAGTGTGTGTGTGGTGGCCGGGAGTGGCCTGGAGTGTGTGTGTGGGATGGCCGACAGTGGCCTGGAGTGTGTGTGTGGGCTGGGGAGAGTGGCCTGGAGTGTGTGTGTGGGGTGGCCGGGAGTGGCCTGGAGTGTGTGTGTGGGCTGGCCGGGAGTGGCCTGGAGTCTGTGTGTGGATTGGCCGGGAGTGGCCTGGAGTGTGTGTGTGGGCTGGCCGTGAGTGGCCTGGAGTGTGTGTGTGGGCTGGCCGGGAGTGGCCTGGAGTGTGTGTGTGGATTGGCCGGGAGTGGCCTGGAGTGTGTGTGTGGGATGGCCGAGAGTGGACTGGAGTGTGTGTGTGGGCTGGCCGGGAGTGGCCTGGCCTGGAGTGTGTGTGTGTGCTGGCCGGGAGTGGCCTGGAGTGTGTGTGTGGGCTGGCCGAGAGTGGCCAGGAGTGTGTGTGTGGTCTGGCCGGGAGTGGCCTGGAGTGTGTGTGTGGGCTGGCCGGGAGTGGCCTGGCCTGGAGTGTGTGTGTGGGCTGGCCTGGAGTGGCCTGGAGTGTGTGTGTGGTCTGGCCGGGAGTGGCCTGGAGTGTGTGTGTGGGCTGGCCGGGAGTGGCCTGGAGTGTGTGTGTGGGCTGGCCGGGAGTGGCCTGGAGTGTGTGTGTGGGCTGGCCGGGAGCGGCCTGGAGTGTGTGTGTGGGCAGGCCGGGAGTGGCCTGGAGTGTGTGTGTGGGCTGGCCGGGAGTGGCCTGGAGTGTGTGTGTGGGCTGGCCGGGAGTGGTCTGGCCTGGAGTGTGTGTGTGGGCTGGCCGAGAGTGGCCTGGAGTGTGTGTGTGGGCTGGCCAGGAGTGGCCTGGCCTGGATTGCGTGTGTGGGCTGGCCGGGAGTGGCCTGGAGTGTGTGTGTGGGCTGGCCGGGAGTGGCCTGGAGTAGGTGTGTGGTCTGGCCGGGAGTGGCCTGGAGTGTGTGTGTGGGCTGGCCGGGAGTGGCCTGGAGTGTGTGTGTGGGCTGGCCGGGAGTGGCCTGGAGTGTGTGTGTGTGCTGACCGGGAGTGGCCTGGAGTGTGTGTGTGGGCTGGCCGGGAGTGGCCTGGAGTGTGTGTGTGGGCTGGCCGGGATTGGCCTGGAGTGTGTGTGTGGGCTGGCCGGGAGTGGACTGGAGTGTGTGTGTGGGCTGGCCGGGAGTGGCCTGGAGTGTTTGTGTGGGCTGGCCGGGAGTGGCCTGGCCTGGAGTGTGAGTGTGGGCTGGCCGGGAGTGGCCTGGAGTGTGTGTGTGGTCTGGCCGGGAGTGACCTGGAGTGTGTGTGTGTGCTGGCCGGGAGTGGCCTGGAGTGTGTGTGTGGTGGCCGGGAGTGGCCTGGAGTGTGTGTGTGGGCTGGCCGGGAGTGGCCTGGAGTGTGTGTGTGGGCTGGCCGTGAGTGGCCTGGAGTGTGTGTGTGTGCTGGCCGGGAGTGGCCTGGAGTGTGTGTGTGGGCTGGGGAGAGTGGCCTGGAGTGTTTGTGTGGGCTGGCCGGGAGTGGCCTGGAGTGTGTGTGTGGACTGGCCGGGAGTGGCCTGGCCTGGAGTGTGTGTGTGGGCTGGCCGGGAGTGGCCTGGAGTGTGTGTGTGGTCTGGCCGGGAGTGGCCAGGAGTGTGTGTGAGCTGGCCGGGAGTGGCCTGGAGTGTGTGTGTGGGCTGGCCGGGAGTGGCCTGTAGTGTGTGTGTGGACTGGCCGGGAGTGGCCTGGAGTGTGTGTGTGGACTGGCCGGGAGTGGCCTGGAGTGTGTGTGTGGGCTGGCCGGGAGTGGCCTGGAGTGTGTGTGTGGGCTGGCCGGGAGTGGCCTGGAGTGTGTGTGTGGGCTGGCCGGGAGTGGACTGGCCGCGAGTGTGTGTGTGGGCTGGCCGGGAGTGGCCTGGAGTGTGTGTGTGGGCTGGCCGGGAGTGGCCTGGAGCGTGTGTGTGGGCTTGCCGGGAGTGGCCTGGAGTGTGTGTGTGGACTGGCCCGGAGTGGCCTGGAGTGTGTGTGTGTGCTGGCCGGGAGTGGTCTGGAGTGTGTGTGTGGGCTGGCCGGGAGTGGCCTGGACCGTGTGTGTGGGCTGGCCGGGTGGCCTGGAGTGTGTGTGTGGGCTGGCCGGGAGTGGCCTGGAGTGTGTGTGTGGGCTGGCCGGGAGTGGTCTGGAGTGTGTGTGTGGGCTGGCCGGGAGTGGCCTGGACCGTGTGTGTGGGCTGGCCGGGTGGCCTGGAGTGTGTGTGTGGGCTGGCCGGGAGTGGCCTGGAGTGTGTGTGTGGGATGGCCGGGAGTGGCCTGGAGTGTGTGTGTGGGCTGGCCGGGAGTAGCCTGGAGTGTGAGTGTGGGCTGGCCGGGAGTGGCCTGGAGTGTGTGTGTGGGCTGGCCGGGAGTGGCCTGGAGTGTGTGTGTGGGATGGCCGGGAGTGGCCTGGCCTGGAGTGTGTGTGTGGGCTGGCCGGGAGTGGCCTGGAGTGTGTGTGTGGGCTGGCCGGGAGTGGCCTGGAGTGTGTGTGTGGGCTGGCCGGGAGTGGCCTGGAGTGTGTGTGTGGGATGGCCGGGAGTGGCCTGGCCTGGAGTGTGTGTGTGGGCTGGCCGGGAGTGGCCTGTAGTGTGTGTGTGGGCTGGCCGGGAGTGGCCTGGAGTGTGTGTGTGGGCTGGCCGGGAGTGGCCTGGAGTGTGTGTGTGGGCTGGCCGGGAGTGGCCTGGAGTGTGTGTGTGGGCTGGCCGGGAGTGGCCTGGAGTGTGTGTGTGGGCTGGCCGGGAGTGGCCTGGAGTGTGTGTGTGGGCTGGCCGGGAGTGGCCTGGAGTGTGTGTGTGGGCTGGCCGTGAGTGGCCTGGAGTGTGTGTGTGGGCTGGCCGGGAGTGGACTGGCCGCGAGTGTGTGTGTGGGATGGCCGGGAGTGGCCTGGACTGTGTGTGTGGGCTGGCCGGGAGTGGCCTGGAGAGTGTGTGTGGGCTGGCCGGGAGTGGACTGGCCGCGAGTGTGTGTGTGGGATGGCCGGGAGTTTCCTGGAGAGTGTGTGTGGGCTGGCCGGGAGTGGCCTGGAGTGTGTGTGTGGGCTGGCCATGAGTGGCCTGGCCTGGAGTGTGTGTGTGGACTGGCCGGGAGTGGCCTGGAGTGTGAGTGTGGGCTGGCTGGGAGTGGCCTGGCCTGGAGTGTGTGTGTGGGCTGGCCGGGAGTGGCCTGGAGTGTGTGTGTGGGCAGGCCGGGAGTGGCCTGGAGTATGTGTGTGGGCTGGCCGGGAATGGCCTGGAGTGTGTGTGTGGGCTAGCCGGGAGTGGCCTGGAGTGTGTGTGTGGGCTGGCCGGGAGTGGCCTGGCCTGGAGTGTGTGTGTGGGCTGGCCGGGAGTGGCCTGGCCTGGAGTGTGTGTGTGGGCTGGCCGGGAGTGGCCTGGAGTGTGTGTGTGGGCTGGCCGGGAGTGGCCTGGAGTGTGTGTGTGGGCTGGCCCGGAGTGGCCTGGAGTGTGTGTGTGGGCTGGCCGGGAGTGGTCTGGAGTGTGTGTGTGTGGGCTGGCCGGGAGTGGCCTGGTCTGGAGTGTGTGTGTGGGCTGGCCGGGAGTGGCCTGGAGTGTGTGTGTGGGCTACCCGGGAGTGGCCTGGAGTGTGTGTGTGGGCTGGCCGGGAGTGGTCTGGAGTGTGTGTGTGGGCTGGCCGGGAGTGGCCTGGTCTGGAGTGTGTGTGTGGGCTGGGCGGGAGTGGCCTGGAGTGTGTGTGTGGGCTGGCCGGGAGTGGCCTGGAGTGTGTGTGTGGGCTGGCCGGGAGTTGCCTGGAGTGTGAGTGTGGGCTGGCCGGGAGTGGCCTGGCCTGGAGTGTGTGTGTGGGCAGGCCGGGAGTGGCCTGGAGTGTGTGTGTGGGCTGGCCGTGAATGGCCTGGAGAGTGTGTGTGGGCTGGCCGGGAGTGGCCTGGAGTGTGTGTGTGGGCTGGCCGGGAGTGGCCTGGCCTGGAGTGTGTGTGTGGGCTGTCCGGGAGTGGCCTGGAGTGTGTGTGTGGGCTGGCCGGGAGTGGCCTGGAGTGTGTGTGTGGTCTGGCCGGGAGTGGCCTGGAGTGTGTGTGTGGGCTGGCCGGGAGTTGCCTGGAGCGTGTGTGTGGGCTGGCCGGGAGTGGCCTGGAGTGTGTGTGTGGACTGGCCCGGAGTGGCCTGGAGTGTGTGTGTGTGCTGGCCGGGAGTGGTCTGGAGTGTGTGTGTGGGCTGGCCGGGAGTGGCCTGGAGCGTGTGTGTGGGCTGGCCGGGAGTGGCCTGGAGTGTGTGTGTGGACTGGCCCGGAGTGGCCTGGAGTGTGTGTGTGGGCTGGCCGGGAGTAGCCTGGAGTGTGAGTGTGGGCTGGCCGGGAGTGGCCTGGCCTGGAGTGTGTGTGTGGGCAGGCCGGGAGTGGCCTGGAGTGTGTGTGTGGGCTGGCCGGGAGTGGCCTGGAGTGTGTGTGTGGGGTGGCAGGGAGTGGCCTGGAGTGTGTGTGTGGGGTGGCCTGGAGTGTGTGTGTGGGCTGGCGGGAGTGGCCTGGAGTGTGTGTGTGGGCTGGCCGGGAGTGGCCTGGAGTGTGTGTGTGGGCTGGCCGGGAGTGGCCTGGAGTGTGAGTGTGTGTGTGGACTGGCCGGGAGTGGCCTGGAGTGTGAGTGTGGGCTGGCTGGGAGTGGCCTGGCCTGGAGTGTGTGTGTGGGCTGGCCGGGAGTGGCCTGGAGTGTGTGTGTGGGCAGGCCGGGAGTGGCCTGGAGTATGTGTGTGGGCTGGCCGGGAGTGGCCTGGAGTGTGTGTGTGGGCTGGCCGGGAGTGGCCTGGAGTGTGTGTGTGGACTGGCCGGGAGTGGCCTGGCCTGGAGTGTTTGTGTGGGCTGGCCGGGAGAGGCCTGGAGTGTGTGTGTGGGATGGCCGGGAATGGCCTGGAGTGTGTGTGTGGGCTGGCCGGGAGTAGCCTGGAGTGTGAGTGTGGGCTGGCCGGGAGTGGCCTGGAGTGTGTGTGTGGGCTGGCCGGGAGTGGCCTGGAGTGTGTGTGTGGGATGGCCGGGAGTGGCCTGGCCTGGAGTGTGTGTGTGGGCTGGCCGGGAGTGGCCTGGAGTGTGTGTGTGGGCTGGCCGGGAGTGGCCTGGAGTGTGTGTGTGGGCTGGCCGGGAGTGGCCTGGAGTGTGTGTGTGGGATGGCCGGGAGTGGCCTGGCCTGGAGTGTGTGTGTGGGCTGGCCGGGAGTGGCCTGGAGTGTGTGTGTGGGCTGGCCGGGAGTGGCCTGGAGTGTGTGTGTGGGCTGGCCGGGAGTGGCCTGGAGTGTGTGTGTGGGCTGGCCGGGAGTGGCCTGGAGTGTGTGTGTGGGCTGGCCGGGAGTGGCCTGGAGTGTGTGTGTGGGCTGGCCGGGAGTGGCCTGGAGTGTGTGTGTGGGCTGGCCGGGAGTGGCCTGGAGTGTGTGTGTGGGCTGGCCGTGAGTGGCCTGGAGTGTGTGTGTGGGCTGGCCGGGAGTGGACTGGCCGCGAGTGTGTGTGTGGGCTGGCCGGGAGTGGCCTGGACTGTGTGTGTGGGCTGGCCGGGAGTGGCCTGGAGAGTGTGTGTGGGCTGGCCGGGAGTGGCCTGGAGTGTGTGTGTTGGCTGGCCGGGAGTGTCCTGGAGTGTGTGTGTGGGCTGGCCGGGAGTGGCCTGGAGTGTGTGTGTGGGCTGGCCGGGAGTGGCCTGGCCTGGAGTGTGTGTGTGGACTGGCCGGGAGTGGCCTGGAGTGTGAGTGTGGGCTGGCTGGGAGTGGCCTGGCCTGGAGTGTGTGTGTGGGCTGGCCGGGAGTGGCCTGGAGTGTGTGTGTGGGCAGGCCGGGAGTGGCCTGGAGTATGTGTGTGGGCTGGCCGGGAGTGGCCTGGAGTGTGTGTGTGGGCTGGCCGGGAGTGGCCTGGAGTGTGTGTGTGGGCTGGCCGGGAGTGGCCTGGCCTGGAGTGTGTGTGTGGGCTGGCCGGGAGTGGCCTGGCCTGGAGTGTGTGTGTGGGCTGGCCGGGAGTGGCCTGGAGTGTGTGTGTGGGCTGGCCGGGAGTGGCCTGGAGTGTGTGTGTGGGCTGGCCCGGAGTGGCCTGGAGTGTGTGTGTGGGCTGGCCGGGAGTGGTCTGGAGTGTGTGTGTGTGGGCTGGCCGGGAGTGGCCTGGTCTGGAGTGTGTGTGTGGGCTGGCCGGGAGTGGCCTGGAGTGTGTGTGTGGGCTACCCGGGAGTGGCCTGGAGTGTGTGTGTGGGCTGGCCGGGAGTGGTCTGGAGTGTGTGTGTGGGCTGGCCGGGAGTGGCCAGGTCTGGAGTGTGTGTGTGGGCTGGGCGGGAGTGGCCTGGAGTGTGTGTGTGGGCTGGCCGGGAGTGGCCTGGAGTGTGTGTGTGGGCTGGCCGGGAGTTGCCTGGAGTGTGAGTGTGGGCTGGCCGGGAGTGGCCTGGAGTGTGTGTGTGGACTGGCCCGGAGTGGCCTGGAGTGTGTGTGTGTGCTGGCCGGGAGTGGTCTGGAGTGTGTGTGTGGGCTGGCCGGGAGTGGCCTGGAGCGTGTGTGTGGGCTGGCCGGGAGTGGCCTGGAGTGTGTGTGTGGACTGGCCCGGAGTGGCCTGGAGTGTGTGTGTGGGCTGGCCGGGAGTAGCCTGGAGTGTGAGTGTGGGCTGGCCGGGAGTGGCCTGGCCTGGAGTGTGTGTGTGGGCAGGCCGGGAGTGGCCTGGAGTGTGTGTGTGGGCTGGCCGGGAGTGGCCTGGAGTGTGTGTGTGGGGTGGCCGGGAGTGGCCTGGAGTGTGTGTGTGGGGTGGCCGGGAGTGGCCTGGAGTGTGTGTGTGGGCTGGCCGGGAGTGGCCTGGAGTGTGTGTGTGGGATGGCCGGGAGTGGCCTGGCCTGGAGTGTGTGTGTGGGCTGGCCGGGAGTGGCCTGGAGTGTGTGTGTGGGCTGGCCGGGAGTGGCCTGGAGTGTGTGTGTGGGCTGGCCGGGAGTGGCCTGGAGTGTGTGTGTGGGATGGCCGGGAGTGGCCTGGCCTGGAGTGTGTGTGTGGGCTGGCCGGGAGTGGCCTGGAGTGTGTGTGTGGGCTGGCCGGGAGTGGCCTGGAGTGTGTGTGTGGGCTGGCCGGGAGTGGCCTGGAGTGTGTGTGTGGGCTGGCCGGGAGTGGCCTGGAGTGTGTGTGTGGGCTGGCCGGGAGTGGCCTGGAGTGTGTGTGTGGGCTGGCCGGGAGTGGCCTGGAGTGTGTGTGTGGGCTGGCCGGGAGTGGCCTGGAGTGTGTGTGTGGGCTGGCCCGGAGTGGCCTGGAGTGTGTGTGTGGGCTGGCCGGGAGTGGTCTGGAGTGTGTGTGTGTGGGCTGGCCGGGAGTGGCCTGGTCTGGAGTGTGTGTGTGGGCTGGCCGGGAGTGGCCTGGAGTGTGTGTGTGGGCTACCCGGGAGTGGCCTGGAGTGTGTGTGTGGGCTGGCCGGGAGTGGTCTGGAGTGTGTGTGTGGGCTGGCCGGGAGTGGCCAGGTCTGGAGTGTGTGTGTGGGCTGGGCGGGAGTGGCCTGGAGTGTGTGTGTGGGCTGGCCGGGAGTGGCCTGGAGTGTGTGTGTGGGCTGGCCGGGAGTTGCCTGGAGTGTGAGTGTGGGCTGGCCGGGAGTGGCCTGGCCTGGAGTGTGTGTGTGGGCAGGCCGGGAGTGGCCTGGAGTGTGTGTGTGGGCTGGCCGGGAATGGCCTGGAGAGTGTGTGTGGGCTGGCCGGGAGTGGCCTGGAGTGTGTGTGTGGGCTGGCCGGGAGTGGCCTGGCCTGGAGTGTGTGTGTGGGCTGTCCGGGAGTGGCCTGGAGTGTGTGTGTGGGCTGGCCGGGAGTGGCCTGGAGTGTGTGTGTGGTCTGGCCGGGAGTGGCCTGGAGTGTGTGTGTGGGCTGGCCGGGAGTGGCCTGGAGCGTGTGTGTGGGCTGGCCGGGAGTGGCCTGGAGTGTGTGTGTGGACTGGCCCGGAGTGGCCTGGAGTGTGTGTGTGTGCTGGCCGGGAGTGGTCTGGAGTGTGTGTGTGGGCTGGCCGGGAGTGGCCTGGAGCGTGTGTGTGGGCTGGCCGGGAGTGGCCTGGAGTGTGTGTGTGGACTGGCCCGGAGTGGCCTGGAGTGTGTGTGTGGGCTGGCCGGGAGTAGCCTGGAGTGTGAGTGTGGGCTGGCCGGGAGTGGCCTGGCCTGGAGTGTGTGTGTGGGCAGGCCGGGAGTGGCCTGGAGTGTGTGTGTGGGCTGGCCGGGAGTGGCCTGGAGTGTGTGTGTGGGGTGGCCGGGAGTGGCCTGGAGTGTGTGTGTGGGGTGGCCGGGAGTGGCCTGGAGTGTGTGTGTGGGCTGGCCGGGAGTGGCCTGGAGTGTGTGTGTGGGCTGGCCGGGAGTGGCCTGGAGTGTGTGTGTGGGCTGGCCGGGAGTGGCCTGGAGTGTGAGTGTGTGTGTGGACTGGCCGGGAGTGGCCTGGAGTGTGAGTGTGGGCTGGCTGGGAGTGGCCTGGCCTGGAGTGTGTGTGTGGGCTGGCCGGGAGTGGCCTGCAGTGTGTGTGTGGGCAGGCCGGGAGTGGCCTGGAGTATGTGTGTGGGCTGGCCGGGAGTGGCCTGGAGTGTGTGTGTGGGCTGGCCGGGAGTGGCCTGGAGTGTGTGTGTGGACTGGCCGGGAGTGGCCTGGCCTGGAGTGTTTGTGTGGGCTGGCCGGGAGAGGCCTGGAGTGTGTGTGTGGGCTGGCCGGGAGTGTGTGTGTGGGCTGGCAGGGAGTGGACTGGAGTGTGTGTGTGTGGGCTGGCCGGGAGTGGCCTGGAGTGTGTGTGTGGGCTGGCCGGGAGTGGCCTGGAGTGTGTGTGTGGGCTGGCCGGGAGTGGCCTGGAGTGTGAGTGTGGGCTGGCCGGGAGAGGCCTGGAGTATGTGTGTGGGCTGGCCGGGAGTGGCCTGGAGTGTGTGTGTGGGCTGGCCGGGAGTGGCCTGGAGTGTGTGTGTGGGCTGGCCGGGAGTGTGTGTGTGGGCTGGCAGGGAGTGGCCTGGAGTGTGTGTGTGGGCTGGCCGGGAGTGGCCTGGAGTGTGTGTGTGGGCTGGCCGGGAGTGGCCTGGAGTGTGTGTGTGGGCTGGCCGGGAGTGGCCTGGAGTGTGAGTGTGGGCTGGCCGGGAGAGGCCTGGAGTTTGTGTGTGGGCTGGCCGGGAGTGGCCTGGAGTGTGTGTGTGGGCTGGCCGGGAGTGGCCTGGAGTGTGTGTGTGGGCTGGCCGGGAGTGGCCTGGAGTGTGTGTGTGGGCTGGCCGGGAGTGGCCTGGAGTGCGTGTGTGGGCTGGCCGGGAGTGGCCTGGAGTGTATGTGTGGGCTGGCCGGGAGTGGCCTGGCCTGGAGTCTGTGTGTGGACAGGCCGGGAGTGGCCTGGCCTGGAGTGTGAGTGTGGACTGGCCGGGAGTCGCCTGGCCTGGTGTGTGTGTGTGGGCTGGCCGGGAGTGGCCTGGCCTGGAGTGTGTGTGTGGGCTGGCCGGGAGAGTCCTGGAGTGTGTGTGTGGGCTGGCCGGGAGTGGCCTGGCCTGGAGTGTGTGTGTGGGGTGGACGGGAGTGGCCTGGAGTGTGTGTGTGGGCTGGCCGGGAGTGGCCTGGAGTGTGTGTGTGGGCTGGCCGGGAGAGTCCTGGAGTGTGTGTGTGGGCTTGCCGGGAGTGGCCTGGAGTGTGTGTGTGGGCTGGCCGGGAGTGGCCTGGCCTGTGTGTGTGTGTGGGCTGGCCGGGAGTGGCCTGGCCTGGAGTTTGTGTGTAGGTTGGCCGGGAGAGTCCTGGAGTGTGTGTGTGGGCTGGCCGGGAGTGGCCTGGAGTGTGTGTGTGGGCTGGCCGGGAGTGGCCTGGAGTGTTTGTGTGGGATGGCCGAGAGTGGCCTGGAGTGTGTGTGTGGGCTGGCCGGGAGTGGCCTGGAGTGTGTGTGTGGGCTGGCCGGGAGTGGCCTGGAGTGTGTGTGTGGGCTGGCCGGGAGTGGCCTGGAGTGTGTGTGTGGGCTGGCCGGGAGTGGCCTGGAGTGTGTGTGGGCCGGCCGGGAGTGGCCTGGAGTGTGTGTGTGGGCTGGCCGGGAGTGGCCTGGAGTGTGTGTGTCGGGTGGCCGGGAGTGGCCTGGAGTGTGTGTGTGGGCTGGCCGGGGGTGGCCCGGAGTGTGTGTGTGGGCTGGCCGGGAGTGGCCTGGAGTATGTGTGTGGTCTGGCCTGGAGTGTGTGTGTGGGCTGGCCGGGAGTGGCCTGGAGTGTGTGTGTGGGCTGGCCGGGAGTGGCCTGGAGTGTGTGTGTGGGCTGGCCGGGAGTGGCCTGGAGTGTGTGTGTGGGCTGGCCGGGAGTGGCCTGGAGTGTGTGTGTGGGCTGGCCGGGAGTGGCCTGGAGTGTGTGTGTGGGCTGGCCGGGAGTGGCCTGGAGTGTGTGTGTGGGCTGGCCGGGAGTGGTCTGGAGTGTGTGTGTGGGCTGGCCGTGAGTGGCCTGGAGTGTGTGTGTGGGCTGGCCGGGAGCGGCCTTGAGTTTGTGCGTGGGAGGCCGGGAGTGACCTGGTGTGTGTGTGTGGGCTGGGGAGAGTGGCCTGGAGTGTGTGTGTGTGCTGGCCGGGAGTGGCCTGGAGTGTGTGTGTGGGCTGGCCGGGAGTGGCCTGGAGTGTGTGTGTGGGCTGCCCGGGAGTGGACGGGAGTGCGTGTGTGGATTGGCCGGGAGTGGCCTGGAGTGTGTGTGTGGGCTGGCCGGGAGTGGCCTGGAGTGTGTGTGTGGGCTGGCCGGGAGTGGCCTGGAGTGTGTGTGTGGATTGGCCGGGAGTGGCCTGGAGTGTGTGTGTGGATTGGCCGGGAGTGGACGGGAGTGTGTGTGTGGATTGGCCGGGAGTGGCCTGGAGTGTGTGTGTGCCGGGAGTGGCCTGGAGTGTGTGTGTGGATTGGCCGGGAGTGGCCTGGAGTGTGTGTGTGGGATGGCCGAGAGTGGCCTGGAGTGTGTGTGTGGGGTGGCCGGGAGTGGCCTGGAGTGTGTGTGTGTGCTGGCCGGGAGTGGCCTGGAGTGTGTGTGTGGGATGGCCGAGAGTGGCCTGGAGTGTGTGTGTGGGCTGTCCGGGAGTGGCCTGGAGTGTGTGTGTGGGCAGGCCGGGAGTGGCCTGGAGTGTGTGTGTGGGCAGGCCGGGAGTGGCCTGGTGTGTGTGTGGGCTGGCCGGGAGTGGCCTGGAGTGTGTGTGTGGGCAGGCCGGGAGTGGCCTGGAGTGTGTGTGTGGGCAGGCCGGGAGTGGCCTGGAGTGTGTGTGTGGGCTGGCCGTGAGTGGCCTGGAGTGTGTGTGTGGGCTGGCCGGGAGTGGTCTGGCCTGGAGTGTGTGTGTGGGCTGGCCGAGAGTGGCCTGGAGTGTGTGTGTGGGCTGGCCGGGAGTGGCCTGGCCTGGAGTGTGTGTGTGGGCTGGCCGGGAGTGGCCTGGAGTGTGTGTGTGGGCTGGCCGGGAGTGGCCTGGAGTATGTGTGTGGTCTGGCCGGGGGTGGCCTGGAGTGTGTGTGTGGGCTGGCCGGGAGTGGCCTGGAGTGTGTGTGTGGGCTGGCCGGGAGTGGCCTGGAGTGTGTGTGTGGGCTGGCCGGGAGTGGCCTGGAGTGTGTGTGTGGATTGGCCGGGAGTGGCCTGGAGTGTGTGTGTGGGATGGCCGACAGTGGCCTGGAGTGTGTGTGTGGGCTGGGGAGAGTGGCCTGGAGTGTGTGTGTGGGGTGGCCGGGAGTGGCCTGGAGTGTGTGTGTGTGCTGGCCGGGAGTGGCCTGGAGTGTGTGTGTGGGCTGGCCGGGAGTGGCCTGGAGTCTGTGTGTGGATTGGCCGGGAGTGGCCTGGAGTGTGTGTGTGGGCTGGCCGTGAGTGGCCTGGAGTGTGTGTGTGGGCTGGCCGGGAGTGGCCTGGAGTGTGTGTGTGTGGATTGGCCGGGAGTGGCCTGGAGTGTGTGTGTGGGATGGCCGAGAGTGGCCTGGAGTGTGTGTGTGGGCTGGCCGGGAGTGGCCTGGCCTGGAGTGTGTGTGTGTGCTGGCCGGGAGTGGCCTGGAGTGTGTGTGTGGGCTGGCCGAGAGTGGCCAGGAGTGTGTGTGTGGTCTGGCCGGGAGTGGCCTGGAGTGTGTGTGTGGGCTGGCCGGGAGTGGCCTGGCCTGGAGTGTGTGTGTGGGCTGGCCGGGAGTGGCCTGGAGTGTGTGTGTGGTCTGGCCGGGAGTGGCCTGGAGTGTGTGTGTGGGCTGGCCGGGAGTGGCCTGGAGTGTGTCTGTGGGCTGGCCGGGAGTGGCCTGGAGTGTGTGTGTGGGCTGGCCGGGAGTGGCCTGGAGTGTGTGTGTGGGCAGGCCGGGAGTGGCCTGGAGTGTGTGTGTGGGCTGGCCGGGAGTGGCCTGGAGTGTGTGTGTGGGCTGGCCGGGAGTGGTCTGGCCTGGAGTGTGTGTGTGGGCTGGCCGAGAGTGGCCTGGAGTGTGTGTGTGGGCTGGCCGGGAGTGGCCTGGCCTGGAGTGCGTGTGTGGGCTGGCCGGGAGTGGCCTGGAGTGTGTGTGTGGGCTGGCCGGGAGTGGCCTGGAGTAGGTGTGTGGTCTGGCCGGGAGTGGCCTGGAGTGTGTGTGTGGGCTGGCCGGGAGTGGCCTGGAGTGTGTGTGTGGGCTGGCCGGGAGTGGCCTGGAGTGTGTGTGTGTGCTGGCCGGGAGTGGCCTGGAGTGTGTGTGTGGGCTGGCCGGGAGTGGCCTGGAGTGTGTGTGTGGGCTGGCCGGGAGTGGCCTGGAGTGTGTGTGTGGGCTGGCCGGGAGTGGACTGGAGTGTGTGTGTGGGCTGGCCGGGAGTGGCCTGGAGTGTTTGTGTGGGCTGGCCGGGAGTGGCCTGGCCTGGAGTGTGAGTGTGGGCTGGCCGGGAGTGGCCTGGAGTGTGTGTGTGGGCTGGCCGGGAGTGACCTGGAGTGTGTGTGTGGGCTGGCCGGGAGTGGCCTGGAGTGTCTGTGTGGTGGCCGGGAGTGGCCTGGAGTGTGTGTGTGGGCTGGCCGGGAGTGGCCTGGAGTGTGTGTGTGGGCTGGCCGTGAGTGGCCTGGAGTGTGTGTGTGTGCTGGCCGGGAGTGGCCTGGAGTGTGTGTGTGGGCTGGGGAGAGTGGCCTGGAGTGTTTGTGTGGGCTGGCCGGGAGTGGCCTGGAGTGTGTGTGTGGACTGGCCGGTAGTGGCCTGGCCTGGAGTGTGTGTGTGGGCTGGCCGGGAGTGGCCTGGAGTGTGTGTGTGGTCTGGCCGGGAGTGGCCTGGAGTGTGTGTGGGCTGGCCGGGAGTGGCCTGGAGTGTGTGTGTGGGCTGGCCGGGAGTGGCCTGTAGTGTGTGTGTGGACTGGCCGGGAGTGGCCTGGAGTGTGTGTGTGGACTGGCCGGGAGTGGCCTGGAGTGTGTGTGTGGGCTGGCCGGGAGTGGCCTGGAGTGTGTGTGTGGGCTGGCCGGGAGTGGCCTGGAGTGTGTGTGTGGGCTGGCCGGGAGTGGACTGGCCGCGAGTGTGTGTGTGGGCTGGCCGGGAGTGGCCTGGACTGTGTGTGTGGGCTGGCCGGGAGTGGCCTGGATAGTGTGTGTGGGCTGGCCGGGAGTGGCCTGGAGTGTGTGTGTGGGCTGGCCGGGAGTGGCCTGGAGTGTGTGTGTGGGCTGGCCGGGAGTGGCCTGGAGTGTGTGTGTGGGCTGGCCGCGAGTGGCCTGGAGTGTGTGTGTGGGCTGGCCCGGAGTGGCCTGGAGTGTGTGTGTGGGCTCGCCGGGAGTGGCCTGGAGTGTGTGTGTGGGATGGCCGGGAGTGGCCTGGCCTGGAGTGTGTGTGTGGGCTGGCCGGGAGTGGCCTGGAGTGATTGTGTGGGCTGGCCGGGAGTGGCCTGGAGTGTGTGTGTGGGCTGGCCGGGAGAGGCCTGGAGTGTGTGTGTGGGCTGGCCGGGAGTGGCCTGGAGTGTGTGTGTGGGCTGGCCGGGAGTGGCCTGGAGTGTGTGTGTGGGCTGGCCGGGAGTGGCCTGGAGTGTGTGTGTGTGCTGGCCGGGAGTGGCCTGGAGTGTGTGTGTGGGCTGGCCGGGAGTGGCCTGGAGTGTGTGTGTGGGCTGGCCGGGAGTGGCCTGGAGTGTGTGTGTGGGCTGGCCGGGAGTGGACTGGAGTGTGTGTGTGGGCTGGCCGGGAGTGGCCTGGAGTGTTTGTGTGGGCTGGCCGGGAGTGGCCTGGCCTGGAGTGTGAGTGTGGGCTGGCCGGGAGTGGCCTGGAGTGTGTGTGTGGGCTGGCCGGGAGTGACCTGGAGTGTGTGTGTGGGCTGGCCGGGAGTGGCCTGGAGTGTCTGTGTGGTGGCCGGGAGTGGCCTGGAGTGTGTGTGTGGGCTGGCCGGGAGTGGCCTGGAGTGTGTGTGTGGGCTGGCCGTGAGTGGCCTGGAGTGTGTGTGTGTGCTGGCCGGGAGTGGCCTGGAGTGTGTGTGTGGGCTGGGGAGAGTGGCCTGGAGTGTTTGTGTGGGCTGGCCGGGAGTGGCCTGGAGTGTGTGTGTGGACTGGCCGGTAGTGGCCTGGCCTGGAGTGTGTGTGTGGGCTGGCCGGGAGTGGCCTGGAGTGTGTGTGTGGTCTGGCCGGGAGTGGCCTGGAGTGTGTGTGGGCTGGCCGGGAGTGGCCTGGAGTGTGTGTGTGGGCTGGCCGGGAGTGGCCTGTAGTGTGTGTGTGGACTGGCCGGGAGTGGCCTGGAGTGTGTGTGTGGACTGGCCGGGAGTGGCCTGGAGTGTGTGTGTGGGCTGGCCGGGAGTGGCCTGGAGTGTGTGTGTGGGCTGGCCGGGAGTGGCCTGGAGTGTGTGTGTGGGCTGGCCGGGAGTGGACTGGCCGCGAGTGTGTGTGTGGGCTGGCCGGGAGTGGCCTGGACTGTGTGTGTGGGCTGGCCGGGAGTGGCCTGGATAGTGTGTGTGGGCTGGCCGGGAGTGGCCTGGAGTGTGTGTGTGGGCTGGCCGGGAGTGGCCTGGAGTGTGTGTGTGGGCTGGCCGGGAGTGGCCTGGAGTGTGTGTGTGGGCTGGCCGCGAGTGGCCTGGAGTGTGTGTGTGGGCTGGCCCGGAGTGGCCTGGAGTGTGTGTGTGGGCTCGCCGGGAGTGGCCTGGAGTGTGTGTGTGGGATGGCCGGGAGTGGCCTGGCCTGGAGTGTGTGTGTGGGCTGGCCGGGAGTGGCCTGGAGTGATTGTGTGGGCTGGCCGGGAGTGGCCTGGAGTGTGTGTGTGGGCTGGCCGGGAGAGGCCTGGAGTGTGTGTGTGGGCTGGCCGGGAGTGGCCTGGAGTGTGTGTGTGGGCTGGCCGGGAGTGGCCTGGTCTGGAGTGTGTGTGTGGGCTGGCCGGGAGTGGCCTGGTCTGGAGTGTGTGTGTGGGCTGGGCGGGAGTGGCCTGGAGTGTGTGTGTGGGCTGGCCGGGAGTGGCCTGGAGTGTGTGTGTGGGCTGGCCGGTAGTAGCCTGGAGTGTGAGTGTGGGCTGGCCGGAAGTGGCCTGGCCTGGAGTGTGTGTGTGGGCAGGCCGGGAGTGGCCTGGAGTGTGTGTGTGGGCTGGCCGGGAGTGGCCTGGAGAGTGTGTGTGGGCTGGCCGGGAGTGGCCTGGAGTGTGTGTGTGGGCTGGCCGGGAGTGGCCTGGAGTGTGTGTGTGGGCTGGCCGGGAGTGGCCTGGAGTGTGTGTGTGGGCTGGCCGGGAGTGGCCTGGAGTGTGTGTGTGGGCTGGCCGGGAGTGGCCTGGAGTGTGTGTGTGGGCTGGCCGGGAGTGGCCTGGAGTGTGTGTGTGGGCTGGCCGGGAGTGGCCTGGAGCGTGTGTGTGGGCTTGCGGGGAGTGGCCTGGAGTGTGTGTGTGGACTGGCCCGGAGTGGCCTGGAGTGTGTGTGTGTGCTGGCCGGGAGTGGTCTGGAGTGTGTGTGTGGGCTGGCCGGGAGTGGCCTGGACCGTGTGTGTGGGCTGGCCGGGTGGCCTGGAGTGTGTGTGTGGGCTGGCCGGGAGTGGCCTGGAGTGTGTGTGTGGGCTGGCCGGGAGTGGTCTGGAGTGTGTGTGTGGGCTGGCCGGGAGTGGCCTGGACCGTGTGTGTGGGCTGGCCGGGTGGCCTGGAGTGTGTGTGTGGGCTGGCCGGGAGTGGCCTGGAGTGTGTGTGTGGGATGGCCGGGAGTTGCCTGGAGTGTGTGTGTGGGCTGGCCGGGAGTGGCCTGGCCTGGAGTGTGTGTGTGGGCTGGCCGGGAGTGGCCTGGAGTGTGTGTGTGGGCTGGCCGGGAGTGGCCTGGAGTGTGTGTGTGGGCTGGCCGGGAGTGGCCTGGAGTGTGTGTGTGGGATGGCCGGGAGTGGCCTGGCCTGGAGTGTGTGTGTGGGCTGGCCGGGAGTGGCCTGGAGTGTGTGTGTGGGCTGGCCGGGAGTGGCCTGGAGTGTGTGTGTGGGCTGGCCGGGAGTGGCCTGGAGTGTGTGTGTGGGCTGGCCGGGAGTGGCCTGGAGTGTGTGTGTGGGCTGGCCGGGAGTGGCCTGGAGTGTGTGTGTGGGCTGGCCGGGAGTGGCCTGGAGTGTGTGTGTGGGCTGGCCGGCAGTGGCCTGGAGTGTGTGTGTGGGCTGGCCGTGAGTGGCCTGGAGTGTGTGTGTGGGCTGGCCGGGAGTGGACTGGCCGCGAGTGTGTGTGTGGGCTGGCCGGGAGTGGCCTGGACTGTGTGTGTGGGCTGGCCGGGAGTGGCCTGGAGAGTGTGTGTGGGCTGGCCGGGAGTGGCCTGGAGTGTGTGTGTGGGCTGGCCGGGAGTGTCCTGGAGTGTGTGTGTGGGCTGGCCGGGAGTGGCCTGGAGTGTGTGTGTGGGCTGGCCGGGAGTGGCCTGGCCTGGAGTGTGTGTGTGGACTGGCCGGGAGTGGCCTGGAGTGTGAGTGTGGGCTGGCTGGGAGTGGCCTGGCCTGGAGTGTGTGTGTGGTCTGGCCGGGAGTGGCCTGGAGTGTGTGTGTGGGCAGGCCGGGAGTGGCCTGGAGTATGTGTGTGGGCTGGCCGGGAGTGGCCTGGAGTGTGTGTGTGGGCTGGCCGGGAGTGGCCTGGAGTGTGTGTGTGGGCTGGCCGGGAGTGGCCTGGCCTGGAGTGTGTGTGTGGGCTGGCCGGGAGTGGCCTGGAGTGTGTGTGTGGGCTGGCCGGGAGTGGCCTGGAGTGTGTGTGTGGGCTGGCCGGGAGTGGCCTGGAGTGTGTGTGTCGGCTGGCCGCGAGTGGCCTGGAGTGTGTGTGTGGGCTGGCCCGGAGTGGCCTGGAGTTTGTGTGTGGGCTCGCCGGGAGTGGCCTGGAGTGTGTGTGTGGGATGGCCGGGAGTGGCCTGGCCTGGAGTGTGTGTGTGGGCTGGCCGGGAGTGGCCTGGAGTGATTGTGTGGGCTGGCCGGGAGTGGCCTGGAGTGTGTGTGTGGGCTGGCCGGGAGAGGCCTGGAGTGTGTGTGTGGGCTGGCCGGGAGTGGCCTGGAGTGTGTGTGTGGGCTGGCCGGGAGTGGCCTGGTCTGGAGTGTGTGTGTGGGCTGGCCGGGAGTGGCCTGGTCTGGAGTGCGTGTGTGGGCTGGGCGGGAGTGGCCTGGAGTGTGTGTGTGGGCTGGCCGGGAGTGGCCTGGAGTGTGTGTGTGGGCTGGCCGGGAGTAGCCTGGAGTGTGAGTGTGGGCTGGCCGGAAGTGGCCTGGCCTGGAGTGTGTGTGTGGGCAGGCCGGGAGTGGCCTGGAGTGTGTGTGTGGGCTGGCCGGGAGTGGCCTGGAGAGTGTGTGTGGGCTGGCCGGGAGTGGCCTGGAGTGTGTGTGTGGGCTGGCCGGGAGTGGCCTGGAGTGTGTGTGTGGGCTGGCCGGGAGTGGCCTGGAGTGTGTGTGTGGGCTGGCCGGGAGTGGCCTGGAGTGTGTGTGTGGGCTGGCCGGGAGTGGCCTGGAGTGTGTGTGTGGGCTGGCCGGGAGTGGCCTGGAGTGTGTGTGTGGGCTGGCCGGGAGTGGCCTGGAGCGTGTGTGTGGGCTTGCGGGGAGTGGCCTGGAGTGTGTGTGTGGACTGGCCCGGAGTGGCCTGGAGTGTGTGTGTGTGCTGGCCGGGAGTGGTCTGGAGTGTGTGTGTGGGCTGGCCGGGAGTGGCCTGGACCGTGTGTGTGGGCTGGCCGGGTGGCCTGGAGTGTGTGTGTGGGCTGGCCGGGAGTGGCCTGGAGTGTGTGTGTGGGCTGGCCGGGAGTGGTCTGGAGTGTGTGTGTGGGCTGGCCGGGAGTGGCCTGGACCGTGTGTGTGGGCTGGCCGAGTGGCCTGGAGTGTGTGTGTGGGCTGGCCGGGAGTGGCCTGGAGTGTGTGTGTGGGATGGCCGGGAGTTGCCTGGAGTGTGTGTGTGGGCTGGCCGGGAGTAGCCTGGAGTGTGAGTGTGGGCTGGCCGGGAGTGGCCTGGAGTGTGTGTGTGGGCTGGCCGGGAGTGGCCTGGAGTGTGTGTGTGGGCTGGCCGGGAGTGGCCTGGAGTGTGTGTGTGGGCTGGCCGGGAGTGGCCTGGAGTGTGTGTGTGGGCTGGCCGGGAGTGGCCTGGAGTGTGTGTGTGGGCTGGCCGGGAGTGGCCTGGAGTGTGTGTGTGGGCTGGCCGGGAGTGGCCTGGAGTGTGTGTGTGGGCTGGCCGGGAGTGGCCTGGAGTGTGTGTGTGGGCTGGCCGTGAGTGGCCTGGAGTGTGTGTGTGGGCTGGCCGGGAGTGGCCTGGAGTGTGTGTGTGGGCTGGCCGGGAGTGGCCTGGCCTGGAGTGTGTGTGTGGACTGGCCGGGAGTGGCCTGGAGTGTGAGTGTGGGCTGGCTGGGATTGGCCTGGCCTGGAGTGTGTGTGTGGGCTGGCCGGGAGTGGCCTGGAGTGTGTGTGTGGGCTGGCCGGGAGTGGCCTGGAGTGTGTGTGTGGGCTGGCCGGGAGTGGCCTGGAGTGTGTGTGTGGGCTGGCCGGGAGTGGACTGGAGTGTGTGTGTGGGCTGGCCGGGAGTGGCCTGGAGTGTTTGTGTGGGCTGGCCGGGAGTGGCCTGGCCTGGAGTGTGTGTGTGGGCTGGCCGGGAGTGGCCTGGACTGTGTGTGTGGGCTGGCCGGGAGTGGCCTGGAGAATGTGTGTGGGCTGGCCGGGAGTGGCCTGGAGTGTGTGTGTGGGCTGGCCGGGAGTGGCCTGGACTGTGTGTGTGGGCTGGCCGGGAGTGGCCTGGAGAGTGTGTGTGGGCTGGCCGGGAGTGGCCTGGAGTGTGTGTGTGGGCTGGCCGGGAGTGTCCTGGAGTGTGTGTGTGGGCTGGCCGGGAGTGGCCTGGAGTGTGTGTGTGGGCTGGCCGGGAGTGGCCTGGCCTGGAGTGTGTGTGTGGACTGGCCGGGAGTGGCCTGGAGTGTGAGTGTGGGCTGGCTGGGATTGGCCTGGCCTGGAGTGTGTGTGTGGGCTGGCCGGGAGTGGCCTGGAGTGTGTGTGTGGGCAGGCCGGGAGTGGCCTGGAGTATATGTGTGGGCTGGCCGGGAGTGGCCTGGAGTGTGTGTGTGGGCTGGCCGGGAGTGGCCTGGAGTGTGTGTGTGGGCTGGCCGGGAGTGGCCTGGCCTGGAGTGTGTGTGTGGGCTGGCCGGGAGTGGCCTGGAGTGTGTGTGTGGGCTGGCCGTGAGTGGCCTGGAGTGTGTGTGTGGGCTGGCCGGGAGTGGACTGGCCGCGAGTGTGTGTGTGGGCTGGCCGGGAGTGGCCTGGACTGTGTGTGTGGGCTGGCCGGGAGTGGCCTGGAGAGTGTGTGTGGGCTGGCCGGGAGTGGCCTGGAGTGTGTGTGTGGGCTGGCCGGGAGTGTCCTGGAGTGTGTGTGTGGGCTGGCCGGGAGTGGCCTGGAGTGTGTGTGTGGGCTGGCCGGGAGTGGCCTGGCCTGGAGTGTGTGTGTGGACTGGCCGGGAGTGGCCTGGAGTGTGAGTGTGGGCTGGCTGGGAGTGGCCTGGCCTGGAGTGTGTGTGTGGGCTGGCCGGGAGTGGCCTGGAGTGTGTGTGTGGGCAGGCCGGGAGTGGCCTGGAGTATGTGTGTGGGCTGGCCGGGAGTGGCCTGGAGTGTGTGTGTGGGCTGGCCGGGAGTGGCCTGGAGTGTGTGTGTGGGCTGGCCGGGAGTGGCCTGGCCTGGAGTGTGTGTGTGGGCTGGCCGGGAGTGGCCTGGAGTGTGTGTGTGGGCTGGCCGGGAGTGGCCTGGAGTGTGTGTGTGGGCTGGCCGGGAGTGGCCTGGAGTGTGTGTGTGGGCTGGCCGGGAGTGGACTGGAGTGTGTGTGTGGGCTGGCCGGGAGTGGCCTGGAGTGTTTGTGTGGGCTGGCCGGGAGTGGCCTGGCCTGGAGTGTGAGTGTGGGCTGGCCGGGAGTGGCCTGGAGTGTGTGTGTCGGCTGGCCGCGAGTGGCCTGGAGTGTGTGTGTGGGCTGGCCCGGAGTGGCCTGGAGTTTGTGTGTGGGCTCGCCGGGAGTGGCCTGGAGTGTGTGTGTGGGATGGCCGGGAGTGGCCTGGCCTGGAGTGTGTGTGTGGGCTGGCCGGGAGTGGCCTGGAGTGATTGTGTGGGCTGGCCGGGAGTGGCCTGGAGTGTGTGTGTGGGCTGGCCGGGAGAGGCCTGGAGTGTGTGTGTGGGCTGGCCGGGAGTGGCCTGGAGTGTGTGTGTGGGCTGGCCGGGAGTGGCCTGGTCTGGAGTGTGTGTGTGGGCTGGCCGGGAGTGGCCTGGTCTGGAGTGCGTGTGTGGGCTGGGCGGGAGTGGCCTGGAGTGTGTGTGTGGGCTGGCCGGGAGTGGCCTGGAGTGTGTGTGTGGGCTGGCCGGGAGTAGCCTGGAGTGTGAGTGTGGGCTGGCCGGAAGTGGCCTGGCCTGGAGTGTGTGTGTGGGCAGGCCGGGAGTGGCCTGGAGTGTGTGTGTGGGCTGGCCGGGAGTGGCCTGGAGAGTGTGTGTGGGCTGGCCGGGAGTGGCCTGGAGTGTGTGTGTGGGCTGGCCGGGAGTGGCCTGGAGTGTGTGTGTGGGCTGGCCGGGAGTGGCCTGGAGTGTGTGTGTGGGCTGGCCGGGAGTGGCCTGGAGTGTGTGTGTGGGCTGGCCGGGAGTGGCCTGGAGTGTGTGTGTGGGCTGGCCGGGAGTGGCCTGGAGTGTGTGTGTGGGCTGGCCGGGAGTGGCCTGGAGCGTGTGTGTGGGCTTGCGGGGAGTGGCCTGGAGTGTGTGTGTGGACTTGCCCGGAGTGGCCTGGAGTGTGTGTGTGTGCTGGCCGGGAGTGGTCTGGAGTGTGTGTGTGGGCTGGCCGGGAGTGGCCTGGACCGTGTGTGTGGGCTGGCCGGGTGGCCTGGAGTGTGTGTGTGGGCTGGCCGGGAGTGGCCTGGAGTGTGTGTGTGGGCTGGCCGGGAGTGGTCTGGAGTGTGTGTGTGGGCTGGCCGGGAGTGGCCTGGACCGTGTGTGTGGGCTGGCCGGGTGGCCTGGAGTGTGTGTGTGGGCTGGCCGGGAGTGGCCTGGAGTGTGTGTGTGGGATGGCCGGGAGTTGCCTGGAGTGTGTGTGTGGGCTGGCCGGGAGTAGCCTGGAGTGTGAGTGTGGGCTGGCCGGGAGTGGCCTGGAGTGTGTGTGTGGGCTGGCCGGGAGTGGCCTGGAGTGTGTGTGTGGGCTGGCCGGGAGTGGCCTGGAGTGTGTGTGTGGGCTGGCCGGGAGTGGCCTGGAGTGTGTGTGTGGGCTGGCCGGGAGTGGCCTGGAGTGTGTGTGTGGGCTGGCCGGGAGTGGCCTGGAGTGTGTGTGTGGGCTGGCCGGGAGTGGCCTGGAGTGTGTGTGTGGGCTGGCCGGGAGTGGCCTGGAGTGTGTGTGTGGGCTGGCCGTGAGTGGCCTGGAGTGTGTGTGTGGGCTGGCCGGGAGTGGCCTGGAGTGTGTGTGTGGGCTGGCCGGGAGTGGCCTGGCCTGGAGTGTGTGTGTGGACTGGCCGGGAGTGGCCTGGAGTGTGAGTGTGGGCTGGCTGGGATTGGCCTGGCCTGGAGTGTGTGTGTGGGCTGGCCGGGAGTGGCCTGGAGTGTGTGTGTGGGCTGGCCGGGAGTGGCCTGGAGTGTGTGTGTGGGCTGGCCGGGAGTGGCCTGGACTGTGTGTGTGGGCTGGCCGGGAGTGGACTGGAGTGTGTGTGTGGGCTGGCCGGGAGTGGCCTGGAGTGTTTGTGTGGGCTGGCCGGGAGTGGCCTGGCCTGGAGTGTGTGTGTGGGCTGGCCGGGAGTGGCCTGGACTGTGTGTGTGGGCTGGCCGGGAGTGGCCTGGAGAATGTGTGTGGGCTGGCCGGGAGTGGCCTGGAGTGTGTGTGTGGGCTGGCCGGGAGTGGCCTGGACTGTGTGTGTGGGCTGGCCGGGAGTGGCCTGGAGAGTGTGTGTGGGCTGGCCGGGAGTGGCCTGGAGTGTGTGTGTGGGCTGGCCGGGAGTGTCCTGGAGTGTGTGTGTGGGCTGGCCGGGAGTGGCCTGGAGTGTGTGTGTGGGCTGGCCGGGAGTGGCCTGGCCTGGAGTGTGTGTGTGGACTGGCCGGGAGTGGCCTTGGGTGTGAGTGGGGGCTGGCTGGGATTGGCCTGGCCTGGAGTGTGTGTGTGGGCTGGCCGGGAGTGGCCTGGAGTGTGTGTGTGGGCAGGCCGGGAGTGGCCTGGAGTATATGTGTGGGCTGGCCGGGAGTGGCCTGGAGTGTGTGTGTGGGCTGGCCGGGAGTGGCCTGGAGTGTGTGTGTGGGCTGGCCGGGAGTGGCCTGGCCTGGAGTGTGTGTGTGGGCTGGCCGGGAGTGGCCTGGAGTGTGTGTGTGGGCTGGCCGGGAGTGGCCTGGAGTGTGTGTGTGGGCTGGCCGGGAGTGGCCTGGAGTGTGTGTGTGGGCTGGCCGGGAGTGGACTGGAGTGTGTGTGTGGGCTGGCCGGGAGTGGCCTGGAGTGTTTGTGTGGGCTGGCCGGGAGTGGCCTGGCCTGGAGTGTGAGTGTGGGCTGGCCGGGAGTGGCCTGGAGTGTGTGTGTGGGCTGGCCGGGAGTGACCTGGAGTGTGTGTGTGGGCTGGCCGGGAGTGGCCTGGAGTGTGTGTGTGGTGGCCGGGAGTGGCCTGGAGTGTGTGTGTGGGCTGGCCGGGAGTGGCCTGGAGTGTGTGTGTGGGCTGGCCGTGAGTGGCCTGGAGTGTGTGTGTGTGCTGGCCGGGAGTGGCCTGGAGTGTGTGTGTGGGCTGGCCGGGAGTGGCCTGGAGTGTGTGTGTGGGATGGCCGGGAGTTGCCTGGAGTGTGTGTGTGGGCTGGCCGGGAGTAGCCTGGAGTGTGAGTGTGGGCTGGCCGGGAGTGGCCTGGAGTGTGTGTGTGGGCTGGCCGGGAGTGGCCTGGAGTGTGTGTGTGGGATGGCCGGGAGTGGCCTGGCCTGGAGTGTGTGTGTGGGCTGGCCGGGAGTGGCCTGGAGTGTGTGTGTGGGCTGGCCGGGAGTGGCCTGGAGTGTGTGTGTGGGCTGGCCGGGAGTGGCCTGGAGTGTGTGTGTGGGATGGCCGGGAGTGGCCTGGCCTGGAGTGTGTGTGTGGGCTGGCCGGGAGTGGCCTGGAGTGTGTGTGTGGGCTGGCCGGGAGTGGCCTGGAGTGTGTGTGTGGGCTGGCCGGGAGTGGCCTGGAGTGTGTGTGTGGGCTGGCCGGGAGTGGCCTGGAGTGTGTGTTTGGGCTGGCCGGGAGTGGCCTGGAGTGTGTGTGTGGGCTGGCCGGGAGTGGCCTGGAGTGTGTGTGTGGGCTGGCCGGGAGTGGCCTGGAGTGTGTGTGTGGGCTGGCCGTGAGTGGCCTGGAGTGTGTGTGTGGGCTGGCCGGGAGTGGACTGGCCGCGAGTGTGTGTGTGGGCTGGCCGGGAGTGGCCTGGACTGTGTGTGTGGGCTGGCCGGGAGTGGCCTGGAGAGTGTGTGTGGGCTGGCCGGGAGTGGCCTGGAGTGTGTGTGTGGGCTGGCCGGGAGTGTCCTGGAGTGTGTGTGTGGGCTGGCCGGGAGTGGCCTGGAGTGTGTGTGTGGGCTGGCCGGGAGTGGCCTGGCCTGGAGTGTGTGTGTGGACTGGCCGGGAGTGGCCTGGAGTGTGAGTGTGGGCTGGCTGGGAGTGGCCTGGCCTGGAGTGTGTGTGTGGGCTGGCCGGGAGTGGCCTGGAGTGTGTGTGTGGGCAGGCCGGGAGTGGCCTGGAGTATGTGTGTGGGCTGGCCGGGAGTGGCCTGGAGTGTGTGTGTGGGCTGGCCGTGAGTGGCCTGGAGTGTGTGTGTGGGCTGGCCGGGAGTGGACTGGAGTGTGTGTGTGGGCTGGGGAGAGTGGCCTGGAGTGTTTGTGTGGGCTGGCCGGGAGTGGCCTGGAATGTGTGTGTGGACTGGCCGGGAGTGGCCTGGCCTGGAGTGTGTGTGTGGGCTGGCCGGGAGTGGCCTGGAGTGTGTGTGTTACCTGGCCGGGAGTGGCCTGGAGTGTGTGTGGGCTGGCCGGGAGTGGCCTGGAGTGTGTGTGTGGGCTGGCCGGGAGTGGCCTGTAGTGTGTGTGTGGACTGGCCGGGAGTGGCCTGGAGTGTGTGTGTGGACTGGCCGGGAGTGGCCTGGAGTGTGTGTGTGGGCTGGCCGGGAGTGGCCTGGAGTGTGTGTGTGGGCTGGCCGGGAGTGGCGTGGAGTGTGTGTGTGGGCTGGCCGGGAGTGGACTGGCCGCGAGTGTGTGTGTGGGCTGGCCGGGAGTGGCCTGGACTGTGTGTGTGGGCTGGCCGGGAGTGGCCTGGAGAGTGTGTGTGGGCTGGCCGGGAGTGGCCTGGAGTGTGTGTGTGGGCTGGCCGGGAGTGGCCTGGAGTGTGTGTGTGGGCTGGCCGGGAGTGGCCTGGAGTGTGTGTGTGGGCTGGCCGCGAGTGGCCTGGAGTGTGTGTGTGGGCTGGCCCGGAGTGGCCTGGAGTGTGTGTGTGGGCTCGCCGGGAGTGGCCTGGAGTGTGTGTGTGGGATGGCCGGGAGTGGCCTGGCCTGGAGTGTGTGTGTGGGCTGGCCGGGAGTGGCCTGGAGTGATTGTGTGGGCTGGCCGGGAGTGGCCTGGAGTGTGTGTGTGGGCTGGCCGGGAGAGGCCTGGAGTGTGTGTGTGGGCTGGCCGGGAGTGGCCTGGAGTGTGTGTGTGGGCTGGCCGGGAGTGGCCTGGTCTGGAGTGTGTGTGTGGGCTGGCCGGGAGTGGCCTGGTCTGGAGTGTGTGCGTGGGCTGGGCGGGAGTGGCCTGGAGTGTGTGTGTGGGCTGGCCGGGAGTGGCCTGGAGTGTGTGTGTGGGCTGGCCGGGAGTAGCCTGGAGTGTGAGTGTGGGCTGGCCGGAAGTGGCCTGGCCTGGAGTGTGTGTGTGGGCATGCCGGGAGTGGCCTGGAGTGTGTGTGTGGGCTGGCCGGGAGTGGCCTGGAGAGTGTGTGTGGGCTGGCCGGGAGTGGCCTGGAGTGTGTGTGTGGGCTGGCCGGGAGTGGCCTGGAGTGTGTGTGTGGGCTGGCCGGGAGTGGCCTGGAGTGTGTGTGTGGGCTGGCCGGGAGTGGCCTGGAGTGTGTGTGTGGGCTGGCCGGGAGTGGCCTGGAGTGTGTGTGTGGGCTGGCCGGGAGTGGCCTGGAGTGTGTGTGTGGGCTGGCCGGGAGTGGCCTGGAGCGTGTGTGTGGGCTTGCCGGGAGTGGCCTGGAGTGTGTGTGTGGACTGGCCCGGAGTGGCCTGGGGTGTGTGTGTGTGCTGGCCGGGAGTGGTCTGGAGTGTGTGTGTGGGCTGGCCGGGAGTGGCCTGGACCGTGTGTGTGGGCTGGCCGGGTGGCCTGGAGTGTGTGTGTGGGCTGGCCGGGAGTGGCCTGGAATGTGTGTGTGGACTGGCCGGGAGTGGCCTGGCCTGGAGTGTGTGTGTGGGCTGGCCGGGAGTGGCCTGGAGTGTGTGTGTTACCTGGCCGGGAGTGGCCTGGAGTGTGTGTGGGCTGGCCGGGAGTGGCCTGGAGTGTGTGTGTGGGCTGGCCGGGAGTGGCCTGTAGTGTGTGTGTGGACTGGCCGGGAGTGGCCTGGAGTGTGTGTGTGGACTGGCCGGGAGTGGCCTGGAGTGTGTGTGTGGGCTGGCCGGGAGTGGCCTGGAGTGTGTGTGTGGGCTGGCCGGGAGTGGCGTGGAGTGTGTGTGTGGGCTGGCCGGGAGTGGACTGGCCGCGAGTGTGTGTGTGGGCTGGCCGGGAGTGGCCTGGACTGTGTGTGTGGGCTGGCCGGGAGTGGCCTGGAGAGTGTGTGTGGGCTGGCCGGGAGTGGCCTGGAGTGTGTGTGTGGGCTGGCCGGGAGTGGCCTGGAGTGTGTGTGTGGGCTGGCCGGGAGTGGCCTGGAGTGTGTGTGTGGGCTGGCCGCGAGTGGCCTGGAGTGTGTGTGTGGGCTGGCCCGGAGTGGCCTGGAGTGTGTGTGTGGGCTCGCCGGGAGTGGCCTGGAGTGTGTGTGTGGGATGGCCGGGAGTGGCCTGGCCTGGAGTGTGTGTGTGGGCTGGCCGGGAGTGGCCTGGAGTGATTGTGTGGGCTGGCCGGGAGTGGCCTGGAGTGTGTGTGTGGGCTGGCCGGGAGAGGCCTGGAGTGTGTGTGTGGGCTGGCCGGGAGTGGCCTGGAGTGTGTGTGTGGGCTGGCCGGGAGTGGCCTGGTCTGGAGTGTGTGTGTGGGCTGGCCGGAAGTGGCCTGGCCTGGAGTGTGTGTGTGGGCATGCCGGGAGTGGCCTGGAGTGTGTGTGTGGGCTGGCCGGGAGTGGCCTGGAGAGTGTGTGTGGGCTGGCCGGGAGTGGCCTGGAGTGTGTGTGTGGGCTGGCCGGGAGTGGCCTGGAGTGTGTGTGTGGGCTGGCCGGGAGTGGCCTGGAGTGTGTGTGTGGGCTGGCCGGGAGTGGCCTGGAGTGTGTGTGTGGGCTGGCCGGGAGTGGCCTGGAGTGTGTGTGTGGGCTGGCCGGGAGTGGCCTGGAGTGTGTGTGTGGGCTGGCCGGGAGTGGCCTGGAGCGTGTGTGTGGGCTTGCCGGGAGTGGCCTGGAGTGTGTGTGTGGACTGGCCCGGAGTGGCCTGGGGTGTGTGTGTGTGCTGGCCGGGAGTGGTCTGGAGTGTGTGTGTGGGCTGGCCGGGAATGGCCTGGACCGTGTGTGTGGGCTGGCCGGGTGGCCTGGAGTGTGTGTGTGGGCTGGCCGGGAGTGGCCTGGAGTGTGTGTGTGGGCTGGCCGGGAGTGGTCTGGAGTGTGTGTGTGGGCTGGCCGGGAGTGGCCTGGACCGTGTGTGTGGGCTGGCCGGGTGGCCTGGAGTGTGTGTGTGGGCTGGCCGGGAGTGGCCTGGAGTGTGTGTGTGGGATGGCCGGGAGTTGCCTGGAGTGTGTGTGTGGGCTGGCCGGGAGTAGCCTGGAGTGTGAGTGTGGGCTGGCCGGGAGTGGCCTGGAGTGTGTGTGTGGGCTGGCCGGGAGTGGCCTGGAGTGTGTGTGTGGGATGGCCGGGAGTGGCCTGGCCTGGAGTGTGTGTGTGGGCTGGCCGGGAGTGGCCTGGAGTGTGTGTGTGGGCTGGCCGGGAGTGGCCTGGAGTGTGTGTGTGGGCTGGCCGGGAGTGGCCTGGAGTGTGTGTGTGGGATGGCCGGGAGTGGCCTGGCCTGGAGTGTGTGTGTGGGCTGGCCGGGAGTGGCCTGGAGTGTGTGTGTGGGCTGGCCGGGAGTGGCCTGGAGTGTGTGTGTGGGCTGGCCGGGAGTGGCCTGGAGTGCGTGTGTGGGCTGGCCGGGAGTGGCCTGGAGTGTATGTGTGGGCTGGCCGGGAGTGGCCTGGAGTGTGTGTGTGGGCTGGCCGGGAGTGGCCTGGAGTGTGTGTGTGGGCTGGCCGGGAGTGGCCTGGAGTGTGTGTGTGGGCTGGCCGTGAGTGGCCTGGAGTGTGTGTGTGGGCTGGCCGGGAGTTGACTGGCCGCGAGTGTGTGTGTGGGCTGGCCGGGAGTGGCCTGGACTGTGTGTGTGGGCTGGCCGGGAGTGGCCTGGAGAGTGTGTGTGGGCTGGCCGGGAGTGGCCTGGAGTGTGTGTGTGGGCTGGCCCGGAGTGGCCTGGAGTGTGTGTGTGGGCTCGCCGGGAGTGGCCTGGAGTGTGTGTGTGGGATGGCCGGGAGTGGCCTGGCCTGGAGTGTGTGTGTGGGCTGGCCGGGAGTGGCCTGGAGTGATTGTGTGGGCTGGCCGGGAGTGGCCTGGAGTGTGTGTGTGGGCTGGCCGGGAGAGGCCTGGAGTGTGTGTGTGGGCTGGCCGGGAGTGGCCTGGAGTGTGTGTGTGGGCTGGCTGGGAGTGGCCTGGCCTGGAGTGTGTGTGTGGGCTGGCCGGGAGTGGCCTGGAGTGTGTGTGTGGGCAGGCCGGGAGTGGCCTGGAGTATGTGTGTGGGCTGGCCGGGAGTGGCCTGGAGTGTGTGTGTGGGCTGGCCGTGAGTGGCCTGGAGTGTGTGTGTGGGCTGGCCGGGAGTGGACTGGAGTGTGTGTGTGGGCTGGGGAGAGTGGCCTGGAGTGTTTGTGTGGGCTGGCCGGGAGTGGCCTGGAATGTGTGTGTGGACTGGCCGGGAGTGGCCTGGCCTGGAGTGTGTGAGTGGGCTGGCCGGGAGTGGCCTGGAGTGTGTGTGTTACCTGGCCGGGAGTGGCCTGGAGTGTGTGTGGGCTGGCCGGGAGTGGCCTGGAGTGTGTGTGTGGGCTGGCCGGGAGTGGCCTGTAGTGTGTGTGTGGACTGGCCGGGAGTGGCCTGGAGTGTGTGTGTGGACTGGCCGGGAGTGGCCTGGAGTGTGTGTGTGGGCTGGCCGGGAGTGGCCTGGAGTGTGTGTGTGGGCTGGCCGGGAGTGGCGTGGAGTGTGTGTGTGGGCTGGCCGGGAGTGGACTGGCCGCGAGTGTGTTTGTGGGCTGGCCGGGAGTGGCCTGGACTGTGTGTGTGGGCTGGCCGGGAGTGGCCTGGAGAGTGTGTGTGGGCTGGCCGGGAGTGGCCTGGAGTGTGTGTGTGGGCTGGCCGGGAGTGGCCTGGAGTGTGTGTGTGGGCTGGCCGGGAGTGGCCTGGAGTGTGTGTGTGGGCTGGCCGCGAGTGGCCTGGAGTGTGTGTGTGGGCTGGCCCGGAGTGGCCTGGAGTGTGTGTGTGGGCTCGCCGGGAGTGGCCTGGAGTGTGTGTGTGGGATGGCCGGGAGTGGCCTGGCCTGGAGTGTGTGTGTGGGCTGGCCGGGAGTGGCCTGGAGTGATTGTGTGGGCTGGCCGGGAGTGGCCTGGAGTGTGTGTGTGGGCTGGCCGGGAGAGGCCTGGAGTGTGTGTGTGGGCTGGCCGGGAGTGGCCTGGAGTGTGTGTGTGGGCTGGCCGGGAGTGGCCTGGTCTGGAGTGTGTGTGTGGGCTGGCCGGGAGTGGCCTGGTCTGGAGTGTGTGCGTGGGCTGGGCGGGAGTGGCCTGGAGTGTGTGTGTGGGCTGGCCGGGAGTGGCCTGGAGTGTGTGTGTGGGCTGGCCGGGAGTAGCCTGGAGTGTGAGTGTGGGCTGGCCGGAAGTGGCCTGGCCTGGAGTGTGTGTGTGGGCATGCCGGGAGTGGCCTGGAGTGTGTGTGTGGGCTGGCCGGGAGTGGCCTGGAGTGTGTGTGTGGGCTGGCCGGGAGTGGCCTGGAGTGTGTGTGTGGGCTGGCCGGGAGTGGCCTGGAGTGTGTGTGTGGGCTGGCCGGGAGTGGCCTGGAGTGTGTGTGTGGGCTGGCCGGGAGTGGCCTGGAGTGTGTGTGTGGGCTGGCCGGGAGTGGCCTGGAGCGTGTGTGTGGGCTTGCCGGGAGTGGCCTGGAGTGTGTGTGTGGACTGGCCCGGAGTGGCCTGGGGTGTGTGTGTGTGCTGGCCGGGAGTGGTCTGGAGTGTGTGTGTGGGCTGGCCGGGAGTGGCCTGGACCGTGTGTGTGGGCTGGCCGGGTGGCCTGGAGTGTGTGTGTGGGCTGGCCGGGAGTGGCCTGGAATGTGTGTGTGGACTGGCCGGGAGTGGCCTGGCCTGGAGTGTGTGTGTGGGCTGGCCGGGAGTGGCCTGGAGTGTGTGTGTTACCTGGCCGGGAGTGGCCTGGAGTGTGTGTGGGCTGGCCGGGAGTGGCCTGGAGTGTGTGTGTGGGCTGGCCGGGAGTGGCCTGTAGTGTGTGTGTGGACTGGCCGGGAGTGGCCTGGAGTGTGTGTGTGGACTGGCCGGGAGTGGCCTGGAGTGTGTGTGTGGGCTGGCCGGGAGTGGCCTGGAGTGTGTGTGTGGGCTGGCCGGGAGTGGCGTGGAGTGTGTGTGTGGGCTGGCCGGGAGTGGACTGGCCGCGAGTGTGTGTGTGGGCTGGCCGGGAGTGGCCTGGACTGTGTGTGTGGGCTGGCCGGGAGTGGCCTGGAGAGTGTGTGTGGGCTGGCCGGGAGTGGCCTGGAGTGTGTGTGTGGGCTGGCCGGGAGTGGCCTGGAGTGTGTGTGTGGGCTGGCCGGGAGTGGCCTGGAGTGTGTGTGTGGGCTGGCCGCGAGTGGCCTGGAGTGTGTGTGTGGGCTGGCCCGGAGTGGCCTGGAGTGTGTGTGTGGGCTCGCCGGGAGTGGCCTGGAGTGTGTGTGTGGGATGGCCGGGAGTGGCCTGGCCTGGAGTGTGTGTGTGGGCTGGCCGGGAGTGGCCTGGAGTGATTGTGTGGGCTGGCCGGGAGTGGCCTGGAGTGTGTGTGTGGGCTGGCCGGGAGAGGCCTGGAGTGTGTGTGTGGGCTGGCCGGGAGTGGCCTGGAGTGTGTGTGTGGGCTGGCCGGGAGTGGCCTGGCCTGGAGTGTGTGTGTGGGCTGGCCGGGAGTGGCCTGGTCTGGAGTGTGTGCGTGGGCTGGGCGGGAGTGGCCTGGAGTGTGTGTGTGGGCTGGCCGGGAGTGGCCTGGAGTGTGTGTGTGGGCTGGCCGGGAGTAGCCTGGAGTGTGAGTGTGGGCTGGCCGGAAGTGGCCTGGCCTGGAGTGTGTGTGTGGGCATGCCGGGAGTGGCCTGGAGTGTGTGTGTGGGCTGGCCGGGAGTGGCCTGGAGAGTGTGTGTGGGCTGGCCGGGAGTGGCCTGGAGTGTGTGTGTGGGCTGGCCGGGAGTGGCCTGGAGTGTGTGTGTGGGCTGGCCGGGAGTGGCCTGGAGTGTGTGTGTGGGCTGGCCGGGAGTGGCCTGGAGTGTGTGTGTGGGCTGGCCGGGAGTGGCCTGGAGTGTGTGTGTGGGCTGGCCGGGAGTGGCCTGGAGTGTGTGTGTGGGCTGGCCGGGAGTGGCCTGGAGCGTGTGTGTGGGCTTGCCGGGAGTGGCCTGGAGTGTGTGTGTGGACTGGCCCGGAGTGGCCTGGGGTGTGTGTGTGTGCTGGCCGGGAGTGGTCTGGAGTGTGTGTGTGGGCTGGCCGGGAGTGGCCTGGACCGTGTGTGTGGGCTGGCCGGGTGGCCTGGAGTGTGTGTGTGGGCTGGCCGGGAGTGGCCTGGAGTGTGTGTGTGGGCTGGCCGGGAGTGGTCTGGAGTGTGTGTGTGGGCTGGCCGGGAGTGGCCTGGACCGTGTGTGTGGGCTGGCCGGGTGGCCTGGAGTGTGTGTGTGGGCTGGCCGGGAGTGGCCTGGAGTGTGTGTGTGGGATGGCCGGGAGTTGCCTGGAGTGTGTGTGTGGGCTGGCCGGGAGTAGCCTGGAGTGTGAGTGTGGGCTGGCCGGGAGTGGCCTGGAGTGTGTGTGTGGGCTGGCCGGGAGTGGCCTGGAGTGTGTGTGTGGGATGGCCGGGAGTGGCCTGGCCTGGAGTGTGTGTGTGGGCTGGCCGGGAGTGGCCTGGAGTGTGTGTGTGGGCTGGCCGGGAGTGGCCTGGAGTGTGTGTGTGGGCTGGCCGGGAGTGGCCTGGAGTGTGTGTGTGGGATGGCCGGGAGTGGCCTGGCCTGGAGTGTGTGTGTGGGCTGGCCGGGAGTGGCCTGGAGTGTGTGTGTGGGCTGGCCGGGAGTGGCCTGGAGTGTGTGTGTGGGCTGGCCGGGAGTGGCCTGGAGTGTGTGTGTGGGCTGGCCGGGAGTGGCCTGGAGTGTGTGTGTGGGCTGGCCGGGAGTGGCCTGGAGTGTGTGTGTGGGCTGGCCGGGAGTGGCCTGGAGTGTGTGTGTGGGCTGGCCGGGAGTGGCCTGGAGTGTGTGTGTGGGCTGGCCGTGAGTGGCCTGGAGTGTGTGTGTGGGCTGGCCGGGAGTTGACTGGCCGCGAGTGTGTGTGTGGGCTGGCCGGGAGTGGCCTGGACTGTGTGTGTGGGCTGGCCGGGAGTGGCCTGGAGAGTGTGTGTGGGCTGGCAGGGAGTGGCCTGGAGTGTGTGTGTGGGCTGGCCCGGAGTGGCCTGGAGTGTGTGTGTGGGCTCGCCGGGAGTGGCCTGGAGTGTGTGTGTGGGATGGCCGGGAGTGGCCTGGCCTGGAGTGTGTGTGTGGGCTGGCCGGGAGTGGCCTGGAGTGATTGTGTGGGCTGGCCGGGAGTGGCCTGGAGTGTGTGTGTGGGCTGGCCGGGAGAGGCCTGGAGTGTGTGTGTGGGCTGGCCGGGAGTGGCCTGGAGTGTGTGTGTGGGCTGGCCGGGAGTGGCCTGGTCTGGAGTGTGTGTGTGGGCTGGCCGGGAGTGGCCTGGTCTGGAGTGTGTGCGTGGGCTGGGCGGGAGTGGCCTGGAGTGTGTGTGTGGGCTGGCCGGGAGTGGTCTGGAGTGTGTGTGTGGGCTGGCCGGGAGTAGCCTGGAGTGTGAGTGTGGGCTGGCCGGAAGTGGCCTGGCCTGGAGTGTGTGTGTGGGCAGGCCGGGAATGGCCTGGAGTGTGTGTGTGGGCTGGCCGGGAGTGGCCTGGAGAGTGTGTGTGGGCTGGCCGGGAGTGGCCTGGAGTGTGTGTGTGGGCTGGCCGGGAGTGGCCTGGAGTGTGTGTGTGGGCTGGCCGGGAGTGGCCTGGAGTGTGTGTGTGGGCTGGCCGGGAGTGGCCTGAAGTGTGTGTGTGGGCTGGCCGGGAGTGGCCTGGAGTGTGTGTGTGGGCTGGCCGGGAGTGGCCTGGAGTGTGTGTGTGGGCTGGCCGGGAGTGGCCTGGAGCGTGTGTGTGGGCTTGCCGGGAGTGGCCTGGAGTGTGTGTGTGGACTGGCCCGGAGTGGCCTGGGGTGTGTGTGTGTGCTGGCCGGGAGTGGTCTGGAGTGTGTGTGTGGGCTGGCCGGGAGTGGCCTGGACCGTGTGTGTGGGCTGGCCGGGTGGCCTGGAGTGTGTGTGTGGGCTGGCCGGGAGTGGCCTGGAGTGTGTGTGTGGGCTGGCCGGGAGTGGTCTGGAGTGTGTGTGTGGGCTGGCCGGGAGTGGCCTGGACCGTGTGTGTGGGCTGGCCGGGTGGCCTGGAGTGTGTGTGTGGGCTGGCCGGGAGTGGCCTGGAGTGTGTGTGTGGGATGGCCGGGAGTTGCCTGGAGTGTGTGTGTGGGCTGGCCGGGAGTAGCCTGGAGTGTGAGTGTGGGCTGGCCGGGAGTGGCCTGGAGTGTGTGTGTGGGCTGGCCGGGAGTGGCCTGGAGTGTGTGTGTGGGATGGCCGGGAGTGGCCTGGCCTGGAGTGTGTGTGTGGGCTGGCCGGGAGTGGCCTGGAGTGTGTGTGTGGGCTGGCCGGGAGTGGCCTGGAGTGTGTGTGTGGGCTGGCCGGGAGTGGCCTGGAGTGTGTGTGTGGGATGGCCGGGAGTGGCCTGGCCTGGAGTGTGTGTGTGGGCTGGCCGGGAGTGGCCTGGAGTGTGTGTGTGGGCTGGCCGGGAGTGGCCTGGAGTGTGTGTGTGGGCTGGCCGGGAGTGGCCTGGAGTGTGTGTGTGGGCTGGCCGGGAGTGGCCTGGAGTGTGTGTGTGGGCTGGCCGGGAGTGGCCTGGAGTGTGTGTGTGGGCTGGCCGGGAGTGGCCTGGAGTGTGTGTGTGGGCTGGCCGGGAGTGGCCTGGAGTGTATGTGTGGGCTGGCCGTGAGTGGCCTGGAGTGTGTGTGTGGGCTGGCCGGGAGTGGACTGGCCGCGAGTGTGTGTGTGGGCTGGCCGGGAGTGGCCTGGACTGTGTGTGTGGGCTGGCCGGGAGTGGCCTGGAGAGTGTGTGTGGGCTGGCCGGGAGTGGCCTGGAGTGTGTGTGTGGGCTGGCCGGGAGTGTCCTGGAGTGTGTGTGTGGGCTGGCCGGGAGTGGCCTGGAGTGTGTGTGTGGGCTGGCCGGGAGTGGCCTGGCCTGGAGTGTGCGTGTGGACTGGCCGGGAGTGGCCTGGAGTGTGAGTGTGGGCTGGCTGGGAGTGGCCTGGCCTGGAGTGTGTGTGTGGGCTGGCCGGGAGTGGCCTGGAGTGTGTGTGTGGGCAGGCCGGGAGTGGCCTGGAGTATGTGTGTGGGCTGGCCGGGAGTGGCCTGGAGTGTGTGTGTGGGCTGGCCGGGACTGGCCTGGAGTGTGTGTGTGGGCTGGCCGGGAGTGGCCTGGCCTGGAGTGTGTGTGTGGGCTGGCCGGGAGTGGCCTGGAGTGTGTGTGTGGGCTGGCCGGGAGTGGCCTGGAGTGTGTGTGTGGGCTGGCCGGGAGTGGCCTGGCCTGGAGTGTGTGTGTGGGCTGGCCGGGAGTGGCCTGGAGTGTGTGTGTGGGCTGGCCGGGAGTGGCCTGGAGTGTGTGTGTGTGGGCTGGCCCGGAGTGGCCTGGAGTGTGTGTGTGGGCTGGCCGGGAGTGGTCTGGAGTGTGTGTGTGTGGGCTGGCCGGGAGTGGCCTGGTCTGGAGTGTGTGTGTGGGCTGGCCGGGAGTGGCCTGGAGTGTGTGTGTGGGCTACCCGGGAGTGGCCTGGAGTGTGTGTGTGGGCTGGCCGGGAGTGGTCTGGAGTGTGTGTGTGGGCTGGGCGGGAGTGGCCTGGTCTGGAGTGTGTGTGTGGGCTGGGCGGGAGTGGCCTGGAGTGTGTGTGTGGGCTGGCCGGGAGTGGCCTGGACTGTGTGTGTGGGCTGGCCGGGAGTAGCCTGGAGTGTGAGTGTGGGCTGGCCGGGAGTGGCCTGGCCTGGAGTGTGTGTGTGGGCAGGCCGGGAGTGGCCTGGAGTGTGTGTGTGGGCTGGCCGGGAATGGCCTGGAGAGTGTGTGTGGGCTGGCCGGGAGTGGCCTGGAGTGTGTGTGTGGGCTGGCCGGGAGTGGCCTGGCCTGGAGTGTGTGTGTGGGCTGTCCGGGAGTGGCCTGGAGTGTGTGTGTGGGCATGCCGGGAGTGGCCTGGAGTGTGTGTGTGGGCTGGCCGGGAGTGGCCTGGAGAGTGTGTGTGGGCTGGCCGGGAGTGGCCTGGAGTGTGTGTGTGGGCTGGCCGGGAGTGGCCTGGAGTGTGTGTGTGGGCTGGCCGGGAGTGGCCTGGAGTGTGTGTGTGGGCTGGCCGGGAGTGGCCTGGAGTGTGTGTGTGGGCTGGCCGGGAGTGGCCTGGAGTGTGTGTGTGGGCTGGCCGGGAGTGGCCTGGAGTGTGTGTGTGGGCTGGCCGGGAGTGGCCTGGAGCGTGTGTGTGGGCTTGCCGGGAGTGGCCTGGAGTGTGTGTGTGGACTGGCCCGGAGTGGCCTGGGGTGTGTGTGTGTGCTGGCCGGGAGTGGTCTGGAGTGTGTGTGTGGGCTGGCCGGGAGTGGCCTGGACCGTGTGTGTGGGCTGGCCGGGTGGCCTGGAGTGTGTGTGTGGGCTGGCCGGGAGTGGCCTGGAGTGTGTGTGTGGGCTGGCCGGGAGTGGTCTGGAGTGTGTGTGTGGGCTGGCCGGGAGTGGCCTGGACCGTGTGTGTGGGCTGGCCGGGTGGCCTGGAGTGTGTGTGTGGGCTGGCCGGGAGTGGCCTGGAGTGTGTGTGTGGGATGGCCGGGAGTTGCCTGGAGTGTGTGTGTGGGCTGGCCGGGAGTAGCCTGGAGTGTGAGTGTGGGCTGGCCGGGAGTGGCCTGGAGTGTGTGTGTGGGCTGGCCGGGAGTGGCCTGGAGTGTGTGTGTGGGATGGCCGGGAGTGGCCTGGCCTGGAGTGTGTGTGTGGGCTGGCCGGGAGTGGCCTGGAGTGTGTGTGTGGGCTGGCCGGGAGTGGCCTGGAGTGTGTGTGTGGGCTGGCCGGGAGTGGCCTGGAGTGTGTGTGTGGGATGGCCGGGAGTGGCCTGGCCTGGAGTGTGTGTGTGGGCTGGCCGGGAGTGGCCTGGAGTGTGTGTGTGGGCTGGCCGGGAGTGGCCTGGAGTGTGTGTGTGGGCTGGCCGGGAGAGGCCTGGAGTGTGTGTGTGGGCTGGCCGGGAGTGGCCTGGAGTGTGTGTGTGGGCTGGCCGGGAGTGGCCTGGAGTGTGTGTGTGGGCTGGCCGGGAGTGGCCTGGAGTGTGTGTGTGGGCTGGCCGGGAGTGGCCTGGAGTGTGTGTGTGGGCTGGCCGTGAGTGGCCTGGAGTGTGTGTGTGGGCTGGCCGGGAGTGGACTGGCCGCGAGTGTGTGTGTGGGCTGGCCGGGAGTGGCCTGGACTGTGTGTGTGGGCTGGCCGGGAGTGGCCTGGAGAGTGTGTGTGGGCTGGCCGGGAGTGGCCTGGAGTGTGTGTGTGGGCTGGCCGGGAGTGTCCTGGAGTGTGTGTGTGGGCTGGCCGGGAGTGGCCTGGAGTGTGTGTGTGGGCTGGCCGGGAGTGGCCTGGCCTGGAGTGTGCGTGTGGACTGGCCGGGAGTGGCCTGGAGTGTGAGTGTGGGCTGGCTGGGAGTGGCCTGGCCTGGAGTGTGTGTGTGGGCTGGCCGGGAGTGGCCTGGAGTGTGTGTGTGGGCAGGCCGGGAGTGGCCTGGAGTATGTGTGTGGGCTGGCCGGGAGTGGCCTGGAGTGTGTGTGTGGGCTGGCCGGGAGTGGCCTGGAGTGTGTGTGTGGGCTGGCCGGGAGTGGCCTGGCCTGGAGTGTGTGTGTGGGCTGGCCGGGAGTGGCCTGGAGTGTGTGTGTGGGCTGGCCGGGAGTGGCCTGGAGTGTGTGTGTGGGCTGGCCGGGAGTGGCCTGGCCTGGAGTGTGTGTGTGGGCTGGCCGGGAGTGGCCTGGAGTGTGTGTGTGGGCTGGCCGGGAGTGGCCTGGAGTGTGTGTGTGTGGGCTGGCCCGGAGTGGCCTGGAGTGTGTGTGTGGGCTGGCCGGGAGTGGTCTGGAGTGTGTGTGTGTGGGCTGGCCGGGAGTGGCCTGGTCTGGAGTGTGTGTGTGGGCTGGCCGGGAGTGGCCTGGAGTGTGTGTGTGGGCTACCCGGGAGTGGCCTGGAGTGTGTGTGTGGGCTGGCCGGGAGTGGTCTGGAGTGTGTGTGTGGGCTGGCCGGGAGTGGCCTGGTCTGGAGTGTGTGTGTGGGCTGGGCGGGAGTGGCCTGGAGTGTGTGTGTGGGCTGGCCGCGAGTGGCCTGGAGTGTGTGTGTGGGCTGGCCGGGAGTGGCCTGGAGTGTGTGTGTGGGCTGGCCGGGAGTGGCCTGGAGCGTGTGTGTGGGCTGGCCGGGAGTGGCCTGGAGTGTGTGTGTGGACTGGCCCGGAGTGGCCTGGAGTGTGTGTGTGTGCTGGCCGGGAGTGGTCTGGAGTGTGTGTGTGGGCTGGCCGGGAGTGGCCTGGAGCGTGTGTGTGGGCTGGCCGGGAGTGGCCTGGAGTGTGTGTGTGGACTGGCCCGGAGTGGCCTGGAGTGTGTGTGTGGGCTGGCCGGGAGTAGCCTGGAGTGTGAGTGTGGGCTGGCCGGGAGTGGCCTGGCCTGGAGTGTGTGTGGGCAGGCCGGGAGTGGCCTGGAGTGTGTGTGTGGGCTGGCCGGGAGTGGCCTGGAGTGTGTGTGTGGGGTGGCCGGGAGTGGCCTGGAGTGTGTGTGTGGGGTGGCCGGGAGTGGCCTGGAGTGTGTGTGTGGGCTGGCCGGGAGTGGCCTGGAGTGTGTGTGTGGGCTGGCCGGGAGTGGCCTGGAGTGTGTGTGTGGGCTGGCCGGGAGTGGCCTGGAGTGTGAGTGTGTGTGTGGACTGGCCGGGAGTGGCCTGGAGTGTGAGTGTGGGCTGGCTGGGAGTGGCCTGGCCTGGAGTGTGTGTGTGGGCTGGCCGGGAGTGGCCTGGAGTGTGTGTGTGGGCAGGCCGGGAGTGGCCTGGAGTATGTGTGTGGGCTGGCCGGGAGTGGCCTGGAGTGTGTGTGTGGGCTGGCCGGGAGTGGCCTGGAGTGTGTGTGTGGACTGGCCGGGAGTGGCCTGGCCTGGAGTGTTTGTGTGGGCTGGCCGGGAGAGGCCTGGAGTGTGTGTGTGGGCTGGCCGGGAGTGTGTGTGTGGGCTGGCAGGGAGTGGACTGGAGTGTGTGTGTGTGGGCTGGCCGGGAGTGGCCAGGAGTGTGTGTGTGGGCTGGCCGGGAGTGGCCTGGAGTGTGTGTGTGGGCTGGCCGGGAGTGGCCTGGAGTGTGAGTGTGGGCTGGCCGGGAGAGGCCTGGAGTATGTGTGTGGGCCGGCCGGGAGTGGCCTGGAGTGTGTGTGTGGGCTGGCCGGGAGTGGCCTGGAGTGTGTGTGTGGGCTGGCCGGGAGTGTGTGTGTGGGCTGGCAGGGAGTGGCCTGGAGTGTGTGTGTGGGCTGGCCGGGAGTGGCCTGGAGTGTGTGTGTGGGCTGGCCGGGAGTGGCCTGGAGTGTGTGTGTGGGCTGGCCGGGAGTGGCCTGGAGTGTGAGTGTGGGCTGGCCGGGAGAGGCCTGGAGTATGTGTGTGGGCTGGCCGGGAGTGGCCTGGAGTGTGTGTGTGGGCTGGCCGGAAGTGGCCTGGAGTGTGTGTGTGGGCTGGCCGGGAGTGGCCTGGAGTGTGTGTGTGGGCTGGCCGGGAGTGGCCTGGAGTGCGTGTGTGGGCTGGCCGGGAGTGGCCTGGAGTGTATGTGTGGGCTGGCCGGGAGTGGCCTGGCCTGGAGTCTGTGTGTGGACAGGCCGGGAGTGGCCTGGCCTGGAGTGTGAGTGTGGACTGGCCGGGAGTGGCCTGGCCTGGTGTGTGTGTGTGGGCTGGCCGGGAGTGGCCTGGCCTGGAGTGTGTGTGTGGGCTGGCCGGGAGAGTCCTGGAGTGTGTGTGTGGGCTGGCCGGGAGTGGCCTGGCCTGGAGTGTGTGTGTGGGCTGGCCGGGAGTGGCCTGGAGTGTGTGTGTGGGCTGGCCGGGAGTGGCCTGGAGTGTGTGTGTGGGCTGGCCGGGAGTGGCCTGGAGTGTGTGTGTGGGATGGCCGGGAGTGGCCTGGCCTGGAGTGTGTGTGTGGGCTGGCCGGGAGTGGCCTGGAGTGTGTGTGTGGGCTGGCCGGGAGTGGCCTGGAGTGTGTGTGTGGGCTGGCCGGGAGTGGCCTGGAGTGTGTGTGTGGGCTGGCCGGGAGTGGCCTGGAGTGTGTGTGTGGGCTGGCCGGGAGTGGCCTGGAGTGTGTGTGTGGGCTGGCCGGGAGTGGCCTGGAGTGTGTGTGTGGGCTGGCCGGGAGTGGCCTGGAGTGTATGTGTGGGCTGGCCGTGAGTGGCCTGGAGTGTGTGTGTGGGCTGGCCGGGAGTGGACTGGCCGCGAGTGTGTGTGTGGGCTGGCCGGGAGTGGCCTGGACTGTGTGTGTGGGCTGGCCGGGAGTGGCCTGGAGAGTGTGTGTGGGCTGGCCGGGAGTGGCCTGGAGTGTGTGTGTGGGCTGGCCGGGAGTGTCCTGGAGTGTGTGTGTGGGCTGGCCGGGAGTGGCCTGGAGTGTGTGTGTGGGCTGGCCGGGAGTGGCCTGGCCTGGAGTGTGCGTGTGGACTGGCCGGGAGTGGCCTGGAGTGTGAGTGTGGGCTGGCTGGGAGTGGCCTGGCCTGGAGTGTGTGTGTGGGCTGGCCGGGAGTGGCCTGGAGTGTGTGTGTGGGCAGGCCGGGAGTGGCCTGGAGTATGTGTGTGGGCTGGCCGGGAGTGGCCTGGAGTGTGTGTGTGGGCTGGCCGGGACTGGCCTGGAGTGTGTGTGTGGGCTGGCCGGGAGTGGCCTGGCCTGGAGTGTGTGTGTGGGCTGGCCGGGAGTGGCCTGGAGTGTGTGTGTGGGCTGGCCGGGAGTGGCCTGGAGTGTGTGTGTGGGCTGGCCGGGAGTGGCCTGGCCTGGAGTGTGTGTGTGGGCTGGCCGGGAGTGGCCTGGAGTGTGTGTGTGGGCTGGCCGGGAGTGGCCTGGAGTGTGTGTGTGTGGGCTGGCCCGGAGTGGCCTGGAGTGTGTGTGTGGGCTGGCCGGGAGTGGTCTGGAGTGTGTGTGTGTGGGCTGGCCGGGAGTGGCCTGGTCTGGAGTGTGTGTGTGGGCTGGCCGGGAGTGGCCTGGAGTGTGTGTGTGGGCTACCCGGGAGTGGCCTGGAGTGTGTGTGTGGGCTGGCCGGGAGTGGTCTGGAGTGTGTGTGTGGGCTGGCCGGGAGTGGCCTGGTCTGGAGTGTGTGTGTGGGCTGGGCGGGAGTGGCCTGGAGTGTGTGTGTGGGCTGGCCGGGAGTGGCCTGGACTGTGTGTGTGGGCTGGCCGGGAGTAGCCTGGAGTGTGAGTGTGGGCTGGCCGGGAGTGGCCTGGCCTGGAGTGTGTGTGTGGGCAGGCCGGGAGTGGCCTGGAGTGTGTGTGTGGGCTGGCCGGGAATGGCCTGGAGAGTGTGTGTGGGCTGGCCGGGAGTGGCCTGGAGTGTGTGTGTGGGCTGGCCGGGAGTGGCCTGGCCTGGAGTGTGTGTGTGGGCTGTCCGGGAGTGGCCTGGAGTGTGTGTGTGGGCATGCCGGGAGTGGCCTGGAGTGTGTGTGTGGGCTGGCCGGGAGTGGCCTGGAGAGTGTGTGTGGGCTGGCCGGGAGTGGCCTGGAGTGTGTGTGTGGGCTGGCCGGGAGTGGCCTGGAGTGTGTGTGTGGGCTGGCCGGGAGTGGCCTGGAGTGTGTGTGTGGGCTGGCCGGGAGTGGCCTGGAGTGTGTGTGTGGGCTGGCCGGGAGTGGCCTGGAGTGTGTGTGTGGGCTGGCCGGGAGTGGCCTGGAGTGTGTGTGTGGGCTGGCCGGGAGTGGCCTGGAGCGTGTGTGTGGGCTTGCCGGGAGTGGCCTGGAGTGTGTGTGTGGACTGGCCCGGAGTGGCCTGGGGTGTGTGTGTGTGCTGGCCGGGAGTGGTCTGGAGTGTGTGTGTGGGCTGGCCGGGAGTGGCCTGGACCGTGTGTGTGGGCTGGCCGGGTGGCCTGGAGTGTGTGTGTGGGCTGGCCGGGAGTGGCCTGGAGTGTGTGTGTGGGCTGGCCGGGAGTGGTCTGGAGTGTGTGTGTGGGCTGGCCGGGAGTGGCCTGGACCGTGTGTGTGGGCTGGCCGGGTGGCCTGGAGTGTGTGTGTGGGCTGGCCGGGAGTGGCCTGGAGTGTGTGTGTGGGATGGCCGGGAGTTGCCTGGAGTGTGTGTGTGGGCTGGCCGGGAGTAGCCTGGAGTGTGAGTGTGGGCTGGCCGGGAGTGGCCTGGAGTGTGTGTGTGGGCTGGCCGGGAGTGGCCTGGAGTGTGTGTGTGGGATGGCCGGGAGTGGCCTGGCCTGGAGTGTGTGTGTGGGCTGGCCGGGAGTGGCCTGGAGTGTGTGTGTGGGCTGGCCGGGAGTGGCCTGGAGTGTGTGTGTGGGCTGGCCGGGAGTGGCCTGGAGTGTGTGTGTGGGATGGCCGGGAGTGGCCTGGCCTGGAGTGTGTGTGTGGGCTGGCCGGGAGTGGCCTGGAGTGTGTGTGTGGGCTGGCCGGGAGTGGCCTGGAGTGTGTGTGTGGGCTGGCCGGGAGAGGCCTGGAGTGTGTGTGTGGGCTGGCCGGGAGTGGCCTGGAGTGTGTGTGTGGGCTGGCCGGGAGTGGCCTGGAGTGTGTGTGTGGGCTGGCCGGGAGTGGCCTGGAGTGTGTGTGTGGGCTGGCCGGGAGTGGCCTGGAGTGTGTGTGTGGGCTGGCCGTGAGTGGCCTGGAGTGTGTGTGTGGGCTGGCCGGGAGTGGACTGGCCGCGAGTGTGTGTGTGGGCTGGCCGGGAGTGGCCTGGACTGTGTGTGTGGGCTGGCCGGGAGTGGCCTGGAGAGTGTGTGTGGGCTGGCCGGGAGTGGCCTGGAGTGTGTGTGTGGGCTGGCCGGGAGTGTCCTGGAGTGTGTGTGTGGGCTGGCCGGGAGTGGCCTGGAGTGTGTGTGTGGGCTGGCCGGGAGTGGCCTGGCCTGGAGTGTGCGTGTGGACTGGCCGGGAGTGGCCTGGAGTGTGAGTGTGGGCTGGCTGGGAGTGGCCTGGCCTGGAGTGTGTGTGTGGGCTGGCCGGGAGTGGCCTGGAGTGTGTGTGTGGGCAGGCCGGGAGTGGCCTGGAGTATGTGTGTGGGCTGGCCGGGAGTGGCCTGGAGTGTGTGTGTGGGCTGGCCGGGAGTGGCCTGGAGTGTGTGTGTGGGCTGGCCGGGAGTGGCCTGGCCTGGAGTGTGTGTGTGGGCTGGCCGGGAGTGGCCTGGAGTGTGTGTGTGGGCTGGCCGGGAGTGGCCTGGAGTGTGTGTGTGGGCTGGCCGGGAGTGGCCTGGCCTGGAGTGTGTGTGTGGGCTGGCCGGGAGTGGCCTGGAGTGTGTGTGTGGGCTGGCCGGGAGTGGCCTGGAGTGTGTGTGTGTGGGCTGGCCCGGAGTGGCCTGGAGTGTGTGTGTGGGCTGGCCGGGAGTGGTCTGGAGTGTGTGTGTGTGGGCTGGCCGGGAGTGGCCTGGTCTGGAGTGTGTGTGTGGGCTGGCCGGGAGTGGCCTGGAGTGTGTGTGTGGGCTACCCGGGAGTGGCCTGGAGTGTGTGTGTGGGCTGGCCGGGAGTGGTCTGGAGTGTGTGTGTGGGCTGGCCGGGAGTGGCCTGGTCTGGAGTGTGTGTGTGGGCTGGGCGGGAGTGGCCTGGAGTGTGTGTGTGGGCTGGCCGCGAGTGGCCTGGAGTGTGTGTGTGGGCTGGCCGGGAGTGGCCTGGAGTGTGTGTGTGGGCTGGCCGGGAGTGGCCTGGAGCGTGTGTGTGGGCTGGCCGGGAGTGGCCTGGAGTGTGTGTGTGGACTGGCCCGGAGTGGCCTGGAGTGTGTGTGTGTGCTGGCCGGGAGTGGTCTGGAGTGTGTGTGTGGGCTGGCCGGGAGTGGCCTGGAGCGTGTGTGTGGGCTGGCCGGGAGTGGCCTGGAGTGTGTGTGTGGACTGGCCCGGAGTGGCCTGGAGTGTGTGTGTGGGCTGGCCGGGAGTAGCCTGGAGTGTGAGTGTGGGCTGGCCGGGAGTGGCCTGGCCTGGAGTGTGTGTGGGCAGGCCGGGAGTGGCCTGGAGTGTGTGTGTGGGCTGGCCGGGAGTGGCCTGGAGTGTGTGTGTGGGGTGGCCGGGAGTGGCCTGGAGTGTGTGTGTGGGGTGGCCGGGAGTGGCCTGGAGTGTGTGTGTGGGCTGGCCGGGAGTGGCCTGGAGTGTGTGTGTGGGCTGGCCGGGAGTGGCCTGGAGTGTGTGTGTGGGCTGGCCGGGAGTGGCCTGGAGTGTGAGTGTGTGTGTGGACTGGCCGGGAGTGGCCTGGAGTGTGAGTGTGGGCTGGCTGGGAGTGGCCTGGCCTGGAGTGTGTGTGTGGGCTGGCCGGGAGTGGCCTGGAGTGTGTGTGTGGGCAGGCCGGGAGTGGCCTGGAGTATGTGTGTGGGCTGGCCGGGAGTGGCCTGGAGTGTGTGTGTGGGCTGGCCGGGAGTGGCCTGGAGTGTGTGTGTGGACTGGCCGGGAGTGGCCTGGCCTGGAGTGTTTGTGTGGGCTGGCCGGGAGAGGCCTGGAGTGTGTGTGTGGGCTGGCCGGGAGTGTGTGTGTGGGCTGGCAGGGAGTGGACTGGAGTGTGTGTGTGTGGGCTGGCCGGGAGTGGCCAGGAGTGTGTGTGTGGGCTGGCCGGGAGTGGCCTGGAGTGTGTGTGTGGGCTGGCCGGGAGTGGCCTGGAGTGTGAGTGTGGGCTGGCCGGGAGAGGCCTGGAGTATGTGTGTGGGCCGGCCGGGAGTGGCCTGGAGTGTGTGTGTGGGCTGGCCGGGAGTGGCCTGGAGTGTGTGTGTGGGCTGGCCGGGAGTGTGTGTGTGGGCTGGCAGGGAGTGGCCTGGAGTGTGTGTGTGGGCTGGCCGGGAGTGGCCTGGAGTGTGTGTGTGGGCTGGCCGGGAGTGGCCTGGAGTGTGTGTGTGGGCTGGCCGGGAGTGGCCTGGAGTGTGAGTGTGGGCTGGCCGGGAGAGGCCTGGAGTATGTGTGTGGGCTGGCCGGGAGTGGCCTGGAGTGTGTGTGTGGGCTGGCCGGAAGTGGCCTGGAGTGTGTGTGTGGGCTGGCCGGGAGTGGCCTGGAGTGTGTGTGTGGGCTGGCCGGGAGTGGCCTGGAGTGCGTGTGTGGGCTGGCCGGGAGTGGCCTGGAGTGTATGTGTGGGCTGGCCGGGAGTGGCCTGGCCTGGAGTCTGTGTGTGGACAGGCCGGGAGTGGCCTGGCCTGGAGTGTGAGTGTGGACTGGCCGGGAGTGGCCTGGCCTGGTGTGTGTGTGTGGGCTGGCCGGGAGTGGCCTGGCCTGGAGTGTGTGTGTGGGCTGGCCGGGAGAGTCCTGGAGTGTGTGTGTGGGCTGGCCGGGAGTGGCCTGGCCTGGAGTGTGTGTGTGGGGTGGCCGGGAGTGGCCTGGAGTGTGTGTGTGGGCTGGCCGGGAGTGGCCTGGAGTGTGTGTGTGGGCTGGCCGGGAGAGTCCTGGAGTGTGTGTGTGGGCTTGCCGGGAGTGGCCTGGAGTGTGTGTGTGGGCTGGCCGGGAGTGGCCTGGCCTGTGTGTGTGTGTGGGCTGGCCGGGAGTGGCCTGGCCTGGAGTTTGTGTGTAGGTTGGCCGGGAGAGTCCTGGAGTGTGTGTGTGGGCTGGCCGGGAGTGGCCTGGAGTGTAAGTGTGGGCTGGCCTCCCACCTGCCCCCTCATTGTAGAATCGACTTGCGTATTCTAGAAACTCCACCCATTTCTTACTATTTTTCCAGGGAATAATTTACAGTGGTCCCTGGGCAGTATATAATTATAAACAGTGGTCTCTGGCTAGTATATCATTATGTACAGTGGTCCCTGGGCAGTATATCATTATATACAGTGGTCCCTGGGCAGTATATCATTATTGACAGTGGTCCCTGGGTAGCATATCATTATATACAGTGGTCTCGGGCTAGTCTATCATTATATACAGATGTCACTGGGCAGTATATCATTATTGACAGTGGTCCCTGGGTTGTATATCATTATTTACAGTGGTCTCTGTGCAGAATATCATTATTTATGTGGTCCCTGGGCAGTATATCATTATTTACATTGGTCCCTGAGCAGTATATCTTTATATACAGTGGTACCTGCGCAGTATATCATTATTGACAGTGGTCCCTGGGTAGTATATCATTATTTACAGTGGTCTCTGTGCAGATAATCATTATTTACAGTAGTCCCTGGGTGGTATGTCATGACTTACAGTGGTCACTGGGTTGTATATCATTATTTACAGTGGTCTCTTTGCAGAATATCATTATATACAGTGGTTCCTGGGTAGTATGTCATTACGAACAGTGGTCCCTGGGCAGTATATCATTATTTACAGTGGTCCTTGGATAGTGCATCATTATTTACAGTGATCCCAGGGTAGATTATGATCATTTGCAATTTTCCTTTGGTAGTACAGCATTTTTTACACGGGTCCCTGAGTAGTATCTCATTCTTTACAGTGGTCCCTGGGAAGCATATCGTTATTTACAGTGGTCCCTGTGTAGTATATCATTTTGCACAGCGGTCCCTGGGTAGAATAACATTATATACAGTGGTCCCTGGTTAGTAAATCATTATTTACAGTCGTCCCTGGATAGTATACCATTGTTTACAGTGGCCTTGGGTAGGTATCATCATTTACAGTGGTCACTGGATAGTAATTCATTATTTACAGCGGTCCCTGGGTAGAATATCATTATTTACAGTGGTCCCTGGATAGTATAGCATTATCTGCAGTGGTCCCTGGTTAGAATACCATTATTTACTTTGGTCCCTGGGTAGTATCTCATTATTTACAATGGTCCCTGAGCGGTATATCAGTATTCTCAATGGTCCATGGGTATTATCTCATTACTTACAGTGGTCCCTGGGGAGAATATCATTATTTACAGTGGTCTCTGGGTAGTATATCATTATCTACAATGGTCCCTGGGTATTATGTCATCATTTACAGAGGTCCCCGGGTAGAATATCATTATTTACAGTGACCCCTGGGTAGTATATCCGTATCTACAATGGCCCCTGGGTATTATCTCATTATTTACTGAGGTCCCTGGGTAGAATATCATTATTCACTGTGGTCCCTGGGTAGTATCTCATTATTTACAATGGTCCCTGTGTGGTATATAAGTATCTACAATGGTCTCAGGGTATTATCTCATTATTTACTGTGGTCCCTGGGTAGTATATCATTATTTACTGTGGTCCCAGGGTAGTATCTCATTATTTACAATGGTCCCTGTGTGGTATATCAGTATCTACAATGGTCTCTGGGTATTATCTCATTATTTACTGTGGTCCTGGGGTAGTATATCATTATTTACTGTGGTCAAAGGGTAGTATCTCATTATTTACTGTGGTCCCAGGGTAGTATCTCATTATTTCCAATGGTCCCTGTGTGGTATAATAGTATCTACAATGGTCCCTGGGTATTATCTCATTATTTACTGTGGTCCCTGGGTAGTATATCATTATTTACTGTGGTCCCAGGGTAGTATATCATTATGCACAGCGGTCCCTGGGTAGTATCTCATTATTTACAATGGTCCCTGTGTGGTATAATAGTATCTACAATGGTCCCTGGGTCTTATCTCATTATTTACTGTGGTCCCAGGGTAGTATATCATTATTTACTGTGGTCCCAGGGTAGTATCTCATCATTTACAATGGTCCCTGGGTGGTATATCAGTATCTACAATGGTCCCTGGGTATTATCTCATTATTTACTGTGGTCCCTGGGGAGAATATCATTATTTACATTGGTCTCTGGGTAGTATATCATTATTCACAGTGGTCCCTGGGTAGTATAACATTATTTACAGTGGTCCCTGAGTGGTATAACAGTATCTGCAATGGTCCTTGGGTATTATCTCATTATTTACTGTGGTCCCTGGGTAGTACATCATTATTTACTGTGGTCCCAGGGTAGTATCTCTTTATTTACAGTGGTCCCTGAGTGGTATATCAGGATCTACAATGGTCCCTGGGTGTTATCTCATTACTTACAGTGGTCCGTGGGTAGTATCTCATTATTTACAGTGGTCTCTGGGGAGTATATTCTTATCTACAATTGTCCCTGGGTATTATCTCATTATTTGCAGTGGTTTGGGGAGAATATCATTATTTACAGTGGTCCCTAGGTAGTATATCATTATTTACAGTGGTCGCTGGGTAGAGTATCAGGATCTACAATGGTCCCTGGGTAATATATCATTATTTACAGTGGTCCCTGGGTATAATCTCATTATTTACTGTGGTTTGGGGAGAATATCATTATTTACCGTGGTCCCTGGGAAGCATATCATTATTTAGAGTGGTCCCTGGGTAGAGTATCAGGATCTACAATGGTCCCTGGGTAATATATCATTATTTACAGTGGTCCCTGGGTATAATCTCATTATTTACTGTGGTTTGGGGAGAATATCATTATTTACAGTGGTCCCTGGGTAGCATATCATTATTTAGAGTGGTCCCTGGGTAGAGTATCACGATCTACAATGGTCCCTGGGTAATATATCATTATTTACAGTGGTCCCTGGGTATTATCTCATTATTTACTGTAGTCCCTAGGTAGTATATCATTATTTACAGTGGTCCCTGGGTATTATCTCATTATTTACTGTGGTCCCTGTGGAGAATATCATTATTTACAGTGGTCTCTGGGCAGTATATCCGTAACTACAATGGTCCCTGTGTAGTATCTCGTTATTTACTGTAGTCCCTGGGTAGTATATCATTATTTACAGTGGTCCCTGGGCATTATCTCATTATTTACTGTAGTCCCTTTGGAGAATATCATTATTTACAGTGGTCTCTGGGTATTATCTCATTATTTACTGTGGTCCCTGTGGAGAATACCATTATTTACAGTGGTCTCTGGGTATTATCTCATTATTTACTGTGGAGAATACCATTATTGACAGTGGTCTCTGGGTAGTATATACGTATCTGCAATGGTCCCTGGGAAGTATCTCATTATTTACTGTGGTCCCTGGGTAGTATATCATTATTTACTCTGGTCCCTGGGTAGTATATCATTATTTACAGTGGTCTCTGGCTAGTATATCATTATATACAGTGGTCCCTGGGCAGTATATCATTATTGACAGTGGTCCCTGGGTAGCATATCATTATATACAGTGGTCTCTGGCGAGTCTATCATTATATACAGTGGTCCCTGGGCAGTATATCATTATTGACAGTGGTCCCTGGATAGCATATCATTATATACAGTGGTCTCTGGCTAGTCTATCATTATATTCAGTGGTCCCTGGGCAGTATATCATTATTGGCAGTGGTCCCTGGGTAGTATATCGTTATTTACAGTGGTCTCTGTGCAGAATATCATTATTTACAGTGGTCCCTGGGCAGTATATCATTATTTACATTGGTCCCTGGGCAGTATATCATTATTTACATTGGTCCCTGGGCAGTATATCTTTATATATAGTGGTCCCTGCGCAGTATATCATTATTGACAGTGGTCCCTGGGTAGTATATCATTATTTACAGTGGTCTCTGTGCAGAATATCATTATTTACACTAGTCCCTGGGTGGTATGTCATGACTTACAGTGGTCACTGTGTTGTATATCATTGTTTGCAGTGGTCTCTGTGCAGAATATCATTATATACTGTGGTTCCTGGGTAGAATGTCATTACTTACAGTGGTCACTGGGGAGAATATCATTATTTACAGTGGTCCCGGTTATTGTATCATTACCTACCGTTGTCCCTGGGTAGAATATCATTATCTTCAGCGGTTCCTGGGTTGTACACCATAATTTACAGTGGCCTTGGGGAGGTAGCATCATTTACAGTGGCCACTGGATAGTATTTCATTAGTTACAGTGGTCCCTGGGCAATATATCATTATTTACAGTTTTACTTGGATAGTGCATCATTATTTACAGTGATCCCAGGGTAGATTATTATCATTTGCAATGGTCCTTTGGTAGTACAGCATTTTTTACACGGGTCCCTGAGTAGTATCTCATTCTTTACAGTGGTCCCTGGGAAGCATATCGTCATTTACAGTGGTCCCTGTGTAGTATATCATTATGCACAGCGGTCCCTGGGTAGAATAACATTATATACAGTGGTCCCTGGTTAGTAAATCATTATTTACAGTCGTCCCTGGATCGTATACCATTATTTACAGTGGCCTTGGGTAGGTATCATCATTAACAGTGGTCACTGGATAGTAATTCATTATTTACAGTGGTCCCTGGGTAGAATATCATTATTTACAGTGGTCCCTGGATAGTATATCATTACCTGCAGTGGTCACTGGATAGTAATTCATTATTTACAGTGGTCCCTGGGTAGAATATCATTATTTACAGTGGTCCCTGGATAGTATATCATTACCTGCAGTGGTCACTGGATAGTAATTCATTATTTACAGTGGTCCCTGGGTAGAATATCATTATTTACAGTGGTCCCTGGATAGTATATCATTACCTGCAGTGGTCCCTGGTTAGAATATCATTATTTACTGTGGTCCCTGGGTAGTATCTCATTATTTACAATGGTCCCAGAACGGTATATCAGTATCTACAATGGTCCCTGGGTATTATCTCATTACTTACAGTGGTCCCTGGGGAGAATATCATTATTTACAGTGGTCTCCGAATAGTATATCATTATCTACAATGGTCCCTGGGTATTATCTCATCATTTACAGTGGTCCCCGGGTAGAATATCATTATTTACAGTGACCCCTGGGTAGTTTATCCGTATCTACAATGGCCCCTGGGTATTATCTCATTATCTACTGTGGTCCCTGGGTAGTATATCATTATTTACTGTGGTCCCAGGGTAGTATCTCATTATTTACTGTGGTCCCAGGGTAGTATCTCATTATTTACAATGGTCGCTGTGTGGTATAATAGTATCTACAATGGTCCCTGGGTATTTTCTCATTATTTACTGTGATCCCTGGGTAGTATATCATTATTTACTGTGGTCCCAGGGTAGTATTTCATCATTTACAATGGTCCCTGAGTGGTATATCAGTATCTACAATGGTCCCTGGGTATTATCTCATTATTTATTGTGGTCCCTGGGGAGAATATCATTATTTACATTGGTCTCTGGGTAGTATATCATTATTTACAGTGGTCCCTGGGTAGGATATCATTATTTACAGTGGTCCCTGAGTGGTATATCAGTATCTACAATGGTCCCTGGGTATTATCTCATTATTCACTGTGGTCCCTGGGTAGTACATCATTATTTACTATGGTCCCAGGGTAGTACCTCATTATTTACAGTGGTCCCTGAGAGGTATATCAGTATCTACAATGGTCCCTGGGTATTACCTCATTACTTACAGTGGTCCCTGGGTAGTATCTCATTATTTAAAGTGGTCTCCTGGGGAGTATATTTTTTCTACAATGGTCCCTGTGTATTATCTCATTATTTGCAGTGGTTTGGGGAGAATATCATTATTTACAGTGGTCCCTAGGTAGTATATCATTAATTACAGTGTTCCCTGGGTAGAGTATCAGGATCTACAATGGTCCCTGGGTAATATATCATTATTTACAGTGGTCCCTGTGTATAATCTCATTATTTACTGTGGTCCCTGGGTAGTATATCATTAAGCACAGTGGTCCCTGGGTATTATCTCATTATTTACTGTGGTCCCTGTGGAGAATATCATTATTTACAGCGGTCTCTGGGTAGTATATCCGTATCTACAATATTCCCTGGGTAGTATCTCATTATTTACTGTGGCCCCTGGGTAGTATCTCATTATTTACTGTGGTCCCTGTGGAGAATATCATTATTTACAGTGGTCTCTGGGTATTATCCCATTATTTACTGTGGTCCCTGTGGAGAATATCATTGTTTTCAGTGGTCTCTGGGTAGTATATACGTATCTACTATGGTCCCTGGGAAGTATCTCATTATTTACTGTTGTCCCTGGGTAGTATATCATTATTTACTGTGGTCCCTGGGTAGTATATCATTTTTTACAGTGGTCCCTGGGTATTATCTCATTATTTACTGTGGTCCCTGTGGAGAATATCATTATTTACAGTGGTCTCTGGGTAGTATATCCGTATCTACAATGGTCCCTGGGTAGTATCTCATTATTTACTGTGGTCCCTTGGTTGTATATCATTATTTACAGTGGTCCCTGGGTAGTATATCATTTTTTACAGTGGTCGCTGGGTATTATCTCATTATTTACTGTGGTCCCTTGGTTGTATATCATTATTTACTGCGGTCCCTGGGTAGTATATCATTTTTTACAGTGGTCCCTGGGTATTATCTCATTATTTACTGCGGTCCCTGTGGAGAATATCATTATTTACAGTAGTCTCTGGGTAGTATATCCGTATCTACAATGGTCCCTGGGTAGTATCTCATTATTTACTGTGGTCCCTGGGTTGTATATCATTATTTACAGTGGTCCCTGGGTAGAATATCATTACTTACAGTGGTCCCTGGGTAGTACGTCATTATTTACAGTGCTCCCATGGTAGTATATTATTATTTATTGTGGTCCCTGTGAAGAATATGATTATTTACAGTGGTCCCAGTGTAGTATATCATTATTTACAGTGGCCGTGGGTAGTATATCATTATTTACAGTTGCCATGGGTAGTATATCATTATTTACAGTTGCCATGGGTAGCATATCATTATTTACAGTGGTCCCCTGATAGTGGATGATTATTTCCAATGGTCCCGATGTAGTATATCATTATTTACAGTTGTCCCTGGGTAGAGTATCATTATTTGCAGTGCTCTCTGATTAGAATATTATTATTTGCAGTGGTCCCTGGGTAGAATATCATTATTTATAGAGGACCATAGGTCGAGTATCATTATCTTCTGGTCCCTGGGACGTTTGTTATTATTTACAGTGGTCCTTGGGTAGTATATGAATATTTGCAGTGGTCCCTGGGTAGAATATCATTATTTACAGTCGTCCCTGGGTAGTATCTCATTATTTACAGTGGACTCTGGGCGGTATATCATTATTTACAGTGGTCCCTGGGTAGACTATCATTATTTACAGTGGTCCCTGGGTAGTATATCATTATTTACAGTGGTCCCTGGTTAGTATATCAATATTTACAGTGGTCCCTGGGTAGAATATCATTATTTACAGTGGTCCCTGGGTAGTAGATCAATATTTACAGTGGTCCCTGGGTAGAATATCATTATTTACAGTGGTCCCTGGGTATTTTATCATTGTTTACAGTGGTCCCTGTGTAGAATATCAGTATTTACAGTGGTCCCTGGGTAATATATCATTATTTACATTGGTTCCTGGGGAATGTCTCATTATTTACAGTGGACCCTGGGTAGAATATCATTATTTACAGTGGTCCCTGGGTAGAATATCATTATTTACAGTGGTCCCTGGGCGGTATATCATTAGTTACAGTGGTCCCTGGGTAGAATATCATTATTTACACTGGCTCCTGGGATATTAATTATTATTTACTGTGGTACTTGGATAGTATATCAATATTTACAGTGGGCCCTGGGTAGAATATCATTATTTACAATGTACCCTGGGTAGCACATCATTATTTACCGTGATCCCTGGGTAGTATATCATTATTTACAGTGGTCCCTGTGTAGTATACCATTATTTACATTGGCTGTGGGCAGTTATCATCATTTACAGTGGTCACTGGATAGTATTTCATTATTTACAGTGGCGCCAGGGCAGTATATCATTATTTTCAGTGGACCGTGGGCAGTATATCTTTATTTATAGTGTTCCCTGGGGAGTATATCATTACTTACAGTGGACCATTGGTATCATGTCCAATATACAGTCGTCCCTGCGTTGTATATCATTATTTTCAGTGAGCCACTGGTAGTATTTCATTATTTACAGTGGTCCCTGAGCAGTATATCATTATTTACAGTTGTCCTGGGTAGGATACCATTATTTACAGTTGTCCCTGGATAGTATATCTTTATTTACTGTAGCCCCTGTGTAGTATATCATTTTCAACAGTGGTCCCTGCGTAGTATATTGTTATTTACAGTGGTCCCAGGGTGGTATATCACGATTTACAGTGGACCCTGGACAGTATGTCATCAATTATAGTGTGCACTGTGCAGTACATCTTTATTCACAGTGGTCCATGGGCAGTATATCATTATTTACAGTGGTCACTGGGCAATATATCATTAAGCACAGTGGTCCCTGGGCAGTATACCATTATTTTCAGTGGTCCCTGTGTAGTATATCATTATTTACAGTGGTCCCTGGGCAATATATCATTAATCACAGTGGGCTCTGGGTAGTATATCATCATTGACCGCGGTTCCTGGGAAGTATATCATTATTTACAGTGGTCCCTGGGTAGTATGTTATTATTTACACAGGTCACTGGGTAGTATATCATCCTTTGCAGTGGTCCCTGGATTGCTTATCATTATTTACAGTTGTCCCTTGGTGATATATAATTATTTGCAGTGGTCTCTGGACGGTATATCATTATTTATAGTGGTCCCTGGGAAACATATCATTATTTACAGTGGACCCAGTGTAGTGTAGTATTATCTACAGTGGCCCCAGAGTGATACATCATGATTTACAGTGGTCCCTGGATAGTATTTCATTACTGACAGTGGTCCCTCGGCAGTATATCATTATTTGCAGTGGTCCCTTGATAGTGGATGATTATTTACAATGGTCCCTATGTAGTATATCATTATTTGCAGTGCTCTCTGATTAGAATATTGTTATTTGCAGTGGTCCCTGGGTAGAATATCATTATCTACACTGGTCCCTGGGCCGTTTGTTGTTACTTACAGTGGTCCTTGGGTAGTATATGAATATTTACAGTGGTCCCTGGGGTGTATATCATTATTTACATTGAACCGTGGAAAGTATATCATTATTTACGGTGGTCCCTGGGCAGTATACCATTATATACAGTAGTCCCTGGATAGTAAATCATTATTTACAGTGGTCCCTGTATAGTATATCATTATTTACAGTGGACCCTGTGTAGTATATCATTATTTACAGTGGTCTCTGGGGAGTATAACATTATTTACAATGGACCCTGTATAGCAAATCATAATTTACAGTGGTCAAAGAACAAAGAACAAAGAACAAAGAAATGTACAGCACAGGAACAGGCCCTTCGGCCCTCCAAGCCCGTGCCGACCATACTGCCCGACTAAACTACGATCTTCTACACTTCCTGGGTCCGTATCCTTCTATTCCCATCCTATTCATATATTTGTCAAGATGCCCCTTAAATGTCCCTATCGTCCCTGCCTCCACTACCTCCTCCGGTAGTGAGTTCCAGGCACCCACTACCCTCTGCGTAAAGAACTTGCCTCGTACATCTACTCTAAACTTTGCCCCTCTCACCTTAAACCTATGCCCCCTAGTAATTGACCCCTCTACCCTGGGGAAAAGCCTCTGACTATCCACTCTGTCTATGCCCCTCATAATTTTGTATACCTCTATCAGGTCGCCCCTCAACCTCCTTCGTTCCAGTGAGAACAAACCGAGTTTATTCAATCGCTCCTCATAGCTTATGCCCTCCATACCAGGCAACATTCTGGTAAATCTCTTCTGCACCCTCTCTAAAGCCTCCACATCCTTCTGGTAGTGTGGCGACCAGAATTGAACACTATACTCCAAGTGTGGCCTAACTAAGGTTCTATACAGCTGCAACATGACTTGCCAATTCTTATACTCAATGCCCCGGCCAATGAAGGCAAGCATGCCGTATGCCTTCTTGACTACCTTCTCCACCTGTGTAGCCCCTTTCAGTGATCTGTGGACCTGTACTCCTAGATCTCTTTGACTTTCAATACTCTTGAGGGTTCTACCATTCACTATATATTCCCTACCTGCATTAGCCCTTCCAAAATGCATTACCTCACATTTGTCCAGGTTAAACTCCATCTGCCATCTCTCCGCCCAAGTCTCCAGACAATCTAAATCCTGCTGTATCCTCAGACAGTCCTCATCGCTATCCGCAATTCCACCAACCTTTGTGTCATCTGCAAACTTACTAATCAGACCAGTTACATTTTCCTCCAAATCATTTATATATACTACAAAGAGCAAAGGTCCCAGCACTGATCCCTGTGGAACACCACTGGTCACAGCCCTCCAATTAGAAAAGCATCCCTCCATTGCTACCCTCTGCCTTCTGTGGCCTAGCCAGTTCTGTATCCACCTTGCCAGTTCACCCCTGATCCCGTGTGACTTCACCTTTTGTACTAGTCTACCATGAGGGACCTTGTCAAAGGCCTTACTGAAGTCCATATAGACAGCATCTACTGCCCTACCTGCATCAATCATCTTAGTGACCTCCTCGAAAAACTCTCTCAAGTTAGTGAGACACGACCTCCCCTTCACAAAACCGTGCTGCCTCTCACTAATACGTCCATTTGCTTCCAAATGGGAGTAGATCCTGTCTCGAAGAATTCTCTCCAGTAATTTCCCTACCACTGAAGTAAGGCTCACCGGCCTGCAGTTCCCGGGATTATCCCTGCCACCCTTCTTAAACAGAGGAACAACATTTGCTATTCTCCAGTCCTCCGGGACATCCCCTGAAGACAGCGAGGATCCAAAGATTTCTGTCAAGGCCTCAGCAATTTCCTCTCCAGCCTCCTTCAGTATTCTGGGGTAGATCCCATCCGGCCCTGGGGACTTATCTACCTTAATATTTTTTAAGACACCCAACACCTCGTCTTTTTGGATCACAATGTGACCCAGGCTATCTACACCCCCTTCTCCAGACTCAACATCTACCAATTCCTTCTCTTTGGTGAATACTGATGCAAAGTATTCATTTAGTACCTCGCCCATTTCCTCTGGCTCCACACATAGATTCCCTTGCCTATCCTTCAGTGGGCCAACCCTTTCCCTGGCTACCCTCTTGCTTTTTATGTAAGTGTAAAAAGCCTTGGGGATTTTCCTTAACCCTATTTGCCAATGACTTTTCGTGACCCCTTCTAGCCCTCCTGACTCCTTGCTTAATTCCTTCCTACTTTCCTTATATGCCACACAGGCTTCGTCTGTTCCCAGCCTTTTAGCCCTGACAAATGCCTCCTTTTTCTTTTTGACGAGGCCTACAATATCACTCGTCATCCAAGGTTCCCGAAAATTGCCGTATTTATCTTTCTTCCTCACAGGAACATGCCTGTCCTGTATTCCTTTCAACTGACACTTGAAAGCCTCCCACATGTCAGATGTTGATTTGCCCTCAAACATCCGCCCCCAATCTATGTTCTTCAGTTCCCGCCTAATATTGTTATAATTAGCCTTCCCCCAATTTAGCACATTCATCCTCGGACCACTCTTATCCTTGTCCACCAGTACTTTAAAACTTACTGAATTGTGGTCACTGTTACCGAAATGCTCCCCTACTGAAACATCTATTAGCCTATTTGGCTAATGGTAAAGTTCTTGAAAGTGTGGATGAGCAGAGGGATCTAGGTGTCCATGTACATAGATCCCTGAAAGTTGCCACCCAGGTTGATAGGGTTGTGAAGAAGGCCTATGGAGTGTTGGCCTTTATTGGTAGAGGGATTGAGTTCCGGAGTCGGGAGGTCATGTTGCAGCTGTACAGAACTCTGGTCCGGCCGCATTTGGAGTATTGCGTACAGTTCTGGTCACCGCATTATAGGAAGGACGTGGAGGCTTTGGAGCGGGTGCAGAGGAGATTTACCAGGATGTTGCCTGGTATGGAGGGAAAATCTTATGAGGAAAGGCTGACGGACTTGAGGTTGTTTTCGTTGGAGAGAAGAAGGTTAAGAGGAGACTTAATAGAGGCATACAAAATGATCAGGGGGTTGGATAGGGTGGACAGTGAGAGCCTTCTCCCGCGGATGGATATGGCTGGCACGAGGGGACATAACTTTAAACTGAGGGGTAATAGATATAGGACAGAGGTCAGAGGTAGGTTCTTTACGCAAAGAGTAGTGAGGCCGTGGAATGCCCTACCTGCTACAGTAGTGAACTCGCCAACATTGAGGGCATTTAAAAGTTTATTGGATAAACATATGGATGATAATGGCATAGTGTAGGTTAGATGGCTTTTGTTTCGGTGCAACATCGTGGGCCGAAGAGCCTGTACTGCGCTGTATTGTTCTATGTTCTATGTTCTATCTACCACCTGGCCGGGCTCATTCCCCAATACCAGGTCCAGTACCGCCCCTTCACTAGTTGGACTGTTTACATATTGTTTTAAGAAGCCCTCCTGGATGCTCCTTACAAACTCTGCCCCGTCTAAGCCCCTGGCACTAAGTGAGCCCCAGTCAATATTGGGGAAGTTGAAGTCTCCCATCACCACAACCCTGTTGTTTTTACTCTTTTCCAAAATCTGTCTACCTATCTGCTCCTCTATCTCCCGCTGGCTGTTGGGAGGCCTGTAGTATACCCCCAACATTGTGACTGCACCCTTCTTATTCCTGATCTCTACCCATATAGCCTCACTGCCCTCTGAGGTGTCCTCTCGCTGTATAGCTGTGATACTCTCCTGAACAAGTAGCGCAACTCCGCCTCCCCTTTTACATCCCCCTCTATCCCGCCTGAAACATCTAAATCCTGGAACGTTTAGCTGCCAATCCTGCCCTTCCCTCAACCAGGTCTCTGTAATGGCAACAACATCATAGTTCCAAGTAGTAATCCAAGCTCTAAGTTCATCTGCCTTACCCGTAATGCTCCTTGCATTAAAACATATGCACTTCAGGCCACCAGACCCGCTGTGTTCAGCAACTTCTCCCCGTCTGCTCTGCCTCAGAGCCACACTGTCCCTATTCCCTAGTTCTCCCTCAATGCTCTCACCTTCTGACCTATTGCTCCCGTGCCCACCCCCCTGCCATACTAGTTTAAACCCTCCCGTGTGACACTAGCAAATCTCGCGGCCAGGATATTTATGCCTCTCCGGTTTAGATGCAACCCGTCCATCTTATACAGGTCACACCTGCCCCGGAAGAGCTCCCAGTGGTCCAGATAACAGAAACCCTCCCTCCTACACCAGCTGTTTAGCCACGTGTTTGTCTGCTCTATCTTCCTATTTCTAGCCTCACTGGCACGTGGCACAGGGAGTAATCCCGAGATTACAACCCTCGAGGTCCTGTGTTTTAACTTTCTGCCTAGCTCCCTGAACTCCTGCTGCAGGACCTCATGCCCCTTCCTGCCTATGTCGTTAGTACCAATATGTACAACGACCTCTGCCTGTTTGCCCTCCCCCTTCAGGATTCCCTCTACCCGTTCGGAGACATCCTGGACCCTGGCACCAGGGAGGCAACATACCATCCTGGAGTCTCTTTCACGTCCACAGAAGCGCCTATCTGTGCCCCTGACTATAGAGTCCCCTATAACTATTACTCTTCTGCGCTTTGACCCTCCCTTCTGAACATCAGAGCCAGCCGTGGTGCCACTGCTCTGGCTGCTGCTGTTTTCCCCTGATAGGCTATCCCCCCCGACAGTATCCAAAGGGGTATATCTGTTCGAGAGGGGGACAACCACAGGGGATTCCTGCACTGACTGCCTGCCCTTTCTGGTGGTAACCCATTTCTCTGCCTGCACCTTGGGTGTGACCACACTTACATAACTGCGATCTATGACGCTTTCCGCCACCTGCATGCTCCTAAGTGCATCCAATTGCTGCTCCAACCGAACCATGCGGTCTGTGAGGAGCTGCAGTTGGGTGCACTTTCTGCAGATGAAGTCATCCGGGACGCTGGAAGCCTCCCGGACCTGCCACATCTCACAGTCAGAGCACAGCACCCCTCTAACTGACATTGCGTCAATTAATTAAAATTAAAATTTGTCTTTTTTTTTATAAATCCTTTTTATTTTAAATTACAAAGTTACTGTCAACTATCTGTTTCCTAGCACTAGATTTCTAATAGAAATGCGATAGCTAACTATAATATTCTCCGATCTCTGGCTTAGATATCCTCTAAATTATAATTAAGTTATTATGTTTAATTAGTTCCCAAATACTCAAAAAAATTTAGGTTAGAATCCCAACCAGCCACTCTGGTCACAGCTTTTCTGTGATGTCACTTCAGTTTCCCCCCGACACACAATTTGAAAAAAGGTATAAAAGTAAAAATCACTTACTTACCTTCTGAGTGTCTGAGATGTTCTCAGGTTCTCTCGCTGACAGAGACTGCTCCTCCACCTCCAATCCTTGACCTGCACAATGCTAATAATATAATAATATAATATGGCACTTACCTTACACCAATGGGTCTTATTATTAGGTTAGAGGAGGAGGGTGGGTGGGAGACACTACACGTGTAGTGTCTCGGGTTTCCTCTCCACCAGAATTTATTGGTTGGGGGGGGGTGGGGGGGGGGAAATTGCCAGAGGTCGAACTTCCGGTTCCCGCCGAAATCCAAAGGGCTGCTCCTGTAAAGGTAAGGTTTTTAAAGTCGCTACTCACCTCCCAGAAGACCCCTGCGCACCGCTGCCGCCGAAATCCAAAGGGCTGCTCCTGTAAAGGTAAGGTTTTTAAACACACTACTCACCTCCAAGAAGGCCCCTGCGCACCGCTGCCGCCGAAATCCAAAGGGCTGCTCCTGTAAAGGTAAGTGGTTTTAAACTCACTACTCACCTCCAAGAAGGCCCCTGCGCACCGCTGCCGCCGAAATACAAAGGGCTGCTCCTGTAAAGGTAAGTGGTTTTAAAATCAGTACTCACCTCCCAGAAGGCCCCTGCGCACCGCTGCCGCCGAAATCCAAAGGGCTGCTCCTGTAAAGGTAAGGTTTTTAAACACACTACTCACCTCCCAGAAGGCCCCTGCGCACCGCTGCCGCCGAAATCAGGCGTCCCTGGATAGTATATCATTATTTACTGTGGGCCCTAGGTTGTATATAATTATTTACAGTGGGACCCTGGTAGTGTTTCATTATTTACAGTAGTGCCTGGGGAGTATATCATCATTTACAGTGGTCCCTGGGCAGTGAGTATTAACAGTGGTCCCTGGGCAGTATATCTTTATTTACAGTGGTCCCTGAGTAGTATAAAATTATTTATCGTAGTCCCTGGTGAGTATATAATTATTTACAGAGGTCCCTGGGCAGTCTGTCAGTATTTACAGTGGTCACTGTGTAGAATATCATTATTTACAGTGGTCCCTGGGTAGTATATCAATATTTACAGTGGTCCCTGGGGAGTATATAATCTTTTAAAGTGGACCCTGGGCAGTAAGTCTTTATTTACAGTGGTCCCTGGGCAGTATATCTTTATTTACAGTGGTCCCTGAGTAGTATAACATTATTTATAGTAGTCCCTGGTGAGTATATAATTATTTACAGTGGTCCCTGGGCAGTCTGTCATTATTTACAGTGGTCCCTGTGTATAATATTATTCTTTACATTGGTCCCTCGGTAGTATATCATTATTTACAGTGGTCACTGGGCAGTATATCATTGTTTACAGTGGCCCCTGGGCAGCATATCATTATTTACAGTGGTTCCTTGGTAGAATATCATTAGTTACAGCGTTCCACGGGCACTTCACCATTATTAATAGTTTTACATCGGTAGTATAATATTTTCTGCAGTGGTCCCTGGGTAGTAAATCATTATTTACTGTAGTCCCTGGTAGAATATCAGCATTTACAGTGGTCCCTGGTCAGAATGTCATTATCTACAGTTGTGCCTGGGTAGTCGATTATTATTTGCATTAGACTCTGGGTAGAATATCATTATTTACAGTGGTCCCTGGGCAGTTTATCATTATTTTCAGTGGTCTCTGTGCAGTATATCATTATTTACACTGGTCCCTGGGCAGAATATCATTATTTACAGTGGTCCCTGGTTAGAATACCATTATTTGCAGAGGTCCCTGGGTAGAATATCATTATTTGTAGTGGACCCTAGGTCGAATATGAATATTTACAGTGGTCCCTGGGTAGAATAACATTATTTACAGTGGTCCCTGAGTAGTATCTCATTATTTACAGTGGTCTCTGGGCGGTATATCATTATTTACAGTGGTCCCTGGGTAGACTTTCATTATTTACAGTGGTCCCTGGGTGGTATATCATTATTTACAGTGGTCCCTGGTTAGTATATCAATATTTACAGTGGTCCCTGGGTAGAATATCATTATTTACAGTGGTCCCTGGGTAGTAGATCAATATTTACAGTGGTCCCTGGGTAGAATATCATTATTTACAGTGGTCCCTGGGTATTTTATCATTGTTTACAGTGGTCCCTGTGTAGAATATCAGTATTTACAGTGGTCCCTGGGTAATATATCATTATTTACATTGGTTCCTGGGGAATGTCTCATTATTTACAGTGGGCCCTGGGTAGAATATCATTATTTACAGTGGTCCCTGGGTAGAATATCATTATTTACAGTGGTCCCTGGGCGGTATATCATTAGTCACAGTGGTCCCTGGGTAGAATATCATTATTTACAATGTACCCTGGGTAGCACATCATTATTTACCGTGATCCCTGGGTAGAATATAATTATTTACAGTGGTCCCTGAGTAAAATCTCATTATTTAAATTGCCTCTGTGCTGTATATCATTATTTTTAGTGTTCCCTGCATAGTTTAACATTATTTCCAGTGGTTTCTGGGCAACGTATCATTATTTACAGTGGTCCCTGAGTAGCCTATTATTATTTACATTCGTACCTGGGTAGTATATCATTATCTACAGTGGTCCCTGGGTAGTATATCATTCTTACAGTGGTCACTGGGTAGTAAATACTTATTTACAGTGGCCCCTGTGTAGTATGTCTTTATTTACAGTGGTCCCTGGGCAGTGTACCTTTATTTAAAGTGGTCCCTGGGTAGTATATCATTATTTACAGTGGTCCCTGGGTAGTATATCATTATTTACAGTGGTCCCTGGGGTGTATAATCATTATTTACAGTGGTCCCTGGGTAGTATATCATCATTTACAGTAGTGCCTGGGGAGTATATCATCATTTACAGTGGACCCTGGGCAGTAAGTCCCTGGGCAGTATATCTTTATTTACAGTGGTCCCTGAGTAGTATAACATTATTTATAGTAGTCCCTGGTGAGTACATAATTATTTACAGAGGTCCCTGGCCAGTCTGTCATTATTTTCAGAGGTCAGTGTGTAGAATATCATTATTTACAGTGGTCCCTCTGTAGTATATCATTATTTACAGTGGTCACTGGGTAGACTATCATAGTTTAGAGTGGTCCTTGGGGCGTACATCATTATTTACAGTGGTTCCTTGGTAGAATATCATTATTTACAGTGGTTCCTTGGTATAGCTGTCCATCGGTAGTATATTATTTTCTGCAGTGGTCCCTGGGTAGTAAATCATTATTTACTGTAGTCCCTGGTAGAATATCAGCATTTACAGTGGTCCCTGGTCAGAATGTCATTATTTACAGTTGTGCCTGGGTAGTACGTTATTATTTGCATTTGACCCTGGATAGAATATCATTATTTACAGTTGTCCCTGCGTAAAATATCATTATTTAAATTGGTCCCTGTGCTGTATATCATTATTTTCAGTGTTCCCTGCATAGTTTAACATTATTTACAGTGGTTTCTGGGCAACGTACCATTATTTACAGTGGTCCCAGGGTAGTATATAATTTTTTTGCAGTGCGCCTGTGCAGTATATCACTGTTTGCAGTCGGCCCTGGGCAGTATATCTTTATTTACAGTGGTCCCTGAGTAGTCTATCATTATTTACATTCGTACCTGGGTAGTATATCATTATCTACAGTGGTCCCTGGGCAGTATATCTTTATTTACAGTGGTCCCTGAGTAGTCTATCATTATTTACATTCGTCCCTGGGTAGTATATCATTATCTACAGTGGTCCCTGGGCAGTATATCTTTATTTACAGTGGTCCCTGAGTAGTCTATCATTATTTACATTCGTCCCGGGGTAGTATATCATTATCTACAGTGGTCCCTGGGTGGTATATAATTATTTACAGTGGTCACTGGGTGGTATATAATTATTTACAGTGGTCACTGTGTAGTATGTCTTTATTTACAGTGGTCCCTGGGCAGTGTACCTTTATTTAAAGTGGTCCCTGGGTAGTATATCATTATTTACAGTGGTCCCTATGTAGTATGTCTTTATTTACAGAGGTTCCTGGTAGTATATCATTCATTACAGTGGTCCCATGATAGTATATCATTATTTAATGTGGTCCCTGGGTAGTGTATCATTATTTACAGTGGTCCCTGGGTAGTGTATCATTATTTATAGTGGACCATAGGTCGAATATCATTATCTATACTGATCCCTGGGAAGGTTTGTTATTATTTACAGTGTTCCTTGGGTAGTATATGAATATTTACAGTGGTCCCTGGGTAGAATATCATTATTTACAGTGGTCCCTGGGTAGTATCTCATTATTTATAGTGGTCTCTGGGCGGTATATCATTATTTACAGTGGTCCCTGGGCAGAATATCACTATTTACAGTGGTCCCTGGTTTGAATATCATTATTTGCAGTGGTCCCTGGGTAGAATATCATTATTTATAGTGGACCCTGGGTAGACTATCATTATTTACAGTGGTCCCTGGGTAGTATATAATTATTTACAGTGGTCCCTGGTTAGTATATCAACATTTACAGTGGTCCCTGGGTAGAATAGCATTATTTATAGTGGTCCCTGGGTAGTATATCAATATGTACAGTGGTCCCTGGGTAGAATATCATTATTTACAGTGGTCCCAGGGTAGAATATCATTATTTACAGTGGTCCCTGGGCAGTATATCATTATTTACAGAGGTCCCTGGGTAGAATATCATTATTTACACTGGCTACTGGGATATTAATTATTATTTACTGTGGTACTTGGATAGTATATCAATATTTACAGTGGACCCTGGGTAATATCATTATTTACAATGTACCCTGGGTAGTACATCATTATTTACCGTGATCCCTGGGTAGTATATCATTATTTACAGTGGTCCCTGTGTAGTATACTATTATTTACATTGGCTGTGGGCAGTTATCATCATTTGCAGTGGTCACTGGATAGTATTTCACATTTACAGTGGCGCCAGGGCAGTATATCATTATTTTCAGTGGACCGTGGGCAGTATATCTTTATTTATAGTGTTCCCTGGGGAGTATATCATTACTTACAGTGGACCATGGGTATCATGTCCAATATACAGTCGTCCCTGCTTTGTATATCATTATTTTCAGTGGGCCCCTGGTAGTATTTCATTATTTACAGTGGTCCCTGAGCAGTATATCATTATTTACAGTTGTCCCTGGGTAGGATATCATTATTTACAGTTGTCCCTGGATAGTATATCTTTATTTACTGTAGCCCCTGGGTAGTATATCATTTTCAACAGTGGTCCCTGCGTAGTATATCGTTATTTACAGTGGTCTCAGGGTGGTATATCATGATTTACAGTGGACCCTGGACAGTATGTCATCAATTATAGTGTGCACTGTGCAGTACATCTTTATACACAGTGGTCCATGGGCAGTATATCATTATTTACAGTGGTCACTGGGCAATGTATCATTAAGCACAGTGGTCCCTGGGCAGTATACCATTATTTACAGTGGTCCCTGGGAAATATGTCATTAATCACAGTGGGCTCTGGGTAGTATATCATCATTGACCGCGGTTCCTGGGAAGTATATCATTATATACAGTGGGCCCTGGGTAGTATGTATTTATTTACACAGGTCACTGGGTAGTATATCATCCTTTACAGTGGTCCCTGGGTTGCATATCATTATTTACAGTTGTCCCTTGGTGATATAAAATTATTTGCAGTGGTCTCTGGACGGTATATCATTATTTATAGTGGTCCCTGGGTAACATATCATTATTTAAAGTGGACCCAGTGTAGTGTAGTATTATCTACAGTGGTCCCAGAGTGATACATCATGATTTACAGTGGTCCCTGGATAGTATTTCATTACTGACAGTGGTCCCTCGGCAGTATATCATTATTTACAGTGGTCCCTTGATAGTGGATGATTATTTACAATGGTCCCTATGTAGTATATCATTATTTGCAGTGCTCTCTGATTAGAATATTATTATTTGCAGTGGTCCCTGGGTCGAATATCATTATCTACACTGGTCCCTGGGCAGTTTGTTATTACTTACAGTGGTTCTTGGGTAGTATATGAATATTTACAGTGGTCCCTGGGGTGTATATCATTATTTACATTGAACCGTGGAAAGTATATCATTATTTACGGTGGTCCCTGGGCAGTATACCATTATATACAGTAGTCCCTGGATAGTAAATCATTATTTACATTGGTCCCTGTATAGTATATCATTGTTTACTGTGGGTCCTAGGTTGTATATAATTATTTACAGTGGGACTCTGGTAGTGTTTCATTATTTACAGTGGTCCCTGGGTAGTATATCATCATTTACAGTAGTGCCTGGGGAGTATATAATCATTTACAGTGGACCCTGGGCAGTAAGTCCCTGGGCAGTATATCTTTATTTACAGTGGTCCCTGAGTAGTATAACATTATTTATCGTAGTCCCTGGTGGGTATATAATTATTTACAGTGGTCCCTGGGCAGTCTGTCATTATTTGCAGTGGTCCCTGTGTAGAATATCATTATTTATAGTGGTCCCTGGGTAGTATATCATTATTTACAGTGGTCCCTGGTGTGTATATCATTATTTACAGTGGTCCCTGGGTAGTATATCATTATTTACAGTGGTCCCTGGGTAGTATATCATCATTTACAGTAGTCACTGGGCAGTATATCTTTATTTACAGTGGTCCCTGAGTAGTATAACATTATTTATCGTAGTCCCTGGTGAGTATATAATTATTTACAGTGGTCCCTGGGCAGTCTGTCATTATTTGCAGTGGTCCCTGTGTAGAATATCATTATTTATAGTGGTCCCTGGGTAGTATATCATTATTTACAGTGGTCCCTGGTGTGTATATCATTATTTACAGTGGTCCCTGGGTAGTATATCATCATTTACAGTAGTGCCTGGGGAGTATATCATCTTTTAAAGTGGACCCTAGGCAGTAAGTCTTTATTTACAGTGGTCCCTGGGCAGTATATCTTTATTTACACTGGTCCCTGAGTTGTATAACATTATTTATAGTAGTCCCTGGTGAGTATATAATTATTTACAGTGGTCGCTGGGCAGTCTGTCATTATTTACAGTGGTCCCTGTGTATAATATCATTCTTTACAGTGGTCCCTCGGTAGTATATCATTATTTACAGTGTTCACTGTGAAGACTATCATTGTTTACAGTGGTCCTTGGGTCGCATATCATTATTTACAGTGGTTCCTTGGTAGAATATCATTAGTTACAGCGTTCCATGGGCACTTCACCATTATTAATAGTTGTCCATCGGTAGTATATTATTTTCTGCAGTGGTCCCTGGGTAGTAAATCATTATTTACTGTAGTCCCTGGTAGAATATCAGCATTTACAGTGGTCCCTGGTCAGAATGTCATTATTTACAGTTGTGCCTGGGTAGTCGATTATTATTTGCATTCGACTCTGGGTAGAATATCATTATTTACAGTGGTCCCTGGGCAGTTTATCATTATTTTCAGTGGTCTCTGTGCAGTATATCATTATTTACACTGGTCCCTGGGCAGAATATCATTATTTACAGTGGTCCCTGGTTAGAATACCATTATTTGCAGTGGTCCCTGGGTAGTAAATCATTATTTACTGTAGTCCCTGGTAGAATATCAGCATTTACAGTGGTCCCTGGTCAGAATGTCATTATTTACAGTTGTGCCTGGGTAGTACGTTATTATTTGCATTTGACCCTGGATAGAATATCATTATTTACAGTTGTCCCTGCGTAAAATATCATTATTTAAATTGGTCCCTGTGCTGTATATCATTATTTTCAGTGTTCCCTGCATAGTTTAACATTATTTACAGTGGTTTCTGGGCAACGTACCATTATTTACAGTGGTCCCAGGGGAGTATATATGTTTTTTTGCAGTGCGCCTGTGCAGTATATCACTGTTTGCAGTCGTCCCTGGGCAGTGTATCTATATTTACAGTGGTCCCTGAGTAGTCTATCATTACATTCGTCCCTGGGTAGTATATCATTATCTACAGTGGTCCCTGGGTGGTATATAATTATTTACAGTGGTCACTGGGTGGTATATAATTATTTACAGTGGTCACTGGGTAGTATATCTTTATTTACAATGGTCCCTGGGAGTGTACCTCTATCTACAGTGGTCCCTGGGCAGTGTACCTTTATTTAAAGTGGTCCCTGGGTAGTATATCATTATCTACAGTGGTTCCTGGTAGTATATAATTCTTTACAGTGGTCACTGGGTAGTAAATAATTATTTACAGTGGCCCCTGTGTAGTATGTCTTTATTTACAGTGGTCCCTGGGCAGTGTACCTTTATTTAAAGTGGTCCCTGGGTAGTATATCATTATTTACAGTGGTCCCTATGTAGCATGTCTTTATTTACAGTGGTTCCTGGTAGTATATCATTCATTACTGTGGTCCCATGATAGTATATCATTATTTAATGTGGTCCCTGGGTAGTGTATCATTATTTACAGTGGTCCCTGGGTAGTGTATCATTATTTACAGTGGTCCCTGGGCAGTATTTTATTTTTACAGTGGTACCTGGGCAGTATGTCATAATTTACAGTGAGCCCCTGATCAGGATATCAGTGGTCCATGGGTAATATTTCATTATTTGCAGTTGTCTCTGGTTAGAATAACATTATTTTCAGTGGTCACTGTGTAGTATATCATTATCTACAATAGTCCCTGGATAGTATGACTTTATTTACAGTGGTCCTTCGGCAGTATACCTTTATTTACAGTGATCCCTGGTAGTATATCATTATTTACTATGGTCTCTGATTAGAATATCATTATTTACAGTGGGCACTGTGCAGTATATCTTATTTACAGTGGTTCCCGGGTTGTTTTTCATTATTTACAATGGTCTCTGTGTGGTATATCTTTATTTGCAGTGGTCCCCGGGTGGGATAACTTTATTTACAGTGGTCCCTGGGAAGTAAATAATTATACTGTATCATTTAGTGGGCAGCACCGTATATTATTATATCATTTAGCACCACTATATCATTTAGTGTGCAGCACGGTAGCACAGTGGATAGCACAATTGTTTCACAGCTCCAGGGTCCCAGGTTTGATTCCCGGCTTGGGTCACTGTCTGTGCGGAGTTTGCACATCCTCCCCGTGTGTGCGTGGGTTTCCTCCGGCTGCTACGGTTTTTCCCACAGTCCAAAGATGTGCAGTTTAGGTGGATTGGCCATCATAAATTGCCTTAGTGTCCAAAATTGCCCTTAGTGTTGGGTGGGGTTACTCGCTTATGGGGATAGGGTGGAGATATGGACTTGGATAGGGTGCTCTTTCCAAGAGCCGGGCAGACTCGATGGGCCGAATGGCCTCCTTCTGCACTGTAAATTCTATGATCTCTGATTTACTGTGGTCCCTGGGTAGAGTATCATGATTTACAGTGTTCACTCGGTGGTATATCATTATTTACAGTCGTCCCGCGGCAGTATATCTTTATTTACAGTGGTACCTAGGTAGTATATCATTATTTACAGTGGTCCATGTGTAGTATGTCATTATTTACAGTGGTTCCTGTATAGAAAGTCTTTATTTACATGGTTCCCGGGCGGTATATCATTATTTACAGTGGCCACTGGGTAGTATATCCGTATCTACAATGGTCCCTGGGTAGTATCTCATTATTTTCTGTGGTCCCTGTGGAGAATATCATTATTTACAGTGGTCTCTGGGTAGTACAGCCGTATCTACAATGGTCCCTGGGTAGTATCTCATTATTTACTGTGGTCCCTGGGTTGTATATCATTATTTACAGTGGTCCCTGGGTAGAATATCATTACTTACAGTGGTCCCTGGGTAGTACGTCATTATTTACAGTGCTCCCAGGGTAGTATATTATTATTTATTGTGGTCCCTGTGAAGACTATGATTATTTACAGTGGTCCCATTTTAGTTTATCATTATTTACAGTGGCCGTGGGTAGTATATCATTATTTACAGTTGCCATGGGTAGTATATCATTATTTACAGTGGTCCCTTGATAGTGGATGATTATTTCCAATGGTCCCGATGTAGTATATCATTATTTACAGTTGTCCCTGGGTAGAATATCATTATTTGCAGTGCTCTCTGATTAGAATATTATTATTTGCAGTGGTCAAAGAACAAAGAACAAAGAAATGTACAGCATAGGAACAGGCCCTTCGGCCCTCCAAGCCCGTGCCGACCATACTGCCCGACTAAACTACAATCTTCTACACTTCCTGGGTCCGTATCCTTCTATTCCCATCTTATTCATATATTTGTCAAGATGCCCCTTAAATGTCCCTATCGTCCCGGCTTCCACTACCTCCTCCGGTAGTGAGTTCCAGGCACCCACTACCCTCTGCGTAAAAAACTTGCCTCGTACATCTACTCTAAACTTTGCCCCTCTCACCTTAAACCTATGCCCCCTAGTAATTGACCCCTCTACCCTGGGGAAAAGCCTCTGACTATCCACTCTGTCTATGCCCCTCATAATTTTGTATACCTCTATCAGGTCGCCCCTCAACCTCCTTCGTTCCAGTGAGAACAAACCGAGTTTATTCAATCGCTCCTCATAGCTTATGCCCTCCATACCAGGCAACATTCTGGTAAATCTCTTCTGCACCCTCTCTAAAGCCTCCACATCCTTCTGGTAGTGTGGCGACCAGAATTGAACACTATACTCCAAGTGTGGCCTAACTAAGGTTCTATACAGCTGCAACATGACTTGCCAATTCTTATACTCAATGCCCCGGCCAATGAAGGCAAGCATGCCGTATGCCTTCTTGACTACCTTCTCCGCCTGTGTTGCCCCTTTCAATGACCTGTGGACCTGTACTCCTAGATCTCTTTGACTTTCAATACTCTTGAGGGTTCTACCATTCACTGTATATTCCCTACCTGCATTAGCCCTTCCAAAATGCATTACCTCACATTTGTCCGGATTCAACTCCATCTGCATCTCTCCGCCCAAGTCTCCAGACAATCTAAATCCTGCTGTATCCTCAGACAGTCCTCATCGCTATCCGCAATTCCACCAACCTTTGTGTCGTCTGCAAACTTACTAATCAGACCAGTTACATTTTCCTCCAAATCATTTATATATACTACAAAGAGCAAAGGTCCCAGCACTGATCCCTGTGGAACATCACTGGTCACAGCCCTCCAATTAGAAAAGCATCCCTCCATTGCTACCCTCTGCCTTCTATGGCCTAGCCAGTTCAGTATCCACCTTGCCAGTTCACCCCTGATCCCGTGTGACTTCACCTTTTGTACTAGTCTACCATGAGGGACCTTCTCAAAGGCCTTACTGAAGTCCATATAGACAACATCTACTGCCCTACCTGCATCAATCATCTTAGTGACCTCCTAGAAAAACTCTATCAAGTTAGTGAGACACGACCTCCCCTTCACAAAACCGTGCTGCCTCTCACTAATACGTCCATTTGCTTCCAAATGGGAGTAGATCCTGTCTCGAAGAATTCTCTCCAGTAATTTCCCTACCACTGAAGTAAGGCTCACCGGCCTGTAGTTCCCGGGATTATCCTTGCTACCCTTCTTAAACAGAGGAACAACATTGGCTATTCTCCAGTCCTCCGGGACATCCCCTGAAGACAGCGAGGATCCAAAGATTTCTGTCAAGGCCTCAGCAATTTCCTCTCCAGCCTCCTTCAGTATTCTGGGGTAGATCCCATCCGGCCCTGGGGACTTATCTACCTTAATATTTTTTAAGACACCCAACACCTCGTCTTTTTGGATCACAATGTGACCCAGGCTATCTACACCCCCTTCTCCAGACTCAACATCTACCAATTCCTTCTCTTTGGTGAATACTGATGCAAAGTATTCATTTAGTACCTCGCCCATTTCCTCTGGCTCCACACATAGATTCCCTTGCCTATCCTTCAGTGGGCCAACCCTTTCCCTGGCTACCCTCTTGCTTTTTATGTACGTGTAAAAAGCCTTGGGATTTTCCTTAACCCTATTTGCCAATGACTTTTCATGACCCCTTCTAGCCCTCCTGACTCCTTGCTTAAGTTCCTTCCTACTTTCCTTATATGCCACACAGGCTTCGTCTGTTCCCAGCCTTTTAGCCCTGACAAATGCCTCCTTTTTCTTTTTGACGAGGCCTACAATATCACTCGTCATCCAAGGTTCCCGAAAATTGCCGTATTTATCTTTATTCCTCACAGGAACATGCCTGTCCTGTATTCCTTTCAACTGACACTTGAAAGCCTCCCACATGTCAGATGTTGATTTGCCCTCAAACATCCGCCCCCAATCTATGTTCTTCAGTTCCCGCCTAATATTGTTATAATTAGCCTTCCCCCAATTTAGCACATTCATCCTCGGACCACTCTTATCCTTGTCCACCAGTACTTTAAAACTTACTGAATTGTGGTCACTGTTACCGAAATGCTCCCCTACTGAAACATCTACCACCTGGCCGGGCTCATTCCCCAATACCAGGTCCAGTACCGCCCCTTCCCTAATTGGACTGTTTACATATTGTTTTAAGAAGCCCTCCTGGATGCTCCTTACAAACTCCGCCCCGTCTAAGCCCCTGGCACTAAGTGAGTCCCAGTCAATATTGGGGAAGTTGAAGTCTCCCATCACCACAACCCTGTTGTTTTTACTCTTTTCCAAAATCTGTCTACCTATCTGCTCCTCTATCTCCCGCTGGCTGTTGGGACGCCTGTAGTATACCCCCAACATTGTGACTGCACCCTTCTTATTCCTGATCTCTACCCATATAGCCTCACTGCCCTCTGAGGTGTCCTCTCGCAGTATAGCTGTGATATTCTCCCGAACAAGTAGCGCAACTCCGCCTCCCCTTTTACATCCCCCTCTATCCCGCCTGAAACATCTAAATCCTGGAACGTTTAGCTGCCAATCCTGCCCTTCCCTCAACCAGGTCTCTGTAATGGCAACAACATCATAGTTCCAAGTAGTAATCCAAGCTCTAAGTTCATCTGCCTTACCCGTAATGCTCCTTGCATTAAAACATATGCACTTCAGGCCACCAGACCCACTGTGTTCAGCAACTTCTCCCCGTCTGCTCTGCCTCAGAGCCACACTGTCCCTATTCCCTAGTTCTCCCTCAATGCTCTCACCTTCTGACCTATTGCTCCCGTGCCCACCCCCCTGCCATACTAGTTTAAACCCTCCCGTGTGACACTAGCAAACCTCGCGGCCAGGATATTTATGCCTCTCCGGTTTAGATGCAACCCGTCCATCTTATACAGGTCACACCTGCCCCGGAAGAGCTCCCAGTGGTCCAGATAACGGAAACCCTCCCTTCTACACCAGCTGTTTCGCCACGTGTTTGTCTGCTCTATCTTCCTATTTCTAGCCTCACTGGCACGTGGCACAGGGAGTAATCCCGAGATTACAACCCTCGAGGTCCTGTGTTTTAACTTTCTGCCTAGCTCCCTGAACTCCTGCTGCAGGACCTCATGCCCCTTCCTGCCTATGTCGTTAGTACCAATATGTACAACGACCTCTGCCTGTTTGCCCTCCCCATTCAGGATGCCCTCTACCCGTTCGGAGACATCCTGGACCCTGGCACCAGGGAGGCAACATACCATCCTGGAGTCTCTTTCACGTTCACAGAAGCGCCTATCTGTGCCCCTGACTAGAGAGTCCCCTATTACTATTACTCTTCTGCGCTTTGACCCTCCCTTCTGAACATCAGAGCCAGTCCCTGGGTAGAATATCATTATTTATAGTGGACCATAGGTCGAATATCGTTATCTATACTGGTCCCTGGGCCGTTTGTTATTATTTACAGTGGTCCTTGGGTAGTATATGAATATTTACAGTGGTCCCTGGGTAGAATATCATTATTTACAGTGGTCCCTGGGTAGTATCTCATTATTTATAGTGGTCTCTGGGCGGTATACCATTATTTACAGTGGTCCCTGGGCAGAATATCACTATTTACAGTGGTCCCTGGTAAGAATATCATTATTTGCAGTGGTCCCTGGGTAGAATATCATTATTTATAGTGGATCCTAGGTCGAATATCATTATCTACACTGGTCCCTGGGCCGTGTGTTATTATTTACAGTTGTCCTTGGGTAGTATATGAATATTTACAGTGGTCCCTGGGTAGTGTATCATTATTTACAGTGGTCCCTGGTTAGTATATCAATATTTACAGTGGTCCCTGGGAGGAATATCATTATTTACAGTGGTCCCTGCGTAGTATATCAATATTTACAGTGGTCCCTGGGTAGAATATCATTATTTACAGTGGTCCCTGGGTAGAATATCATTATTTACAGTGGTCCCTGGGCAGTATATCATTATTTACAGTGGTCCCTGGGTAGAATATCATTATTTACACTGGCTACTGGGATATTAATTATTATTTACTGTGGTACTTGGATAGTATATCAATATTTACAGTGGACCCTGGGTAATATTATTATTTACAATGTACCCTGGGTAGTACATCATTATTTACCGTGATCCCTGAGTAGTATATCATTATTTACAGTGGTCCCTGTGTAGTATACTATTATTTACATTGGCTGTGGGCAGTTATCATCATTTGCAGTGGTCACTGGATAGTATTTCATTATTTACAGTGGCGCCAGGGCAGTATATCATTATTTTCAGTGGACCGTGGGCAGTATATCTTTATTTATAGTGTTCCCTGGGGAGTATATCATTACTTACAGTGGACCATGGGTATCATGTCCAATATACAGTCGTCCCTGCATTGTATATCATTATTTTCAGTGGGCCCGTGGTAGTATTTCATTATTTACAGTGGTCCCTGAGCAGTATATCATTATTTACAGTTGTCCCTGGGTAGGATATCATTATTTACAGTTGTCCCTGGATAGTATATCTTTATTTACTGTAGCCCCTGGGTAGTATATCATTTTCAACAGTGGTCCCTGCGTTGTATATCGTTATTTACAGTGGTCCCAGGGTGGTATATCATGATTTACAGTGGACCCTGGACAGTATGTCATCAATTATAGTGTGCACTGTGCAGTACATCTTTATTCACAGTGGTCCATGGGCAGTATATCATTATTTACAGTGGTCACTGGGCAATATATCATTAAGCACAGTGGTCCCTGGGCAGTATACCATTATTTGCAGTGGTCCCTGTGTAGAATATCATTATTTACAGTGGTCCCTGGGCAATATATCATTAATCACAGTGGGCTCTGGGTAGTATATCATCATTGACCGCGGTTCCTGGGAAGTATATCATTATTTACAGTGGTCCCTGTGTAGTATATCATCATTTACAGTAGTGCCTGGGGAGTATATCATCTTTTAAAGTGGACCCTGGGCAGTAAGTCTTTATTTAAAGTGGTTCCTGGTCAGCATATCTTTATTTACAGTGGTCCCTGGGTAGTATATCATTATTTACAGTGGTCCCTGTGTATAATATCATTCTTTACAATGGTCCCTCGGTAGTATATGATTATTTACAGTGTTCACTGTGAAGACTATCATTGTTTACAGTGGTCCTTGGGTCGTATATCTTTATTTACAGTGGTTCCTTGGTAGAATATCATTAGTTACAGCGTTCCATGGGCACTTCACCATTATTAATAGTTGTCCATCGGTAGTATATTATTTTCTGCAGTGGTCCCTGGGTAGTAAATCATTATTTACTGTAGTCCCTGGTAGAATATCAGCATTTACAGTGGTCCCTGGTCAGAATGTCATTATTTACAGTTGTGCCTGGGTAGTACATCATTATTTGCATTTGACCCTGGGTAGAATATCATCATCTGCAGTGGTCCCTGGGCAGTATATCATTATTTACAGTGGTCTCTGTGCAGTATATCATTATTTACACTAGTCCCAGTGTAGAATATCATTATTTACAGTTGTCCCTGAGTAAAATATCATTATTTAAATTGGCCCTTGTGCTGTATATCATTATTTTTAGTGTTCCCTGCATAGTTTAACATTATTTCCAGTGGTTTCTGGGCAACGTACCATTATTTACAGTGGTCCCAGGGGAGTATATAATTTTTTTGCAGTGCGCCTGTGCAGTATATCTCTGTTTGCAGTCGTCCCTGGGCAGTATATCTTTATTTACAGTGGTCCCTGAGTAGTCTATCATTATTTACATTCGTACCTGGGTAGTATATCATTATCTACAGTGGTCCCTGGGTAGTATATCATTCTTTACAGTGGTCACTGGGTAGTAAATACTTATTTACAGTGGCCCCTGTGTAGTATGTCTTTATTTACAGAGGTCCCTGGGCAGTGTACCTTTATTTAAAGTGGTCCCTGGGTAGTATATCATTATTTACAGTGGCCCCTGTGTAGTATGTCTTTATTTACAGTGGTTCCTGGTAGTATATCATTCATTACATTGGTCCCATGTTAGTATATCATTATTTAAAGTGGTCCCTGGGTAGTATATCATTATTTACAGTGGTCCCTGGGTAGTATATCATTATTTACAGTGGTCCCTGGGGTGTATAATCATTATTTACAGTGGTCCCTGGGTAGTATATCATCATTTACAGTAGTGCCTGGGGAGTATATCATCATTTACAGTGGACCCTGGGCAGTAAGTCCCTGAGCAGTGTATCTTTATTTACAGTGGTCCCTGAGTAGTATAACATTATTTATATTAGTCCCTGGTGATTATATAATTATTTACAGTGGTCCCTGGGCAGTCTGTCATTATTTACAGTGGTCCCTGGGTGGTATATAATTATTTACAGTGGTCACTGGGTGGTATATGATTATTTACAGTGGTCACTGGGTTGTATATCTTTATTTACAATGGTCCCTGGGAGTGTACCTCTATTTACAATGGTTCCTGGTAGTATATCATTCTTTACATTGGTCACTGGGTAGTAAATAATTATTTACAGTGGCCCCTGTGTAGTATGTCTTTATTTACAGTGGTCCCTGGGCAGTGTACCTTTATTTAAAGTGGTCCCTGGGTAGTATATCATTATTTACAGTGGTCCCTATGTAGTTTGTCTTTATTTACAGTGGTTCCTGGTAGTATATCATTCATTACAGTGGTCCCATGATAGTATATCATTATTTAATGTAGTCCCTGGGTAGTGTATCATTATTTACAGTGGTCCCTGGGTAGTGTATCATTATTTACAGTGGTCCCTGGGTAGTTGATCATTATTTACAGCGGTCCCTGGGCAGTATTTTATTTTTACAGTGGTACCTGGGCAGTATGTCATAATTTACAGTGATCCCTGATCAGGATATCAGTGGTCCATGGGTAATATTTCATTATTTGCAGTTGTCTCTGGTTAGAATACCATTATTTACAGTGGTCACTGTGTAGTATATCATTATCTACAATAGTCCCTGGATAGTATGACTTTATTTACAGTGGTCCCTCGGCAGTATACCTTTATTATCTGGTAGTATCCCTGGTAGTATATCATTATTTACTATGGTCTCTGATTAGAATATCATTATTTACAGTGGGCACTGTGCAGTATATCTTATTTACAGTGGTTCCCGGGTTGTTTTTCATTATTTACAATGGTCTCTGGGTGGTATATCTTTATTTGCAGTGGTCCCTGGGTGGGATAACTTTATTTACAGTGGTCCCTGGGAAGTAAATCATTATACTGTATCATTTAGTGGGCAGCACGGTATATTATTATATCATTTAGCACCACTATATCATTTAGTGTGCAGCACGGTATATTATTATATCATTTAGCACCACTATATCATTTAGTGGGCAGCACGGTATATTATTATATCATTCAGCACCACTATATCATTTAGTGTGCAGCACGGTAGCATAGTGGATAGCACAATTGTTTCACAGCTCCAGGGTCGCAGGTTCGATTCCGGCTTGGGTCACTGTCTGTGCGGAGTCTGCACATCCTCCCCGTGTGTGCGTGGGTTTCCTCCTGCTGCTCCGGTTTTTCCCACAGTCCAAAGATGTGCAGTTTAGGTGAATTGTCCATCATAAATTGCCTTAGTGTCCAAAATTGCCTTTAGTGTTGGGTGGCATTACTCGCTTATGGGGATAGGGTGGAGATGTGGACTTGGATAGGGTGCTCTTTCCAAGAGCCGGGCAGACTCGATGGGCCGAATGGCCTCCTTCTGCACTGTAAATTCTATGATCTATGATTTACTGTGGTCCCTGGGTAGAGTATCATGATTTACAGTGTTCACTCGGTGGTATATCATTATTTACAGTCGTCCCTCGGCAGTATATCTTTATTTACAGTGGTACCTAGGTAGCATATCATTATTTACAATTGTCCCTGGGTTGAATATCATTATCTACAGTTGTCCCTGGATAGTATATCTTAATTTGCCGTTGTCCATGGGTTGTATATAATTATTTACAGTGCTCCATGGGTAGAATATCATTATTTACAGTGGTCCCTGGTAGTATATCATTATTTGCAGTGGTCCCTGTGTAGTATGTAATTATTTACAGTGTTCCCTGTGTAGAAAGTCTTTATTTACATAGTTCCCGGGCGGTATATCTTTATTTACAGTGGTCACTGGGTAGTATATCATTATTTACAGTGAATCCTGGATAGTATATCACTATTTGCAGTGGTCCCTGGGCAGTATATCTTTATCTACAGAGGTCACTGGGTAGTAAATCAGTATTTACAGTGACCCCTGTGTAGTACATCATTATTTGCAGTTGTCCCTTGGTAGAATATCATTATTTACAGTTGTCCCTCAGTATTATATCACTATTTACAGTGGTCCCTGGACAGTGTATAATTATTTACAGTGGTCCCTAGGCAGTATTACCTTATTTACAGTGGTCTCTGTGCAGTATATCTTTATTTGTAGTGGACCCTGGGTAGTATATCATTATTTACAGTGTGCCTTGGTAGTATATCATTATTTACAGTGTGCCCTGGGTAGTATGTCATTATTCACAGTGGTTGTGTGCAGTATATCATTATCTGCAGTGGTCCCTGGGTAGTATATCATTATTTACAATGATCACTGGAAAGTATATCATTATCTGCAGTGGTCCCTGGGTAGTATAATCATTATTTACAGTGGTGCTTGTATAGAAAGTATTTAATTACAGTGGTTCCTGGGCGGGATACCTTTATTTACAGTGGTCACTGAGTTGTATATCATTATTTACAGTGGCCACTGTGTAGTGTATCATTATTTACAATAGTCCCTGGGTGGTATACTTTTATTTACAGTGGTCCCTGGGTGGTATTTCTTTATTTACAGTGGTCACTGGCTGGTATATCATTATTTACAGTGGTTCCTGGGTAGGTTATTATAATTTACAATGGTCCCTGGGTGGTATACCTTTATTTACAGTGGTCCCTGGTTGGTATTTCTTTATTTACAGTGGTCCCTGGGTTATTTATAAATATTAACAGAGGTCCCGGCGTACAATATCATTATATACAGTGGTCCCTGGGTAGAATATCATTATTTACTGTAGTCCCTGTGTAGAATATAATTGTTTACAGTGGTCACCGGGTGGAATATCAATATTTAAGTGGTCCCTGGTAGTCTATCATTATTTACAGTGGCTCTCTGCAGTATATCATTATTTACATTTGCTCTGTGCAGTATGTCATTATTTCCAATGATCACTGGGTAGTATATCATCATCTGCAGTGGTCCCTGGGTAGTATATCATTATTTCCAGTGGTCCTTGTGTAGAAAGTCTTTATTTACTGTGGTTCCTGGGCGGTATTCCTTTATTTACAGTGGTCACTGGGTAGTATATCATTATTTACAGTGAACCCTGGGTAGTATATCACTATTTCCAGTGGTCCCTGGGCAGTATATCTGTATTTACAGATGATGTGGAGATGCCGGCGTTGGACTGGGGTGAGCACAGTAAGAAGTCTTACAACACCAGGTTAAAGTCCAACAGGTTTGTTTCGATGTCACTAGCTTTCGGAGCGCTGCTCCTTCCTCAGGTGAATGAAGAGGTCTGTTCCAGAAACATATATATAGACAAATTCAAAGATGCCAAACAATGCTTGGAATGCGAGCATTAGCAGGTGATTAAATCTTTACGGATCCAGAGATGGGGTAACCCCAGGTTAAAGAGGTGTGAATTGTACCAAGCCAGGACAGTTGGTAGGACTTTGCAGGCCAGATGGTGGGGGATGAATGTAATGCGACATGAATCCCAGGTCCCGGTTGAGGCCGCACTCATGTGTGCGGAACTTGGCTGTAAGCTTCTGCTCGGAGATTCTGCATTGTCGCGCGTCCTGAAGGCCGCCTTGGAGAACGCTTACCCGGAGATCAGAGGCTGAATGCCCTTGACTGCTGAAGTGTTCCCCGACTGGAAGGGAACATTCCTGTCTGGCGATGGTTGCGCGATGTCCGTTCATTCGTTGTCGCAGCGTCTGCATGGTCTCGCCAATGTACCACGCTTCGGGACACCCCTCCCCAGCAGCCGAGATCCCTCCCCCCTCCCCCAGCAGCCGTGGCCCCCCTCCACCTCGTCTAGCAGCCGCGGTCTCCCTCCACCTCCAAGCAACTGTGGCCCCCCTCCCCCAGCAGCCGCGGCCCCCCTCCCCCTCCTCTAGCAGCTACGGCCCCCCTCCCCCTCCTCTAGCAGCCGCGGCCCCCCTCCCCCTGCCCAAGCAGCCGCGGTCTCCCTCCCCCTCCCCCAGCAGCCGCGGTCCCCCTCCCCCTCCCCCAGCAGCCGCGGTCCCCCTCCCCGCCTCCAGCAGCCGCGGTCCCCCTCCCCAGCAGCCGCGGTCCCCCTCCCCCTCCCCCAGCAGCCGCGGTCCCCCTCCCCCTCCCCCAGCAGCCGCGGTCCCCCTCCCCCTCCCCCAGCAGCCGCGGTCCCCCTCCCCCAGCAGCCACGGTCCGACTCCCCCAGCAGCCACGGTCCCCCTCCCCCAGCAGCCGCGGTCCCCTCCCCCAGCAGCCGCGGTCCCCCTTCCCCAGCAGCCGCGGTCCCCCTCTCCCAGCAGCCGCAGTCCCCCTCCCCCAGCAGCCGCGGTCCCCCTCCCCTCTCCCAGCAGCCACGGTCCCCCTCCCCAGCAGCCGTGGTCCCCCTCCCCCAGCAGCCGCGGTCCCCCTCCCCCAGCAGCCGCGGTCCCCCTCCCCCAGCAGCCGCGGTCCCCCTCCCCCAGCAGCCGCGGTCCCCCTCCCCCAGCAGCCGCGGTCCCCCTCCCCCAGCAGCCGCGGTCCCCCTCCCCCAGCAGCCGCGGTCCCCCTCCCCCAGCAGCCGCGGTCCCCCTCCCCCAGCAGCCGCGATCCCCCTCCCCCAGCAGCCGCGGTCCCCCTCCCCCAGCAGCATTGTCTCGGGTCGGACAGTTTGATGGTGCTGTTTATTTGATGTCTATATAATGTTTATTTGGATCTGTTTTCCCTGAGATTGCCTGTCCTGCCCGCTCTTCCCGCGGGCAGGGTGAGGCAGCGCCCGCCGCTGGCATCGGCCTGGAGCTGGGACACAACAAAGCAAAACAGACCAGAAGTAACTGATGGACAAAACAAAATGTGGGGAGTGCCCCAAACCGCGGGTGGAGCACAGCCCCAACAGAACAGGAAAAGAGACCAAACCTCACCCAATACCCGCCCAATGAAAGTGTGAGAATGGGGGTCAGTCCGGCAGCCCACACCCTGCGGGGCCCAGCCAGCCCGGAAAGCTTCGAGTGTGCCCGTGGGCAGCGCCTGCCCCCGCTCCAGGGACACCCGGCCGCCACCCAGCCCTTCCCACGGCACCCACAGCCCTCCGCCACCCAGCCCTTCCCACGGCACCCACAGCCCTCCGCCACCCAGCCCTTCCCACAGCACCCACAGCCCTCCGCCACCCAGCCCTTCCCCCGGCACCCACAGCCCGGCCCTCCGCCACCCAGCCCTTCCCACAGCACCCACAGCCCTCCGCCACCCAGCCCTTCCCACGGCACCCACAGCCCGGCCCTCCGCCACTCAGCCCTTCCCACGGCACCCACAGCCCGGCCCTCCCCCACCCAGCCCTTCCCACGGCACCCACAGCCCTCCGCCACCCAGCCCTTCCCACGGCACCCACAGCCCGGCCCTCCGCCACCCAGCCCTTCCCACGGCACCCACAGCCCGGCCCTCCGCCACCCAGCCCTTCCCCCGGCACCCACAGCCCGGCCCTCCCCCACCCAGCCCTTCCCACGGCACCCACAGCCCTCCGCCACCCAGCCCTTCCCACGGCACCCACAGCCCGGCCCTCCGCCACCCAGCCCTTCCCACAGCACCCACAGCCCTCCGCCACCCAGCCCTGCCCACGGCACCCACAGCCCTCCGCCACCCAGCCCTTCCCACGGCACCCACAGCCCTCCGCCACCCAGCCCTTCCCACGGCACCCACAGCCCTCCGCCACCCAGCCCTGCCCACGGCACCCACAGCCCGGCCCTCCGCCACCCAGCCCTTCCCACGGCACCCACCGCCCTCCCCCACCCAGCCCTTCCCACGGCACCCACAGCCCTCCGCCACCCAGCCCTGCCCACGGCACCCACAGCCCTCCCCACCCAGCCCTTCCCACGGCACCCACAGCCCTCCGCCACCCAGCCCTTCCCACGGCACCCACAGCCCGGCCCTCCGCCACCCAGCCCTTCCCACGGCACCCACCGCCCTCCCCCACCCAGCCCTTCCCACGGCACCCACAGCCCTCCGCCACCCAGCCCTGCCCACGGCACCCACAGCCCGGCCCTCCCCCACCCAGCCCTGCCCACGGAACCCACCGCCCTCCGCTCCGCCAGCCACCCGAATGGAGATTGGCGGAGGTGCGGATTCCTGAGCAGCGGCTCCCTTACGACAGCCGCCACTCCTGACGGGGGAGAGCTGCGGCGCCTGGAGACCGTGTTCCAGACTTTGAGGAGGTCCTGGTACAAGACGGGCAGCGCCAACAGAGAGTTCCGAAGACCCTGCTGGTCCACAGACAGGAGCCGCACGTCGTAGTTCAGGCCGAGCCCCTGGGGGGAGAAATCCGTCGCCAGGGCCCCACCGTGGAGGAGGCTCAGCGTACAGGTAACGCTGCAGAGTCTGAGGGTGGAAAGTGGCAGTCTGGGTGCGGAGGCACACCAGCGCCTGACCGCCCTCCGCCATCGGGAGACTCCAGACCTCCGCAGCGACCCCGTGCAGTCGATTGTCCCAGAGGAACCGAAGCCGGGCTCTCTGGATGGTGGGACAAAGCCAGGGGGGGGAGTCAGTGACCAGCCGGGACCACAGCATGGAGGCGATCAGCTGGTTTATGACGAGAACTCGGCCCCTGTGGGACAGCACTCGGAGCCGTCCTGTCCAGCGTCCCAGGCCAGCGGTGACCTTGGTCTCCAGCTCCTGCCCGTTCGCCGGCCAGGCTCCCTCTGCCGGGCAAAGATGGACTCCCAGGTAGAGGCTGTTGGTCCGACTCCAGCTGAAGGGCCCGAGCTCCTCCGGGAGGGGGTCCACCTGCCACGGACCGACCAGGAGTCCGGAACATTTGGCCCAGTTGATCCGTGGGGAGGACGCGGCGGAGTAGACAGCTTGGCTCTCTCGCATCCTCCGGGGGTCCCCGGGGTCAGTGACCATGAGGAACACGGCATCAGCGTCCGCCGAGAGGACCACCCCCCCGTCCGGCTCGCGCAGAACCAGCCCCGTGAACCCCCTCCGCAGGAGGCACAGGAAAGGCCCCACGCAGAGGGAATAATGTTGGCCGGACAGGGGGCAGCCCTGACGCACTCCTCTCCCAAAGCGAAGGGGCGCCGTCAGGGACCCGTTAACCTTAATCAGACTCTCCGAGGCGGCGGACAGTAACCGGATCCGGGCCACAAAATACCACCCGAACCCGACAGCTCGCAGAGTCCCGAGCAAATCCCCGGGCCCCACCCTGTCGAACGCCTTCTCCTGGTCAAGAGACAGGAAGGTGCTCGACATACCAGTCCCCTGGGTAAAGTGAATAATGTCCCGGGCCAGGTGGATATTGTTGTAGATTGTGCGGTCCGGGACTGTGTAGGACTGGTCAGGGTGGATCATGTGTTCCAGCTCGGGGCCAAGGCGTAAACAAAGCACCTTGGCAAAGATTTTATAGTCCGTGCTGAGGAGGGAGACCGGTCGCCAGGTCTTAAGTCGGCGGAGATCCCCCTTCTTGGGCAGCCGGGCAATGACGGCACTGCGCCACGAAAGGGGCATCTCCCCGGTCGCGATACATTCCCCCAGGACCCCCGCGTAGTCACTCCCCAGGACGTCCCAGCACGCCCTGAAGAACTCCACGGTCAGCCCGTCCAGCCCTGGGGATTTGCCCCGTGAGAGGCTGTCCAGGGCGCCGGTCAGCTCTTGGAGGTTGATGGCATTATCGAGCTTCCCGGCGCCCTCCGGGCCCACCTGCGGCAGGTCCTCCCACAGAACTCTGCAAGCGTCCTCGCTGGACGGATCCGGAGAGAAGAGGTCGGAGTAAAAATCCCTGATCAGGGTCCTGACCCCCCTCCGGATCCGAGACGAGGGACCCGTCGTCGCCCAACAGCGTAGAAACCTGCCGACGGGCAGCGAGTAGAAGAAACGGGAGCCGCGGTCCATGTCCGTTAGGAGACGGATCCGCGACCTCACGTCCTCGCCGCGGGACTCGGCGAGTTGCAGGCCCCGCAGTGCGCCCCTCTTCTCCCTGTACACCAGCCCCAGGGCCGGGCCTCATCGGGCTGAGCGAGACGTGACTCCAGATCGAGGAGTTCCTCAGCCAATTTGGCGATCGTGGAGTTCCACCCCACCGTAGACCCCTCCGTGTACCCCTGACAGAAGGCACGGTTCTGGGCCTTGCCCACATCCCACCGTAGCCTCAAGGAGGGGAAGCCACCCCGCTTCCTTCTCCAGCCGGCCCAGAAACGGCAGAACGAGTCCAGGAACCGCTCGCCCTCCAGCAGCAGGTTGTTAAAGTGCCAGTACGCGGACCGTGTCTGAGCGCGGGACGGGGCGAGACCCGCCCACACCAGGTGGTGATCCGAGCTCGGCACCTGCTCCATGGAGGCCGTCGGAACGCTGGGCAAGTACGTCTTGGAAATGTAAAGACGGTCGATGCTGGACGCTCTGAACGGGGGCCGCACAGAGGTGCGCCCCCGCAATTCAGGATGGAGAGTCCGCCAGACATCCACCAAGTCAAAGGACCTAACCAGGTCCCTCAACTTCACCACCACCGCCGAGCTGTGCTGGAGTTCACCACGGTCCTTGTCCTTGAGGGTGCAATTAAAATCCCCTCCGAGGACGATGCACTCTGTTTTTGAAAACTCACCACTATTCTTAGAATTCCCCCTCTACCAAAAAGGGCCGAGATTCTAAATGGTGATCAGGATTCTCACTCCCGACTCCGATGCAGGCTTCAGTGGGTGCTATTCAGGTCAAACTATATTTTCAAGTTATCCCCCGGTATAACCCATACCTTCACCGAAGATTTAATCTACTTCCCACTTAGTAGCATCGATCCTGGGTTCCGCATTGCTGAGTAAGTAAAGTAGACTTTGGAATAACCACTATTTCAGGTTAAATTAAGTTATTTTATGATTATATTTTTTTATTTTAACAGCTGCAAATACTTTCTTTACAGAAAGGAAAAATACCTTGCTTCTGGGTCCTTCTGGGTGGTTGAAGGGACCTTCAGGCCCACCTTGACAATCAATCTTCTTTATAAAGTCTGGTCTTCTTTAGATGTATTCGCTGATGAGCTCGGTTGCTGTGGCCTGTCTTTCCCATGTACCGAGCTGTGAGAGCTGACTCTGCAGACTGCCGCTGAGCTGACATTGAGCTGACTTTAAATTCAAGTCTTCCTGAGATGTATCAGCTGTTTTAGCTCGGCTGCTATGCCTTGTCTTTCCCATGGCCGAACTGACTGTAATCTGACTCTGAGCTGTTTGTTTCTTCTCTGCTTCTCTCTCTCCCTCCCTCTGAGTTCTGGTTCTGGTTCTGGTAGTTCCTGCCCTGGTCTCTGGGTTTACATATTTTTCTAAAAGTTATCTAGCTTTTATGATTTTATTGTAAAGTAACTTATTTTACTTTGATTGTAAAAAGTATCTTTGATCTAAACTTTCTAATCCAACTAAGTATTCATTTTGACATAACTGCATCTCAGAGATCGGATTACATTGTTTCCTGTGTGATGATCAAAATGCTTTGGTTTCAAGAGGTGTTACTTTTAATTCCTGTCATTTCTGTAGTTTTATTTTCCAATTGTGTCCTCAGCTCGTAATTTTGACTTTGATTTTGGCTTTGAATTATGTTTCTCGTAGACTGATAGTCTCCAGTTTTCTTTAATTTACTTGTTTTAGCAAATTTTCACACCTAGAATTAGCACCAAATTCAACTGAACCTCATCCTTTTTTCCAGCTGCTATCTCAGATAGTTACTTTCAATGAAGGTGTGAGCCATTGTTTTTGGCTTCATTCAAAATCCTGTTTGTCTTGCTTGCTAAGCCTGCTTGACCAAGGCTATCTGCATTTTACAATCCTCTTCTGGCAGCTGCTGTTAACCCTTTGTGGGATCTTTCCCTGTATCCTCTCTTGTTTCTCCCAGACCAGATATTGCCAGACTTCCATGTTTCAAATGACACATCTTTCCATATTTTCAATAACACCCCGTCTTGACATTTGAAAAATAACTATATCATTTGGTCAATTATCCCCCCCCCCATCTAATTGTACCGATGAACATTTGTCCCCGACCTTTCTCATTTGTATGTCCATGTTTTGTGATTGTAAATTGTGCATCGTAATCAATTTGTAAATGTATCCATATCACAGACCAGTGTATTTTTTCGTTCTTTCCTCAAGTCCAATTACCGTGAACCATAGCTGGAGCCGCTTAGGAAGGTAACACAATAGCTATATCCGTGTTCCACTGCCTCCAAAGCAGTTTACTTCCTTGGGGTAGCAGCACCGTAGAAGCTTCCTAATATCCCTTAGAAACAGCACACAACTCAGTCCATCAGTAACCAAAAAGGCCATTTGTCCATCACTGGCTGTTTCGTGTCCATTTTTCTGTCATCCAAATTGCTTCCCGTTTCTCATTGGAATGGTAAATTATGACATCATGTACACCCACTGGTCCCCTCGCTTCATTAATTTAAAAGGTTCAATTGATCCTGATTCTAACCCTGACTTCCCCACATTAATGTCTAATATTGTTCTGAACCATGTATGTCTGCCAGCCCCTGGTGTACAGGAGAGAATATCATTCTGGCAAACTTCCTTCAAACCCCTTTCGTCTGTTAGCATTTCCCTTACAACATTTGTAATACAATATGCCGACAGTATTCGCAAAACCACATCGAACTGTCACTTGTTCCAAATAAATTCTCCCTAATGTTAAATACACAGTAAAAAAAAAAGTCTTATCTTAACACATTACCCATCACCTAACTACACAAATAGACCGTGTGTTACAACTTTACATAATTGCAACTGTTATCACAATTTCAATACGAAAAATAAAGTACAATATCGACACATCCCTTCGTGGCTTTGGAACCAATAGTCACTACATACTAAATATGGCGTGTTAGCAACATCAATACTATTTGTGATATTCAATGCAGTTAAATCAAGAAAGCACACTAAACTACCACTATTCCCCCTCTATTAAAACATTCAGACAGTTTTGAAATGCTGATCAAGTTCTCTAACGGCACACATACCCCCATTATCATACATACATAACAGTGCCTAACAATTGACATGGCATTTCTTCCTTAATATTGTTTACAGCTCGACAATGCAATATTGTATGCTGCATTGGTAATAATTTTCCCCCCTTGGCATCAAGCTCCAAAAATTCTTAAACTATTGTCGTTTATCATATTGGGGTTCCTCGTCAGTCGCTGCTGTCTGCCGAGACCCTTAATAACTCCACCACATAGTACATACCCCATGGAGACCGCAGATCATCCATCAGCTGATGTCCAGTTAGAGATGTCTGACCGGAGGGTTCACTGTTCAGTAATAATTTGAGATTTTGATGTGTTTCCAACCCGTAAAGTTTTCCTTCGGGCTCTATCATTTAATTCCCTCAAATATGTAGGCGATTGTATCATTAGTCCCCCCCCCCCCCCCCCCCACCCACCCACCCCCCCCCCCCCCCCCCCACCCCAATCCTGTCTAAAACATTCCTTTCTGGAGTGCAGTTCTCTTCCTTCTTGTGAACTGGTTTGTCTGTTATTTACTTTTTCCATCTGAAAAATCAAATGAGCAGGTCAAGGGTGGAGAGGGCCCTATTCTTTAATTTGTACTTTCTATCTTCGTTTGAACACTCCCGAAGTGCCCTCTCCAGGACTTCCGGATTTCTTTTGCCACCATTTCTTTTGTCTCTTTTCTTTTTTTTTTTAACTCGTATTTTTTTCCTTATCATTGATGTACATCACACAATGAAGGCCTGTTAAGCCTCCTCCTTCTGTCATTGCACCCCTGAGTGAGATTCGAAGAATCTCAAACTCCTCCCCTTTTGCTCACTCTGATCCAATCTGTCGAAACCTTACCCTGATACATTCCTGATATTGCTACTGCGTTTACTTCACTTACTTTATTTTGATTACGGCCGGATTTTTATGAAGGTAAGTTCCAAACATGACATTTTAACTTCATGATCTGTCCAATCAATGCTGCTAACGGGTTTTAATTCACTGTCTTCCCACCGATTGGGTCATGTGTTTTAATTGTGATACACTTTCTTTTGCTCCAGACACCATGCTTCGCTAAGTCAACTGTATGTTTACCCAGATTCTGAACAATCTTGTCTTCACATTTTACAGCTTCACTGATTATTTTCCCTGCAGTTTTAGTTGGTAGCTTCACCCAAACTTATTCTGTGTTATCAATTGTTTTAATATCTTAATTTTACCTGCATCTCTTTTTATCAAATCTTTTCCTGCCATCAGATTCTCTTTTCCTTATACTGCAAGTAATTCTCTTAATCTAACTTTTGATCCAAAATCTTTATTCTCTAAAGCTCCTTCTTCAATGTATTTAACATTCTAAACATGATTATTTTTGCTGGTGACATTCTTGAGCTCATCGGGCACTAGGACCCTGCGGAGCTATGCAGTGTCAATTTCAACGCTCAGTTTCAAAGGCTGCAAACAGCTGACTGCTGCCCAGTACAAACTCTTTATCTGTTTATTCTGAGACCAATTTAACTCTGAACATACTGATTTATCACCTCATAATACTGATCACATTTCTACCTGCCATTTATAACTTTTAATTGATGTGAAACTCGGTTTTGCAAAATACAACATTTTTTAAAAATACAAACACCAAAGGAAATTCACAATTCCGTATTAGACACACACACACTCATTCATCCACTCAGATCTTGGACCTCTACTTTGTAGGGTTTCACAAACCCTTATTGAACACGCACGCACATTTATACACTGAGATCTTGGACCTCTCTCTGTTCAGTGGGGTTTTAGTTACTTTTAACAAAAATTGAGACCCCCTTTATGCTGATAAAGTTTCACTTATGCAGGAGTTTTTTGCCTCTATTAATTTCTTCCAGTCTGGTTCATTGCTTCAACTCTCTTGACCGTGTTTCAGAGCAAGAGGATTAATCTAATTGCCATTTTTCGGAATTCTAAGTTCTGTTCCTGGTTGTCCCTTTCAGTTGCAATCTGAAATTAAGGATACGTGCCCTTTCTGGGCCCTACCCAAGGCTAACTAAGGCACTACTTCCTGTTTTAGTTAAGTGTCAATTGGTTATTGGTCTCTAAAGATTCTAGGCGTCCTCTATTTCTTTAGGATTTCACCTCACAATCTGCCTTACTCGAAGGATGATTTAGTTTTTGACTTCCTTTTACCAGTAATCATAGAATCATAGAATTTACAGTGCAAAAGGAGGCCATTCGGCCCATCGAGTCTACACCAGCTCTTGGAAAGAGCACCCTACCCAAGCCCACACTTCCATCCTATCCCCATAACCCAGTAACCCCACCCAACACTAAGGGCAATTTTGGACACTAAGGGCAATTTATCATGGCCAATCCACCTAACCTGCACATCTTTGGACTGTGGGAGGAAACCGGAGCACCCGGAGGAAACCCACGCACACACGGGGAGGATGTGCAGACTCCGCACAGGCAGTGACCCAAGCCAGAATCGAACCTGGGACCCTGGAGCCGTGAAGCAATTGTGCTATCCACAATGCTACCGTGCTGCCCAATGCTATCTTGCTAATGGATGCAGGATTTTTAGTGCTGTCACCAAGATGTCTTGCAGACTTTTTCTCAGGGTCAGCATCTTCTAATTTGCTGATTTCACACCCAACCTGAGTTTTATGTCCCCTCGATCCACAGAATATCTTTGCAGAAATCAATCACATGACTTTCCAGACTAAACTCGGCAGGTAAAGTCTGACTCACAATAGACCAGAAACGTCTAATATTCTCGCCTTTGTGCCGGTTAGAAACTTCTAATATTCCAACCGTTTGTTGGGAACTAGAAACTTCTAATATTCAAGCCCCCTCTGCTGATTTAGAAACTTCTACTATTCTAGCCTCGTTTTACCTAGAAACTTCTAATATTCTAGGTCTCCACGCTGGATGCCATGGAGAAAGCAAAACAACCGGCTGGGCGCAATTCTCACGGTGTTAACACGACGGCTGCCGTGTGGAAAATAAAGCAACCCATTCGGCGTAATTGACAGAGTTTTAATTAAAACGTTGGGCGCCATGTTTTTGAAAACTCACCACTATTCTTAGAAGTCCCCCTATACCAAAAAGGGCCGACATTCTAAATGGTGATCAGGGATTCTCACTCCGCGACTCCGATGCAAGCTTCAGTGGGTGCTATTCAGGTCAAACTATTTTTTCTAGTTATCCCCCGGTATAACCCATGTCTTCACCGAAGATTCCATCTACTTACCACTTAGTACCATCGATCCTGGGTCCCGCATTGCTAAGTAAGTAAAGTAGACTTTGGAATAACCACTATTTCAGTTTAAATTAAGTTATTTTATGATTATATTTTTTCTTTTAAAAGCTGCAAATACTTTCTTTACAGAAAGGAAAAAGACCTTGCTTCTGGATCCTTCTGGTTGTTTGAAGGGACCTTCAGGCCCACCTTGACAATCAATCTTCTTTTTAAAGTCTGGTCTTCTTTAGATGTAATCGCTGATGAGCTTGGTTGCTGTGTCCTGTCTTTCCCATGTACCGAGCTGTGAGAGCTGGCTCTGCTGGCTATCTCTGAGCTGACATAGAGCTGACTCTTTAAAATCTAGTCTTCCTGACATGTATCAGCTGTTTTTCCAGGGCTGCTATGTCTTATCTTTCCCATGGCCGAGCTGACTGTAATCTGACTCTGAGTTGCTTGTTTCTTCTCTGCTTTTCTCTCTCCCTCCCTCTGAGTTCTGGTTCTGGTAGTCCCTGCCCTGGTCTCTGGGTTTATATATTTTTCTAACAGTTATCTAGCTTTTATGATTTTATTGTAAAGTAACTTATTTAACTTTGATTGTACAAAGTACGTTTGATTAAACCTTCTAATCCAACTACGTATTCATTTTGACATAACTGCATCTCAGAGATCGGATTACAGTGTTTCCTTTGTGATGATCAAAATGCTTTGGTTTCAAGAGGTGTTACTTTTAATTCCTGTCATTTCTGTAGTTTTATTTTCCAATTGTGTCCTCAGCTCATAATTTTGACTTTGATTTTGGCTTTGAATTATGTTTCTCGTAGACTGATAGTCTCCAGCTTTCTTTAATTTACCTTGTTTAGCAAATTTTCACACCTAGAATTATCACCAAATTCAACTGAACCTCATCCTTTTTTCCAGTTGCAAACTAAGACAGTTACTTTCAATGAAGGTGTGGGCCCAGTAATCCCACCCAACACTAAGGGCAATTTTGGCCACTAAGGGCAATTTATCATGGCCAATCCACCTCACCTGCACATCTTTGGACTGTGGGAGGAAACCGGAGCACCCGGAGGAAACCCACGCAGACACGGGGAGAACGTGCAGACTCCGCACAGACAGTGACCCAAGCCGGAATTGAACCTGGGACCCTGGAGCTGTGAAACAATTGTGCTATCCACAATGCTACCGTGCTGCCCGCTGTTTCCACCTTGGCAGCTCACCCCTGATACCATGTGACTTCACCTTTTGTACCAGTCTGCCATGAGGGACCTTGTCAAAGGCCTTACTGAAGTCCATGTAGACAGCTTCCACTACCCTACCTGCATAAATCATCTTTGTGACCTCTTCTAAAAACTTTATCAATTGAGTGAGACACGACCTCCCCTTCACAAAACTATGCTCTCTCACTAATACGTCTATTTGCTTCTAAATCGGAGTAGATACTGTCTCGAAGAATTCTCTCCAGTAATTTCCTTACTACTGACGTAAGGCTCACCGACCTGTAGTTCCCTGGATTATCCTTGCTACCCTTCTTAAACAAAGGATCAAGAGTGGCTATTCTCCAGTCCTCGGGGACATCACCTGAAGACTGTGAGGATCCAAAGATTTCCGTCAAGGCCTCAGCAATTTCCTCTCCAGCCTCCTTCAGTATTCTGGGGTCGATCCCATCAGGCCCTGGGGACTTATCTCCCAGACTATCTACACACCCTTCTCCAGACTCAACATCCACTAATTCCTTCTCTTTGGTGAATACTGATGCAAAGTATTCATTTAGTACCTCGCCCATTTCCTTGGCTTCACACATAGATTCCCTTGCCTATCCTTCAGTGGGCCAATCCGTTCCCTGGCTACCCACTTGCTTTTTATGTACGTGTAAAAAGCCTTGGGATTTTCCCTAATTAGTCGTTCGGGGCGGTTGGACAGAGTACTTGTCCACAACCTCACACACTCACAATACAGTCGGCTGATATGCCTTTGGGAGGGGCAACTCTGCACCACATCAATCCCCTCACGCTGAGGTGGAGGGAGTTGTGACGAGGGCGGTTGGACCCGGCAGTTGTTCTGAACCTCACACTCACTCTCAATAATATGGGTGGAGTTCTGAGGCCGCGGTTGTATGGGGAATTGTTCTCAACCTCACACTCTCAGAACATATTGGATATGCTGTCGTGTCGATTGAACCGGGAAATAGTTCACAACTTCACACACATGATCACTATCAGTTGAAGAGGACGGTGAGGTTGTGGCGGGCGGAACACTTGTTCCCCAATTCACACACTAACACTCTCACAGTCATTTCGAAGGGCAGACTTAGGAACGCTTGTACGTGCTAGTTTTTCACAACCTCATACGCACTCACAGTAAAGTAGGGAGGTGATGAGGAGGTCATGTGGTGGGTTCATAGTTCACAACCTCACACATCTGTTCACAATAACGTGGAGGGTGTGGAGAGTGGGTGGACAGAAGTGTTCGGTGTTCACAACCTCACACACACACATTCACAATATGGTGGCGATGGTGAGGGGGGCCCGGACGGGGCAATTGTTCACACAGTTACAATCAGGTGGAGGTGTTGTTCAATGGGAGACGGATATTTTGCAACTACTGAAAAAAATAATAAAATATCCAGAAGAAAGAAGAACCAGACAACTTGCCTCAAAGGCTACCGTCCGTTGGCCTTGACATCGATCGAAGTGAAGTGCTTCGAGAGTTTGGCCATGAAGCACATCAACACCACACTCCTCGGATGCCTCGATCCACGACAATTTGCATAGTGCCATAACCGGTCCTCAGCAGACGCCATCTCACTGGCCCGACACTCATCCCTGGAACATCTCCACAACAAGGACTCCTACGTCAGTCTCATATTCATTGACTAATGCTCCGCTTTCGGACACAGTCATTCTGACCTTCTCCGCGATTGTTCTCATTACCGGTGCCCAGAAGGCTGCGTGCTTAGCCCCGTACGACACTACCTATACAGCCAGGACGTGTGGCAATATGTGGCTCCAACTCCATTTAAAGTTTGCTGCTCGGTCAGATCTCGAACAACGATAAGTCATAATACGGGAGGGGGATAGAGAATCCAGTAGAGTGGTGCAGCGACAACAATCTCTCCCTCAATGACGGGAAACTAAAGATCTGGTCATTGTTTTTAGGAAGCTAAGTACTGTACACACTACTGTGTGCATCAGCGGGGCCGAGGTGGAGATGGTTGATAGCTTCAAATTCCTTGTTATGCACATCACCAAAAATCTGTCTGCTCCAAGCACGTCGACGCTACCACTAAGAAATCACAACAGGGCCTATACTTCCTCATGAAACTAAGGAAATTCGGCATGTCCCCACTGACTCTTACCAACGTTTACAGGTGCAGCATCGAACGCATCCTATCTGGCTGCATTGCAGCGTTGTGTCGCAATTGCTCAGCCTAAGACCGCAAGAAACATCGAAGAGTCCTGAACACCGCCTCGTCCATCAGGCGAACCCACCTCCCATCCATTGCCTGTATCTACCGCTGCCTTGGGAAAGCGGGCAGCATAATCAAAGAGCTATCCAACCAGCTTACTAACTGCAAACTTTTGCCATCGGTCAGGAGATACAAAAGTCTGAGAACACGCAGAAACAGTTTCAAATACAGCTTCTTCCCCGCTGTTACTGGACTGCGAAACGACCCTCTTCTGGGCTGATCTGATTAATACTACTCCTGGATGCTTCACTCGATGCCGCTGTCTCGGTATTTGCAGTGTGGACCTTTCGTTGCCCCATTAACGGACTTTGGTTTCTTCTCATCGACTAAATGATCTGTTAGATCTGGAATAGAGAATTCATTGTAACTGTCCCTCGGTACACGTTACAATAAACAAATCCAAATCCTATCCGGAGTCCAGATATTAAATATCTTGAAACTGGTGAAATTATGACAGATGGAGTGTTTATTACTTGAATTATTTAATTATTTTCTGTCGAAGATCAGTCACCTGTTAACGTAATTTATCCCAATAATGAGAGTGAACTCGAACTCACTGCTTGGCCGAATAAACAATTAACTCATTCATTCATTACGTGTTTGTTCATTATGTTGAAGTTCAACAAACATTACAACCAATTATTATTTCGCAACATCAATAGAAAATTGTTTTTCAGTCCATTAAACACAGCAAATGACTGAAAACATTTCATTGCATCTTTGACTGTGATTGCCGCAGGATTGTTCATTCCAATAATCACAGACCGTTTCTCATTATTGTTTATACAATAATGAAATGGAGATTGTTAATCAGTGGAATAGAATCTGTAATTCCTGACCACACAACGATAATAACATCAATTAAACATGCATTTGTTCAGCTCACAATCCCAATCAATGGGATTCTCCCTGGGCAGGATCCTCCCCTTCGCCGGCAGCGCCCCCATGTCCGCGGGTTTCCCCACGCCGTGGGGAGGCCACAATGGGAAACTCACTGACCGGCTGCGGGAATGGGGAATGCCGCGCGCAGCTTCGGAAACCGGACCTGATGGAACTGAGAACCAAAGACAGACCATTAAAACGCTGATAATATTCCGACAGAATGCTCATGGGAAGGAACTGATTCCATTCAATCCATTGATCACCAACGATATGTATTAATTTTTTTAACTTGCTACAATAATATGCATTTTGAAATATTTTGCATGTCGCTGACACTAACAATTACATCTCAGGTTTTAATTCCAGTAATCATTGATGTGACATGAGCCAACGGGGTCTCGGTCTTCCAGCACGAGATGGACCGAATGGTTGACTGGCACGGTTTACGGGCAACATTCCCGTATCTCTATAATGTCACCGACTGCGGCCACGACCAGCAGGACCACGACACCAACCTCCGAACATTTCTCCAGACTGCTAAAATCCTTAACCTGACATACAACAAGGATAAATGCGTGTTTAGCACCGACCGTCTAGCCATCCTCGGCTACAAGGTGCGAAATGGAGTTATAGGCCCCGACCCTGCACGCATGCGCCCCCTTATGGAGTTCCCCCTCCCTCACTGCTCCAAGGCCCTGAAATGTTGCCTGGGCTACTATGCCCAGTGGGTCCCCAACTACGCGGAAAAGCCCCGTCCCCGATCCAACCCACAGTTCTTCCCCTGTCGATAGAGGCCCGCCGGGCCTTCAGCCGCATCAAAGCAGACATTGCAAAGGCCACGATGCACGCCATCGACGAGTCCCTCCCCTTCCAGCTCGAGAGCGATGCGTCCGATGTAGCTCTGGCGGCCACCCTCAACCAAGCAGGCAGACCCGTGGCCTTCTTCTCACGTACCCTCCATGCCTCCGAAATCCGCCACTCCTGAGTCGAAAAGGAGGCCCAGGCCATAGTGGAAGCTGTGCGACATTGGAGGCATTACCTGGCCGGCAGGAGATTCACTCTCCTCACTGACCAACGGTCGGTTGCATTGATGTTTAATAATGCACAGCGGGGCAAGATAATAAACAGCAAGATCTTGCGGTGGAGGATCGCACTCTCCACCTACAACTCCGAGATCTTGTATCGTCCCGGGAAGCTAAACGAACCTCCTGACGCCCTGTCCCACGGCACATGTGCCACCGAACAAGTGGACCGCCTCCGAGCCCTCCACGAGGACCTCTGCCACCCGGGGGCCACTCGCCTTTTCCATTTTGTCAAGACCTGCAACCTGCCTTACTCCATCGAGGAGGTCAGGACAGCCACCAGGGACTGCCAAATCTGCGCGGAGTGCAAACCGCACTTCTACTGGCCAGAGAGGGTGCACCTGATAAAGGCTTCCCGTCCCTTTGAACGCCTCAGCATGGACTTCAAAGGCCCCCTCCCCTCCACCGACCGCAACACGTACTTCCTGAACGTGATTGACGAGGACTGTTCCCGTTCGCCATCCCCTGCCCCGACATGACCGCAAAGACCGTTATCAAGGCCCTCCAGGGTATCTTTACACTGTTCGCGTTCCCCGCTTACATACACAGTGATAGGGGGTCCTCCTATATGAGCGACGAACTGCGTCAATTCCTACTCAGCAAGGGCATCGCCTCGAGCAGGACGACCAGTTACAACCCCCGGGGTAACGGACAGGTAGAGAGGGAGAAGGGAACCGTCTGGAAGACCGTCCTGCTGGCCCTACAGTCCAGGAACCTCCCAGTCTCCCGCTGGCAAGAAGTCCTCCCGGATGCCCTCCACTCCATCCGGTCACTGCTTTGTACCACCACCAACCAGACACCTCACGAACGTCTCCTTGTCTTCCCCAGGAAGTCCTCCTCTGGGACCTCGCTCCCGACCTGGCTGGCAGCACCCGGTCCCATCCTGCCCTGAAAACACGTGCGGGCGCACAAGTCGGACCCGTTGGTCGAGAGGGTCCATCTGCTCCACGCTAACCCCCAGTACGCCTACGAGACATACCCCGACGGCCGACAAGATACGGTCTCCCTATGGGACCTGGCGCCCGCCGGAACCCCATGTACATTCCAGCCGCCAGTCCCACCCTCCCCTCCACGGCAGCACCTTCCCGGAGGATCGGCCCTTCCATCGGCCCCGCCGAGGACCCCCCCCCCCACCCACCGACGCCCCCTTCCAGGTCAACCGTTTTCCCCACCAGCGCCGTCGAGGAGTGCCGAAGCAGCCATGGAGATGGAAGCCACGCTCCCGGAGTCTCAGACGCCCGAGCCTCCACCGGAGTCAGAAAAAGCTCCGACGGTCAGAGAGGACGGCCAGGGCCCCCGATCGACTGATTGCTTCATTTTAATTGTAATCTGTAAATAGAAACCATCGAATGTACACAGCTATCAGACTTGTAAATAGTTACTAAACACTGTACGGAGGTATTACAGTATCTCCATAACTAATTATACCACGGTGCCATGTTTTGTAGTTTCAGGCCACCACCCCCGCCGGACTCTTTTTTAACAGGGGGTGAATGTGGTATTATAGGTATTACGGTACCTGATAGGCTGAAGCACCATTGGTGGAAACTGAATGCTTTCTATTGGTTAGAATGTATGAAAGCTCCGCCCTGCTAGGCGGGGTATAAGAGCCCGTGCCGCCCCAGCCTGAGCTGCTGGGGGAAACGTCCAGCTTATTAAAGCCTTCAGTTGGACGACAACCTCGCTTTAGTGGTCATTGCTCGTGCATCAGGGTGCAAAGGAGATTTACCAGGATGCTGCCTGGTTTGCAGGATGGGTCTTATGAGGGAAGTTTGAGGGAGCTAGGGCTTTTGTCTTTGGAGCGGAGGGGGATGAGAGGCGACTGAATAGAGGTTTATAAGAAAATGAGGGGGATAGATAGAGTGGGCGTTCAGAGACTATTTCCTCGGGTGGATATCGCTGTTACAAGGGGGCATAACGAGAAGATTCAGGGTGGGAGATATAGGAGGGATGTCCGAGGTAGGCTCTTTACTCAGAGAGCGGTTAGGGTGTGGAATGGACTGCCTGCTGTGAGAGTGCAGTCGGACACTTTAGGAACTTACAAGCGGTTATTGGATAGGCACATGGAGCACACCAGAATGACAGGGAGTGGGATAGCTTGATCTTGGTTTCGGACAAGGCTCGGCACAACATCGAGGGGCCGAAGGGCCTGTTCTCTGCTGTACTGTTCTATGTTCTATTCCAAGTGTTTACTGTTTATGGAGAGAGAGAGAAAAAGACGGGTGGGGAGGAGGGAGAGAGAGTGACTGGTAGAGACAGAAAGGCAGGAGCGGAGAGAGAGAGAGGTAAAGAGAGAGAGAGAGACAGTCAGAGAGAAAGGGAGAGAGAGAGACAGATTGAGGGAGAGACTGGCAGAGATATAAAGGCAGGGACGGAGAGAGAGGTAAAGAGAGGGAGAGAGACAGTCAGAGAGAGAGAGACAGACAGTCAGAGAGAGAGAGAGAGGGAGGGAGAGACTGGCAGAGATATAAACGCAGGGACGGAGGGAGAGAGACAGAGGCAAAGAGAGAGAGAGAGAGACAGTCAGAGAGAGAGAGAGAGGTAAAGCGAGAGAGAGAGACAGTCAGAGAGAGAGAGAGAGAGAGAGAGGGAGAGACTGGCAGAGACATAAACGCAGGGACGGAGGGAGAGAGAGAGAGAGGTAAAGAGAGAGGGAGAGACAGTCAGAGAGAGAGGGAGAGAGAGAGACAGATTGAGGGAGAGACTGGCAGAGATATAAAGGCAGGGACGGAGGGAGAGAGAGAGGTAAAGAGAGAGAGAGAGACAGTCAGAGAGAGAGAGACAGACAGTCAGAGAGAGAGAGAGGGAGAGAGAGGGAGGGAGAGACTGGCAGAGATATAAAGGCAGGGACGGAGGGAGAGAGAGAGGGAGGTAAAGAGAGAGAGAGAGACAGTCAGAGAGAGAGAGACAGACAGTCAGAGAGACACAGAGAGAGGGAGAGAGAGGGAGGGAGAGACTGGCAGAGATATAAACGCAGGGACGGAGGGAGAGAGAGAGAGGTAAAGAGAGAGAGAGACAGACAGTCAGAGTGAGAGAGGGAGAGACAGTGATGGAGAGACTGGCAGAGACATAAACGCAGGGACGGAGGGAGAGAGACAGAGGTAAAGAGAGAGAGAGAGAGACAGTCAGAGAGAGAGAGAGGTAAAGCGAGAGAGAGACAGACAGTCAGAGAGAGAGAGAGGGAGAGAGAGGGAGGGAGAGACTGGCAGAGATATAAACGCAGGGACGGAGGGAGAGAGAGAGAGAGGTAAAGAGAGAGGGAGAGAGACAGTCAGAGAGAGAGAGAGAGGTAAAGCGAGAGAGAGAGAGAGACAGTCAGAGAGAGAGAGTGAGGGAGAGACTGGCAGAGACATAAACGCAGGGACGGAGGGAGAGAGAGAGAGAGGTAAAGAGAGAGGGAGAGAGACAGGCAGAGAGAGAGAGAGACAAAGCGAGGGAGAGACTGGCATAGACAGAAAGGCAGGAGCGGAGGGAGAGAGAGAGAGGTAAAGAGAGAGAGAGAGACAGTCAGAGAGAGGGAGAGAGAGAGACAGATTGAGGGAGAGACTGGCAGAGATATAAAGGCAGGGACGGAGGGAGAGAGAGAGAGAGGTAAAGAGAGAGGGAGAGAGACAGGCAGAGAGAGAGAGAGACAAAGCGAGGGAGAGACTGGCAGAGACAGAAAGGCAGGAGCGGAGGGAGAGAGAGAGAGGTAAAGAGAGAGAGACAGTCAGAGAGAGAGAGAGGTAAAGAGAGAGAGACAGTCAGAGGGAGCGGGAGACAGGGAGAGACAGACAGTCAGAGAGAGACAGAACGAGACACAGACTGAGGAAATAGAGAGAGACATGGGTAAAGAGAGACAAAGGGACAAATTGAAAGTCAGCCTGTCACTAAATCTCAATTCAAACTGATTCCTGCGAATGTCACTAAAGCCTCACGTCATCGCCATGTATAAACCTGCCAGCATGAATCCAGAATGCAGTCTGGTGTTAAACAACTTTCAACTCAGCTTCCGCTAACTTCTCCCACTTTCTGCACCGGATTGGGGAATAGAAATATTTGCTGGAAGGGCGATTGGAAAAAGACTCCTAAAGGAATGGGCAGCTGATTTGCCAGTGCACAGAGGGCAGGGTAACTCTTTCTGGGGGCAGAGGGGAAGTGTCTGCAGACTGGCAATACAGATGGTGTTCACGGGTGGGGTGGGGCGTGTTCAGAGAGAGGGTGTGGGTACGGGGGAGAGGGAGGGAGGATGTCAGCGGGCAGGGGAAGGAAAGTGTGTCTCCCCCCTCCCCACCCGGATAGGATCACATTGCTGTCTGTGGGATCTTGCTGTGCACCACTGGCCTGCAGCCTTCCCTGGACTGTCAGCTTAGTGACCACACACAATGTCAAATTAAACTAGTTCATGGACTGTAAAGCACCTTTGGGGGGGGGGGGGGGGCATAACCTAACCCTCCCCTGCCCCACCCCCCTGAGACTGGGAGCAGGGCACTGACTCCACACTGGAGACCCCCATATACTGTGTGCCTACCCCCCCCAACTCCCCATCCCCTCTTTGACCCTCCCACCAAACTCCACCTCTATTCTGTTCTCTATTCCTGTTTCCCTCGCTCTCTCCCCTCCCTCGCCACTCTCTCTTCACCCATTTCTCTGACTCGGGGAGTAAGACGGGGAAAGAGACAGAGAATCTGACAAGCAGAAATTTTGTCAAAGTCAATTCAAACGCTGCCCTGGGCTTTTCCACACACAACACTGACGTTCCAGTAAAACACGGGCACTGTGCAATTGGCCAATTGTCTCATTGAAGTGAAATGAAAGTCCCTCTTTGAAACTGGCAGTGAGGTGGGGGGAGTGGGGGAAAGTTTGGAGACTTTGGAGAACTCGGTGACTGAATTACCCCCCCCCCCCAGCCCAGCCTGCCCCCCCCAGCCTGCCCCAGACACACACACACACACACATGCACCCCCCTCCCCATCACCCAACACTTCACTAATCAGCCCATCTTCAGCACAGGAGATATTCTGGGATTAGAAACAGTCCCTGACACTGCCTCACATTTACAACTTCAATCCCAGCACCTGGGCAACATTAGGAAAGGCGGTGTGTTCACGTTTACATGTTGCAGTGTGCACAGCAGGATCCCACAATAAATAAACATGATGGATACAGGAGCCCAGTCCATATCCTGGAAAACACGGGCACTGTGCAATTGGCCAATTGTCTCATTGAAGTGAAATGAAAGTCCCTCTTTGAAACTGGCAGTGAGGTGGGGGGAGTGGGGGAAAGTTTGGAGACTTTGGAGAACTCGGTGACTGAATTACCCCCCCCCCCAGCCCAGCCTGCCCCCCCCAGCCTGCCCCAGACACACACACACACACACATGCACCCCCCTCCCCATATGGGTGTCTCTTAACAACCTCCCACTCAACCTCCCCCCCCCGCCCCACACACACACATTCCCCACCCCCGCCAGCCCCCCATTCAAATAACGACAAATCACATTGGTGTTTCTATCATTTTATTGGAAGAGGAAATATAGAGAGAGGTAGCCGGAGAGAGAGAGAGAGGCTTGTGGTGGGGGAGGGGGGAGGTGCGGTGGGGAAAAAAGAGACAGGGAATTTCTCCCACACCCCCTCTCATTTTCTCACAGGGCTTCTTTCCCTCAGGAGACATTTTCAAATCGACTGTCTCAGGGCTGTAGTTTGTGTAAAATCGCACTTTCTAAAACACAATGTAACTGGGCCGAGCTTGACTGCACACAGCAGAACCCCACCCACAGACCCTTTCTTTTTCACTGTATCTCTCTCTGTCTTTCTCTCTCCACCTCTCTTTTTCTCTCCATCTCCCTCCGACCTCTCTCTCCCCTCTCTTTTCCTCTCGCTCTCCCTCCACCCTCTCTCTGTTTTCCCTCTCCCTCTCTCTTATCTCTCGACAAATCGCATTGGGATTTTCTTTTACATTTACTGCAAGGTGAAATAGAGAAAGAAATGGCTGGAAAGAGGGAGAGATTGGAAAGAGGGAGAGATTGGAAAGAGGGAGAGATTGGGAAGGAGGGAGAGATTGGGAAAGAGGGAGAGATTGGGAAGGAGGGAGAGATTGGAAAGAGGGAGCGATTGGAAAGAGGGAGAGATTGGGAAGGAGGGAGAGATTGGGAAGGAGGGAGAGATTGGGAAGGAGGGAGAGATTGGGAAGAGAGAGAGATTGGAAAGAGAGGGAGATAGAAAGCTGGAGGGACAGAGACAGGGATATTTCACCACAAAACCCCCTCAGAAATCCTTCCAATGCCACCGCCCTGTCTAAAACACAAACACCACTGGGATTGAGGACAAATCTTTACCCAGGCTGCGGCCTATTCATTTCAGACCCACTCCCTCACCTCCTCCCGACTGGTTTACACTCAGACAACTAGTTTAATTTTAAATGTGTGTGGTCTCTAAGTTGAAGATTAGGAAATGCAGCAGGCCATTGATGCACAGCAGGATCCCACAACCAGCAATGTGATCCTTTCAGGGACAGGCAGGTGAGTGGGTGGGGGGGGGGGGACATATTCCTTCCATTGCCTGCTATATTTGTTCTTCCATCTCCCCCTACCCCCCCCTATACTCCCCCCCCTGAACACCATGGGTATTCCCAGTCTGGAGACACATCCACTGTCCCCAGAAAGAGAGAAACTCCCCTCTTTAAACTGGGAAACCCACTGCCCGGTCCGTTTAGAGACTTTTTAAAGTCTCCCTCCCACCATTTATTTCTATTCTTTTCCCAAATCAGGGTATCCCCAGAAAGAAGGGATGAGACTCCCCATTGCAGTTTGTGGGGTGGTTTTCATAGATTAAAGGTTTAAAGAGACACTAAAATGCTGGAGAGAGATGGACAGATAGTGGCAGAACGCTGGGGAGACAGAGAGAGAGAGAGACAAGAATGGAAAGAAGGTAGAGAGGGAGAGAAAGCCTCTCTTTTTCACAGCCTCCCTCTCCCTTCATGCTCTCTCTGTCTTTCTCCTCTCCCTCTCTCTAATCTCCCTCACACCCCTCCCCACACTTTTTCCGTACTCCGCGCTCTGTCTCCCCCTCACCCCAGTACCCCAGTAGTTGGGAAGGAGAGAGAGAGAGAGAGTCAGGCACAGGAATCCAACACTCACAACAACAGTAACCTGAATTCAAATGGCCCCCTGCCAATTTAATTTCTCCCTCATATTTATGTCTCGGCCTAAAATACAGGCTTCATTCCAGAATTATACCCGCTTCAAGTTAAGGGACTGTTATTCCGAGCCATCGAGATTACTTTACAGTCAATGAATTTGTTTTGAAAGTGACCCCACTATTTTTTTTATTGTTTAATTTTTTGAAAATAAATTTAAAATACCCAATTCATTTTTTCCAATTAAGGGGCAATTTAGGGTGGCCAATTCACCAACGTAGCACACCTTTGGGTTGTGGGGGTGAAACACACGCAGACACGGGGAGAATGTGCAAACTCCACACGGACACTGACGGGATCGAACCTGGGACCTCGGCGCCGTGAGGCTGCAGTGCTAACCCACTGCGCCACCCTGCTGCCCTAAAGTGACCCCAATATTATTTATTTTGTGAATTCTGCTGGCAACGTGTGCACAGGGAGATCGCCAAAATGATAACACTTTGCAAATTGAGTTCAGAATTTCTGATCTGGGATTTCTCTATCTCTCTCTGTTTCTACACCATTGTTGCACTGTACAAACTGACAGCAGTATTGATTGCACAGTAAGATCCCACACGCAGCAGTGTGATCCTGGCTGAATATCCCCTCAGTCCCCTGTGAAATCGGTTCAGCAACTCACTCATTCCCAAGTCCTTAAAATGTGAGACCTTCGAACCCACTTTGCAGTCCGTGTGCTATTTTTATTTAAGAGTTGAGATCTCAATTACTTTTCGGGCAAAGGCCACAGGCCTGCGCGTGAACAGCAAGATCCCACAGCAGCAGCAATGTGAACCTAACCAGGCGGGATGCTGTCTTTCCTCTCCCCCCGCCCACCCCCCTCACTCCTGCTACGAGCTCCAGTCCCCCCTGGATCTAAACCCTTTCCTCCCCCCTCATCCTGTGTGTGTGGATTGGACCCAGTCTAAAGAACTCCCTTCAATCCTCTGAAAGAGTTAAACTGCCTCTCAAAACTGAGAAAAACCTTTTTAAAACAAAATCCATTGGTACACAGAAAGATCCCAGAAGGTGCAGTCAGCAGTGTTGAGTGTCGTTTAAAATAGCTAACAGGTTATACAGAGAGTGATCGGGGCTCAGACAATGAAATCCAACCCCTCCCTCTCTTTCGGGACACCCAGATTTAAAAGAACCCTGTTATTTTGGGTTCATAAACAAAATTTAGACAGCTTCATATTGCAGGTTTTTAATTTGCTCTTTGTCACCCACCAAAGGGTTAATGTGTTTGTGTCTAAGTGCAAGGCCGGGGCGGCAATAAAGAGACAACTCACGTGAGTGCGGCCTGTGGAGTAGGCCTCAGTCCATCCACTTGTCCTCTGGAGAATAGCCCTTGTCCAAAGATTCCTGCTCACATTGCAGATGTGGTATACCTGGATTTCCAGAAAGCTTTTGACAAGGTGCCACACAAAAGGTTGCTGCATAAACTAAAGATGCATGGCATTGAGGGTAAAGTGGTAGCATTGGTAGAGGATTGGTTAACTAACAGAAAGCAGAGAGTGGGGATAAATGGGTGTTTCTCTGGTTGGCAACGTGTAACTAGTGGGGTCCCTCAAGGATCAGTGTTGGGCCCGCAGTTGTTCACAATTTGCATAGATGATTTGGAGTTGGGGACCAAGTGCAATGTGTCAAAGTTTGCAGACGACACTAAGATGAGTGGTAAAGCAAAAAGTACAGAGGATACCGGAAGTCTGCAGAAGGATTTGGATAGGTTAGGTGAATGGGTTAGGGTCTGGCAGATGGAATTCAATGTTGCCAAGTGTGAGACTATCCATTTTGGGAGGAATAACAGCAGAATGGATTATTATTTAAACGGTAAGATGTTAAAACATGCTGCTGTGCAGAGGGACCTGGGTGTGCTGGTGCACGAGTCGCAAAAAGTTGGTGTGCAGGTGCAACAGGTGATTAAGAAGGCTAATCGAGTGTTGTCTTTCATTGCTAGAGGGATGGAGTTCAAGACTAAGGAGGTTATGCTGCAATTGTATAAGGTGTTGGTGAGGCCACATCTGGAGTATTGGTTCAGTTTTGGTCTCCTTACCTGAGAAAGGACATATTGGCACTGGAGGGAGTGCAGAGGAGATTCACTAGGTTAATCCCAGAGTTGAGGGGATTAGATTATGACGAGAGGTTGAGTAGACTGGGACTGTACCCGTTGGAATTTAGAAGGATGCGGGGGGGGGGGATCTTATAGAAACATATAAGATTATGAAGGGAATAGATAGGATAGATGGGGGCAGGTTGTTTCCACTGGTCGGGGAAAGCAGAACTAGGGGGCATAGCCTCAAAATAAGGGGAGGTAGATTTAGGACGGAGTGTAGGAGGAACTTCTTCACCCAAAGGGTTGTGAATCTCTGGAATTCCTTGCCCAGTGAAGCAGTTGAGGCTCCTTCTTTAAACGTTTTTAAGAAAAAGTTAGATGCCTTTCTAAAGAATAAAGGGATTGGGGGATATGGTGTACGGGCCGGAGAGTGGAGCGGAGTCCACAAAGATCAGCCATGATCTCATTGAATGTCGGAGCAGGCTCGAGGGGCCAGGTGGCCGACTCCTGCTCCTAGTTCTTATGTTCTTATTCAAAATTCAAATTCCTGGCGGAAAGAGGGAGAAAATGAACTCATGCGCAGGAAAATGGTTAAACTAGAAACACAGCAAGAGGCCAAGATTCTCCCTCTCAGTTACACAAACTCCCAGCACCTTTTATAAGGTGTTACTGCTATATTTATAAAATTAGGGCCAAAGAATGCAAACAAATCATTTTGTTTTTGTTTTGGTGAAGCCCGGCCACATTTCTGTCCATGCAGCAGGGGACGAGTGTGCTGCATGATGCCTATTGGAGCGACTCAGTAAAGGAACACAAAGTGACTGAGGGAGAAAGAAAAGGGGGTGGACTCCAAAACGACGGGCGCAGCACAACCCAAAAAGAACAAAAAGGAGAGACAAAAACTCAACAAAACGCCGCCAAATGAAAGTGTGAGAATGGGGTGTAGCGCACAATGACTCACGAGAGACGAATAGAGATGAAGTCGATGAGGCTTTATTAAGCGTGACTTGTTCCCCGCATTTCAGCAACAGACTGGAGCTGCGGGGAGAACTCCTGGTTCTTATACTCCGCCTTCAGGGCGGAGCTAGAGATCAACAGCCAACCAGGACCTGGGATCTGTCAGCCAATGGCATCACGGCTTCACAGTCCCACATGACCCCTAATGCATACTACCACATTCACCCCTTGTTAAAAATGAACCCGGCGGGGTGGTGCTTCGCATGGTGGTAGGGGTTTACAAGGCTGGTCCTGGGAGGAAAAAAAACTTTTTGCATGTCATTACAGTGCCCTACACGTTGCCCTACACTGGGCTATGTACAGGGTTTGTGAACTGTTTACAATATTCGTAAGAAGTAAAAGAACATTCTCGTTAAAGTCCACAACATTCTTGGTGTCACGCCGATGCCACGAGTCGAGCGGGCGGTCTGGTCTTCCTTGTCGATCGCCTCAGCCCCGGTGGTGGTGCAGGTGCTTGTTCCAGCGTTGTCGTCTCCGGGAGCTTTACGGTGTCTGCTTCTGCTTCACTCCTGGTCGGACATGGGAGGAGGACCGATCCTCCCGGGAAGGGGGCGGTCGCGAAGGTGCGCCGGTGGCAGGGAGGGGGTGATTGGTGTCGGGGGGGTGTGCGTGTTGCCGGCGGGCGCCAGATCCCGCAGGGAGGCCGGGTCCTGTCGGCCGTCGGGGTACGCCACGTAGGCGTACTGCGGGTTCGCGTGGAGGAGGTGAACCCTCTTGACCAACGGGTCCGACTTGTGCGCCTGCACATGTTTCCGGAGCAAGATGGGTCCTGGGGCCGCCAGCCAGGTTGGCAGCGACGTTCCAGAGGAGGACCTCCTAGGGAAGACAAGGAGGCGCTCATGGGGCATTTGGTTAGTGGTGGTACACAGCAGCGACCGGATGGAATGGAGAGCGTCCGGGAGGACCTCCTGCCACCGTGAAACTGTGAGATCCCTGGACCGCAGGGCCAGTAGGACGGCCTTCCAGACCGTGCCGTTCTCCCTCTCTACTTGCCCGTTCCCCTGGGGGTTGTAGCTGGTCGTCCTGCTCGAGGCTATACCCTTGCTGAGCAGGAACTGGCGCAGCTCGTTACTCATGAAGGAGGACCCCCTGTCGCTATGGATATATGCGGGGCAACCGAACAGTGTGAATATGGTGCTAAGGGCTTTAATAACTGTGGCCTCTGTCATGTCGGGGCAGGGGATGGCGAAAGGGAAAGGAGAGTACTCGTCCACCACGTTCAGGAAGTATGCGTTGCGGTCGGTGGAGGGGAGGGGCCCTTTGAAATACAGACTGAGGCGTTCAAAGGGACGGGAAGCCTTGATCAGGTGCGCTCTATCCGGCCTGAAAAAGTGCGGTTTGCACTCTGCGCAGATGTGGCAGTTCCTGGTGACTGTACGGACCTCCTCCACAGAGTAGGGGAGGTTGCGGGACTTTATAAAATGGTAGAACCGAGTGACCCCCGGGTGGCAGAGGTCCTCGTGGAGGGTTTGGAGACGGTTTATTTGTGCGTTGGCACATGTGCCGCGGGATAGGGCATCGGACGGCTCGTTCAGCTTTCCGGGCCGGTACAAGATCTCGTAGTTGAAGGTGGAGAGCTCGATCCTCCACCTTAAGATCTTGTCATTTTTAATTTTGCCCCGCTGTGCATTATCGAACATGAAGGCTACCGACCGTTGGTCAGTGAGGAGAGTGAATCTCCTGCCGGCCAGGTAATGCCTCCAATGTCGCACAGCTTCCACTATGGCCTGGGCCTCCTTTTCCACTGAGGAGTGGCGGATTTCTGAGGCGTGGAGGGTTCGGGAGAAAAAGGCCACTGGTCTGCCCGCTTGGTTCAGGGTGGCCGCTAGAGCTACGTCGGAGGCGTCGCTCTCGACCTGGAAGGGGAGGGACTCGTCGATGGCGCGCATCGTGGCCTTTGCGATATCCGCTTTGATGCGGCTGAAGGCCTGGCGAGCCTCTGTCGACAGGGGGAAGGTAGTGGTCTGTATTAGGGGGCGGGCCTTGTCTGCGTACTGGGGGACCCACTGGGCGTAATATGAAAAGAACCCCAAGCAGCGTTTCAGGGCTTTGGAGCAGTGGGAGAGGGGAAATTCCATGAGGGGGCGCATGCGTTCGGGGTCGGGGTCTATTATCCCATTGCGCACTACATATCCCAAGATGGCCAGCCGATTAGTGCTAAACACGCACTTGTCCTCATTGTACGTGAGGTTCAAGGCTTTAGCGGTCTGGAGGAATTTTTGGAGGTTGGCGTCGTGGTCCTGCTGATCGTGGCCGCAGATGGTTACGTTGTCGAGGTACGGGAACGTGGCCCGCAACCCGTGTTGATCAACCATTCGGTCCATCTCCCGTTGGAAGACCGAGACCCCGTTTGTGACGCCAAATGGGACCCTTAGGAAGTGGTATAGTCGCCCGTCTGCCTCGAAGGCTGTGTACTTTCGGTCACTTGGGCGGATGGGGAGCTGGTGGTAGGCGGACTTGAGGTCCACGGTGGAGAAGACCTTGTATTGGGCAATCCGATTGACCATGTCGGATATGCGGGGGAGAGGGTACGCGTCTAGTTGTGTGTACCTGTTGATGGTCTGGCTATAGTCTATGACCATCCTTTGCTTCTCGCCTGTCTTTACTACTACCACCTGGGCTCTCCAGCGACTATTGCTGGCCTGGATTATGCCTTCCTTCAGCAACCGCTGGACTTCGGACCGAATAAATGTCCGGTCCTGGGCGCTGTACCGTCTGCTCCTAGTGGCGACGGGTTTGCAATCCGGGTGAGGTTCGCAAACAAGGATGGGGGTTCAACTTTGAGGGTTGCGAGGCCGCAGATAGTGAGTGGGGTATTGGGCCGCCGAATTGGAAAGTTAGGCTCTGCAGGTTGCACTGGAAATCTAATCCCAGTAATGTGGGCGCACAGAGTTGGGGAAGGACGTAGAGCCTGTAGTTTTTAAACTCCCTCCCTTGCACCGTTAGGGTCACTATGCAGAACCCTTTGATCTGTACGGAGCGGGATCCTGCAGCTAGGGAAACCTTTTGCGTACTGGGACGGATGGTCAAAAAACAGCGTCTTACCGTGTCGGGGTGGATGAAGCTTTCTGTGCTCCCGGAGTCGATCAGGCATGGTGTCTCGTGTCCGTTGATCAGCACCGTTGTTGTCGTCGTCTGGAGCGTCCGGGGCCGTGCTTGGTCCAGCGTCACCGAGGCCAGACGTGGTCGCAGTGTCTCAGCGTCTTCTTCGAACCCCGTGGAGCCGTCGATGCTGGGGTCCATTGTTGTCGTCCAAGATGGCGGTGGGGGTGAACAAAATGGCCGCCGCCATGCATCGCACATGGCTGGGGGGTCCCAAGATGGCAGCGGCAGTGGACAAAATGGCCGCACCCATGCATCGCACATGACTGGGGGGTGACAAGATGGCGGCGCCCATCCTCCCCTCGTGGTGGCCAGGACCCAAAATGGCGGCACCTGCGGGTCGCACATGGGGCGCTGGGGGGGGGCGTTGGGGAGCGTTTGGGATGCGCTGCACTCTTTCTTCTCCGGGGACAGCGGTGACCCCCCGGGACCGGCACACAGCCGCGAAATGGCCCTTTTTGCCGCAGCTCTTGCAAATCGCTGCGCGGGCCGGGCAGCGCTGCCGGGGGTGTTTCGCCTGGCCGCAGAAATAGCAGCGGGCCCCCCGGGATGATCTGCCGCTTTAACCGCGCAAACCTGTGAGGGGGGAGGGTTTGTCGCGACGGGGGTCCACGGAGCCCAAGGGGTTGCCGTGCGGTCGGGGCCGTAGGCGCGGGCGTTTTGCGCGGCAACATCTAGGGAGGCTGCGAGGGCCCGTGCCTCTGAGAGTCCTAGCGACTCTTTTTCTCAAAGTCTTTGGCGGATTTGGGGAGAGTTCATACCTGCCACAAACTCATCGCGAATTAACATGTCCGTGTGTTCAGCCGTGTTTACTGGCGGGCAGCTGCAGGCCCGTCCCAAAATTAGCAGCGCGGCGTAGAATTCGTCTAGCGATTCTCCGGGACTTTGCCGTCTCGTTGCGAGTTGGTAGCGTGCGTAGACCTGGTTCACGGGGCGAACGTAGATGCTCTTTAGTGCTGCGAACGCCGTCTGGAAATCCTCTGCGTCTTCGATCAGAGGGAAAATCTCCGTGCTTACCCTCGAGTGCAGGACCTGCAGTTTCTGGTCTTCTGTGATCCGGCCGGGGGCCGTTCGGAGGTAGGCCTCGAAACAAGTCTGCCAGTGTTTAAAAATTGCTGCTGAGTTCACTGCGTGGGGGCTGATCCTCAGGCATTCCGGGACGATCCTGAGCTCCATAGTCCTTTAAGCACGCTTAATAAATTGTAGCACACAAAGACTCACGAGAGACGAATAGAGATGAAGTCGATGAGGCTTTATTAAGCGTGACTGTTCCCCCGCAGTTCAGCAACAGACTGGAGCTGCGGGGAGAACTCATGGTTCTTATACTCCGCCTTCAGGGCGGAGCTAGAGATCAACAACCAACCAGGACCCGGGATCTGTCAGCCAATGGCATCACGGCTTCACAGTCCCACATGACCCCTAATGCATACTACCACATCGGGGTCAGTCCGGCAGCCCACCCGCTGCGGGGCCCAGCCAGCCCGGAAAACTTCGAGTGTGGCCGTGGGCAGCGCCTGCCCCCGCTCCAGGGACCCCCGGCCGCCACCCAGGCCGCGGGAGAGGGGCAGACAGCCGGGCCGGACGGCCCCCTCAGTCGCCCGCTGCCTGGACCTAGAAATGGGAAGTTCGGCCCGGCCCAGGAGCAGGTTCACGGGGAGACCCTCCGCCTTCCCCGCCCCCCGCCGCACCGGGTGTCCGTAGATCAGGAGCGCGGGGCTGAAGTGCAAAGAAAACCTCAACAACAACGTGGTCGAGAAATCAAAGCGGGAGAGCAGCCGAGGACATACAACATGGACACGCTCCACGGTGCCCCCCAGGCCGCGGGAGAGGCAGGTCTGTGGGGAGGCCGAGAAGTGATAGACTCTGTGATCGGGCGGCACTGCCGCGGGCAGCACCCTCCCCCCCAGCTCCCCCAGTTCTATGGGGAGGACACCTCGGTAGAGGGCCCCCCCAGCAGGGAGCTCCGCTGCCGGACGCGTGTGGGGAGGGCGGGCCAGGTAAAGGAGGTGGAAGATGTGCAGCAGCAGGCCGGACAGGAAACCCCTCCGCGCGGTGCCGAGAGGCCCGGAGGGGATTTCCACCAGGCGGCTGTGGGGCGCCGGCGCCCGGCGGGCGCACCGGGGCCTGGGACCGATGTGGAACTCCGTCCGAGCAGGGGTTCGCTCAGCCGGGATGCCAACCTCACAACCAGGCCGCCTCTCGCTCCAGTGTGCCCGCGGGGCCGGGCACGGCCGTCTTGAGGCCTTGGATGGCACTGGCCGGGCGCCGGACAGACACCGCCCCGCGCCCTGCCAGCCCGGCCCTCCGCCACCCAACCCTTCCCACGGCACCCACAGCCCTCCCCACCCAGCCCTTCCCACGGCACCCACAGCCCGGCCCTCTGCCACCCAACCCTTCCCACGGCACCCACAGCCCTCCGCCACCCAGCCCTGCCCACGGCACCCACAGCCCTCCCCACCCAGCCCTTCCCACGGCACCCACAGCCCTCCGCCACCCAGCCCTGCCCACGGCACCCACAGCCCTCCACCACCCAGCCCTGCCCACGGCACCCACAGCCCTCCCCCACCCAGCCCTTCCCCCGGCACCCACAGCCCGGCCCTCCGCCACCCAGCCCTTCCCACGGCACCCACAGCCCTCCGCCACCCAGCCCTGCCCACGGCACCCACCGCCCTCCGCTCCGCCAGCCACCCGAATGGAGATTGGCGGAGGTGCGGATTCCTGAGCAGCGGCTCCCTTACGACAGCCGCCACTCCTGACGGGGGAGAGCTGCGGCGCCTGGAGACCGTGTTCCAGACTTTGAGGAGATCCTGGTACAAGATGGGCAGCGCCAACAGAGAGTTCCGAAGACCCTGCTGGTCCACAGACAGGAGCCGCACGTCGTAGTTCAGGCCGAGCCCCTGGGGGGAGAAATCCGTCGCCAGGGCCCCACCGTGGAGGAGGCTCAGCGTACAGGTAACGCTGCAGAGTCTGAGGGTGGAAAGTGGCAGTCTGGGTGCGGAGGCACACCAGCGCCTGACCGCCCTCCGCCATCGGGAGACTCCAGACCTCCGCAGCGACCCCGTGCAGTCGATTGTCCCGGAGGAACCGAAGCCGGGCTCTCTGGATGGTGGGACAAAGCCAGGGGGGGAGTCAGTGACCAGCCGGGACCACAGCATGGAGGCGATCAGCTGGTTTATGACGAGAACTCGGCCCCTGTGGGACAGCACTCGGAGCCGTCCTGTCCAGCGTCCCAGGCCAGCGGTGACCTTGGTCTCCAGCTCCTGCCCGTTCGCCGGCCAGGCTCCCTCTGCCGGGCAAAGATGGACTCCCAGGTCGAGGCTGTTGGTCCGACTCCAGCTGAAGGGCCCGAGCTCCTCCGGGAGGGGGTCCACCTGCCACGGACCGACCAGGAGTCGGGAACATTTAGCCCAGTTGATCCGTGCGGAGGACGCGGCGGAGTAGACAGCTTGGCTCTCTCGCATCCTCCGGGGGTCCCCGGGGTCAGTGACCATGAGGAACACGGCATCAGCGTCCGCCGAGAGGACCACCCCCCCGTCCGGCTCGCGCAGAACCAGCCCCGTGAACCCCCTCCGCAGGAGGCACAGGAAAGGCCCCACGCAGAGGGAATAATGTTGGCCGGACAGGGGGCAGCCCTGACGCACTCCTCTCCCAAAGCGAAGGGGCGCCGTCAGGGACCCGTTAACCTTAATCAGACTCTCCGAGGCGGCGGACAGTAACCGGATCCGGGCGACAAAATACCACCCGAACCCGACAGCTCGCAGAGTCCCGAGCAAATCCCCGGGCCCCACCCTGTTGAACGCCTTCTCCTGGTCAAGAGACAGGGAGGCGCTCGACATACCAGTCCGCTGGGTAAAGTGAATAATGTCCCGGGCCAGGTGGATATTGTTGTAGATTGTGCGGTCCGGGACTGTGTAGGACTGGTCAGGGTGGACCATGTGGTCCAGCTCGGGGCCAAGGCGTAAACACAGCACCTTGGCAAAGATTTTATAGTCCGTGCTGAGGAGGGAGACCGGTCGCCAGGTCTTAAGTCGGCGGAGATTCCCCTTCTTGGGCAGCAGGGCAATGACGGCCCTGCGCCACGAAAGGGGCATCTCCCCGGTCGCGGTACATTCCTCCAGGACCCCCGTGTAGTCGCTCCCCAGGACGTCCCAGCACGCCCTGAAGAACTCCACGGTCAGCCCGTCCAGCCCTGGGGATTTGCCCCGTGAGAGGCTGTCCAGGGCGCCGGTCAGCTCTTGGAGGTTGATGGCATTATCGAGCTTCCCGGCGCCCTCCGGGCCCACCTGCGGCAGGTCCTCCCCCAGAACTCTGCAAGCGTCCTCGCTGGACGGACCCGGAGAGAAGAGGTCGGAGTAAAAATCCCTGATCAGGGTCCTGACCCCCTCCGGATCCGAGACGAGGGGCCGGTCGTCGACCAGCAGCGTAGAAACCTGCCGACGGGCCCCGCGTCCTCTTTCCAGCGAGTAGATGAAGCGGGAGCCGCGGTCCATGTCCGTTAGGAGACGGATCCGCAACCTCACGTACGCGCCGCTGGACCCGGCGAGCTGCAGGTCCCGCAGTGCGCCCCTCTTCTCCCTGTACACCAGCCCCAGGGCCGGGCCTCATCGGGCTGAGCGAGACGTGACTCCAGATCGAGGAGTTCCTCAGCCAATTTGGCGATCGTGGAGTTCCACCCCGCTGAAGCCCACTTCGTGTACCCCTGACAGACGGCACGGATCTGGGCCTTGCCCACATCCCACCATAGCCTCAAGGAGGGGAAGCCATCCCGCTTCCTTCTCCAGCCGGCCCAGAAACGGCAGAACGAGTCCAGGAACCCCTCGTCCTCCAGCAGCAGGTTGTTAAAGTGCCAGTACGCGGACCGTGTCTGAGCGCGGGACGGGGCGAGACCCGCCCACACCAGGTGGTGATCCGAGCTCGGCACCTGCTCCATGGAGGCCGTCGGAACGCTGCGCAAGTACGTCTTGAAAATGTAAAGACGGTCGATGCTGGACGCTCTGAACGGGGGCCGCACAGAGGTGCACCCCCGCAATTCAGGATGGAGAGTCCACCAGACATCCACCAAGTCAAAGGACCTAACCAGGTCCCTCAACTTCACCACCGCCGCCGGGCTGTGCTGGACTTCACCACGGTCCTTGTCCTTGAGGGTGCAATTAAAATCCCCTCCTAGGACGATGCACTCTGTTTTTGAAAACTCACCACTATTCTTAGAATTCCCCCAATACCAAAAAGGGCCGAGATTCTAAATGGTGATCAGGATTCTCACTCCCCGACTCCGATGCAGGCTTCAGTGGGTGCTATTCAGGTGAAACTATGTTTTCTAGTTATCCCCCGGTATAACCCATACCTTCACCAAAGATTTCATCTACTTCCCACTTAGTAGCATCGATCCTGGGTCCCGCATTGCTAAGTAAGTAAAGTAGACTTTGGAATAACCACCATTTCAGGTTAAATTAATTTATTTTATTATTATATTTTTTCTTTTAAAAGCTGCAAATACTTTCTTTACAGAAAGGAAAAAGATCTTGCTTCTGGGTCCTTCTGGTTGGTTGAAGGGACCTTCAGGCCCACCTTGACAATCATTCTTCTTTTTAAAGTCTGGTCTTCTTTAGATGTAATCGCTGATGAGCTTGTTTGCTGTGTCCTGTCTTTCCCATGTACCGAGCTGTGAGAGTTGGCTCTGCAGACTGTCGCTAAGCTGACATAGAGCTGACTCTTTGAATTCTAGTCTTCCTGACATGTATCAGCTGTTTTAGCTCGGCTGCTATGCCTTGTCTTTTCCATGGCCGAGCTGACTGTAATCTGACTCTGAGCTGCTTGTTTCTTCTCTGCTTCTCTCTCCCTCCCTCTGAGTTCTGGTTCTGGTTCTGGTAGTTCCTGCCCTGGTCTCTGGGTTTACATATTTTTCTAACAGTTATCTAGTTTTTATGACTATATCGTAAAGTAACTTATTTCACTTTGATTGTAAAAAGTATCTTTGATCTAAACATTCTAATCCAACTAAGTATTCATTTTGACATAACTGCATCTCATAGATCTGATTACAGTGTTTCCTGAGTGATGATCAAAAAGCTTTGGTTTCAAGAGGTGTTACTTTTAATTCCTGTCATTTCTGTAGTTTTATTTTCCAATTGTGTCCTCAGCTCATAATTTTGACTTTGATTTTGGCTTTGAATTATGTTTCTCGTAGACTGATAGTCTCCAGTTTTCTTTAATTTACCTGGTTTAGCAAATTTTCACACCTAGAATTATCACCAAATTCAACTGAACCTCATCCTTTTTTCCAGCTGCTATCTAAGATAGTTACTTTCAATGAAGGTGTGAGCCATTGTTTTTGGCTTCATTCAAAATCCTGTTTGTCTTGTTTGCTAAGCCTGCTTGGCCAAGTCTAGCTGCATTTTGCAATCCTCTCCTGGCAGCTGCTGTTAACCCTTTGTGGGATCTTTCCCTGTATCCTCTCATGTCTCTCCCAGACCAGATATTGCCAGACTTCCATGTTTCAAATGACACATCTTTCCATATTTTCAATCACACCCCGTTTTGACATTTGACACATAACTATATCATTTGGTCAATTATCCCCCCCCCCCCCATCTAATTGTACTGACGAACATTTATCCCCGATCTTTCTCATTTGTTTGTACATGTTTTGTGATTGTAAATTGTGCATCAAAATCAATTTGTAAATGTATCCATATCACAGACCAGTATCTTTTTTCGTTCTTTCCTCAAGTCCAATTACGGTGAACCATAGCCGTAGCCGCTCAGGAAGGTAACACAATAGCTATATCCGTGTTCCACTACCTCCAAAGCAGTTTACTTCCTTCGGGTAGCAGCACCGTAGAAGCTTCCTCATGCCCCTTAGAAACAGCACACAACTCAGTCCATCAGTCACCAAAAAGGACATTTGTCCATCACTGGCTGTTTCGTGTCCATTTTTCTGTCATCCAAATTGCTTACCGTTTCTCATTGGAATGGTAAATTATGACATCATGTACACCCACTGGTTCACTCGCGTCATTAATTTAAAAGGTTCAATTGATCCTGCTTCTAACCCTGACTTCCCCACATTAATGTCTAATATTGTTCTGAACCATGTATGTCTGCCAGCCCCTGGTGTACAGGAGAGAATATCTTTCCGACAAACTTCCTTCAAACCCCTTTCGTCTGTTAGCATTTCCCTTACAAAATTTGCAATACAATATGCCGACAGTATTCGCAAAACCACATCGAACTGTCACTTTTTCCAAATAAATTCTCCCTATTGTTAAATACACAGTAAAAAAAAAAATTAAGTCTTATCTTAACACATTACCCATCACCTAACCACACAAATAGACCATGTGTTACAACTTTACATAATTGCAACTGTTATCACAATTTCAATACGAAAAATAAAGTACAATATCGACACATCCCTTCGTGGCTTTGGAACCAATAGTCACTACATACTAATTATGGCGTGTTAACAACATCAATATTATTTGTGATGTTCTATGCAGTTAAATCAAGAAAGCACACTAAACTACCACTATTCCCCCTCTATTAAAACATTCACACAGTTTCGAAATGCTGATCAAGTTCTCTAACGGCACACATACCCCCATTATCATACATACATAACAGTGCCTAACAATTGACATGACATTTCTTCCTTAATAATGTTTACAGCTCGACAATGCAATATTGTTTGCTGCATTGGTAATAATTTTCCCCCCTTGGCATCAAGCTCCAAAAATTCTTAAACTATTGTCGTTTATCATATTGGGGTTCCTCGTCAGTCGCTGCTGTCTGCCGAGACCCTTAATAACTCCACCACATAGTACATACCCCATGGAGACCGCAGATCATCCATCAGCTGATGTCCAGTTAGAGATATCTGACCGGAGGGTTCACTGTTCAGTAATAATATGAGATTTTGATTTGTTTCCAACCCGTAAAGTTTTCCTACGGGCTCAGTCATTTAATTCCCTCAAATATGTAGGCGATTGTATCATTCGTTCCCCCCCCCCCCCCCATCCTGTCTAAAACATTCCTTTCTGGAGTGCAGTTCTCTTCCTTCTTGTGAACTGGTTTGTCTGTTATTTACTTTTTCCATCTGAAAAATCAAATGAGCAGGTCAAGGGTGGAGAGGGCCCGATTCTTTACTTTGTACTTTCTATCTTCGTTTGAACACTCCCGAAGTGCCCTCTCCAGGACTTCCGGATTTCTTTTGTTACCATTTCTTTTGTCTCTTTTCTTTTTTTTTTTAACTCGTATTTTCTTCCTTATCATTGATGTACATCACACAATGAAGGGCTGTTAAGCCTCCTCCTTCTGTCATTGCACCCCTGAGTGAGATTCGAAGAATCTCAAACTCCTCCCCTTTTGCTCACTCTGATCCAATCTGTCGAAACCTTACCCTGATACATTCCTGATATTGCTACTGCATTTACTTCACTTACTTTATTTTGATTACGGCCGGATTTCTATGAAGGTAAGTTCCAAACATGAAATTTTAACTTGATGATCTGTCCAACCAATGGTGCTAACGGGTTTTAATTCACTGTCTTCCCACCAATTGGGTCATGTGTTTTAATTGTGATATAATTTCTTTTGCTCCAGACACCATGCTTCGCTAAGTCAACTGTATGTTTACCCAGATTCTGAACAATCTTGTCTTCACATTTTACAGCTTCACTGATTATTTTCCCTGCAGTTTTACTTGGTAGTTTCACCCAAACTTCCTCTGTTATCAATTGTTTGAATATCTTAATTTTACCTGCATCTCTTTTTATCAAATCTTTTCCTGCCATCAGATTCCCTTTTCCTTATACTGCAAGTAATTCTCTTAATCTAACTTTTGATCCAAAATCTTTATTCTCTAAAGCTCCTTCTTCAATGTATTTAACATTCTAAACATGATTATTTTTGCTGGTGACATTTTGAGCACATCGGGCTCTAGGACCCTGCGGAGCTATGCAGTGTCAATTTCAACGCTCAGTTTCAAAGCCTGCTAGCAGCTGACTGCCTACCAGTACAAACTCTTTATCTGTTTATTCTGAGACCAATTTAACTCTGAACATACTGATTTATCACCTCATAATACTGATCACATTTCTACCTGCCATTTATAACTTTTAATTGATGTGAAACTCGGTTTTGCAAAATACAACATTTTTTTTAAAAATACAAACACCAAAGGAAATTCACAATTCCTTATTAGACATACACACACTCATTCATCCACTCAGATCTTGGACGTCTACTTTGTAGGGTTTCACAACCCCTTATTGAACACGCACTCACGTTTATACACTGAGATCTTGGACCTCTATTCAGTGGGGTTTTAGTTACTTTTAACAAAAATTGAGACCCCTCCATGCTGATAAAGTTTCACTTATGCAGGAGTTTTTTGCCTCTATTAATTTCTTCCACTCTGGTTCATTGCTTCAACCGTGTTTCACAGCAAGAGGATTATTCTAATTGCCATTTTTCGGAATTCTAAGTTCTGTTCCTGGTTGTCCCTTTCAGTTGCAATCTGAAATTAAGGATAGGTGCCCTTTCTGGGCCCTACCCAAGGCTAACTAAGGCACTATCTTCCTGTTTCAGTTAAGGGCCGATTGGTTATTGGTCTCTAAAGATTCGAGGCGTCCTCTATTTCTTTAGGATTTAACCTCACAATCTGCCTTACTCTAAGGATGATTTATTTTTTGACCTCCTTTTACCAGTAATGGATGCAATATTTTTAGTGCTGTCACCAAGATGTCTTGCAGACTTTTTCTCAGGGTCAGCATCTTCTAATTTGCTGATTTCACACCCAACATGGGTTTTATGTCCCCTCGATCCACAGAATATCTTTGCAGAAATTAATCACATGACTTTCCAGACTAAACTCGGCAGGTAAAGTCTGACTCACAATAGACCAGAAACTTCTAATATTCCAGCCTTTGTGCCGGTTAGAAACTTCTCATATTCCAACCGTTTGTTGGGAACTAGAAACTTCTAATATTCAAGCCCCCTCTGCTGATTTAGAAACTTCTACTATTCTAGCCTCGTTTTACCTAGAAACTTCTAATATTCTAGGTCTCCACGCTGGATGCCATGGAGAAAGCAAAACAACCGGCTGGGCGCAATTCACACGGTGTTAACATGACGGCTGCCATGTGGGAAATAAAGCAACACATTCGGTGTAATTGACAGGGTTTTAATTAAAACGTTGGGCGCCATGTTTTTGAAAACTCATCACTATTCTTAGAAGTCCCCCTATACCAAAAAGGGCCGAGATTCTAAATGGTGATCAGGATTCTCACTCCCCGACTCCGATGCAGGCTTCAGTGGGTGCTATTCAGGTCAAACTATGTTTTCTAGTTATCCCCCGGTATAACCCATGCCTTCACCGAAGATGTCATCTACTTACCACCTAGTACCATCGATCCTGGGTCCCGCATTGCTAAGTAAGTAAAGTCGACTTTGGAATAACCACTATTTCAGGTTAAATTAAGTCATTTTATTATTATATTTTTTCTTTTAACAGCTGCAAATACTTTCTTTACAGAAAGGAAAAAGACCTTTCTTCTGGATCCTTCTGGTTCGTTGAAGGGACCTTCAGGCCCACCTTGACAATCAATCTTCTATATAAAGTCTGGTCTTCTTTAGATGTAATCTCTGATGAGCTCGGTTGCTGTGTCCTGTCTTTCCCATGTACCGAGCTGTGAGAGCTGGCTCTGCTGGCTGTCTCTGAGCTGACATAGAGCTGACTCTTTGAATTCTAGTCTTCCTGAGATGTATTAGCTGTTTTAGCTCGGCCACTATGCCTTGTCTTTCCCATGGCCGAGTTGACTGTAATCTGACTCTGAGCTGCTTGTTTCTTCTCTGCTTCTCTCTCTCCCTCCCTCTGAGTTCTGGTTCTGGTTCTGGTAGTTCCTGCCCTGGTCTCTGGGTTTACATATTTTTCTAACAGTTATCTAGTTTTTATGATTTTATTGTAAAGTAACTTATTTCACTTTGATTGTACAAAGTAGGTTTGACTAAACCTTCTAATCCAACTAAGTATTCATTTTGACATAACTGCATCTCAGAGATCTGATTACAGTGTTTCCTTTGTGATGATCAAAATGCTTTGGTTTCAAGAGGTGTCACTTTTAATTCCTGTCATTTCTGTAGTTTTATTTTCCAATTGTGTCCTCAGCTCATAATTTCGACTTTGATTTTGGCTTTGAATTATGTTTCTCGTAGACTGATAGTCTCCAGCTTTCTTTAATTTACCTTGTTTAGCAAATTTTCACACCTAGAATTATCACCAAATTCAACTGAACCTCATCCTTTTTTCCAGCTGCTATCTAAGACAGTTACTTTTAATGAAGGTGTGGGCCATTGTTTTTGGCTTCATTCTAAATCCTGTTTGTCTTGTTTGCTGAGCCTGCTTGACCAAGGCTATCTGCAGTTTACAATCCTCTCCTGGCAGCTGCTGTTCACCCTTCGGGGGATCTTTCCCTGTATCGTCTCTTGTTTCTCTCAGACCAGATATTGCCAGACTTCCATGTTTCAAATGACACACCTTTCCATATTTTCAATAACAACTCTCCCACCAGGATGGTGCCGAGAAGAGTGGACACCTTTTGGAAGAAAGTCGCCTGCTGCGGTCCGGCCACGGGAGCGGATACATTTACAAAGTGAATCACCGCTGCCCCGAAACGGGCCTTTAGGTGCAGCAGACGGCCTGGCACCGGCTCCTTGACCCCCCAAGATCTCCGGCTGAAAATGTGGAGCCAACAAGACAGCCACCCCGCCTGAACGTGGGGCCAGGTGACTCATGAAGACTCCTCCTTGCCCCTCCAGGGTCCACTGAGCTTCGTCACCCGGATGGCCTGGGTTTCCTGCAGGAAGCACACCCCGTACTTTCCGTCCCGGAGGATAGAGAAGAACTGGAACCGGTGGTGCGCGTGGCTGCTGCCGTTGATGTTGAGGCTGGCCATGGTTACCTCCATGTCAGCAGCAACAGATATCCATCACCTTCAGTGCTCAGAGTGGGGGTACCGCCCCCTCCACTCCCTCAGGAGTCCCACAAGGAACTGAGCAGCTTGGCACTGCTCCTCCTGGTCTTGATGGAACTCCCGGGCCTCTCTGACATAGGCCCGGGCGGGGCCAAGGAGCAGCCCCAGATTTCCCCAGCTGCCCAGGGCCAGCCGCACACAGTCTGGGTGACCGTGATGTTTACCATGAAATGTTGGGAGATCCCCAGGGGGGACGAGGGGAGACTCGGTGCCGGGTGTGAGGGTGCCCTCTGCCTCGCTGCAGAGCGCGTCTAAATCCTCCTCCTCACCCGCCACCGCGCAGCCTTCCTCCTCCGAACGGTCACCTCCCGAGCTCGAGTCCCCCGCCACATGGAGTATGGCGGGCGGCACGGGCCCACCGGCTAACCCTTGGCCCGAGTCGACCCCACCCCCCAGGATCGTCCTCAGGCAGGTCCCTCGCAGGCTCCTCCCGCGGCTCAGGGCCCGTGGACAGCGCCCCCACCCACGCCGGTGACTCCGGGACCTCGGAGAGGCCGCCCGGAAACATGTCCGGGTTGAAAACAGGGCTCTCCGGCGTCTCCCGCTCGGGTGTAGAGGGCGGGGAGCCTTCCCCGTCCTCCACCGTCCACGGCCCACAGCGGCATGATGAGCGGTCGCTGCTACTGCCGGCCCCCGGCGATGGTGAAGAGGAGGCGTCCGGGGAGGAAACTTGCACCGGGCGGGACGGGCCCCCAGGGGCTTCGACTCCGCTCGACCCCGGGTCCTCCTGCTCGGGGGGCGACAGCAGCTCGAGTGGCTCGGGGGCCTCGGAGGCCCCCCCGGCCTTGCTTCTCTTCATTGTGTGCCCCGGGCCAGGCGTCAGGGGGATGGGCACCAACACGGGAGAGATGGGGCAGGAGGAGCTCGGTGGGGAGGGAGGGCGGGACGTTTGATAGAACAACACGTTCTGCGGTGGCCTCCAGCGTCTCCACCGCCACGTGTGTCCCGCCCACCGTGAGCCCCCTTTCCAGGGCCCGGTGGGCCGCCTGCTCGGCCCGCAGGAAGAACCCGGCCTTGCCGTACATCCGCGAGGCGGCTACGATGGCCGAGGGGCCGACAGCCCCGCCCATCGCACGGGTGCCCGCCTCAATGGTCATGGTAGGGTGGGCATAGCACTTCACCCCCAGCTGCCGCGTGAGCAGGCGGGAGGGTGAGGGCGCCGCGGGGGCAGCGGAGCGACGGGAGGCTGACGCCCCCACATAATGTCTTGTCCGCCCTGCCCCCGGCAGTGGAGGATGCCCCCGAGGTGCTGGCCAGAGGGTGGGAGGACAGGAGGCTGGGCCTGCAGCCCTGGATGGTCCCAGTCCCACCTCAGGCAGAGGGGTGGGAGGACAGGAGGCTGGGCCTGCAGCCCTGGATGGTCCCAGTCCCACCTCAGGCAGGGGGGTGGGAGGACAGGAGGCTGGGCCATAAGCCCTGGATGGTCCCAGTCCCACCTCAGGCAGAGGGGTGGGAGGACAGGAGGCTGGGCCTGCAGCCCTGGATGGTCCCAGTCCCACCTCAGGCAGGGGGGTGGGAGGACAGGAGGCTGGGCCATAAGCCCTGGATGGTCCCAGTCCCACCTCAGGCAGAGGGGTGGGAGGACAGGAGGCTGGGCCATCAGCCCTGGATGGTCCCAGTCCCACCTCAGGCAGAGGGGTGGGAGGACAGGAGGCCGGGCCTGCAGTCCTGGATGGTCCCACTCCCACCTCAGGCAGAGGGGTGGGAGGACAGGAGGCCGGGCCTGCAGCCCTGCATGGTCCCAGTCCCACCTCAGGCAGAGGGGTGGGAGGACAGGAGGCCGGGCCTGCAGCCCTGGATGGTCCCGCTCCCACCTCAGGCAGAGGGGTGGGAGGACAGGAGGCTGGGCCTGCAGCTTGGATGCTCCCACTCCCACCTCAGGCAGAGGGGTGGGAGGACAGGAGGCCGGGCCTGCAGCCCTGGATGGTCCCAGTCCCACCTCAGGCAGAGGGGTGGGGGGACAGGAGACTGGGCCTGCAGCCCTGGATGGTCCACTTCCACCTCAGGCAGAGGGGTGGGAGGGCAGGAGGCTGGGCCTGCAGCCCCAGGCCGTCCCACTCCCACCTCAGACAGAAGGGTGGGAGGACAGGAGGCTGGACCTGCAGCCCTGGATGCTCCCACTCCCACCTCAGGCAGAGGGGTGGGAGGACAGGGTCCGCTGTCCTGGATGGTCCCACTCCCACCTCAGGCAGAGGGGTGGGAGGACAGGAGGCCGGGCCTGCAGCCCCGAATGGTCCCGCTCCCACCTCAGGCAGAGGGGTTGGTGGACAGGAGGCCGGGCCTGCAGCCCTGGATGGTCCCAGTCCCACCTCAGGCAGAGGGGTGGGAGGACAGGAGGACGGGCCTGCAGCCCTGGATGCTCCCAGTCCCACCTCAGGCAGAGGGGTGGGAGGACAGGAGGCCGGGCCTGCAGCCCTGGATGGTCCCAGTCCCACCTCAGGCAGAGGAGTGGGAGGACAGGAGGACGGGCCTGCAGCCCTGGATGCTCCCAGTCCCACCTCAGGCAGAGGGGTGGGAGGACAGGAGGCCGGGCCTGCAGCCCTGGATGGTCCCACTCCCACCTCAGGCAGAGGGGTGGGAGGACAGGAGGCCGGGCCTGCTGCCCTGGATGGTCCCACTCCCACCTCAGGCAGAGGGGTGGGAGGACAGGACGGGCCTGCAGCCCTGGATGGTCCCAGTCCCACCTCAGGCAGAGGGGTGGGAGGACAGGAGGCTGGGCCTGCAGCCCTGGATGCTCCCAGTCCCACCTCAGGCAGAGGGGTGGGAGGACAGGAGGCTGGGTCTGCAGCCCTGGATGGTCACAGTCCCACCTCAGGCAGAGGGGTGATCAAACCGTGATCTTTATCAATGATGAGAAGGCGGAAACAGTGGAACAAAGAACAAAGAACAAAGAAATGTACAGCACAGGAACAGGCCCTTCGGCCCTCCAAGCCCGTGCCGACCATACTGCCCGACTAAGCTACAATCTTCTACACTTCCTGGGTCCGTATCCTTCTATTCCCATCCTATTCATATATTTGTCAAGATGCCCCTTAAATGTCCCTATCGTCCCTGCCTCCACTACCTCCTCCGGTAGTGAGTTCCAGGCACCCACTACCCTCTGCGTAAAAAACTTGCCTCGTACATCTACTCTAAACTTTGCCCCTCTCACCTTAAACCTATGCCCCCTAGTAATTGACCCCTCTACCCTGGGGAAAAGCCTCTGACTATCCACTCTGTCTATGCCCCTCATAATTTTGTATACCTCTATCAGGTCGCCCCTCAACCTCCTTCGTTCCAGTGAGAACAAACCGAGTTTATTCAATCGCTCCTCATGGCTTATGCCCTCCATACCAGGCAACATTCTGGTAAATCTCTTCTGCACCCTCTCTAAAGCCTCCACATCCTTCTGGTAGTGTGGCGACCAGAATTGAACACTATACTCCAAGTGTGGCCTAACTAAGGTTCTATACAGCTGCAACATGACTTGCCAATTCTTATACTCAATGCCCCGGCCAATGAAGGCAAGCATGCCGTATGCCTTCTTGACTACCTTCTCCACCTGTGTAGCCCCTTTCAGTGATCTGTGGACCTGTACTCCTAGATCTCTTTGACTTTCAATACTCTTGAGGGTTCTACCATTCACTGTATATTCCCTACCTGCATTAGCCCTTCCAAAATGCATTACCTCACATTTGTCCAGGTTAAACTCCATCTGCCATCTCTCCGCCCAAGTCTCCAGACAATCTAAATCCTGCTGTATCCTCAGACAGTCCTCATCGCTATCCGCAATTCCACCAACCTTTGTGTCGTCTGCAAACTTACTAATCAGACCAGTTACATTTTCCTCCAAATCATTTATATATACTACAAAGAGCAAAGGTCCCAGCACTGATCCCTGTGGAACACCACTGGTCACAGCCCTCCAATTAGAAAAGCATCCCTCCATTGCTACCCTCTGCCTTCTATGGCCTAGCCAGTTCTGTATCCACCTTGCCAGTTCACCCCTGATCCCGTGTGACTTCACCTTTTGTACTAGTCTACCATGAGGGACCTTGTCAAAGGCCTTACTGAAGTCCATATAGACAACATATACTGCCCTACCTGCATCAATCATCTTAGTGACCTCCTCGAAAAACTCTATCAAATTAGTGAGACACGACCTCCCCTTCACAAAACCGTGCTGCCTCTCACTAATACGTCCATTTGCTTCCAAATGGGAGTAGATCCTGTCTCGAAGAATTCTCTCCAGTAATTTCCCTACCACTGAAGTAAGGCTCACCGGCCTGTAGTTCCCGGGATTATCCCTGCCACCCTTCTTAAACAGAGGAACAACATTGGCTATTCTCCAGTCCTCCGGGACATCCCCTGAAGACAGCGAGGATCCAAAGATTTCTGTCAAGGCCTCAGCAATTTCCTCTCCAGCCTCCTTCAGTATTCTGGGGTAGATCCCATCCGGCCCTGGGGACTTATCTACCTTAATATTTTTTAAGACACCCAACACCTCGTCTTTTTGGATCACAATGTGACCCAGGCTATCTACACCCCCTTCTCCAGACTCAACATCTACCAATTCCTTCTCTTTGGTGAATACTGATGCAAAGTTTAAACTGGACAGATATTTCACAGCTGGATTCACACAATACAGACAGCAATGTATCGGAGATTGTGGAAGTGCCACAAATGTTGTCAAATGCAGGACGCGGGGTCCCTCAATGTTTCAAACTTGCTGAGAGACTGTCAGCCCACAGGGACAACATTTCTGTTTAATGGGACTGATGCACAAGTTAAAATAGTTCCGCTTCAAAGTTTAAAATAACCAGTCATTGCTCTGTGCAGCTTTCGGAATCTGTCAGTGGAATTTACTTCACACAGGCAAGTTTAACAAGTGTATGGGGAACTGATTAGAAGTTTTGATGGAGATATTCCTGCATTGTGGAAATGTGTGAGATCTATTTAGGGTTGGGAAATGGATTGAGGATCAAAGGAAGCAGTTGTTTTTTAACTACATTAGACTGAGAGCCTTGAAGATTCACAACTTCCATGTGCTGTGAGAAAGGATTGATTAACCAAGGCCTATTATTCAAATACTTCAGACAAGTGAATAAGCTACAGGATCATTGAATATACAAACAGAGACAAGCAGACACCTGTAATCGGAGCTTAAACTTCACGTTTAAATGTGAAGGGCTGAAATAAACAAGAGTCCACCCTGGGATTCGGTGCAATTTAAGTTCTGCTTTTCCAAAAAATAAAAGTAACTATCTGCAATGAAAAATTTCTTGGACAGGACAGAGGGATTTTGACTCTGTATTTAATCCCAGACAGTATTTGGGTTGTGAGTGTTTGATGGGCAGTGTAGATGAAGCTTTACTCTGAAACACTGGAATTCAGTCTCAGGGCTGATTTAATCAAAATGCTTCAGAATACTAATTGACATTGTACATAGAATCATAGAATCATAGAAGTTTACAGCATGGTAACAGGCTCTTCGGCCCAACCAGTCCATGCCGCCCAGTTTTTACCATTAAGCTAGTTCCAGTTGCCCGCACTTGGCCCATAACCCTCTATACCCATCTTACCCATGTAACTATCTAAATGCTTTTTGAAAGACACAATTGTACCCGCCTCTACTACTACCTCTGGCAGCCCATTCCAGACACTCACTACCCTCTGAGTGAAGAAATTGCCCCTCTGGGCCCTTCTGAATCTCTCCCCTCTCACCTTAAACCTATGCCCTCTAGTTTTAGACTCCCCTACCTTTGGGAAAAGATGTTGACTATCTACCTTAACTCTGCCCCTCATTATTTTATAGACCTCTATAAGATCACCCCTAAGCCTCCTACGCTCCAAGGAAAAAAGTCCCAGTCTATCCAGCCTCTCAAAAAGAACAAAGAACAAAGAAATGTACAGCACAGGAACAGGCCCTTCGGCCCTCCAAGCCCGTGCCGACCATGCTGCCCGACTAAACTACAATCTTCTACACTTCCTGGGTCCGTATCCTTCTATTCCCATCCTATTCATATATTTGTCAAGATGCCCCTTAAATGTCCCTATCGTCCCTGCTTCCACTACCTCCTCCGGTAGCGAGTTCCAGGCACCCACTACCCTCTGCGTAAAAAACTTGCCTCGTACACCTACTCCTTATAACTCAAACCATCAAGTCCCGGCAACATCCTAGTAAATCCTTTCTGCACTCTTTCCAGTTTAATAATATCCTTCCTATAATAGGGTGACCAGAACTGCACACAGTATTCCAAGTGTGGCCGTACCAGTGTCTTGTACAACTTCAACAAGACGTCCCAACTCCTGTATTCAATGTTCTGACCAATGAAACCAAGCATGCCGAATGCCTTCTTCACCACCCTGTCCACCTGCGACTCCACCTTCAAGGAGCTATGAACCTGTACTCCTAGATCTCTTTGTTCTATAACTCTCCCCAACGCCATACCATTAACTGAGTAGGTCCTGGCCTGATTCGATCTGCCAAAATGCATCACCTCACATTTATCTAAATTAAACTCCATCTGCCATTCGCCGGCCCACTGGCCTAATTGATCAAGATCCTGTTGCAATCCTAGATAACCTTCTTCACTATCCACTGTGCCACCAATCTTGGTGTCATCTGCAAACTTATTAACCATGCCGCCTAAATTCTCATCCAAATCATTAATATAAATCACAAATAACAGTGGACCCAGCACCGATCCCTGAAGCACACCACTGGTCACAGGCCTCCAGTTTGAAAAACAACCCTCTACAACCACCCTCTGCCTTCTGTCGTCCAGACAATTTTGAATCCAATTGGCAACCTCACCCTGGATCCCGTGAGCTTTAACCTTCTGCAACAACCTACCATGCGGTACCTTGTCACAGGCTTTGCTAAAATCCATGTAGACAACGTCTACTGCACTGCCCTCATCTACCTTCTTGGTCACCCCCTCAAAAAACTCAATCAAATTTGTGAGACATGATTTTCCACGCACAAAGCTATGCTGACTGCCCCGAATCAGTCCTTGCCTCTCTAAATGCTTATAGATCCTGTCTCTCAGAATGCCTTCTAGCAACTTACCTACTACAGACGTTAGGCTCCCCGGTCTGTAGTTCCCAGGCTTTTCCCTGCTGCCCTTCTTAAACAAGGGCACAACATTCGCCACTCTCCAATCTTCAGGCACCTCACCTGTGGCTGCCGATGATTCAAATATCTCTGTTAGGGGACCCGCAATTTCCTCCCTAGCCTCCCACAACACCCTGGGATACATTTCATCAGGTCCCGGGGGTTTATCTACCTTGATGCGCTTTAAGACTTCCAGCACCTCCTCCTCTGTAATATGCACACTTCTCAAGACATTACTATTTATTTCCCCTAGTTTCCTAACATCCATGCCTTTCTCCACCGTGAATACCGATGAGAAATATTCATTCAGGATCTCACCCAACTCTTGTGGCTCTGCACATAGATGCCCTTGTTGATCCTTAAGAGGCCCTACTCTGTCCCTAGTTACTCTTTTCCCCTTTATGTATTTGTAGAATCTCTTTGGATTCTCCCTAGCATTATTTGCCAAAGCAATTTCATGTCCCCTTTTTGCCCTCCTGATTTCCCTCTTAATTCTATTTCGACAATCTCTATACTCTTCAAGGGATCCACTTGATCCCAGTTGCTTATGTACGTCATATGCCTCCTTCTTCTTTTTGACCAGAGTCTCAATATCTCGAGTCATCCAGGGTTCCCTACTTCTACCAGCCTTACCCTTCACTCTAAAGGGAATGTGCTTACCCTGCACCCTGGTTAACACATTTTTAAAAGCCTCCCATTTACCAGCCGTCCCTTTGCCTGCCAACAGTCTCCCCCAATCTACCTCTGCAAGCTCCTGTCTGATACCATCAAAATTGGCCTTGCCCCAATTAAGAAATTTAACTCTTGGGCCAGACCTATCATTCTCCATAGCTATCTTAAAACTAATGGAGTTATGGTCACTTGTCCCAAAGTGATCCCTCACTAACACTTCTGTCACTTGCCCTTCCTTATTTCCCAAGACGAGGTCAAGTTTTGCCCCCTCTCTAGTCGGTCCATCCACATACTGAATGAGAAATTCCTCCTGAATACACTCAACAAATTTCCCTCCATCCAAGCCCCTAATGCTCTGGCTGTCCCAGTCAATGTTGGGAAAGTTAAAGTCCCCTACTACTACCACCCTATTATTCTTGCAGCTATCTGTAATCTCCTTACATATTTGCTCCTCAATTTCCCGCTGACTATTTGGGGGCCTGTAGTACAGTCCTACCAAGGTGATCTCTCCCTTCTTATTTTTCAGTTCCACCCATATAGACTCAGTGGGCGAACCCTCGGATATATCCCCTCTAAGTACTGCCGTGATGTTCTCCCTAATCAAAAACGCCACTCCCCCTCCTCTCTTACCTCCTGTTCTATCCTTTCTATAGCGTCTGTACCCCGGAACATTGAGCTGCCAGTCCTGCCCCTCCCTTAGCCATGTTTCAGTCATAGCTATAATATCCCAGTCCCATGTGCCCGTCCATGCCCTGAGTTCATCCGCTTTGCCCATCAGGCCCCTTGCATTGAAATAAATGCAGTTTAATGTAGACCATCCTTGCTCTCTGCCCTGCTTTCTCAGGTCACGCTTTACACACTCTCCCTTCCTGCCTTTTGTTTCCGTCCTCACTGACTTCCTACATCGGGTCCCATCCCCCTGCCACATTAGTTTAAACCCTCCCCAACTGCACTGGCAAACACACCCCCGAGAACATTGGTTCCGGTCCCACCCAGATACAGACCGTCCGATTTGTACAGGTCCCACCTCCCCCAGAACCGGTCCCAATGTCCCAGGAATTTGAAACCCTCCCTCTTGCACCATCCCTCAAGCCACGTATTCACCCTAGCTATCCTGTCATTCCTACTCTGACTATCACGTGGCCCTGGTAGCAATCCTGAGATTATTACCTTTGAGGTCCTACTTTTTAGTTTAACTCCTAACTCCCTAAATTCAGCTTGTAGAACCTCATCCCGTTTTTTACCTATATCGTTGGTGCCTATATGCACCACGACAGCTGGCTGTTCACCCTCCCCCCCCCCCCCCCCCCCCAGAATGTCCTGCAGCCGCTCCGAGACAACCATGACCCTTGCACCAGGGAGGCAACATACAATCCTGGATTCTCGTTTGCGTCCACAGAAACGCCTGTCTATTCCCCTCTGCCACTCTTCTTCCTGCCCAGCTGCGCAGCAGAGCCAGCCACGGTGCCATGAACCTGGCTGCTGCTGCCTTCCCCTGGTGAGCCATCTCCCCCAACAGTTTCCAAAACGGTAAATCTGTTTTGGAGGGAGATGGCCGCAGGGGATCCCTGCACTGCCTTCCTACTCTTCCTCTGTCTGTTGGTCACCCATTCCCTATCTGCCTCAGTAATTTTAATCTGCGGTGTGACCAACTCACTGAATGTGCTATCCACAACTTCCTCAGCATCGCGGATGCTCCAAAGTGAGTCCATCCGCAGCTCCAGAGCCGTCAAGCGGTCTAACAGGAGCTGCAGTTGGACGCACTTCTTGCAGATGAAGGAGTCAGGGATACCAGAAGGGTCCCTGACTTGCCACATCTCACAAGAGGAGCATGACAAAAGTCTGAGCTCTCCTGCCATGACTTAAACCTGAAGTTAAATTTGAACTACACTACACAGCTAAGAGAAAGTCAAAGAGAGAGAAATCACTTACCAGTCACAAGCCAATCACTTACCTGCTGGCTGTGATGTAATTGCTCCCGAGACTCCCTCACAGGTCTGCTTCTCTGTACCTCCTTAAGATGAGCACCAAATTCCCTGAACTAGTTAATTAATTAAATTAATTAATTGGATTTGTTCTTTTTTTTGGGGGGGAGGGGGTGGGGGGGGGGGGGGAACTTAACCCCAACACCGAACTCCAAAAAAAACACAGCCCTCACTCCCCTCTTACCCGAACTCAGCCTTACCCAAACTCAGATACACTCTGTTTGCCTCCAGCACTGTTTCTAAAGGCACTTCAGCCACACCCTTTGTATCCTTCCTGATTTACAGTCAGCCAATAGGCCTGCTCCCAAAACTGATCTCCCGAAACTAACAGCTGACCTGCAAGGTAAGGAAGTTGTTAAGCAGTACTTACCTCACCCAGGCCGCGACCTTTTAAACTGTCCCCTCTGCCTCGCAGCTCCCGCGCTTTTTCAAACTCCCGCACTGTTTCCAAGGTCCCGGCTCTCTCTCTCCCGAACTAACAGCTGACCTGCAAGGTAAGGAAGTTGTTAAGCAGTACTTACCTCACCCACGCCGGCACGATCCTTTAAAACAGAGATGTGGAGGAATTTATTCAGCCAGACGGTACTGAATCTGTGGAACTCTCTGTCACAGAAGGCTGTGGAGGCCAAATCACTGAGTGTCTTTAAGACAGAGACAGATAGGTTCTTGGTTAATAAGGAGATCAGGGGTTATGGGGAGAAGGTGAGAAGGTAGGAGAATGAGGATGAGAAACATATCAGCCATGATTGACTGGTGGAGCAGGCTCGCTGGGCCTAGTGACCAAGTTCAGCTCCTGTGTCTTCTGGTCTTACGGCCGTAAATGTCCAACTCGGTTTGAAATATGGCTTTGGGTGTCTGCCTCCATTATTCTTACAGAAAATGAGGTAATGAAAGGACCTGAGGAACAAGCGGGAAATGACATTGAGGCAGAAGCTAAGCAGTGATTAAATTGAATGGTGGAGGAGGTGTGAGTGACCGTGTAGTCTCCCCATGTTGCCATTTGTTATCAGTTCCGGCTCTGCATTACTCCTGGTGAATGTAGCTGCATGATCATATATTTCAGTTACATCTTTCCCACAGACATTTATATTGTTCATGGAAACAGTTCATTTACATCCAGATTATCCAAAACTTTATCATCTTAAATGTGTGGAACGAATCTCACATCATCGTCTTTTATTCCCAATAACCCAGCCCCAGCCAATCCAATCATCCCGAAGGGAAAACTGCTTCTAAACGATTCACACAGCGAGTGGTTCTGATCTGGTCTGCACGGCCTGGGACACTGGTGCCGGCAGATACAACAGTGGTTTCACAGGGAATGGTAGGAGTGACAGAAATCAAATGTACGTCTCCAGGGAAAGAGCGGTGCAGTCGGATTGAATCATCTGCTCATCTACAGAGCCGCTGAGTTCAAACGGAATGAAATGAAACGGAATGAAATGAAATGAAAATCGCTTATTGTCACAAGTAGGCTTCAAATGAAGTTACTGTGAAAAGCCCCTAGTCGCCACATTCCGGCGCCTGTTCGGGGAGGCTGGTACGGGAATTGAACCGTGCTGCTGGCCTGCCTTGGTCTGCTTTAAAAGCCAGCGATATATCCCAGTGAGCTAAACCAGCCCCAGGAATGAATGTCCTCCTTCGGGACTTCACGCATTTTAAAGGCTTTGGATGTGGTCTGGCTGTGAGATGATGGGACCAACACCTGCAGGTTCCCTCCAAGTTCCCCAGCACCGCGAGTATTCTCACTGTAATCCTTTCTATTCACTGTGTCCATGTGTGAACCCAGCGCCCGCTTTAGCTCACTGCTTACTTCACAGCATCAACTTCATTGTAAGTTCCAATCTGTCTGACCCTGGGCGCTGCCTGTGCTTTAATATTGAAAACATCTGTGTTGCTCCCAATAAAAGCAGACGCACATTTAATCATTAGAGGGAGGTCTATCTTTTTTCAGGTTGCTTTACAATTATTTTTGAAAGCGGCTGTGCCACGTGTTTGCTTTCTGGCCTCTGACTGGGGAAAGACAAGTTCTATTCCAGCTCTGCACAATAACTGACCTATCACACTCTGTCAGTTATTCACAACTTAAATGGTGCAATACTGCCTGGAGGACATTTACTTCATCTAGGATCTGATTTTATAATTTAGGAACAAGTTTGTTTCCTCAGCAAATGTATTAATCCGGATTGTGTTTCCCCCTGATACCCAGTTCCACATATCTTTACGATAGTGACATTTAAGGGGCATCTTGACAAAAACATGAATAGGATGGGAATAGAGGGATACGGACCCAGGAAGTGTAGAAGATTGTAGTTTAGTCGGGCAGCATGGTCGGCACGGGCTTGGAGGGCCGAAGGGCCTGTTCCTGTGCTGTACATTTCTTTGTTCTTTGTTCTTTGTATCTCCAAGAGCACTCCCTCACACTCTATCTCTCCCTTGCACTCTCTCCCTCCCTCACCATCACTCTCTCACTCTATCCCTCCCTCACACTCTCTCCCTCGCTCACACTCTCTCCCTCTCAACAATCCCTCCCACTCTCACACTCTCTCCCTCTCCCACACTGTCACCCACTCTCACACTCTCTCCCTCTCCCACACTGTCTCCCTCTCTCACACTGTCGCCCTCTCTCACACTCTCTCCCTCTCTCACACTGTCTCCCTCTCTCACACTCTCTCCTCTCCCACACTGTCACCCACTCTCACACTCTCTCCCTCGCTCACACTCTCTGCCTCGCAACAATACCTCCCTCTCTCACACACTCTCCCTCTCCCACACTGTCACCCACTCTCACAGCCTCTCCCTCTCCCACACTCCCTCCCTCGCTCACACACTCTCCCTCTCTCACACTCTCTCCCTCTCAACAATCCCTCCCTCTCTCACACTCTCTCCGTCTCCCACACTGTCTCCCTCTCTCACTCTCTCTCTCTCTCTCTCTCACACACTCCCTTCCTCTCTCACAGTGTCTCACTCTCTCCCTCTCTCACACTCTCTCCCTCTCCCACACTGTCACCCACTCTCACACTGTCTTCCTCTCCCACACTGTCTCCCTCTCTCACACTCTCTCCCTCTCCCACACTGTCTCCCTCTCTCACACTCTCTCCCTCTCTCACACTCTCTCCCTCTCCCACACTGCCTCCCACTATCACACTCTCTCCCTCTCCCGCACTGTCACCCACTCTCACACTCTCTCCCTCTCCCACACTGCCTCCCACTCTCACACTGTCTCCCTCTCTCACAATCTCTCTCTCTCCCAGACTGTCTCCCTCTCTCACACTCTCTCCCTCTCTCACACTGTCTCCCTCTCTGACCCTCTCTCCCTCTCCCACACTGTCTCCCTCTCTCACACTCTGCCCCTCTCTCACACTCTCTCCCTCTCCCACACAGTCACCCACTCTCACACTCTCTCCCTCTCCCACACTGTCACCCACTCTCACACTCTCTCCCTCTCTCACACGCTCTCCCTCGCCCACACTGTCTCCCTCTCTAGTACTCTCTCCCTCTCCCACACTGTCACCCACTCTCACACTCTCTCCCTCTCCCACACTGTCACCCACTCTCACACTGTCCTCCTCTCTTACACTCTCTCCCTCTCCCACACTGTCTCCCTCTCACACTCTGTCCCCCTCTCACACTCTCTCCCTCTCCCACACTACCTCCCACTCTCACAGTCTCTCCCTCTCTCACACTCTCTCCCTCTCCCACACTGTCTCCCTCTCTCACACTGTCTCCCTCTCTGACACTCTCTCCCTCTCCCACACTGTCTCCCTCTCTCACACTCTGTCCCCCTCTCACAATCTCTCCCTCTCCCACACAACCTCCCACTCTCACAGTCTCTCCCTCTCTCACACTCTCTCCCTCTCCCACACTGTCTCCCTCTCTCCCACTCTCTCACACTCTCTCCCTCGCTCACACTCTCTCCCTCTCAACAATCCCTCACACTCTCTCCCTCTCCCACACTGCCTCCCACTCTCACACTCTCTCCCTCTCTCCCACTCTCTCCCTCTTCCACACTGTCTCCCTCTCTCATACTCTCCCCCTCTCTCACAATCTCTCCCTCTCTCACACTCTCTCCCTCTCCCACACTGTCTCCCTCTCTCACACTCTCTCCCTCTCTCACACTCTCTCCCTCTCTCACACTGTCTCCCTCTCTCACACTCTCTCCCTCTCACACACTGTCTCCCTCTCTCACACTCTCTCCCTCTCTCACACTGTCTCCATCTCTGACACTCTCTCACTCTATCACATTCTGTCTTCCTCTCACACTGCCTCCCTCTCTCACAGTGCCCCACTCTCTCACTCTCTCACCCTCCCTCTCTCACCCTCCCTCTCTCATACTTTCTCCCTCTCTCCCACTCTCTCCCCCTCTCCCCTTTCGCATTCTCTCTTTTGTACTCCCTCCCTCTCTAGCACTCTCACCCTCTCTCACACTCTCCCCCTCACATTCTCTCCCTCTGACACATTTTCTACCTCAGTCACCCTCCCTATCTCCCACTGTCTCCCACTTTGTCTCCCTCTCAGACTATCTGCCTCTCTCACACTCTCTCCCTGTCTAACACAATCTACCTGTCTCACTCACTCTCCCTTCCTCACACTCTCTCCCTCTCTCACCCGCCATCTCTCACAATCCCTCCATCTCTCACACTCCCTCTCTCAAATTCCTGCCTCTCACATACTTTCTTCTTAATTGATACTCACTCCCACTCTCCCACTCTCTCTAGCAGATTTCCCTTGTCTCACACTTACCCCTCTCTAACATTCTGTCCCTCTCTCTCACTCTCCCCCTCTCTCTCTCTGCATCATGCCTCCCTCTCTCCCTCTCTCACATCTCCGTCAGACACTTTCACACTCTGTCCCTCTCTCTCTCCATCCCTATATCTCTCTCCCTCCATGCCTCCCTCCCTCTCACAAAACTCCCTCAATGACACTTACTCTCACACTCTTTCTCTCTCTCACACTTTGTCCCTCTCTTAATTTCTCTCACTCTCTATCCCTCTCTCACAATTTCTCTCACACTCTTTCCCTCTCTCACAATTTCTCTCACAATCTTTCCCTCTCTCACTCTTTCCCTCTCTCACACATTTTCTCACTCATTCCCTCTCTGACAATTTCTCTCACTCTCTTTCCCTCTCTCACAATTTCTCTCACACTCTTTCTCTCTCTCACACGTTCTCTCCCATTCTTCCCCTCTCTCACACTTTCCCTCTCTCACACTTTTTCTCACTCTCTTTCCCTCTCTCACAATTTCTCTGGCTCTCTTTCACTCGCTCACACTTTGTCTTAAACTCTTTCCCTCTCTCACACTTTCTCTCATACTCTTTCCCTCTCTCACATTTTCCGTCTCTCACACTTTCTCGCACACTTTCCCTCTCTCACAATTTCTCTGGCTCTCTTTCACTCGCTCACACTTTGTCTTAAACTCTTTCCCTCTCTCACACTTTCTCTCATACTCTTTCCCTCTCTCACATTTTCCGTCTCTCACACTTTCTCGCACACTTTCCCTCTCTCACACTTTCTCTGACTCTCTTTCCCTCTCTCACACTTTCTCTCACACTCTTTCCCTCTCTCACACTTTCTATCACACTCTTTCTCTCTATCACACTTTCTCTCACACTCTTTCCCTCTCTCACATTTTCTCTCACACTCTTTCCCTCTATCACACTTTCTCTCACTCTCTTTCCCTCTCTCACACTCTTTCCCTCTATCACACTTTCTCTCACTCTCTTTCCCTCTCTCACACTTTCCCTCACAATCTTTCCCTCTCCCGCTCCCTCAGTCACTCAGTCGCTCTCTCCTGTACTTATGTCTAAGATTATGTGAGTATTTAATACACCATCCTTCTCACCCAATCTGCCTCCCTCAGCCACTCACCCTCTCCACTCTCTGCTTCCCTTTCTCTCAGACAATCCACCTCTTTCTCCCGTTTTATCCTTTATTTCTCCACCCTCTTTCTCTCCCAATATCTCTCCTCCCACCCTCTTTCTCTCTCACGCTGTCTTCTATCAGCACATCTCACACACCAGTTCTCTCTTCCTCCACATCTCACCCCGCCTCTCTCCCAGTTGAAGTGTGTATCAGATGGAGGCCGGTGTCAGTTAGGGACGGGGTATTAGTTTTCACTGCTGACTATGTTTTAATGCTGCTCTCTGAGGTGATGAGTTTTCGCTGCCGCAGCCTCAGAGTTTTCTGAGGTTCCAATGATTCTAAATATTTTCTTAGTTTGAGGGGCTGAATCAGATTCAGATATGGGATCTCATACTTTGCACTTTAAATAGTCCCAGATTTTGGAGACATTGAAATGTTCTACTTATTCTCAAACAGAAACAACGGAAATAAAATAAAGGAATGGTCACAGTTACAGAGGCAGCTACATCCCAGAGTGCTGTGGAACCACCCAGAGAAACACACTGACAATTGGAACTGAATCACTGAATGGTCACAGTTACAGAGGCAGCTACATCCCAGAGTGCAGTGGGACCACCCAGAGAAACACACGGACAATTGGAACAGAATCACTGAATGGTCACAGTTACAGAGACAGCTACACCCCAGAGTGCAGTGGAACCACCCAGAGATACACACTGACAATTGGAACTGAATCACTGAATGGTCACAGTTACAGAGGCAGCTACACCCCAGAGTGCAGTGGAATAACCCAGAGAAACACAATGACAATTGGAACTGAATCACTGAATGGTCACAGTTACAGAGGCAGCTACATCCCAGAGTGCAGTGGAACCACCCAGAGAAACACACGGACAATTGGAACAGAATCACTGAATGGTCACAGTTCCAGAGACAGCTACTCCCCAGAGTGCAGGAGACACACCCAGAGAAACACACTGATAATTGGAACTGAATCACTGAATGGTTACAGTGGAGTGAGGGTTATCACTGAAACAATCTGAGATGTCGAGATGGGACTGATGGTGTCTGAGTGGACAGCATCCTTTCTGTTAATGTTAGTTGAACAATGTGATCAACACCGTCCAGTGTTTGCAAAGAGGTCACTCACTCAGAAAAATAATATTTTCTTTCACTGAACACAATATCGTAATCTGTTTGTTCACATCTTGAAAAATAAGTTAAACGATGTCACAACCTCAATTTCCCTGAGGCGGTTCCACAGAGTATTAATTAAAAGCTTGGAGAATATTTAACCTCAGAGTTTTAGACAGAGAGATTGCCAATCGCAGGAAGGGACACATCACTTCACACTGAAAATGCTTTATCCAATTCAGACTGCTGAGAAAATATTCTACCCAATCCTGGCTATTGTTGGTGTTCCTGGTAAGTGACCATCACCATTGAAGTTGTGTAAATCTGTGTGTGAGCGGCTCTCTGATTTTAAACTGGGACTGAAAATATCTGATCCTGATCTCGTGCTCACTGTTATATCGACACCTGGTCAACGATATAATTGTCAAATGTCTTTAAGCCTGTCAATGGTTTGAATCCCTTTCATCAACTCACAATAAACCTCTGTTTGTAACTCACTGGATCTCTGACCGGGGAAGTTATTATATTGAGTGGAATCTTGTATGATGTTAGATTGGATCTCAGTAAAGGCAATCTCTCTGAAGGGAGGTTTAGGAGGAGAAAGAATTAAATCACACTGAGTGTGGGTATCTGTCAGTGTAGAATTGTACTGACTGTGGGTCACTATCCAGAGTGGAATATCTGACAGCGGTGAACAAGGATTACTGGAAGTATCTGTCAGTGTGGAATTGTACTGAGTGTGGATCACTAACCAGAGTGGAATATCTGACAGCGGTGAACAAGGATTACTGGAAGTGTCTGTCAGTGTAGAATTGTACTGACTGTGGGTCTCTCACCAGAGTGGAATATCTGATCCAATTATCTATCTATTACTGGGACTATCTGTCCGTGTGGAATTGTATTGTGTGTGGGTCAGTAACTGGACTGAAATTAGTTGGTTCTGTTTTGAAATGATGTATTTTATTGGTGAGGGGTCGCTCCATTCTGTGGAGTTCTCTCTGTGTGTTTCAACTTTGGAATAGGTTGAAAACAGGAAGAGTTTGGCTGTGTTTTGAAGATGTTTGATGTTTATTGTATGAAGTGAAATGTCTCTATCTCTGTTTTCTATTGATCTACTCTAACAGGAACAGATATCACCCACACTCTAATGTTTCATAAAACCCACAACAGTGCAGTATTCCACTAGGTTTTGTGATATTTTCTCATTCCTATTCATCCTGAAATGAACTCACATGTTTGATCAATTTGTATGGGTGTTTTTAAACTGTCTTTCTGCTTCACACGATTTGTGAATCTATTCACCTGAAGCCAGAAACCCCTCCAGTCCATTCACACACTTGTTTTCCAAGGAGCGATTGGGGGACTTATTGTTCTGAACAAAATGCAGCAGCGGACACTGATCTGTCGGGACATTAATGTCCCATCGAAATACCCACTTTGCAAATTCATAATGAATGATGGTGTGTGCCTGTAATTAGTTGTATTCTGCCTCTGTATTCACTATCACTCTCAATTTGATTCTGTCTGTAAATTGTGTAATTATCATTCTGCTTCCCGATCCCATACTGTTGATGGGAATGGTGAAGGAGAGTGATCCCAGTGCTGATCCTTGTGGAACACCACTTCCCACCTTCCACCAATCAGCCTAAATCCCTTTAACTCCTCTCGCTGTTTTCTGTGTGTGTCGCCAGCATGTGTCCATCCTGCTGCTGTGTCCCCTAACTCCACTGGCTCTGAGATTACCCATCAGTCTGTTATGTCGGATCTTACTGACGGCCTTTAGAAAATCAAATTGTTTAACATCCATCATACTACTCAGATCTATTATTTCTGGTAGTTATTGAAATAATTGGATGAAATGTGTCAGGAATAATGTTCACTTTGGAATATGTGCCGACTATTTAGTATACTCTGTGTTACTGGATTTCTTTTAACTCAGACTTCTAATTCAATGCTTCCAACTGTTGACATTGTGACTGGAAGATTTGATTATATTCTGTTCTAAGTTCAAGGATAACAGAGACCTACTTCTGCTTTTCAATTCTTTGGTAATTATTCTGATGGTGATCAGTGAATAGATAATATTGTCTCTGCTGTTTCTCACTGTCTATTTTATGAATATTTGTTGTGAAATCCATCCGCCTCCAGTAATCTCCCTCTACCTGGACCCCACCCTCTGGCCTCCTATCAGCTCTTGATCTTTTCATTGAGATCTGTCAGTGCGACATCGACCGTCTCAATTTCTCTGTGCCTCTCACCAACTCTATCCTGACTCACTCTAAACTTGCTCCAATCCTCTCTCTGATATTCAACCCTGGCCTGGTGATCTAAGCTGCTCACAAGGGTGGTGCCATTATTGTCTGGTGTCCTGACCTCTTCCTCACAGAGGCTGACCGTCCGCTCACAGGCCCATCCTGGTACCTCCCCCTGGACCAGCAGCACACCACCAAACATCATGATATTGTTTCCAGGGCTTTCACTGACCTCGTTGACTCTGGATATCTTCTGTCCACAGTCTCAGACATCAGAGTCCCACAATCCCACACATCCTGCATCAACCTCCCGCTTCTACCTCCTTCCCAAAATCCACAAACAGGAACGTCCCAGTGCACCCATTATTTTGGCCTGTTCCCGCCCCTCCAAGATCATTTCTTCCCATCTTGATTCCATCCGCTTTCCCTGTTCAGCCCCTTCCCAAAGACAGTGGTGGCACAGTGACACAGTGGTTTGCACTGCTGCCTCACAGCAGCAGGATCCCGAAATCAATTCCTACCTTGGGTGACTGTCTGTGTGCAGACTGCACTTTCTCTCCCTGTCTGTGTGGGTTTCGTCCGGGTCTCCGGTTGCCTCCCATAGCCCAAAGATGTGCAGGTTAGGTGGATTGGCCACGCTAAATTACTCCGTAGTGTCCAAAAAGATGTGTAGGTTAGATTAAGGGGTTAATGAGATAGGCGGGGGAGTGAGCTTGGTTGAGGTACGCTTTCAGAGGTTTGGTACAGACTTAATGGGCCGAATGGCCTCCTTCTGCACTGTGGGGATATTATGGTTCCTGATTCCTCTGGTGTCGTATGTCATATAAACAAGGTCCATTTCCCTGGCCCTAACCGCCTAATCTTCACAATGGACGTCCAATCCCTCTGCACCTCCGTTCCCCAACACGAGGGTTGTGTTCAGATCCTCATACCCTGCTTCCTGTAAAGACTGCATCTCATTCTCCAACTTTCTCCGCCTCCATCGCCTCTGATCTGATGCTGGCGTCTTCGAAAGTAGCCCCCCTGGCATGTCTGTCTTTTCCTTAACCGGGCCGTCCCCACCACCTTCCTTTGTTAACAGGGCTCTCAATCGTGTTCAATTCATTTCTCACACCTCTGTCCTCACACAGCCCCCTCCCTCCCGGAAACATGATAGGGTTCCCCTCCTCACTTTCCACACCATCAGCCTTCTCATTGAAAGGAAAATCCTCGATTTCTGCCAACTCCAGCATGATGTCACCACCAAACACATCTTCACCTCTCTCCAACCACCCCGCTCAATGTCTGCATTCCTCAGGTACCGCTCCCTCCCCCTTCTCCACTTCCCCCTCACACCCCACACCCCTTTCCCTTCCCCCAGCACCTTCCCCTGCAATCCCAGACGGTGCAACAACTGCCCCTTTACCTCCTCCCGTCTCCCGGTTCTCAGCAGCAAACTCTCCTTTCTGGGGAAGCAGCGTTTCACTTCTGTGCCTTCAGTTTGTTCTCCTGTATTCGCTGCTGCCAATACAGCCTCCTCTACATTGGGGAGACTAAACGCAGACTGGGAGACTGCTTTGTGGAACACCTTCACTCAGCCCACAGCATGGCCCCAGCCTTCCTGTTGGGGCCATGTTAACTCAGCACCTTGCTCTCAGGCCCACATGTCTGTCCTTGGCCTGCTGCCAGAATGCAGTGAAGCCCAATGCAAGCTGGAGGAGCAACATCTCATCGTCCAATTCGGATGTTAGGTCCCGCAGGATGTAACTTTAATTTAAACAACTTTATTCTGGGAACTTTCTCCTCCATCTTAACGCTCTTGTTTTGGAATGTTCCAACTTTTTCGTCGAATGCAATGAGTCCGAATCTGGAGAGAGTCTATTCCGGCCAAGTGAACCCTGGGGAATGTCCAATGCCGGAGCGGGAATATTCCTGAGAAAAGCTTGGCAGGGATTGTTTTCAAACAGGGAGAGGATGGATTCCTGGGAACAGTGATGTTGGGATGTTCCAGACATGGCAATGGGGGATTCCTGGGAGCGGGTGCTGTACGAATGACTAAACCTGGGAGGGGTGATCCCTCGGGATGTTCTGGAGACTGGGCAGACTCTATTCTGGACAGGCTGGGCTGCACGGTAGCACAGTGTTTGGCACAGTTGATTCACAGCTCCAGGGTCCCAGGTTCGATTCCCGGCTTGGGTGACTGTCCGTGCAGAGTCTGCACATCCTCCCCGTATCTGCGTGGGTTTCCTCCGGGTGCTCCGGTTTCCTCCCACAGTCCAAAGATGTGCGGGTTAGGTGGATTGGCCAAGATAAATTGTGTTTAGTTTCCAGACAATTTTGATGGGGTCACTGGGTTATGGGGATGGGGTGGGCTGAACTGGTTTTCTCTTTCCAAGGGCCGTTGCAGACTCGATGGGCCGAATGGCTTCCTTTTGCACTGTACATTCTATATTTCTATTCCTCCCATGGTTATGAAGTGGGAAGGTCCCGCGTTTGTTTTATTTTTCCCATTGATCGTGGAGTATTCAAATAAACCAGGAGTGGGGTCCAACCCATCAGAAATCCAGTCCAGGGAATGGTCCAATCCGGGGTGTGGTCCAATAATTGAGCTGGGATGACAATCTCGGGAATGTTTGTATCCGGTTTGGGAAACCTGGCCGGCCTGAGTGAATCCTGTAAATCAGACTAAATGAAAAATGTAACCTCTCCCAAAGGTCTCTGAATTATAAACATTTTCCTCCCACTGCCATCAAACTGACAGGGCTGCAATTCACACTTTCCCCCCATTCCCCACCTTTAACACTGGAGATACATTTCCTACTCCCCTCTCTGCAATGTTAATCTCTGTGCCCACTCCTCTCCCCACACCCCCACCCACCCACTGTCCATTATATTGATGCTGCAATTGTGTCCTGGTTCAGACAGGGAGATTCATTACCCAGTAATTTCCCGCGGCTCTCCTTTCTCTCTCTGACAGTTAATATACTGGGAATTGCGATTCTGTGTCGGGGGAAATGTGGCCTCTCTACCTGCACCACTCGCTACCTGGTGGCCATGGCAACGGCGGATCTGCTGTTTATTATCACTAAACCCATACTGAGCAGGATCAGTGGTTATTATTTCCCCTGGAATTTCCTGTTCCTCACCCCTGTGTGTCGTGTTAACGGTGTCCTGCGGACTGCAGCCAGAGACTGTTCTGTCTGGTTCACCCTCACTTTCTCCTTTGATCGATATGTGGCCATTCGCTGCCAGAAACTGAAAAGTAAATATTGCACCGGGAAAACTGTGGCTGTGGTTCTGTCCACAAGCGGCCTCCTGCTCTGTGTGAAAAACATCCCCGGGTACTTTACATTGGAACCTGGGAGGATAATCGACAATGTCCAGTGGGGCTGCGTCACAAAGAGCAGCGTTCTCTCTGACCCGCGATGGGGTGGGTATCTCTGGTTTGCTCAGGTTGTAATCCCATTGGTGCCGTTCTTCTCAATCCTGTTGACCAACGCTCTGACAGTCAGACACATTTTACTCAGCAGTCGGATCCGGAAGGCACTGAGGGCCCAGAGTCAGGGAGACAATCGCAGCGACCCAGAGATGGAGAGCAGAAGGAAGTCAATGATTTTACTCTTCAGCATCTCCGGAACTTTCATCCTCCTCTGGACCGTGTCTGTTATTGCATTTTTCTGTATCGATGTGAGAGGATTATATTACCTCACCCGTTCTCAATATAATTTACAAAAAGTCGGATGGATGCTGCAGGATTTAAATTGCTGCACAAACACATTTATTTATGTGGTGACTCAGTCCAGGTTCAGGGAGCAGATCAAGGTCGCGGTGAAATATCCGGTTACATCAATTATTAAATTAATGAGAAAATAAAACTGACTGAAAACCCCTCAGCCAATCAGGAGCTCCAGCCGCTGACTGACAGTCTCTCAGCCAATCAGGAGCTCCAGCCGCTGACTGACAGTCTCTCAGCCAATCAGGAGCTCCAGCCGCTGACCGACAGCCTCTCAGCCAATCAGGAGCTCCAACCGCTGACTGACAGCCTCTCAGCCAATCAGGAGCACCAGCCGCTGACTGACAGTCTCTCAGCCAATCAGGAGCTCCATCTGCTGACTGACAGCCTCTCAGCCAATCAGCATCTCCAGCCGCTGACTGACAGCCTCTCAGCCAATCAGGAGCTCCAGCCGCTACTAACAGTCTCTCAGCCAATCAGGAGCTCCAGCCGCTACTAACAGCCTCTCAGCCAATCAGGAGCTCCAGCCGCTGACTGAAACCATCTCAGCCAATCAGCATCTCCAGCCGCTGAGTAACAGCCTCTTAGCCAATCAGGAGCTCCAGCCGCTACTAACAGCGTCTCAGCCAATCAGGAGCTCCAGCCGCTGACTGACAGTCTCTCAGCCAATCAGGAGCTCCAGCAGCAGACTGGCAGTCTCTCAACCAATCAGGAGCTCCAGCCGCTGACTGACAGTCTCTCAGCCAATCAGGAGCTCCAGCCGCTACTAACAGCCTCTCAGCTAATCAGGAGCTCCAGCCGCTGACTGACAGTCTCTCAGCCGATCAGGAGCTCCAGCCGCTACTAACAGCCTCTCAGCCAATCAGGAGCTCCAGCCGCTGACTGACAGTCTCTCAGCCAATCAGCAGCTCCAGCCGCTGAGTAACAGCCTCTCAGCCAATCAGGAACTCCAGCCGCTGACTGACAGCCTCTCAGCCAATCAGGAGCTGGGTCTGGGGCGTGGGGAGCACTGACAGTGCTGGCTGTGTGGTGGGAGCACTGACAGTGCTGGCTGTGAGGGGGGAGCACTGACAGTGCTGGCTGTGTGGTGGGAGCACTGACAGTGCTGGCTGTGTGGGGGGAGCACTGACAGTGCTGGCTGTGTGGGGGGAGCACAGACAGTGCTGGCTGTGTGGGGGAGCACTGACAGTGCTGGCTGTGGTGGGAGCACTGTCAGTGCTGGCTGTGTGGTGGGAGCACAGACAGTGCTGGCTGTGAGGGTGGAGCACTGACAGTGCTGGCTGTGTGGGGGGAGCACTGACAGTGCTGGCTGTGTGGTGGGAGCACTGACAGTGCTGGCTGTGTGGTGGGAGCACAGACAGTGCTGGCTGTGTGGGGGAAGCACTGACAGTGCTGGCTGTGTGGGGGGAGCACTGACAGTGCTGGCTGTGTGGTGGGAGCACTGACAGTGCTGGCTGTGTGGGGGAAGCAGTGACAGTGATGGCTGTGTGGGGGGAGCACTGACAGTGCTGGCTGTGTGGGGAGCACTGACAGTGCTGGCTGTGTGGTCGGAGCACTGACAGTGCTGGCTGTGTGGGGAGCACTGACAGTGCTGGCTGTGTGGGGGGAGCACTGACAGTGCTGGCTGTGTGGTGGGAGCACTGACAGTGCCGGCTGTGTGGTAGGAGCACTGACAGTGCTGGCTGTGTGGGGGGAGCACTGACAGTGCTGGCTGTGTGGTGGGAGCACTGACAGTGACGGCTGTGTGGTGGGAGCACTGACAGTGCTGGCTGTGTGGGGGAGCACTGACAGTGCTGGCTGTGTGGGGGGAGCACTGACAGTGCTGGCTGTGTGGGGGAGCACTGACAGTGCTGGCTGTGTGGGGGAGCACTGACAGTGCTGGCTGTGTGGTGGGAGCACTGACAGTGCTGGCTGTGAGTGTGGAGCACTGACAGTGCAGGCTGTGTGGGAAGAACACTGACAGTGCTGGCTGTGTGGTGGGAGCACTGACAGTGCTGGCTGTGTGGTGGGAGCACTGACAGTGCTGGCTGTGTGGGGGAAGCACTGACAGTGCTGGCTGTGTGGGGGGAGCACTGACAGTGCTGGCTGTGTGGGGGAAAGCACTGACAGTGCGGGCTGTGTGGTCGGAGCACTGACAGTGCTGGCTGTGTGGGGGGAGCACTGACAGTGCTGGCTGTGGGGGGGCGCACTGACAGTGCTGGCTGTGTGGTGGGAGCACTGACAGTGCTGGCTGTGTGGTGGCAGCACTGACAGTGCTGGCTGTGTGGTGGCAGCACTGACAGTGCTGGCTGTGTGGTGGGAGCACTGACAGTGCTGGCTGTGTGGGCGGAGCACTGACAGTGCTGGCTGTGTGGGGGAGCACTGACAGTGCTGGCTGTGTGGGGGGAGCACAGACAGTGTTGGCTGTGTGGGGTGAGCACTGACAGTGCTGGCTGGGTGGGGGAGCACTGACAGTGCTGGCTGTGTGGGGGAGCACAGGCAGTGTTGGCTGTGTGGGGGGAGCACTGACAGTGCTGGCTGTGTGGATGGAGCACTGACAGTGCTGGCTGTGTGGTGGGAGCACTGACAGTGTTGGCTGTGTGGGGGAGCACTGACAGTGCTGGCTGTGTGGTGGGAGCACTGACAGTGCTGGATGTGTGGTGGGAGCACTGACAGTGCTGGCTGTGTAGGGGAGCACTGACAGTGCTGGCTGTGTGGGGGGAGCACTGACAGTGCTGGCTGTGTGGTGAGAGCACTGACAGAGCCGGCTGTGTGGTGGGAGCACTGACAGTGCTGGCTGTGTGGGGGGAGCACTGACAGTGCTGGCTGTGTGGTGGGAGCGCTGACAGTGCCGGCTGTGTGGTGGGTGCACTGACAGTGCTGGCTGTGTGGGGGGAGCACTGACAGTGCTGGCTATGTGGGGGGAGCACTGACAGTGCTGGCTGTGAGGGTGGAGCACTGACAGTGCTGGCTGTGTGGTGGGAGCACTGACAGTGCTGGCTGTGTGGTGGGAGCACTTACAGTGCTGGCTGTGTGGTGGGAGCACTGACAGTGCTGGCTGTGTGGGGGAAGCACTGACAGTGCTGGCTGTGTGGGGGAGCACTGACAGTGCTGGCTGTGTGGGGGGAGCACTGACAGTGCTGGATGTGTGGGCGGAGCACTGACAGTGCTGGCTGTGTGGGGGAGCACTGACAGTGCTGGCTGTGTGGTGGGAGCACTGACTGTGCTGGCTGTGTGGTGGGAGCACTGACAGTGCTGGCTGTGTGGTGGGAGCACTGACAGTGCTGGCTGTGTGGGGGAGCACTGACAGTGCTGGCTGTGTGGTGGGAGCACTAACAGTGCTGGCTGTGTGGGGGAGCACTGACAGTGCTGGCTGTGTGGTGGGAGCACTGACAGTGCTGGCTGTGTGGTGGGAACACTGACAGTGCTGGCTGTGAGGGTGGAGCACTGACAGTGCTGGCTGTGTGGGGGGAGCACTGACAGTGCTGGCTGTGTGGTGGGAGCACTGACAGTGCTGGCTGTGTGGTGGGAGCACTGACAATGCTGGATGTGTGGGGGAAGCACTGACAGTGCTGGCTGTGTGGGGGGAGCACTGACAGTGCTGGCTGTGTCGTGGGAGCACTGACAGTGCTGGCTGTGTGGGGGAAGCACTGACAGTGCTGGCTGTGTGGGGGGAGCACTGACAGTGCTGGCTGTGTGGGGGGAGCACTGACAGTGCTGGCTGTGTGGTCGGAGCACTGACAGTGCTTGCTGTGTGGGGGAGCACTGACAGTGCTGGCTGTGTGGGGGGAGCACTGACAGTGCTGGCTGTGTGGTGGGAGCACTGACAGTGCCGGCTGTGTGGTGGGAGCACTGACAGTGCTGGCTGTGTGGGGGGAGCACTGACAGTGCTGGCTGTGTGGTGGGAGCACTGACAGTGCCGGCTGTGTGGTGGGAGCACTGACAGTGCTGGCTGTGTGGGGGAGCACTGTCAGTTCTGGCTGTGTGAGGGAGCACTGACAGTGCTGGCTGTGTGGGGGAGCACTGACAGTGCTGGCTGAGTGGGGGAGCACTGACAGTGCAGGCTGTGTGGGGGAGCACAGGCAGTGTTGGCTGTGTGGGGGAGCACTGACAGTGCTGGCTGTGTGGTGGGAGCACTGACAGTGCTGGCTGTGTGGTGGGAGCACTGACAGTGTTGGCTGTGTGGGGGAGCACTGACAGTGCTGGCTGTGTGGTGGGAGCACTGACAGTGCTGGCTGTGTGGTGGGAGCACTGACAGTGCTGGCTGTGTGGTGGGAGCGCTGACAGTGCCGGCTGTGTGGTGGGTGCACTGACAGTGCTGGCTGTGTGGGGGGAGCACTGACAGTGCTGGCTATGTGGGGGGAGCACTGACAGTGCTGGCTGTGAGGGTGGAGCACTGACAGTGCTGGCTGTGTGGTGGGAGCACTGACAGTGCTGGCTGTGTGGTGGGAGCACTGACAGTGCTGGCTGTGTGGTGGGAGCACTGACAGTGCTGGCTGTGTGGGGGAAGCACTGACAGTGCTGGCTGTGTGGGGGGAGCACTGACAGTGCTGGCTGTGTGGGGGGAGCACTGACAGTGCTGGATGTGTGGGCGGAGCACTGACAGTGCTGGCTGTGTGGGGGAGCACTGACAGTGCTGGCTGTGTGGTGGGAGCACTGACTGTGCTGGCTGTGTGGTGGGAGCACTGACAGTGCTGGCTGTGTGGTGGGAGCACTGACAGTGCTGGCTGTGTGGGGGAGCACTGACAGTGCTGGCTGTGTGGTGGGAGCACTAACAGTGCTGGCTGTGTGGGGGAGCACTGACAGTGCTGGCTGTGTGGTGGGAGCACTGACAGTGCTGGCTGTGTGGTGGGAACACTGACAGTGCTGGCTGTGAGGGTGGAGCACTGACAGTGCTGGCTGTGTGGGGGGAGCACTGACAGTGCTGGCTGTGTGGTGGGAGCACTGACAGTGCTGGCTGTGTGGTGGGAGCACTGACAGTGCTGGCTGTGTGGGGGAAGCACTGACAGTGCTGGCTGTGTGGGGGGAGCACTGACAGTGCTGGCTGTGTCGTGGGAGCACTGACAGTGCTGGCTGTGTGGGGGAAGCACTGACAGTGCTGGCTGTGTGGGGGGAGCACTGACAGTGCTGGCTGTGTGGGGGGAGCACTGACAGTGCTGGCTGTGTGGTCGGAGCACTGACAGTGCTGGCTGTGTGGGGGAGCACTGACAGTGCTGGCTGTGTGGGGGGAGCACTGACAGTGCTGGCTGTGTGGTGGGAGCACTGACAGTGCCGGATGTGTGGTGGGAGCACTGACAGTGCTGGCTGTGTGGGGGGAGCACTGACAGTGCTGGCTGTGTGGTGGGAGCACTGACAGTGCCGGCTGTGTGGTGGGAGCACTGACAGTGCTGGCTGTGTGGGGGAGCACTGTCAGTTCTGGCTGTGTGAGGGAGCACTGACAGTGCTGGCTGTGTGGGGGAGCACTGACAGTGCTGGCTGAGTGGGGGAGCACTGACAGTGCTGGCTGTGTGGTGGGAGCACTGACAGTGCTGGCTGTGAGGGTGGTGCACTGACAGTGCTGGCTGTGTGGGGAAGGTACTGACAGTGCTGGCTGTGTGGTGGGAGCACTGACAGTGCTGGCTGTGTGGGGGAAGCACTGACAGTGCTGGCTGTGTAGGGAGAGCACTGACAGTGCTGGCTGTGTGGGGGAGAGCACTAACAGTGCTGGCTGTGTGGTCGGAGCACTGACAGTGCTGGCTGTGTGGGGGAGCACTGACAGTGCTGGCTGTGGGGGGGCGCACTGACAGTGCTGGCTGTGTGGTGGGAGCACTGACAGTGCTGGCTGTGTGGTGGGAGCACTGACAGTGCTGGCTGTGTGGTGGGAGCACTGACAGTGCTGGCTGTGTGGGCGGCGCACTGACAGTGCTGGCTGTGTGGGGGGAGCACCGACAGTGCTGGCTGTGTGGGGGAGCACAGACAGTGTTGGCTGTGTGGGGGAGCACTGACAGTGCTGGCTGGGTGGGGGAGCACTGACAGTGCTGGCTGTGAGGGGGAGCACAGACAGTGTTGGCTGTGTGGGGGGAGCACTGACAGTGCTGGCTGTGTGGTGGGAGCACTGACAGTGCTGGCTGTGTGGTGGGAGCACTGACAGTGTTGGCTGTGTGGGGGGAGCACTGACAGTGCTGGCTGTGTGATGGGAGCACTGACAGTGCTGGCTGTGTGGTGGGAGCACTGACAGTGCTGGCTGTGTAGGGGAGCACTGACAGTGCTGGCTGTGTGGGGGGAGCACTGACAGTGCTGGCTATGTGGTGGGAGCACTGACAGTGCCGGCTGTGTGGTGGCAGCACTGACAGTGCTGGCTGTGTGGGGGGAGCACTGACAGTGCTGGCTGTGTGGTGGGAGCTCTGACAGTGCCGGCTGTGTGGTGGGAGCACTGACAGTGCTGGCTGTGTGGGGGGAGCACTGACAGTGTTGGCTATGTGGGGGGAGCACTGACAGTGCTGGCTGTGTGGGGGGAGCACTGACAGTGCTGGCTGTGTGTGGGAGCACTGACAGTGCTGGCTGTGTGGTGGGAGCGCTGACAGTGCTGGCTGTGAGGGTGGAGCACTGACAGTGCTGGCTGTGTGGGGGGAGCACTGACAGTGCTGGCTGTGTGGTGGGAGCACTGACAGTGCTGGCTGTGTGGTGGGAGCACTGACAGTGCTGGCTGTGTGGGGGAAGCACTGACAGTGCTGGCTGTGTGGGGGAAGCACTAACAGTGCTGGCTGTGTGGGGGGAGCACTGACAGTGCTGGCTGTGTGGTCGGAGCACTGACAGTGCTGGCTGTGTGGGGGAGCACTGACAGTGCTGGCTGTGTGGGGGGAGCACTGACAGTGCTGGCTGTGTGGTGGGAGCACTGACAGTGCCGGCTGTGTGGTGGGAACACTGACAGTGCTGGCTGTGTGGGGGGAGCACTGACAGTGCTAGCTGTGTGGTGGGAGCACTGAGAGTGCCGGCTGTGTGGTGGGAGCACTGACAGTGCTGGTTGTGTGCGGGGAGCACTGACAGTGCTGGCTGTGTGGGGGAGCACTGACAGTGCTGACTGTGTGGGGGGAGGACTGACAGTGCTGGCTGTGTGGGGGAGCACTGACAGTGCTGGCTGTGTGGTGGGAGCACTGACAGTGCTGGCTGTGAGGGTGGAGTACTGACAGTGCTGGCTGTGTGGGGAGAGCACTGACAGTGCTGGCTGCGTGGTGGGAGCACTGACAGTGCTGGCTGTGTGGTGGGAGCACTGACAGTGCTGGCTGTGTGGGGAAAGCACTGACAGTGCTGGCTGTGTGTGGGGAGCACTGACAGTGCTGGCTGTGTGGGGGAGCACTGACAGTGCTGGCTGTGTGGTCGGAGCACTGACAGTGCTGGCTGTGTGGGGGGAGCACTCACAGTGCTGGCTGTGGGGGGGCGCACTGACAGTGCTGGCTGTGTGGTGGGAGCACTGACAGTGCTGGCTGTGTGGGGGAGCACTGACAGTGCTGGCTGTGTGGTGGGAGCACTGACAGTGCTGGCTGTGTGGTGGGAGCACTGACAGTGCTGGCTGTGTGGGCGGAGCACTGACAGTGCTGGCTGTGTGGGGGGAGCACTGACAATGCAGGCTGTGTGCGGGGAGCACAGACAGTGTTGGCTGTGTGGGGGGAGCACTGACAGTGCTGGCTGTGTGGGGGAGCACTGACAGTGCTGGTTGTGTGGGGGAGCACAGACAGTGTTGGCTGTGTGGGGGGAGCACTGACAGTGCTGGCTATGTGGTGGGAGCACTGACAGTGCTGGCTGTGTGTTGGGAGCACTGACAATGTTGGCTGTGTGGGGGGGAGCACTGACAGTGCTGGCAGTGTGGGGAAAGCACTGACAGTGCTGGCTGTGTGTGGGGAGCACTGACAGTGCTGGCTGTGTGGGGGGAGCACTGACAGTGCTGGCTGTGTGGTCGGAGCACTGACAGTGCTGGCTGTGTGGGGGGAGCACTCACAGTGCTGGCTGTGGGGGGGGGGGCGCACTGACAGTGCTGGCTGTGTGGTGGGAGCACTGACAGTGCTGGCTGTGTGGGGGAGCACTGACAGTGCTGGCTGTGTGGTGGGAGCACTGACAGTGTTGGCTGTGTGGGCGGAGCACTGACAGTGCTGGTTGTGTGGGGGGAGCACTGACAGTGCTGGCTGTGTGGGGGAGCACTGACAGTGCTGGTTGTGTGGGGGAGCACAGACAGTGTTGGCTGTGTGGGGGGAGCACTGACAGTGCTGGCTGTGTGGTGGGAGCACTGACAGTGCTGGCTGTGTGTTGGGAGCACTGACAGTGTTGGCTGTGTGGGGGAAGCACTGACAGTGCGGGCTGTGTGGTGGGAGCACTGACAGTGCTGGCTGTGTGGTGGGAGCACTGACAGTGCTGGCTGTGTGGGGGAGCACAGACAGTGCTGGCTGTGTGGTGGGAGCACTGACAGTGCTGGCTGTGTGGGGGAGCACTGACAGTGCTGGCTGTGTGGGGAGCATTGACAGTGCTGGTTGTGTGGGGGGAGCACTGACAGTGCTGGCTGTGTGGGTGGAGCACTGACAGTGCTGGCTGTGTGTGGGAGCACTGACAGTGCTGGCTGTGTGGGTGGAGCACTGACAGTGCTGGCTGTGTGGGGGGAGCACTGACAGTGCTGTCTGTGTGGTGGGAGCACTGACAGTGCTGGCTGTGTGTGGGAGCACTGAGAGTGCTGGCTGTGTGGTGGGAGCACTGACAATGCTGGCTGTGTGGGGGGAGCACTGACAGTGCTGGCTGTGTGGGGGGAGCACTGACAGTGCTGGCTGTGGTGGAGCACTGGCAGTGCTGGCTGTGTGGTGGGAGCACTGACAGTGCTGGCTGTGTGTGGGAGCACTGAGAGTGCTGGCTGTGTGGGGGGGAACACTGACAGTGCTGGCTGTGTGGTGGGAGCACTGACAGTGCTGGCTGTGTGGGTGGAGCACTGACAGTGCTGGCTGTGTGGGGGGGCACTGACAGTGCTGGCTGCATGGGGGGAGCACTGACAGTGCTGGCTGTGTGGGGGGAGCACTGACAGTGCTGTCTGTGTGGTGGGAGCACTGACAGTGCTGGCTGTGTGGTAGGAGCACAGACAGTGCTGGCTGTGTGGGGGAGCACTGGCAGTGCTGGCGGTGCGGTGGGAGCACTGACAGTGCTGGCTGTGTGGGGGCGCACTGACAGTGCTGGCTGTGTGGTGGGAGCACTGACAGTGCTGGCTGTGTGGGGGGAGCACTGACAGTGCTGGCTGTGTGGGGGAGCACTGACAGTGCTGGCCGTGTGGGGGAGCACTGACAGTGCTGGCTGTGTGGGGAGCACTGACAGTGCTGGCTGTGTGGGGGGAGCACTGACAGTGCTGGCTGTGGGGGGGCGCACTGACAGTGCTGGCTGTGTGGTGGGAGCACTGACAGTGCTGGCTGTGTGGTGGGAGCACTGACAGTGCTGGCTGTGTAGTGGGAGCACTGACAGTGCTGGCTGTGTGGGCGGAGCACTGACAGTGCTGGCTGTGTGGGGGGAGCACTGACAGTGCTGGCTGTGTGGGGGGAGCACAGACAGTGTTGGCTGTGTGGGGGAGCACTGACAGTGCTGGCTGGGTGGGGGAGCACTGACAGTGCTGGCTGTGTGGGGGAGCACAGACAGTGTTGGCTGTGTGGGGGGAGCACTGACAGTGCTGGCTGTGTGGTGGGTGCACTGACAGTGCTGGCTGTGTGGTGGGAGCACTGACAGTGTTGGCTGTGTGGGGGGAGCACTGACAGTGCTGGCTGTGTGGTGGGAGCACTGACAGTGTTGGCTGTGTGGTGGGAGCACTGACAGTGCTGGCTGTGTAGGGGAGCACTGACAGTGCTGGCTGTGTGGGGGGAGCACTGACAGTGCTGGCTGTGTGTGGGAGCACTGAGAGTGCTGGCTGTGTGGGCGGGAACACTGACAGTGCTGGCTGTGTGGTGGGAGCACTGACAGTGCTGGCTGTGTGGGTGGAGCACTGACAGTGCTGGCTGTGTGGGGGGAGCACTGACAGTGCTGGCTGCATGGGGGGAGCACTGACAGTGCTGGCTGTGTGGGGGGAGCACTGACATTGCTGTCTGTGTGGTGGGAGCACTGACAGTGCTGGCTGTGTGGTGGGAGCACTGACAGTGCTGGCTGTGTGGTGGGAGCACTGACAGTGCTGGCTGTGTGGTAGGAGCATAGACAGTGCTGGCTGTGTGGGGGAGCACTGGCAGTGCTGGCGGTGCGGTGGGAGCACTGACAGTGCTGGCTGTGTGGGGGAGCACTGACAGTGCTGGCTGTGTGGTGGGAGCACTGACAGTGCTGGCTGTGTGGGGGGAGCACTGACAGTGCTGGCTGTGTGGGGGGTGCACTAACAGTGCTGGCCGTGTGGGGGAGCACTGACAGTGCTGGCTGTGTGGGGAGCACTGACAGTGCTGACTGTGTGGTGGGAGCACTGACAGTGCTGGCTGTGTGGGGGGAGCACTGACAGTGCTGGCTGTGTGGGGGAGCACTGACAGTGCTGGCTGTGTGGGGGGAGCACTGACAGTGCTGGCTGTGGGGGGGCGCACTGACAGTGCTGGCTGTGTGGTGGGAGCACTGACAGTGCTGGCTGTGTGGTGGGAGCACTGACAGTGCTGGCTGTGTAGTGGGAGCACTGACAGTGCTGGCTGTGTGGGCGGAGCACTGACAGTGCTGGCTGTGTGGGGGAGCACTGACAGTGCTGGCTGTGTGGGGGGAGCACAGACAGTGTTGGCTGTGTGGGGGAGCACTGACAGTGCTGGCTTGGTGGGGGAGCACTGACAGTGCTGGCTGTGTGGGGGAGCACAGACAGTGTTGGCTGTGTGGGGGGAGCACTGACAGTGCTGGCTGTGTGGTGGGTGCACTGACAGTGCTGGCTGTGTGGTGGGAGCACTGACAGTGTTGGCTGTGTGGGGGGAGCACTGACAGTGCTGGCTGTGTGGTGGGAGCACTGACAGTGTTGGCTGTGTGGTGGGAGCACTGACAGTGCTGGCTGTGTAGTGGAGCACTGACAGTGCTGGCTGTGTGGGGGGAGCACTGACAGTGCTTGCTGTGTGGTGGGAGCACTGACAGTGCCGGCTGTGTGGTGGGAGCACTGACAGTGCTGGCTGTGTGGGGGGAGCACTGACAGTGCTGGCTGTGTGGTGGGAGCGCTGACAGTGCCGGCTGTGTGGTGGGAGCACTGACAGTGCTGGCTGTGTGGGGGGAGCACTGACAGTGCTGGCTGTGTGGGGGAGCACTGACAGTGTTGGCTGTGTAGTGGGAGCACTGACAGTGCTGGCTGTGTGGGCGGAGCACTGACAGTGCTGGCTGTGTGGGGGGAGCACTGACAGTGCTGGCTGTGTGGGGGGAGCACAGACAGTGTTGGCTGTGTGGGGGAGCACTGACAGTGCTGGCTGGGTGGGGGAGCACTGACAGTGCTGGCTGTGTGGGGGATCACAGACAGTGTTGGCTGTGTGGGGGGAGCACTGACAGTGCTGGCTGTGTGGTGGGTGCACTGACAGTGCTGGCTGTGTGGTGGGAGCACTGACAGTGTTGGCTGTGTGGGGGGAGCACTGACAGTGCTGGCTGTGTGGTGGGAGCACTGACAGTGTTGGCTGTGTGGTGGGAGCACTGACAGTGCTGGCTGTGTAGGGGAGCACTGACAGTGTTGGCTGTGTGGGGGGACCACTGACAGTGCTGGCTGTGTGTGGGAGCACTGAGAGTGCTGGCTGTGTGGGCGGGAACACTGACAGTGCTGGCTGTGTGGTGGGAGCACTGACAGTGCTGGCTGTGTGGGTGGAGCACTGACAGTGCTGGCTGTGTGGGGGGAGCACTGACAGTGCTGGCTGCATGGGGGGAGCACTGACAGTGCTGGCTGTGTGGGGGGAGCACTGACAGTGCTGTCTGTGTGGTGGGAGCACTGACAGTGCTGGCTGTGTGGTGGGAGCACTGACAGTGCTGGCTGTGTGGTGGGAGCACTGACAGTGCTGGCTGTGTGGTAGGAGCATAGACAGTGCTGGCTGTGTGGGGAGCACTGGCAGTGCTGGCGGTGCGGTGGGAGCACTGACAGTGCTGGCTGTGTGGGGGAGCACTGACAGTGCTGGCTGTGTGGTGGGAGCACTGACAGTGCTGGCTTTGTGGGGGGAGCACTGACAGTGCTGGCTGTGTGGGGGGTGCACTAACAGTGCTGGCCGTGTGGGGGAGCACTGACAGTGCTGGCTGTGTGGGGAGCACTGACAGTGCTGACTGTGTGGTGGGAGCACTGACAGTGCTGGCTGTGTGGGGGGAGCACTGACAGTGCTGGCTGTGTGGGGGAGCACTGACAGTGCTGGCTGTGTGGGGGGAGCACTGACAGTGCTGGCTGTGGGGGGGCGCACTGACAGTGCTGGCTGTGTGGTGGGAGCACTGACAGTGCTGGCTGTGTGGTGGGAGCACTGACAGTGCTGGCTGTGTAGTGGGAGCACTGACAGTGCTGGCTGTGTGGGCGGAGCACTGATAGTGCTGGCTGTGTGGGGGGAGCACTGACAGTGCTGGCTGTGTGGGGGGAGCACAGACAGTGTTGGCTGTGTGGGGGAGCACTGACAGTGCTGGCTGGGTGGGGGAGCACTGACAGTGCTGGCTGTGTGGTGGGAGCACTGACAGTGTTGGCTGTGTGGGGGGAGCACTGACAGTGCTGGCTGTGTGGTGGGAGCACTGACAGTGTTGGCTGTGTGGTGGGAGCACTGACAGTGCTGGCTGTGTAGTGGAGCACTGACAGTGCTGGCTGTGTGGGGGGAGCACTGACAGTGCTTGCTGTGTGGTGGGAGCACTGACAGTGCCGGCTGTGTGGTGGGAGCACTGACAGTGCTGGCTGTGTGGGGGGGGGGGCACTGACAGTGCTGGCTGTGTGGTGGGAGCGCTGACAGTGCCGGCTGTGTGGTGGGAGCACTGACAGTGCTGGCTGTGTGGGGGGAGCACTGACAGTGCTGGCTGTGTGGGGGAGCACAGACAGTGTTGGCTGTGTGGGGGGAGCACTGACAGTGCTGGCTGTGTGGTGGGTGCACTGACAGTGCTGGCTGTGTGGTGGGAGCACTGACAGTGTTGGCTGTGTGGGGGGAGCACTGACAGTGCTGGCTGTGTGGTGGGAGCACTGACAGTGTTGGCTGTGTGGTGGGAGCACTGACAGTGCTGGCTGTGTAGTGGAGCACTGACAGTGCTGGCTGTGTGGGGGGAGCACTTACAGTGCTTGCTGTGTGGTGGGAGCACTGACAGTGCCGGCTGTGTGGTGGGAGCACTGACAGTGCTGGCTGTGTGGGGGGGAGCACTGACAGTGCTGGCTGTGTGGTGGGAGCGCTGACAGTGCCGGCTGTGTGGTGGGAGCACTGACAGTGCTGGCTGTGTGGGGGGAGCACTGACAGTGATGGCTATGTGGGGGGAGCACTGACAGTGCTGGCTGTGTGGGGGAGCACTGACAGTGCTGGCTGTGTGGGGGAGCACTGACAGTGCTGGCTGTGTGGTGGGAGCGCTGACAGTGCTGGCTGTGAGGGTGGAGCACTGACAGTGCTGGCTGTGTGGGGGGAGCACTGACAGTGCTAGCTGTGTGGTGGGAGCACTGACAGTGCTGGCTGTGTGGTGGGAGCACTGACAGTGCTGGCTGTGTGGGAGAAGCACTGACAGTGCTGGCTGTGTGGGGGGAGCACTGACAGTGCTGGCTGTGTGGGGGGAGCACTGACAGTGCTGGCTGTGTGGTCGGAGCACTGACAGTGTTGGCTGTGTGGGGGATCACTGACAGTGCTGGCTGTGTGGGGGGAGCACTGACAGTGCTGGCTGTGTGGTGGGAGCACTGACAGTGCCGGCTGTGTGGTGGGAGCACTGACAGTGCTGGCTGTGTGGGGGGAGCACTGACAGTGCTAGCTGTGTGGTGGGAGCACTGAGAGTGCCGGCTGAGTGGTGGAAGCACTGACAGTGTTGGCTGTGTGCGGGGAGCACTGACAGTGCTGGCTGTGTGGGGGAAGCACTGACAGTGCTGACTGTGTGGGGGGAGCACTGACAGTGCTGGCTGTGTGGGGGAGCACTGACAGTGCTGGCTGTGTGGTGGGAGCACTGACAGTGCTGGCTGTGAGGGTGGAGCACTGACAGTGCTGGCTGTGTGGGGAGAGCACTGACATTGCTGGCTGTGTGGTGGTAGCACTGACAGTGCTGGCTGTGTGGTGGGAGCACTGACAGTGCTGGCTGTCTGGGGAAAGCACTGACAGTGCTGGCTGTGTGTGGGGAGCACTGACAGTGCTGGCTGTGTGGGGGAGCACTGACAGTGCTGGCTGTGCGGTCGGAGCACTGACAGTGCTGGCTGTGTGGGGGGAGCACTGACAGTGCTGGCTGTGGGGGCGGCGCACTAACAGTGCTGGCTGTGTTGCGGGAGCACTGACAGTGCTGGCTGTGTGGGTGGAGCACTGACAGTGCTGGCTGTGTGGTGGGAGCACTGACAGTACTGGCTGTGTGGTGGGAGCACTGACAGTGCTGGCTGTGTGGGCGGAGCACTGACAGTGCTGGCTGTGTGGGGGGAGCACTGACAGTGCTGGCTGTGTGAGGGGAGCACAGACAGTGTTGGCTGTGTGGGGGAGCACTGACAGTGCTGGCTGGGTGGGGGAGCACTGACAGTGCTGGCTGTGTGGGGGAGCACAGACAGTGTTGGCTGTGTGGGGGGAGCACTGACAGTGCTGGCTGTGTGGTGGGTGCACTGACAGTGCTGGCTGTGTGGTGGGAGCACTGACAGTGTTGGCTGTGTGGGGGGAGCACTGACAGTGCTGGCTGTGTGGTGGGAGCACTGACAGTGTTGGCGGTGTGGTGGGAGCACTGACAGTGCTGGCTGTGTAGGGGAGCACTGACAGTGCTGGCTGTGTGGGGGGAGCACTGACAGTGCTGGCTGTGTGTGGGAGCACTGAGAGTGCTGGCTGTGTGGGCGGGAACACTGACAGTGCTGGCTGTGTGGTGGGAGCACTGACAGTGCTGGCTGTGTGGGTGGAGCACTGACAGTGCTGGCTGTGTGGGGGGAGCACTGACAGTGCTGGCTGCATGGGGGGAGCACTGACAGTGCTGGCTGTGTGGGGGGAGCACTGACAGTGCTGTCTGTGTGGTGGGAGCACTGACAGTGCTGGCTGTGTGGTGGGAGCACTGACAGTGCTGGCTGTGTGGTGGGAGCACTGACAGTGCTGGCTGTGTGGTAGGAGCATAGACAGTGCTGGCTGTGTGGGGGAGCACTGGCAGTGCTGGCGGTGCGGTGGGAGCACTGACAGTGCTGGCTGTGTGGGGGAGCACTGACAGTGCTGGCTGTGTGGTGGGAGCACTGACAGTGCTGGCTGTGTGGGGGGAGCACTGACAGTGCTGGCTGTGTGGGGGGTGCACTAACAGTGCTGGCCGTGTGGGGGAGCACTGACAGTGCTGGCTGTGTGGGGAGCACTGACAGTGCTGACTGTGTGGTGGGAGCACTGACAGTGCTGGCTGTGTGGGGGGAGCACTGACAGTGCTGGCTGTGTGGGGGAGCACTGACAGTGCTGGCTGTGTGGGGGGAGCACTGACAGTGCTGGCTGTGGGGGGGCGCACTGACAGTGCTGGCTGTGTGGTGGGAGCACTGACAGTGCTGGCTGTGTGGTGGGAGCTCTGACAGTACTGGCTGTGTAGTGGGAGCACTGACAGTGCTGGCTGTGTGGGCGGAGCACTGACAGTGCTGGCTGTGTGGGGGGAGCACTGACAGTGCTGGCTGTGTGGGGGGAGCACAGACAGTGTTGGCTGTGTGGGGGAGCACTGACAGTGCTGGCTGGGTGGGGGAGCACTGACAGTGCTGGCTGTGTGGGGGAGCACAGACAGTGTTGGCTGTGTGGGGGGAGCACTGACAGTGCTGGCTGTGTGGTGGGTGCACTGACAGTGCTGGCTGTGTGGTGGGAGCACTGACAGTGTTGGCTGTGTGGGGGGAGCACTGACAGTGCTGGCTGTGTGGTGGGAGCACTGACAGTGTTGGCTGTGTGGTGGGAGCACTGACAGTGCTGGCTGTGTAGTGGAGCACTGACATTGCTGGCTGTGTGGGGGGAGCACTGACAGTGCTTGCTGTGTGGTGGGAGCACTGACAGTGCCGGCTGTGTGGTGGGAGTACTGACAGTGCTGGCTGTGTGGGGGGAGCACTGACAGTGCTGGCTGTGTGGTGGGAGCGCTGACAGTGCCGGCTGTGTGGTGGGAGCACTGACAGTGCTGGCTGTGTGGGGGGAGCACTGACAGTGCTGGCTGTGTGGGGGAGCACAGACAGTGTTGGCTGTGTGGGGGGAGCACTGACAGTGCTGGCTGTGTGGTGGGTGCACTGACAGTGCTGGCTGTGTGGTGGGAGCACTGACAATGTTGGCAGTGTGGGGGAGCACTGACAGTGCTGGCTGTGTGGTGGGAGCACTGACAGTGCTGGCTGTGTAGTGGAGCACTGACAGTGCTGGCTGTGTGGGGGGAGCACTGACAGTGCTTGCTGTGTGGTGGGAGCACTGACAGTGCCGGCTGTGTGGTGGGAGCACTGACAGTGCTGGCTGTGTGGGGGGAGCACTGACAGTGCTGGCTGTGTGGTGGGAGCGCTGACAGTGCTGGCTGTGTGGTGGGAGCACTGACAGTGCTGGCTGTGTGGGGGAGCACTGACAGTGATGGCTATGTGGGGGGAGCACTGACAGTGCTGGCTGTGTGGGGGAGCACTGACAGTGCTGGCTGTGTGGGGGAGCACTGACAGTGCTGGCTGTGTGGTGGGAGCGCTGACAGTGCTGGCTGTGAGGGTGGAGCACTGACAGTGCTGGCTGTGTGGGGGGAGCACTGACAGTGCTGGCTGTGTGGTGGGAGCACTGACAGTGCTGGCTGTGTGGTGGGAGCACTGACAGTGCTGGCTGTGTGGGAGAAGCACTGACAGTGCTGGCTGTGTGGGGGGAGCACTGACAGTGCTGGCTGTGTGGGGGGAGCACTGACAGTGCTGGCTGTGTGGTCGGAGCACTGACAGTGCTGGCTGTGTGGGGGATCACTGACAGTGCTGGCTGTGTGGGGGGAGCACTGACAGTGCTGGCTGTGTGGTGGGAGCACTGACAGTGCCGGCTGTGTGGTGGGAGCACTGACAGTGCTGGCTGTGTGGGGGGAGCACTGACAGTGCTAGCTGTGTGGTGGGAGCACTGAGAGTGCCGGCTGTGTGGGGGAAGCACTGACAGTGCTGACTGTGTGGGGGGAGCACTGACAGTGCTGGCTGTGTGGGGGAGCACTGACAGTGCTGGCTGTGTGGTGTGAGCACTGACAGTGCTGGCTGTGAGGGTGGAGCACTGACAGTGCTGGCTGTGTGGGGAGAGCACTGACATTGCTGGCTGTGTGGTGGTAGCACTGACAGTGCTGGCTGTGTGGTGGGAGCACTGACAGTGCTGGCTGTGTGGGGAAAGCACTGACAGTGCTGGCTGTGTGTGGGGAGCACTGACAGTGCTGGCTGTGTGGGGGGAGCACTGACAGTGCTGGCTGTGTGGTCGGAGCACTGACAGTGCTGGAAGTGTGGGGGGAGCACTGACAGTGCTGGCTGTGGGGGCGGCGCACTAACAGTGCTGGCTGTGTGGCGGGAGCACTGACAGTGCTGCCTGTGTGGGTGGAGCACTGACAGTGCTGGCTGTGTGGTGGGAGCACTGACAGTGCTGGCTGTGTGGTGGGAGCACTGACAGTGCTGGCTGTGTGGGCGGAGCACTGACAGTGCTGGCTGTGTGGGGGGAGCACTGACAGTGCTGGCTGTGTGAGGGGAGCACAGAAAGTGTTGGCTGTGTGGGGGAGCACTGACAGTGCTGGCTGTGTGGGGGAGCACTGACAGTTCTGGTTGTGTGGGGGAGCACAGACAGTGTTGGCTGTGTGGGGGAGCACTGACAGTGCTGGCTGTGTGGTGGGAGCACTGACAGTGCTGGCTGTGTGTTGGGAGCACTGACAGTGTTGGCTGTGTGGGGGAGCACTGACAGTGCTGGCTGTGTGGGGGAGCACTGACAGTGCTGGCTGTGTGGGGGGAGCACTGACAGTGCTGGCTGTGGGGGGGGGGGCGCACTGACAGTGCTGGCTGTGTGGGGGTAGCACTGACAGTGCTGGCTGTGTGGGGGGTGCACTAACAGTGCTGGCCGTGTGGGGGAGCACTGACAGTGCTGGCTGTGTGGGGGGAGCACTGACAGTGCTGGCTGTGTGGGGGAGCACTGACAGTGCTGGCTGTGTGGGGGGAGCACTGACAGTGCTGGCTGTGGGGGGGGCGCACTGACAGTGCTGGCTGTGTGGTGGGAGCACTGACAGTGCTGGCTGTGTGGTGGGAGCACTGACAGTGCTGGCTGTGTAGTGGGAGCACTGACAGTGCTGGCTGTGTGGGCGGAGCACTGACAGTGCTGGCTGTGTGGGGGGAGCACTGACAGTGTTGGCTGTGTGGGGGGAGCACAGACAGTGTTGGCTGTGTGGGGGAGCACTGACAGTGCTGGCTGGGTGGGGGAGCACTGACAGTGCTGGCTGTGTGGGGGAGCACAGACAGTGTTGACTGTGTGGGGGGAGCACTGACAGTGCTGGCTGTGTGGTGGGTGCACTGTCAGTGCTGGCTGTGTGGTGGGAGCACTGACAGTGTTGGCTGTGTGTGGGAGCACTGACAGTATTGGCTGTGTGGGTGGAGCACTGACAGTGCTGGCTGTGTGGGGGGAGCACTGACAGTGTTGGCTGTGTGGTGGGAGCACTGACAGTGCTGGCTGTGTAGTGGAGCACTGACATTGCTGGCTGTGTGGGGGGAGCACTGACAGTGCTTGCTGTGTGGTGGGAGCACTGACAGTGCCGGCTGTGTGGTGGGAGTACTGACAGTGCTGGCTGTGTGGGGGGAGCACTGACAGTGCTGGCTGTGTGGTGGGAGCGCTGACAGTGCCGGCTGTGTGGTGGGAGCACTGACAGTGCTGGCTGTGTGGGGGGAGCACTGACAGTGCTGGCTGTGTGGGGGAGCACAGACAGTGTTGGCTGTGTGGGGGGAGCACTGACAGTGCTGGCTGTGTGGTGGGTGCACTGACAGTGCTGGCTGTGTGGTGGGAGCACTGACAATGTTGGCAGTGTGGGGGAGCACTGACAGTGCTGGCTGTGTGGTGGGAGCACTGACAGTGTTGGCTGTGTGGTGGGAGCACTGACAGTGCTGGCTGTGTAGTGGAGCACTGACAGTGCTGGCTGTGTGGGGGGAGCACTGACAGTGCTTGCTGTGTGGTGGGAGCACTGACAGTGCCGGCTGTGTGGTGGGAGCACTGACAGTGCTGGCTGTGTGGGGGGAGCACTGACAGTGCTGGCTGTGTGGTGGGAGCGCTGACAGTGCCGGCTGTGTGGGTGGGAGCACTGACAGTGCTGGCTGTGTGGGGGGAGCACTGACAGTGATGGCTATGTGGGGGAGTACTGACAGTGCTGGCTGTGTGGGGGAGCACTGACAGTGCTGGCTGTGTGGGGGAGCACTGACAGTGCTGGCTGTGTGGTGGGAGCGCTGACAGTGCTGGCTGTGAGGGTGGAGCACTGACAGTGCTGGCTGTGTGGGGGAGCACTGACAGTGCTGGCTGTGTGGTGGGAGCACTGACAGTGCTGGCTGTGTGGTGGGAGCACTGACAGTGCTGGCTGTGTGGGAGAAGCACTGACAGTGCTGGCTGTGTGGGGGGAGCACTGACAGTGCTGGCTGTGTGGGGGGAGCACTGACAGTGCTGGCTGTGTGGTCGGAGCACTGACAGTGCTGGCTGTGTGGGGGATCACTGACAGTGCTGGCTGTGTGGGGGGAGCACTGACAGTGCTGGCTGTGTGGTGGGAGCACTGACAGTGCCGGCTGTGTGGTGGGAGCACTGACAGTGCTGGCTGTGTGGGGGGAGCACTGACAGTGCTAGCTGTGCGGTGGGAGCACTGAGAGTGCCGGCTGAGTGGTGGAAGCACTGACAGTGTTGGCTGTGTGCGGGGAGCACTGACAGTGCTGGCTGTGTGGGGGAAGCACTGACAGTGCTGACTGTGTGGGGGGAGCACTGACAGTGCTGGCTGTGTGGGGGAGCACTGACAGTGCTGGCTGTGTGGTGGGAGCACTGACAGTGCTGGCTGTGAGGGTGGAGCACTGACAGTGCTGGCTGTGTGGGGAGAGCACTGACATTGCTGGCTGTGTGGTGGTAGCACTGACAGTGCTGGCTGTGTGGTGGGAGCACTGACAGTGCTGGCTGTGTGGGGAAAGCACTGACAGTGCTGGCTGTGTGTGGGGAGCACTGACAGTGCTGGCTGTGTGGGGGGAGCACTGACAGTGCTGGCTGTGTGGTCGGAGCACTGACAGTGCTGGCTGTGTGGGGGGAGCGCTGACAGTGCTGGCTGTGGGGGCGGCGCACTAACAGTGCTGGCTGTGTGGCGGGAGCACTGACAGTGCTGCCTGTGTGGGTGGAGCACTGACAGTGCTGGCTGTGTGGTGGGAGCACTGACAGTGCTGGCTGTGTGGTGGGAGCACTGACAGTGCTGGCTGTGTGGGCGGAGCACTGACAGTGCTGGCTGTGTGGGGGGAGCACTGACAGTGCTGGCTGTGTGAGGGGAGCACAGAAAGTGTTGGCTGTGTGGGGAGCACTGACAGTGCTGGCTGTGTGGGGGAGCACTGACAGTTCTGGTTGTGTGGGGGAGCACAGACAGTGTTGGCTGTGTGGGGGAGCACTGACAGTGCTGGCTGTGTGGTGGGAGCACTGACAGTGCTGGCTGTGTGTTGGGAGCACTGACAGTGTTGGCTGTGTGGGGGGAGCACTGACAGTGCTGGCTGTGTGGGGGAGCACTGACAGTGCTGGCTGTGTGGGGGGAGCACTGACAGTGCTGGCTGTGGGGGGGGCGCACTGACAGTGCTGGCTGTGTGGGGGGAGCACTGACAGTGCTGGCTGTGTGGGGGGTGCACTAACAGTGCTGGCCGTGTGGGGGAGCACTGACAGTGCTGGCTGTGTGGGGGAGCACTGACAGTGCTGGCTGTGTGGGGGAGCACTGACAGTGCTGGCTGTGTGGGGGGAGCACTGACAGTGCTGGCTGTGGGGGGGGGGCGCACTGACAGTGCTGGCTGTGTGGTGGGAGCACTGACAGTGCTGGCTGTGTGGTGGGAGCACTGACAGTGCTGGCTGTGTAGTGGGAGCACTGACAGTGCTGGCTGTGTGGGCGGAGCACTGACAGTGCTGGCTGAGTGGGGGGAGCACTGACAGTGCTGGCTGTGTGGGGGGAGCACAGACAGTGTTGGCTGTGTGGGGGAGCACTGACAGTGCTGGCTGGGTGGGGGAGCACTGACAGTGCTGGCTGTGTGGGGGAGCACAGACAGTGTTGACTGTGTGGGGGGAGCACTGACAGTGCTGGCTGTGTGGTGGGTGCACTGACAGTGCTGGCTGTGTGGTGGGAGCACTGACAGTGTTGGCTGTGTGTGGGAGCACTGACAGTGCTGGCTGTGTGGGTGGAGCACTGACAGTGCTGGCTGTGTAGTGGAGCACTGACATTGCTGGCTGTGTGGGGGGAGCACTGACAGTGCTTGCTGTGTGGTGGGAGCACTGACAGTGCTGGCTGTGTGGTGGGAGTACTGACAGTGCTGGCTGTGTGGGGGGAGCACTGACAGTGCTGGCTGTGTGGTGGGAGCGCTGACAGTGCCGGCTGTGTGGTGGGAGCACTGACAGTGCTGGCTGTGTGGGGGGAGCACTGACAGTGCTGGCTGTGTGGGGGAGCACAGACAGTGTTGGCTGTGTGGGGGGAGCACTGACAGTGCTGGCTGTGTGGTGGGTGCACTGACAGTGCTGGCTGTGTGGTGGGAGCACTGACAATGTTGGCAGTGTGGGGGAGCACTGACAGTGCTGGCTGTGTGGTGGGAGCACTGACAGTGTTGGCTGTGTGGTGGGAGCACTGACAGTGCTGGCTGTGTAGTGGAGCACTGACAGTGCTGGCTGTGTGGGGGGAGCACTGACAGTGCTTGCTGTGTGGTGGGAGCACTGACAGTGCCGGCTGTGTGGTGGGAGCACTGACAGTGCTGGCTGTGTGGGGGGGAGCACTGACAGTGCTGGCTGTGTGGTGGGAGCGCTGACAGTGCCGGCTGTGTGGTGGGAGCACTGACAGTGCTGGCTGTGTGGGGGGAGCACTGACAGTGATGGCTATGTGGGGGGAGCACTGACAGTGCTGGCTGTGTGGGGGAGCACTGACAGTGCTGGCTGTGTGGGGGAGCACTGACAGTGCTGGCTGTGTGGTGGGAGCGCTGACAGTGCTGGCTGTGAGGGTGGAGCACTGACAGTGCTGGCTGTGTGGGGGGAGCACTGTCAGTGCTGGCTGTGTGGTGGGAGCACTGACAGTGCTGGCTGTGTGGTGGGAGCACTGACAGTGCTGGCTGTGTGGGAGAAGCACTGACAGTGCTGGCTGTGTGGGGGGAGCACTGACAGTGCTGGCTGTGTGGGGGGAGCACTGACAGTGCTGGCTGTGTGGTCGGAGCACTGACGGTGCTGGCTGTGTGGGGGATCACTGACAGTGCTGGCTGTGTGGGGGGAGCACTGACAGTGCTGGCTGTGTGGTGGGAGCACTGACAGTGCCGGCTGTGTGGTGGGAGCACTGACAGTGCTGGCTGTGTGGGGGGAGCACTGACAGTGCTAGCTGTGTGGTGGGAGCACTGAGAGTGCCGGCTGAGTGGTGGAAGCACTGACAGTGTTGGCTGTGTGCGGGGAGCACTGACAGTGCTGGCTGTGTGGGGGAAGCACTGACAGTGCTGACTGTGTGGGGGGAGCACTGACAGTGCTGGCTGTGTGGGGGAGCACTGACAGTGCTGGCTGTGTGGTGGGAGCACTGACAGTGCTGGCTGTGAGGGTGGAGCACTGACAGTGCTGGCTGTGTGGGGAGAGCACTGACATTGCTGGCTGTGTGGTGGTAGCACTGACAGTGCTGGCTGTGTGGTGGGAGCACTGACAGTGCTGGCTGTGTGGGGAAAGCACTGACAGTGCTGGCTGTGTGTGGGGAGCACTGACAGTGCTGGCTGTGTGGGGGGAGCACTGACAGTGCTGGCTGTGTGGTCGGAGCACTGACAGTGCTGGCTGTGTGGGGGGAGCACTGACAGTGCTGGCTGTGGGGGCGGCGCACTAACAGTGCTGGCTGTGTGGCGGGAGCACTGACAGTGCTGCCTGTGTGGGTGGAGCAGTGACAGTGCTGGCTGTGTGGTGGGAGCACTGACAGTGCTGGCTGTGTGGTGGCAGCACTGACAGTGCTGGCTGTGTGGGCGGAGCACTGACAGTGCTGGCTGTGTGGGGGGAGCACTGACAGTGCTGGCTGTGTGAGGGGAGCACAGAAAGTGTTGGCTGTGTGGGGGAGCACTGACAGTGCTGGCTGTGTGGGGGAGCACTGACAGTTCTGGTTGTGTGGGGGAGCACAGACAGTGTTGGCTGTGTGGGGGAGCACTGACAGTGCTGGCTGTGTGGTGGGAGCACTGACAGTGCTGGCTGTGTGTTGGGAGCACTGACAGTGTTGGCTGTGTGGGGGGAGCGCTGACAGTGCTGGCTGTGTGGGGGAGCACTGACAGTGCTGGCTGTGTGGGGGGAGCACTGACAGTGCTGGCTGTGGGGGGGGGGCGCACTGACAGTGCTGGCTGTGTGGGGGGAGCACTGACAGTGCTGGCTGTGTGGGGGGTGCACTAACAGTGCTGGCCGTGTGGGGGAGCACTGACAGTGCTGGCTGTGTGGGGGAGCACTGACAGTGCTGGCTGTGTGGGGGAGCACTGACAGTGCTGGCTGTGTGGGGGGAGCACTGACAGTGCTGGCTGTGGGGGGGGCGCACTGACAGTGCTGGCTGTGTGGTGGGAGCACTGACAGTGCTGGCTGTGTGGTGGGAGCACTGACAGTGCTGGCTGTGTAGTGGGAGCACTGACAGTGCTGGCTGTGTGGGCGGAGCACTGACAGTGCTGGCTGTGTGGGGGGAGCACTGACAGTGCTGGCTGTGTGGGGGGAGCACAGACAGTGTTGGCTGTGTGGGGGAGCACTGACAGTGCTGGCTGGGTGGGGGAGCACTGACAGTGCTGGCTGTGTGGGGGAGCACAGACAGTGTTGACTGTGTGGGGGGAGCACTGACAGTGCTGGCTGTGTGGTGGGTGCACTGACAGTGCTGGCTGTGTGGTGGGAGCACTGACAGTGTTGGCTGTGTGTGGGAGCACTGACAGTGCTGGCTGTGTGGGTGGAGCACTGACAGTGCTGGCTGTGTGGGGGAGCACTGACAGTGCTGTCTGTGTGGTGGGAGCACTGACAGTGCTGGCTGTGTGTGGGAGCACTGAGAGTGCTGGCTGTGTGGTGGGAGCACTGACAATGCTGGCTGTGTGGGTGGAGCACTGACAGTGCTGGCTGTGTGGGGGGAGCACTGACAGTGCTGGCTGTGGGGGAGCACTGGCAGTGCTGGCTGTGTGGTGGGAGCACTGACAGTGCTGGCTGTGTGTGGGAGCACTGAGAGTGCTGGCTGTGTGGGGGGGGAACACTGACAGTGCTGGCTGTGTGGTGGGAGCACTGACAGTGCTGGCTGTGTGGGTGGAGCACTGACAGTGCTGGCTGTGTGGGGGGGGGCACTGACAGTGCTGGCTGCATGGGGGGAGCACTGACAGTGCTGGCTGTGTGGGGGGAGCACTGACAGTGCTGTCTGTGTGGTGGGAGCACTGACAGTGCTGGCTGTGTGGTGGGAGCACTGACAGTGCTGGCTGTGTGGTAGGAGCACAGACAGTGCTGGCTGTGTGGGGGAGCACTGGCAGTGCTGGCGGTGCGGTGGGAGCACTGACAGTGCTGGCTGTGTGGGGGCGCACTGACAGTGCTGGCTGTGTGGTGGGAGCACTGACAGTGCTGGCTGTGTGGGGGGAGCACTGACAGTGCTGGCTGTGTGGGGGAGCACTGACAGTGCTGGCCGTGTGGGGGAGCACTGACAGTGCTGGCTGTGTGGGGAGAACTGACAGTGCTGACTGTGTGGTGGGAGCACTGACAGTGCTGGCTGTGTGGGGGGAGCACTGAGAGTGCTGGCTGTGTGGGGGAGCACTGACAGTGCTGGCTGTGTGGGGGGAGCACTGACAGTGCTGGCTGTGGGGGGGCGCACTGACAGTGCTGGCTGTGTGGTGGGAGCACTGACAGTGCTGGCTGTGTGGTGGGAGCACTGACAGTGCTGGCTGTGTAGTGGGAGCACTGAAAGTGCTGGCTGTGTGGGCGGAGCACTGACAGTGCTGGCTGTGTGGGGGGAGCACTGACAGTGCTGGCTGTGTGGGGGGAGCACAGACAGTGTTGGCTGTGTGGGGGAGCACTGACAGTGCTGGCTGGGTGGGGGAGCACTGACAGTGCTGGCTGTGTGGGGGAGCATAGACAGTGTTGGCTGTGTGGGGGGAGCACTGACAGTGCTGGCTGTGTGGTGGGTGCACTGACAGTGCTGGCTGTGTGGTGGGAGCACTGACAGTGTTGGCTGTGTGGGGGGAGCACTGACAGTGCTGGCTGTGTGGTGGGAGCACTGACAGTGTTGGCTGTGTGGTGGGAGCACTGACAGTGCTGGCTGTGTAGGGGAGCACTGACAGTGCTGGCTGTGTGGGGGGAGCACTGACAGTGCTGGCTGTGTGTGGGAGCACTGAGAGTGCTGGCTGTGTGGGCGGCAACACTGACAGTGCTGGCTGTGTGGTGGGAGCACTGACAGTGCTGGCTGTGTGGGTGGAGCACTGACAGTGCTGGCTGTGTGGGGGGAGCACTGACAGTGCTGGCTGCATGGGGGGAGCACTGACAGTGCTGGCTGTGTGGGGGGAGCACTGACAGTGCTGTCTGTGTGGTGGGAGCACTGACAGTGCTGGCTGTGTGGTGGGAGCACTGACAGTGCTGGCTGTGTGGTGGGAGCACTGACAGTGCTGGCTGTGTGGTAGGAGCATAGACAGTGCTGGCTGTGTGGGGGAGCACTGGCAGTGCTGGCGGTGCGGTGGGAGCACTGACGGTGCTGGCTGTGTGGGGGAGCACTGACAGTGCTGGCTGTGTGGTGGGAGCACTGACAGTGCTGGCTGTGTGGGGGGAGCACTGACAGTGCTGGCTGTGTGGGGGGTGCACTAACAGTGCTGGCCGTGTGGGGGAGCACTGACAGTGCTGGCTGTGTGGGGAGCACTGACAGTGCTGACTGTGTGGTGGAAGCACTGACAGTGCTGGCTGTGTGGGGGGAGCACTGACAGTGCTGGCTGTGTGGGGGAGCACTGACAGTGCTGGCTGTGTGGGGGGAGCACTGACAGTGCTGGCTGTGGGGGGGCGCACTGACAGTGCTGGCTGTGTGGTGGGAGCACTGACAGTGCTGGCTGTGTGGGGGAGCACTGACAGTGCTGGCTGGGTGGGGGAGCACTGACAGTGCTGGCTGTGTGGGGGAGCACAGACAGTGTTGGCTGTGTGGGGGGAGCACTGACAGTGCTGGCTGTGTGGTGGGTGCACTGACAGTGCTGGCTGTGTGGTGGGAGCACTGACAGTG